>NC_073694.1:40242465-40904357 GCF_029784165.1 Wyeomyia smithii
AAATTTTAAAAATGTTTTGAATCTACGTAAAGCTGAGATATTGGTTATCATGATGAACTTGGAGAACTGCGTAAAGTTTGAAAAAAAAAAATCCAAAAAGTGCTGCCCCAAACTTCAAAATATTTGCCCTAGAAAGATTATAGCTTTTTAGCCATTTCGCAATTCCTGTGATTTTGAAGCTTCCAGCCATTAACAAAACGCGTTAATTTCAACGTTATGTTCACGAGAAAACTTATCAAAGTCTCTTAAAAAATGTTGGTGGCTAGAATTTGACCTGAACCGAATCTAGCATTCTAAGCTTTGAAAAGTATTTTTGTGTAGATGATCGGTTTGTCTGGTCGTCTGGCGCGTAAACAAAAATCTGGGAAAATCTTAATTCATCCTTTGTCACTTAATTCGTTCTGTTTATTTTCGTACTAGAAAAACTCCGTTCTAATAAATCCACTCACTTCATATCAAAGCTATTTCAAAACAATTGAAAGTATTAAAAAAATCCCCAGAGTCTTGACAAGTTTGGATTTATTTCGTTTTTGGCAAAAGTCTGCAGACACTCAATCAAAGTGTGAAGTACATAAATTAACAATACGACACATAGAAATGAAATGGTTTTCTCTGTCACGTTGCTTCTCACGTTCCTCACGGCACCAGTTTCATATCCAGCCTCTTGTCCCCGAGTTCGGATAACAACGCGTTTCACAGCCTTTGCACAGCTGAACCGGCTTTATAGTATACGACCGAATATTAAACGTGGATTCGTCGGCACTGAACTAAATTGGAAGCCGAGGGCTTCATGAAATCGCTCCCGCTATTGAATTTTCATTTTCGGAGTATCGTTCGATGAATTTTGATTTTCCGATTGGCCGTCAAACTGGATTTAACGACGCGTAGGCACTGTGGAAGAAAATAGTATGATTGCTTCGCGTTCAAAAAAATTGGAATGGAATAACAGCAACAAAAAATCCAATACATCGCATCGTATCTCGTTTCAAGCCGTATTTATTTCAAACGTCATTTGACAACTTCCAGTGTCGCTTTTGCCTAATCGAGCACCGATATCAAGGTTACAATTGAACACCGGCAGACGGCCCGATGACGATATTCATCTCACGCCAAGGTGATATCTGCGAAGCATCTCTGCAAACCAGCCAAACACAGTCTATTCCTCTCGAACTCAATGCTCGCGCGACACCCCGCCATGGATTCCGTTATGGATTCCGACGCCGCGCATAAGGTGGAATTTATGTGCCTCAAGTATTTCGATGAAGCTGAAGCTGTTGACAACATTAAATGCGATCTCAAACAGATCGCTATCGTTCGTCTGTTTTTCAAGTCTGAATGAAGATGACGATAATGCTTTTATCCGGTCAAAATCTTTCGAAGGAATGGTACGAATAGCGTCAGCGTTCGAACGGTTCCAGTTAAGGATAATACATTTCAAAACGTGAATTGTAGCAATTTATTTACACTCTTGCGGCTTGTGACATCGTCTGGGCCGGGAGTAGCAACTTGACTACCACTTCGCAGTTTTCCAGCTTCAGGCTAAGGCAGAGTAAAGGTTAACCGCCTGGTGATGATGAAGTGACACGATGCAAAGAACTTATCCCACGGAAATTGCTATTGATTTTTTGGTTTACGCTTTTGAATTTCGACCTCAGTGTGGTACCCGAGGGAGAATGGAACGCAAAATGAAAGCACATTTAACCCTACTAAATTATTTCATACTAACAGTTAATAGTGCCCTGTCATAAAATATTTATTTTTTTAGGAAAAAAATTTGGAATTATTTTCAGTAATATCATCCTGCTCGGGAACCCGTCTCAGACGATTCAAGTCAGGAGAAAGTGGCTTCACTTCTCGGACGCTCTCCTTGGCGAAAGTCACAATAACATTTCAATTAATTTACTTCACCGTGTACGGTAAAATGGATTCGAGTTATGTGTTTGCTACTGTGGCTGCTGTCGGTGCTACAATCCGGGACAAACGATGTCAACGGTACATTTGCGGCAAATTAGGCCAAAGCTTGTTTCACTTCCGTTCCGTTCACAGACCTGTAGAGGGCACTTAGACTGCTTACGCAACCGAACACGGATTTTTCATCTGTCTGGCGTAGGTTTCGTTACGCTGTTTGATCCTCCAAGCTGCGGCAGCTTTGACACTGAATTTTTTGTTTTTTTTTTTCAAGCACTGAAAGAAACTACGAAGTAAATTCAATCAAAGTAAAGCTTGTCATACTAGAAACAAACTTGGAATACGATTGGGGGTGCAATTTTCATTTTACGCATTGATTTATTTTTTTCTAAACTAACCGTTCCGTTAAAAGATCAAAAGATCGGTTGGGTCTCAACAATAATTCGTTACATTTCACTCATTTAGTCTTTAAGGTTTTGTGTACCATTTTATCTTCTAAATATACTCCGCAAACATTGATATAGTAATCAATTCGTTAGCAGAACTATTTACGTTTCAGTAAGCAATTTTCCACCAATCACATAGATGCCATGATACAATAATTCTATATTGAAGTGGTGTGAGTTGTAATTTTCCTTCTGCATAACCAGAACATCTGCAAAAGTTGTACCCACTGGCAAACTCGTACCACATACGAAATCACATAAAACACGAAACATTTGGAGCCGCAATGCAACTGAGCGAATTTTAATCGTGACGACGTGTGACTCGGGCAGAAGTTATAGAGCTGGAAGACAAAGTTGTTGATCTCATTTTAATAGTGCAAAATATACCCTTACAGAACAAAGTTTCCCGGTAATACTGAAACGCTCGTTCCAGGTCACTTCCAGTAGCAACAAGCAGGCAACCTAATTTCCTTTGTGACAGACTATAATTTGATGTCTTTTTACTTCTTTTTTAACTGAAAAAGGGTCAGAATTCGTGAAACGGATCACTGAAAATCGCGATGTCTAATTTTCTCAAATAATTATTAAAAGCTTCAAGAGTTATGCTCGGTTGATTTTCCAATTTTTACTGAATTTGAGTAAGTTTTCAAGTTGTTATTGTCATTTGAAATTGAGGCCAATATTTTTTTTAGATAAACATATCTTTGAGAATATTGCGTCGATTTTAATGAAATTTTCACATCAGATGCACCGCAAAACTACAACTCAGGATGCATCTGCTGTGAAAATTAGACATCGCGATTTTTAGTGATCCGTTTCACGAATTCTGACCCAAAATACATGAACAGTAACACATTTTCAACTACTGTGGCTGGAGTGTAACCAGTTGTTACAAAACACTATTTGTAATGTTCATTCAGCTGGTAAATTCGACATTTGAAAAGGGCTCACGCCAAACTGCGTTACTCGCACTACTGCGAAAGCTAGCAAAAGCCTCAAGTCATTGGAATTATCAAAACAAAGCAAAAATCATCCACCGGACGCGCCAGCCGTACTTTCACGGCATTATTTGGCTAGTTCTCGGGCTTTGCTTGGAACAATAGACTGTTAATCCGCCAGTGGGGAAAAACCTAGCAAAAATGAAGCTTGCATGCAACTGGTAGCCGGCCAGTAACACGAGTATTATTTCTGCCAGTCATTTGCACATTAGACACACATCAGTGATATTGGAGGGAAAAATGTTTAGCGCAATTTCACCCAATCATACGTGCGTGGTTGAAGCAGAACGGATTTCGAAGGCTAGTCTGGCTCGAAAGGCAAAACGCTGATTTATATCAATTTACTAAACAATGCCGAAGTGATGAAAAATTATTCACTCAGACGAATGAAACAACATAGCGAAAATAGACTTTTCATTATTCTTGTTAGAAAAAATCTGCAGACAATCGAACAGACTAAAATGAAACCCAAAAAAATAAAAATTCAACCACACTTATACTCCGAAAATATTGGGATGAAAATAATTGACTCTATCGCATTCATTTTCATCGCCAACGACAATGGGATACGATGGCAAACGTAACCGGCTAGAGAATGTGCCGGAGTTCTTGCGAAACGATAACCCCCCGGGAATAAACCAGATCTAACGAACCGAAACGGTTGCCTATGGCCTTATACAATCATAATAAAAGATGATATTCAGTGATGCATTCACTTACTGGAAGCAACTGGTGGCGTTTGTCCTGAACAAAGGCTAGAACTAGTAATTGAGGTTTTTCGGACTTTTCGATCGGGCCTTTTTAAGGTCTTTTTAACATTTTTATGGAAATAATCAAAGTAATGTTTGTTTTTTATTTTCGAAGAAATTTTTGACCTATTTTTTGTGCTATGACATAACTAAAACTCACCCACAAATGTCAGTAAAAAACTATTAACAAACAAAGCCAGTAATTTTTCGTGAAAGGTCAGTTAAATGTTTAATGTTAATTAATGTTTAATATTTTATCAAATGAAGCAGAATAATTCAAAAGCATTTGTTTCAAGACGTTGATAATAAATATACGAATAAAACATAGCTCCACCCGAAACATACGAAGTATTAAATTCATCAGAATCAAACACCTTCGAGCGAATGCGAAGACAAAGTTATGGCATCGGTTATTTGAAATGAGCGAGATTTTCATTGATTACCTTCAAGAATTTAAAAAAAAATATCAACAGAGACTGATATGCAACCATACTAGTCGATATGTGCATTCTTGCATTCACCAAAGTAAAAAAAATAAAATTTCAGCAACTACCTTACGGACCCTATTTCTCTGTTTCAGTAGTCAAGGATCGCTTACTGTTCTCAAACTTTAATAAATGGCTCAATGTAAGAAATTTTCCGAGAAAGAAGAAGTGGAGCCTACAATTGACTTCTGACCTGAAAAACTAAAAAGAGATTATGAATATATACGTTAATACACAGACATATTTTCGAATCTCTAGTGTTTTGAGTTCTAGTGGTTTTCTAGTGTCAGGCAAAAGATTTCTGGGATTATCCTCGTAATCATGTGTACAAACCTGAAATTGGAAAATTTACATTTCAAAACCATATCGAACATTTAAATACCTGCGAATTGATATTTTCGCTTGGTTTTGTAATATGCAAGTTAGTTTTATTTTATTCAGGAATATTTATTAGCCATTAGATTACAATTTCGAAAAATTCGGAAATTGATGTAAGATTATAGAAATAAGGTATTGACTACCAAAATATGGATAGAAATTAGTCCAATGGCCAAGACGGGAGAAGGGAAAAGTACGTAGAATAAATTTCCAGTGTTATAGATGTTTGGCAGCAGTTTTTCATCAAATAATTTTCATAACAGAACCACAGCACCGGTTATATGTTGGGCCCAGCTTGAAGACTGTGTTTTGTTCTGGTTCTTTTCATAACAATATTATGGCGGCTGTAACGTCATGCTTTGAGACCACGCGTACTACAAGATTTATAGAGCTGTTCAATATATTTATATGCTTAAGAAAGCTTCTGGGCAATTTAAAGCATATTGCTGCAATTTTTTTTTCCAATTCATCGGCATGAAGTCAAGCCGAACCAAGTGGCAAAAACCATTAACATTTGCATTAAAAAATTGACTTTTTTCGGATGGTGTTCCCCATGAATATTATTAATATTGGCTTACTTACAAAACAAAATCTACGTCCTTGTGAACGGCCTTCCGGTAGTTAAACGGAACATTCTCCATGACGGACGGAAACATGCATGAAGTTATGTTCTTTCTTCGTCTTATTCATCAACTCCTCCTCGGTTTTCGCGACAAAATTGTTGTAGTAGCTCTTACGTATCATATTTGCCCAATAAAGCTCGATGAAACGCAGCATGGGAACGTTGAGTGGGTTCGCCGACTTGGGTACCACATCGACTTCATCTTTTACAATGATCGCTTAGAGTCCACGAGGGCGGTCAATTTTTTTCTGCTGACTCATGGGCATGATTGCTGCTGCATGGGTAGTTTCGTCAGTTTATGAGAAGTTAGCCCATGAAAAATGCCATGTTTACCCAAATCGGCCATAGCAGTGCGGCCTTTTCTAAAAACGAGTATCCGAGAGGGGAATCATTTTATCTCCTACGCCGCACCGCCTGCTTGTTGTGTTAGTCCTCTCCGTAGGTAATTAGGACAATCACATGGGGCTCTTCATCATACAGGTAGCAGTTCGGTTCATCGTCACATCGCTATCGTCCAATATTAGGTCGTGACAATGGGAAAGGACATTTTGAAGACAAAGTACCGTTCATCTCGCACTAGGATTTAATTCGTGGTAGGTTGAATTAATCAGCTGCAGCGTAATGAAATTTGTGCGCATTATTGCTAGAGTATCTGTCGATCTGACAAAATTGGAGAGAAGTTCTGCCGAACATACAAGCGTTGTAAACCAACCGTCCTTTCGAGAACAACCGCATATTATCAATTGAAGTAATATGAATGAGTTTTATCATTTATTCATTTAATAAAAGAAAGTATAAGCGAACTACTTTTGTTCACGACTTTACGCCATCCAATTGATTAACCCCAATCGAGTGCATTCGCAAACCTACTACAAAAAATACATTGACATTTATTTCTGTTGGGTACCTTTCCACCGCAACCAGTAATTCGATCTATTGTATCTTCATTGACTTAAATAGGCTGTCGTAATTCTATGTTAATCTTGCGGCCGTGTCTTATAGACAATTATTATAAAATAAATGTACAAAATAAGAATTAGTGGTGTATTAATGTTCTATATCCACGCCTTCGTTTTTCTATTTGAACTTTTCTCTCGCATATAAAGTTTTGTTGACTTTGAAATAAGCAGGAAGTTATGAATCTTTTCTTTAAATGGGAAGTATTGTAACGCAGTTGATTTTATCGATATTGTTCTTTTCGTTTCATTGGTGTATTCGACAATAAAATACCCAAAATTAGGTGAGCAACCATGTTCTAGCTATTTGGCATTAGACAGCGGCAGCAGTAAATGCTGGAAGACTTTTAAGCTGAGACATATGCTGAACAAACCGCTTTAGAAATTATATCGTTTTGTCATATACATGAAATAATGTGAAAATTTCTGATTTTCTGATTATTGATCCTCGTTTGCGAGAAGTGCCACTTTTCTTATTTCTTCCAAAGAAAACGGCGGCTGGACGGCATCGAGAGTGAAAAAAAGTTCACAGAAATAATGCTCTAAGTAAGACAGTGTGCGTCGTGATTGGCTCCGTCGCTTTACAATTTCGATTTCAACGACGGTGTGCATGAAGGAAGGCCAATAAACTTTCAAAGAAGCTGAATTGAAGGAATTACACAATGAAAATCAATGCCAAACACAGGAACAGCTTGCTTCGATATTAAGCGCTACCCACCAAGCCCAAGCGGTTGCATGCTTTGGGAATGATTCAAAAACAAGGAACTCAAGTTTTTTTTATGATTTGAAGCCACGGTACATTGAGCTTCGTTTTTCGCCTGTGAACATATGGTCCAGTGGAAATTTTACCGATTAAGTCGGATACTGCGCGAAAAACGGCCACAATACGAGCAGAGGTACAAAAAAGTGATTCTACTGCATGACAACGCTCAGCCTCATACTGCAAAACTCGTTCAAACTTTCAAAATAAATCTTCGAATAGGAAGTTTTATCTCATCCGTAATATTAGCCAGGTATTGCACCAGGTATGTTCTGGGTGATTATCAGTTCTGCTCGTATGAAGACATCTAAAAACAATTTGATTCCGACAGATTGACGTAGAGCTCAATCGATAACTCATTAGGGGTTTTATTTAATGTGTTAGATTCTCAATCTGATCTGTCGTACTTTTTGTTTCTCCTATTACAGTAAATCCTAAACATCAAATGAATGAAACAAACACTATGCGGCGCAAACAAAATTTAACAGTTAGAGTGCATGAAGATCAAATAATTGATCAGTTTTCAACCGTTTATTTGTATTGCCCTTAAAAGGACAATATGCTGGTCCCCGTGGTTCTGTGGTTAGCGATGTCGGTTGGCTAGCTCTCCCACACGGTTGTGATATCGGGTTCGATTCCCGATCAGGTCGAGGAACTTTTCGAGCTTGAAATTTTCTCGACTTAGCACTGGGGCACGGTGTATCGTTGTACTTATCCTACAACATGCAACATGTGCCGAAATATATCGATAGCGAATTCTCTGAACTAATCTAGTTGATCGAGACCGCTATTAGCCCCCAGGCTAGCGTGCAATATTGTTAGCTGTTCAATTTTAAATTGAATATGGGTCGTTCCAAACGAAGTGTCCATATCACGTGAACACAACCATCGCGGATTAAAGTTAGGTGCAACTTTGAAAAAATCCCAATTTTGGTGTCGATCGAAATACATACTCTCCGCTCTGTGGGGCCCCTTTTTAAGTTTCAAAGTAACGCTTTTTTTTGTCCAAAACCTCTCTTTTCTTTTTCTTACAATTCATACACGTAAAATGGAATCCATAAAAAATATAGGTTTTGATCGAAAGTGTAGCCAGATAGATTATTTTTGTATAAATCAATTTACATTTCCAGCAAATGTAGCCATTTGGCTTTGAATTTAATAATTTCATCGTGTTTTCTGGAAAATTTTACTCAAGAAATACATATCCTGTTGTAACGTTTTTATGAAAATATTTTAACGTTTTTTAATTAATTTTTCTTACAGTTTATAGATGTAAGACGTCCGAAAAATACTGGTAGGTGACTTTTGAAGCAAATGAACCAAAATTTTGAAAAAATAAAATTCTCGACCAGAAGTGGTGCCAGATAATCCTCATTTGCAAGTAGTGTCACTTTTCTAATTGCTTTCGAAGAAAACGGCGGCTGAACCGCATTTAGAGTGAAAAAGGTTTACAGAAAGCCAATAAACATTCGAATGGGAACATAATTGGTGGAAGCAATGCCAAACGCAGCAACAGCTTACTTCGATATTAGAAGTTACCCAACAAGCACAAGCGGCTGCAAGCTTTGGGAATGATTTTTTATGATTTGAAGCCACGGTACGTTGAGCGTCGTTTTTCGTTCGCGAACAGATGATTCAGTGGGGGGTTTTCTTCATCGCATCGTGATGGATGAAAAGAATTGGATTATTTACAATAACCCAAAGAAAAGAACGTCATGAGGACTAACCGGTCATGCATCTACGTCGTCGGTTCGGCAGCGTTGCGAAGGTTATACCGTGTATTTGGTCGAAGCCAAATATCGAAGCCAAAAACAAAACCAGCAGTCTTTACAGCAGGCTTCGTTATAAAGCTAAAGAATCCCGGATTATAAAGAACAGCCTGAAGTTGCCAAATAGCATGGTATAACTATTTCCAGGGCTCGGGTGATGTTCAGAAGCCGGAAATCGACTACAGCTTGTATTTGAAAATCCAAAATGGCGTTTTGTTATGTGTAGCATGTGTAGCAAACACCTAATAGCATTTAGCAGAGATTTTTCCGGAGCCGTGATGATATCCAGAGCTTTTTACGGCATAATGAATGTCCACAATTCTATTTACGTAATTTATAAGTCTGTAGAGTAAATGATACATCCATATTTATTTTACCAAATATCAACTGTAGTATAATTTTCGAAATAAAAACGAGTAAATCAATAGCTAGATATAATAAAAATATTGGAAGACAATTGTTGAGTAAATAATTTCCCTAGATTTGGCGAATCCCGAATCTAACGACTTTTTTGTTCGACGGTATAGTACGAAATTAATCGAAAATTGTTTCAAACTCCATATGTTTTCACTTTTTTCACATCTTTTATAAAATAAATTTCGATTCAAAACATGTTTTTCTTCTCAGGTGACAGCCTGAATAAATAGAAGCGCATTCTAAGTAAGTCTATGTTGCACACTTCTAAATAGTTCAAAGCAATTGCATTTTATAAAAATGTTCCATGCCACCTATTAAACATATTTTAGAGCAAACTGTAAATGCTTTTGAAATTGACTTGTGTTCACCAGTATTGCGAATCATGCTGGGAAATAGAGCACTGTCTACAGATATAAAAGCAAATAAGCGGAAGGAAATACCCTTTTCATATTGCTTCTAATACCCATCCAAAGCATCTGCAATTGACAAAGGCAAGCTTATATGTCACAGTCAAAGATTGCCTGACAGTAACTCATATCAGAAGCGATTTTGTGACAGTCGTTCAAACTGGCATGCCAAATTTACTTTTCTGTGTAGCCGGTTTCCGTTGCTTCTTTCAATCATCAACTCAGCCGCAGATGCGGTAGATGCACTGTTTTATATTCATCCGAACTTAGAAAAAGAAATAAACTGTCTCGTGTAACATAACAGCAAAAAATTAAACAAAATTATCTCGTCTCGCAATTACATACACGTATATACAGGTGAACAAAGGCATGACGACAAGATTAAATTACGATAATTGCCTGATTATGCTGATAGTAAAGTAAGCCCGACAGCGTTTTTGCGTTTCTCTGCGGTGTGACCGTTTTGATATGCCAGAGCGTGCTGATGATTATTTCGAGCCCCGGAAAACCAAAACCACTTGGCAGCTGGGTCAAAATTTCGAACAAACACTTCACCCGGATGTAATGGGTGACCAACCAACTCGTGCGTCGTGGTTCTATCTTTTTCCCTAATATTTTCTGCGATATCATATCCGGCCGCGAAAGTGCTGCAGGGGGCTTATAATAAAAGCTCCTATAGTGGCTTACAGCTGGAGTAGCTTTTAGGGCACTTGAATCGATTTTACCGCTATCGGCAAATATGCGCATTAGAAGCTGTTGCTCGAAACACACAGAAATCCATATATTTCATTGGTTATAATCTATAAAAAGCGAACTACTGATAACGTATCAAACGAAAATGCTAGTTGTTTTGATCGATCGAATCTACCACGCAGTAAGTTTTCTGTAAAAATGACCACGCGTCTCCACAGTGGGGACAAATCAATGGTATCGCATGGTGCTTAGTTAGTGTAACTTTTATCTCTCACCTGCAGAATTCAATTGATAAACTCATCTCATCATATACCCAGGGGTGATAAAAAATTTAATGTGATTGATTAACCTTCCGCTTGTGCCTATCCGTTTCCGTTTCTCTCCGTTCCTATCCGTTTTCTCTGTTGTCAAGCTAGAAGAGCCTCTTGGGCCTATCCTATTTTTCCTACGTCTTACATTCAATTTCCTGAAGAACACTCGTACTGTCTATCGTGCTTATTCCGCTATCGATCGCCTCCCTGGGAGCTGTGTCCCGAGTGGCTTGTCATTCTACGATTACGGTGTGACAAATCCCGAAGCTAGCGTAAAAGTAGCGTCGAAATATTTTCATCACCCTTCTACGCTGGCTTGTAGTAATAGTATGTACCCAGTTACGATATCCGGTCGGATAGGACAGAGAAATTCGTTCTGCTTATTTCGACCGGCTCTAATTGGAATCCGGGGAATTCACTCGCAATGCGAGTGTCCCCCAACCAATCCGATAGAACGATGGCTAAGGAATGCTCGTGACGAAAGTTTACTTGATGTAGGTATTTGGTTGTTACAATGCAGGCCACTCGAAAAATATTTCGCTTGATTTATTGTCAATGACCTTTGATCTCTCGAACTTAATTAAATCTAATCTTATATCTTATTCAAATATTTAATTTAGTTTTATGATTTTAAAGAACCGCATGGGTCCCTTCACTCTAAACCGCTTCATAATTATTTGGTCCGTTGTCCCGGTATAACAAACAAAAATTACTTGAATGCCAAACAAATCCGATCTCCCATCCTTTGTTCTGCACAATGCAGTAATGCGAACTCAGTCAATAAGCCTACAGGAGTATTATTTGTATGAACAAGCTTCGGATTGTGAACTTTATGCCAACATACTTATGTCGATGTTTACATATCTCATTTATCAGCACGTCGTTCACATCAAAGCGAATGTAAATTCTTGTTATCCTCACTTTCATACTCAATTATCAATAGTCGGGACCAGGTATGTGCATGTAAAAGTGCATGGTTCGAATCATGCAACTTTGCACATTTCTCTTTTAGATACGTAGGATTATCGCTAACAACATCGGAATATGAGATGAAATCAAAAAAGTGTTCGGATGAAAACGTGGAACTCCTCCGATAATGAGATATATGATCTCGAATGCAATCAAATCCTGACGAAAAGCAGATGTTTACTTTATTATACTAATGCTATTTTTCTTAACACGATATTCTGACTGCTCTGTTTCTTGTTTCTTTTCTCCCTGACAGTTCTTTACGACGAACCATCGAACAAAGATGTGACAGATTCATTCCCTGGATTATAACGACGCGAATGCTCGCAGTGAGTGCGGCTAATAACAACATAATAGGGTAATCAAATTGCCTAGATGGAAGCGCAGTGATGAAACACTGAAGATTAAAGCCATTTCCATGTGGAAATATAGATGGAAAATTAGCTCATCGGTAGCTAATAGCATCTCTGTGTTTCGTTTCGTGAATGTGTAAGCAGCCCACTAACCAGTGGCAATAATCTGTCGCCATGAAGCAATCGGAATTCAAAAATATACCGGACAATTTTCTATCGACGGTGGCTCAGGTGGTGCTCGGGATTGTGGGAGACCACAACGAAACGTTACCGGGAGACTACAGCAGCCCGATGCTGAAGCCGGTAGTCGCTCGGATTTATCCCATATTCATCGTGATGTACGCGATACCGGCTGCCCTAGGTATCGCCACCAATGTGCTGATAGTTTCCTACATCAGCAAGTATCGGTTGCACCGGGACGCGACCCAAGCCTTCATCGTCAATCTGGCCGTCTGCCACACGGTGCAGTGTGCATTCGTGCTTCCGATTTCGCTCATGGTGATGCTGATCCAGAACTGGATTTTTGGCCAATTCATGTGCTTTTTTCTGCCGCTGCTGCAGGTGAGTGGGGAGAACAAGCTGAATAGATGAACTCTGTGAGCTTATGTTGGAAGAATGTTAATTTGGCTACCGAAAATTTACTTTACTCCATCATCTGTTCAGTTTTTTTTTCTCAGAATATACTTGATTGACTATTCATAGTTCTCCTTAACGATTTTTGATCACTTTCATTGATGTTTTTCTTGAACATATTTTTCCATACTTAACAGGGGAGATGTTTTTAATTTATTTAAAAACTAATATTCATTCAAATTTAAATTGTGAGACCAAAATGTGACATTGCAGTACTATAATAACTGCAAATATTTTAACAAAGGAATAAACAGTAATTAGTTTTCTCTATTCATCTCTTCCATCCGACTTGGGCCGTTGTCTCAATACTTTAATTACTTTTTCAATTGTCGTGCTATAAATGCTTCATTAGTCGTTCTACTATTTATTATCTTGATAAAAAAAAACAAGATTTTAATAGCGACTGTTGTGGATTTTCGGCTTTGGTGAAAAATCCGAACGGCAACTTCGGGTTAATGAGTTTAGTAAAGAAATAAAACAAAATCTACTCCCTTTTTTAGGTAAAGTTTTGCGTTTGCTAAGAATTTTTTCAAGTCAAAAGAAAGTTTTTTCGCGGTGTTTAGGGTATTTACGATGAATCTGAGGTGAAAATGGAATTTGCATATGTCAAAGTTACTTTTCGAGTAACCTATTTTGAAAAATAGTTGCGAAAGTTTTTTGAATTTCTTAAGATTTTTAAGCACATACCAATTTCCCGCAATGGTTTTACAAGTGGTTAAAAAATTTTTTTTTCACTGCAATATTTTTAATGGAGAATCAGTTTTTTCAATTTATAGAGAGTACCTAGGTGAAAATATTTAGATTTGTTTTTTGCTGATTTTTCCTCTGTACTATTATAGGTACATAAAAACACGCTTGTTCTTATAGTGGCAAATTCGGTCATAAACAAATTGTTAATCGTAAATTTTCCATTATTTTTCGGTATAATTACGATAAAAAGACGTAAATATCCTTAAAAAAAGGCATATGGTGACTTCTAAATTCAAAACAAATCGGAGTTTCCAGTAAAGACTGTGCGGAGATAGTAGATTTTTTAAGTTTTTTGTTATTTTTCATCAATTGACAGAGTTTGATTGAAATTAGATTTGTAGAAAACATAATGTTTCTGTGTCGCTTTTTTCTCCTCAAAAAATACTGCAAAATGCCTTTTTCATTGCAACCAAATCTATGTGGTTTTGATTCCGAGGATGCAAGTTGCATAGGGTCGATGTTCTTTCTAAATAATGCTGCGACGTAAAAATACTTTCAATCCATTAGGGATACCACCTTTACCAGAGTATCTTACTTTCTGTTCATTAAGCATTGAGAAGATAATTTTATATGAAACCTAATTTGATCATTTTAGTATACCTTCACTTTAGGAACTCGGTGCCACCCTTATAAGAACCATACCACCACTATAGGATCATAAGTATTATTACAAAATTCTCATTTCCTCCAAATCTATGTATCCTCAATGTTAAAAATACTTTACTATCAAAAAAACGAATAAATTTGTGTTCTACTACTGCATTGCTACATGGGCATTGGGATAAATTAATTTGATTTTGATTGTTTTCGTCGATTGTGATGACTAAATGCGCCACTATTATCTTCATCAACAAAAAGTTTTTGTTTGCAAGTTTTTGCGTAACTTTTAGAGCAGTTTTGTGAAATGGTGTTGATAGTGTTTTCTCATAGTCTGATATGCGTAGGAAAAAACCCTTATCAAGAAGTTTCATCAAGAACTCCGAAACAGTTTTGTGGAGTGAGAGGAAAAACATCGAAAATGGATTAACGTTTTGCGAAAGTAGTGTCTTGGTGATTTTAAAATAATATACCTAGTACCCTCGAGACTACAATGAGTAGTGGAGATGAACAAAACAGCTGTCTTAAGCCTGATAGTGTAGAAACATCCTTCCAGTTCCGATTCATACAGCGAAAAAAGTTCCCATAGGTATATCTGGATTTCTACATTTGGATATTCACTAATCTTATTTGTGAATGATTGTTCTATTACCCCCTAGTTCTGAAGCCCACCTTCAGACAAACTTCGGTAAAATCATTTTTTATTTTGACCTTTCTGGTCTTCAGAAATACTTTTCGGCGATTCTGGGCTCAATTTGAGATCATTTTTTTTTTTAGCCTTTAGAAGCACTTTTCCGCGAATCTAAACAGAATTTGGGATCTTTGGGCCCATCCACATACCACGTGGACAGCTGGGGGGGGGGGGGGGGGTATGTGTAATGTCCACGGTCCATACAAAAGAAAAAAGAATTTATATGAGCAGTTGTCCACGGGGAGGGGGGTCAAATTCGTTTAAAATCTGTCCACGTGGTATGTGGATGGCCCCTTTTTCTAATTTTAATTTTTCTGGCAATTCTGAGCTCAATTCGAGATCATTTTTCTATTTTAGCTTTTTCTGGCCTTTAGAAGCACTTTTCGGCGATTCTGAGCTCAATTTGGTATCATTCTCTATTTAGGCCTTTTTTGGCCTTTAGAAGCACTTTCCGGTGATTCTTAGCTCAATTTTCGATCATTTTCTATTTCGGCCTTTTCTGGCCTTTAGAAGCACTTTTCAACGATTCTGAACACAAATCGGGATCATTTTCTATTTCGGCCTTTTCTAGCCTTTAGGAGCACTTTCCGGTGATTCTGAGCTCAATTCAGGATCATTTTCTATTTCGGCCTTTTCTGGTCTTCAGAAGCACTTTTCGGCTATTCTGAGCTCAATTTGGGATCATTTTCTATTTTGACTATTTCTGACCTTAAGAAGGCCTTTTCGGCAATGCTGAGCTTAATTGAGGATCATTTTCTGTGTTGGCTCTTTTCTGACTTTAAGAAGGCTTTTTCGGCAATTCTCAGCTCAATATGAGATCATTTTCTATTTCGGCCTTTTCTGGCCTTTAGGAGCACTTTACGCCGATTCTGAGCTTAATTTGGAATCATTTTACATTTTGGCTATTTGTGACCTGTAGAAGGCTTTTTCGGCAATGCTAAGCTCAATTTGGGATCATTTTCTATTTTGTTTTTTTTTTCTGGCCTTCAGAAGTACTTTTCGGCGATTCTGAGCTCAATTTGGGGTCATTTTCTATTTCGGCCTTTTCTGGCCTTCAAAAGCACTTTTCAGCAATTCTATGCTCAATTTGGGATAGCTTTTTATTTTAGTCTTTTCTGGCCTTCAGAAGCACTTTTCGGCGATTTTGAGCTAAATTTGCAATCATTTTTTATTTCGGCCTTTTCTGGCCTTTAAAGCACTTTCCGGTGACTCTGAGCTCAATTTGGGATCATTTCATATTTTGGCCTTTTTTGGCCTTCAGAAGCATTTTTCGGTGATTCTGAGTTATATTTGAAAACATTTTCTATTTCAGCCTATTCTGGCTTTTAGAAGCATTTTTCAGCGATTCTGAGCTCAATAAGGGATCATTTTTTATGTTGGCCTTTTCTGGCCTTTAGGAGCTCTTTTCGACAATTCTGAGCCCAACTTCAGATCATTTTTTATTTCGGTTTTTTTCTGGTCCCAAAAAGATTTTTTTTGGCAATACTGAGCTCAATTTGGGATCATTTCCTGTTTTGGCTTTTTCTGGCCTTAGGAAGCACTTTTCGGCGATTCTGTTCTCAATTTGGAATCATTTTATATTTTGGTCATTTCTGACCTACAGAAAGCCTTTTCGGCAATGTTGAGCTCAATTAGGGATCATTTTCTATTTTAGCTTTTTTCTGACCTTAAGAAGGCCTTTTCAGCAATTATGGGCCAAATTTGGGATCATTTTTCTATTTTGGCTTTTTCTGGCCTTTAAAGCACTTTTCGGCGATTTTTAACTCAATTTGAGCTTATTTTCTATTTCAGCCTTTTCTGGCCTTTAGAAGCACTTTCCGTTGATTCTGAGCTCAATTTGAGATCATTTTTTATTTCGGCCTTTTCTGGTCTTTAGAAGCACTTTCCGGTGATGCTGAGCTCAATCTGGGATCATTTTCTATTTCGGCCTTCTCGGAGTTTAGAAGCACTTTTCAGCAATTCTGAGCTCAATTTTTGATAATTTTTTTATTTTAGTCTTTTCTGGCCTTCAGAAGCACTTTTTGTTGATTCTGAGCTATATTTGGGATCATTTTCTATTTCAGCCTGTTCTGGCTTTTAAAAGCATTTTTTAGCGATTCTGAGCTCAATAAGGGATCATTTTTTATTTTGGCCTTTTCTGGCCTTTAGAAGCTCTTTCCGACAATTCTGAGCTCAATTTGGGATCATTTTCTATTTTGGCCTTTTCTGGGATTGGGATCATTTTCTATTTTAGCTTTTTTCTGGCCCTTAGAAGGCCTTTTTAGCAATTATGAGCCAAATTTGAGATCATTTTTCTATTTTGGCTTTTACTGGCCTCTAGAAGCACTTTTCGGCTATTCTGAGCTCGATATGAGATCCTTTTCTATTTTGACATTATTTTACCTTTAAAAGGCCTTTTTGGCAATGCTGAGCTCAGTCTGGGATCATTTTCTATTTTGGCTTTTTTCTGACCTTGAGAAAGCCTTTTGGCAATTCTGAGCTCAGTTTGGGATCATTTTCTATTTTGGCTATTTTGGCTATTTCTGACTTCTAGAAAGCCTTTTTGGCAATGCTGAGCTCAATTTCGGATCATTTTCTATATTAGCTTTTTCTGACCTTAAGAAGGCCATTTCTGCAATTATGAGCTAAATTTGGGATTATTTTCTTTTCCGGCCTTTTCTGGCCTTTAGGAGCACTTTTCGGCAATTCTGAGCTAAATTTGGGATCATTTTCTATTCTCCCGTTTCTGGTCTTTAGAAAGCCTTTTTTCTGACCTTAAGAAGGCCTTTTCAGCATCTATGAGCTAAATTTGGGATCATTTTCTATTTCGGCCTTTTCTGGCCTTCAGAAGCACTTTTCGGTGATTCTGAGCTATATTTGGGATCATTTCAATTACAGCCCATTCTGGCTTTTAGAAGCATTTTTCAGCGATTAAAGGATTTATTTTTTATTTTGGCCTTTTCTGGCTATTAGAATCTCTTTCCGATAGTTCTGAGCTCAATTTGGGATCAATTCCTATTTTGGCTTTTTCTGGCCTTTAAAAGCACTTTTCGGCGATTCTGAGCTCAACTTGGGATCATTTTCTATTTCGGCCTTCTCTGGCCTTTAGGAGCACTTTTCGGCGATTCTGAGCTCAATTCGGGATCATTTTCTATTTTGGTCATTTCTGACCCTCAGAAAGCCTTTTCGGCAATGCTGAGCTCAATTTGGGATCATTTTCTATTTTAGCTTTTTCTGACCCTAAGAAGGCCTTTTTAGCAATTATGAGCCAAATTTGAGATCATTTTTCTATTTTGGCTTTTTCTGGCCTTTAGAAGCATTTTTCGGCGATTCTGAGCTCGATATGAGATTCTTTTCTATTTTGACGTTCTTTGACCTTTAGAAGGCCTTTTTGGCAATGCTCAGATCAGTCTGGGATCATTTTCTATTTTGGCTTTTTTCTGACCTTGAGAAGGCCTTTTCGGCAATTCTTACCAGCTTTTCTGGTCATTAAAAGTAGTTTTCGGCGATTCTGAGCTAAATTTGGGATCATTTACTATTTCGGCCTTTTCTGGCCTTTAGGAGCACTTTTCGGCGATTCTGAGCTAAATTTGGGATCATTTACTATTTCGGCCTTTTCTGGCCTTTAGGAGCACTTTTCGGCGATTCTGAGCTCAATTTAGGATCATTTTCTATTTTGGCTATTTCTGACCTTTAGAAATCCTTTTCGGCAATGCTGAGCTTAATTTTGGATCATTTTCTATATTAGCTTTTTTTACCTTATGAAGGCCTTTTCTGCAATCATGAGCTAAATGTGGGATCACTTTTTTATTTTGGCTTTCTCTGGCTGTCAGAAGCACTTTTCGGCGATTCTAAGCTCGATATGAGATCACATTTTGACATTTTTTGACCTTTAGAAGGCCTTTTCGACAATGCTTAGCTTAATTTGGGATCATTTTCTATTTCGGCTTTTTCTGGCCTTCAGAAGCACTTTTCGGCGATTTTGAGCTCAATTTGGGATCATTTTTTATTTTAGCTTTTTCGGTGATTCTGGGCTCAATTTGGGATTAATTATTATTTTGGCTTTATCAGGACATCAAAAGTATATTACTTTTCGGCAATTCTGAGCTCAATTTGGGATCATTTTATTTTCCGGCCTTTTCTGGTTTTTGGAAGCACTTTTCGGCGAGTCTGAGTTCAAATTGGGATCATTTTCTATCTTGGGTTTTTTTTCTGGACTTCAGAAGCTCAATTTGGGATCATTTATTATTTTGGCTTAATCTGGCCTTTAGAAGCACTTTTTGGCAATTCTGAGCTCAATTTGGGATCATTTTCTATTTTGGCGTTTTCTGGCCTTCAGAAGCACTTTTCGCCGTTTCTGAACTATATATGGGAACATTTTCTATGTCGACTTTTTCTGGCTCTCAGGTGCACTTTTTAGCGATTCTGGGATCATTTTCTGTTTCGGCTTTTTATGCTAAAAAATGCATTACATGATAAACGCAAAACAAAACAAACTTCTGGTATACTCAAAACATTCTACTTATACTAACTAGTACTCACAGTGTAAGCCATTTTTTCCATTTTCGTTCCTGTAATACTTGTATTAGTCCGAACAAGAAAGGAACCTTTTATGGTTTCTCCAGCGGCTTTCTCACGTACGCTAACACTTTTCGGGAATGCTTTATGAACTATCGTAAATTATTCGATTTAATCAAACTAAGTATTACTACATGTTACCAAACTACCAAACTCGTTGCCTTCTAAACTCTACTAAATTGCTTATTTTCACTCCACAGATTTTCTCCCCTAGGAGTTGTTAACGATTTTACGCCGGTGTCCACATGAACAACCATGTACTGTTTTACCGTGTTGCGCCAATATATAAGAGTGAGAAAAGTAGTTTCAACGATGATGTTAAATATTAGCTTGAGAAATATTTTATTTAGATTCTCGGAAGAGAGTTCATCAGTATTCTTGTAAGCAACAGCAAAAAGTACCGGATCTGTTGAGTATTAACACAACATCGTAAAACAAAACAACTTTACCAAACAAATCGCTTTATACTCTCCTCGAAGGCTTTGCTAGAATACATTAACCTTTCGTCATTCAGGGCAATATCCCATCGATCAGTATCGGGCGTACACCGTGACACATGCTTCAATCGGCTGACAACAATTAATAACCAATGGCATACAGTCAAGCCGCTTAGAGCCCAATGGGTGTCGACCGACCGACCGTGTGGCGGTCACGGCAGACAGTGCAAAGCCTGCAATCCTTTGGGAGATGCGACCAAGATACCGACAGCTAACAGCTCTAACGGTTTCCGATCTGTGGGTGGGTGTGTGTGCCTTACCATGGCTTTGTGTGACCAAAAGTGTCGGTATGTGCTGTACACGGTTCAAGTAATTAAAATTAATGAACCTGACTCCACCGGGACAGAGCAGAGCCACTGCCGAGAAGCTAGTCTGTCTGTCACTCAAGCTTCAGAGGACAGGAATGTGGGCACTTGAACTATTAAAATGAACAGAACACAACCAGGATGGCCACTCCGACGTTGCCGCCACCTAGGGACTTAATATCACTTCATCACCAGCTTTGCGGCGTAGTAATGGGGAACAGGAGGGATGGTGGAGGGAGCGTGCGACCTGGTGTGATTCTGAATGGTTGTTTTTTGCTCCACCATGGTTGACGCTTCCACTTGTAGAACAATGTTGTGTATGCATAGTGCTTGCGGTTGGTGTAGGCACTATCTACTCGTCCTGAAAGAAGTGCCCTTCTGCTGCTAGTACCAGAAAATCTGCTTAAAATGTTTGCTACCCCCTAAATGGCACGAGGACTGCTGCAACTGGCGGTAATTTGCATGCAGTAAATTGCATTTCGCAAATTTGTGCGTTTCCTTGCGGTAGAGGCCATTTTTTGGTTTTAAAATGGTGACAGTTGTCTGCTGGGAAGCGTTCAGTGGAAAATTTTGTGTTAGTAAGTTTAACTATACAGTCACAAAAAAAACCACTTCCATCTTGTTTTCGACATGTTCCTAGGTGTGAATGTTTGGCTGTCGTAATAAAAACAAGATAGAACGACGAACGTCAAAACAAGAGCAAAAGTTATGTCGATGTTGAAAGGGTTACTACTATCGTTGGATGTATTAATTCTTTCCTCTGGTTCAGTTTTCCAACGCTAAAACTAGAAATCCTTTTCATGTCGATGCAATTGTTCACGTTGTTAGGTACGAGTCAGCAACCTGATTGCAAATATAAATTCCTCAACTACAGCACTCAAATACCAGAAATAGTTTGGGGCGAAAATTTCATTCCCGTAGTGTTAATAATCTAGATTTCACAGCGAATTTAAATGCACAGTGTTCGCAAGGGTAGGAACGTAGGATTAGGAATTCAATCACCAAACAATTTTCGAAAAATAAAACATAACTTTTCACGACTGTTACGCCACAATCTGGGGCAGTCGCTAATGTCACTGCTCTAATGGCATTTCTCAGAGAACTGTGAAACCAAGTCATTGTTAATCGCATAACTTGAATCGGACGAATGCGTGTATATGTCTCTCGATGGTCTCTATATCAAAGGGAGGCTGCATTCGCACAATAACCTATGCATGATTTTCGAATAGAATGGTAGATAATAGGATTTGTGCGCCGTTGATTGATGCGAGCATAACAAAGTTACGATTATATTTTCGTTTATTTTAGACTATAATGTGGTACTAGAAATGCACCGCAGAAATATCACATCGAAGTGATGCAGAAAGAAATACTCTCTACTAATACCCCACTGAACCAAATGAATCCCGGCAGCTTCCAATTAATGCTCGGTAAAGTGAGCCCAATTAGTTAGCTCAGTTGTCTAGACAACTATCGAAATGCATCGCACTCAATCGAAGGTTCAAACAACCGGACTATCGATTTTGTGCTTGCACGAGCACATGCCTCTGGCCTGAAAACCACTGGTCCGATGCTCGGATCCGACCAGCATCATACGTTGCAGCAAGTAATGTGACGTGACATGACCAAAGCCCGATAAACGAGATCGAATCCAATTTGGCCAACGAGCTTTTCTCTTCCATTTGCTTCAACGGTCCTTTTCGCAAATGCGTGAATCTGATACGACGCAACATGTCCTGATGTGGTAACTACGAGCTGGAATTGTCCCAGTATCTAGAACGAATGGAAGGCTTTCGCCCTGATCCCTTAGCCCATAGCAATGCTAGCGGATAATGAGGTTCAGATTGTTATCGATGGATAGGAGATAGTTTTCCCAGCAACTACAGAACTGGGCTTGTAATTCTAACGAGTTAATACAGGTATAATTAAGTTTATTTGACACGTGGGTGGCACTGTATTTTTATCGCTGCAGCAGGGGTGTGAAAAATCAAAACCAGAACGGCTAATTTCCAACGGATTGCCTTCGTTCTTGCAGCAATCGATTGGAATGTTTTCTACGCATCCGCCAAAATGCGTCGTAATGTGTTTATGTGAACTATTGTACTAGGGTTCATCTACCATGAACATGAACACGAAAATCGTCATTTTAGACCCCTTCCTCTCGTGGACGAGGACATTGACCATATTAACCAACGTAGCCGCAAAGTTACAGAGTCCGCTCTGACAAGCGGGTGGTCATGGGTTCAAATCTTAGTAGAATCAAAGCCGTTCGATGTCAACGGACTTTTAACCCTCTGGTGCCCAAGTTAATTTCTGAACGGGCTTCGGTAAAATCACTATGATAGCCAGCAACCCCATAAAAGAATAAAAACTTAATTGAATGGAATTGCGATGTGACGATGAACAAATCTGCCTACCTGTCAGAGATGCCAGAGCTACTTCAAGTAAATCCGTACATTCTACGGATTTTTACGGATATATTATATATACGTAGAAGTGAAACAAATCCGGAAGTCTACGGAAGAATCCGCAGATCTGACTGGCTAACTACCCGTATGATGAAAAAACCCATGTTAAATACCCACGAAAATGACTAATGCAACAAGTAGGGGACCATACTTAAATGACGTAGCATTCAAGGGGGAATCATCGTTTGTGACAAATTGTGACAATGGGAGGGGCGTTGGTTTGTAACCGACGTAGTATTTATTTTAAAAGACCAAATTTTTACAGGGAAAATGTATACTAAAATACACTAGAATATTGCGCAAAGTTTTGCAGCGAGAGCTGTCAAAATCTTTTTATCTGTGGCATTTTGAAATCTTCTGAAAGCTCTGATACGTAAACAAT
The DNA here is from genome assembly GCF_029784165.1 of Wyeomyia smithii. Classification (NCBI taxonomy): domain Eukaryota; kingdom Metazoa; phylum Arthropoda; class Insecta; order Diptera; family Culicidae; genus Wyeomyia; species Wyeomyia smithii. Next base: position 40,265,567 of record NC_073694.1, read on the forward strand.
CGCTTGGATTTCCAAACACACGATCTGTTTTGAAAATAAAAATCGTCGTTTCTTTGTGGCTTTTAATAGTGAAAATTACAAGATACTCGTTTCTTTTTGAAGCTGGTAAGTGCATGGATTAGTTTTTTTGCGAATTCCGGAACATTTTCCGGAGTTTCTACAAACATGGATCACGCGAAGTATTATCATCTATACATCTATAACTTCTTTCCTTTTCGTACCAAAACACAAACCCTTCGAAGCACCCCCCCCCACCCCTCTACGAAACAATAAGTAACGCAGACTCAACCCACCTTCCCCCCTTCATGCGTTACGTAATTTGTGTACGACGCCCAAGTGTATGAGTGATAAACAAATTTAATTAGACGTGGTGATTTTTTCAAGTAATTTTTTTTTTTGTATATATGTTACCAGTTGTATTTTTGTACGTTTTTCTTAGAACCGTAGGGGGGGGGGAGTTCATCGAATGCTACGTTTTTTCAGGGGGAGTTAAAGTTTTGTTACCAAATGCTACGAGGGGGAAGGGGAGGGTTTGAAAATCATGAAAAAAATGATACGTCATTTAAGTATGTTCCCTAGGTGGCGCGGCGTTGAAGATAGAATGAAGAAATTTGAAAAAGAGGACGCACTGTGCTGCACACTGTTTGTATGTATACAGATGAATGTTGTACGCGAATTTCTTAAGTTTTTCGTCAACTGTTACGTACTGCTTATAATCGCATACCAATCCCACTTGCGTTCTTGTCGTTTTTATAGGGAAGTTATGGTAAATCTCTATCTTATTACATTATGTTGAAAATATGGGAATAAACCACGCTCAACAACTGAAATAACTTAAGCAAGAAAAAAAGCTTTACGCGGTGTTTTCTCAACATGATTAAAATTAAGGTGGGACTGATGTGCGATTATAGGCAGTGTACTAACGTTGAAAAGCATAAAGATGGCACCGAAGACAAGTGGCAAAGTAGCCGTGCTCAGACTTTTCCATTTCCAGGAGAGAAAGCAAAGCAATCTGGGTCTGCAACTGAAGCCAAAGTTATTACGAAATACACTAGATAGAAGTATCCCCTCCCAGCTGGTCTCGAGGTACGATGCTGCCCTAACAAGCTATTGGCCGTAGGTTCGAGTCTCGGCTGGGGATAGACAATTAATACTAGATAGAAGTTCATCACTCCTGCCAAGTATAAATTACTATCATCCACAAAAAAGTGGCGCTAGAAGTCCTTGAAATAGAATTGTTTTTCACTAAATGCGATCATATTTTAACCATGTAAATTAGAAATCGTTTGATCGTTTGATGATTAGGTTTAAAGAAAGCAAGATTCATCTCGCGTCATATGCAAATGGCAGTTTGAAATGACAAGAAAAATTGCCGAATGCCACTATTGTAACAACACCAAAGGCACTGCTTAGCACCCTGAAACATTTACTTGATGTTGTAAAACAGCGTTTTATTGAATTCTGCTTTGGAATAATCAAATTTTCTAAAAAAAAACTATTTTTACTACTATTATCAACGTTTTGGCGAGTGGCAGATGTGACGACCCCCTGGTCGACGCGCCTCACATACTGAACAGGATGATATTTCTGGCAACCCATCCAAGGCAAAAACGTCAATAGTGTCAGAAGAAGGAAAAAGAGCGATCTAAGAGTGGTTGAGCAATTTGCACATGCAGTGCGTAAAAGTTATTAAATTATAATACAATAAATCGTGCGAGGTATTATACAGCCAAATGATTTTCAACATATGTTATTAATACTGCTAGGTAAATGCTAATCCTAAATCTATTTTGTTACTGAATATTAATTCTAATTGCCTAATAAAATTCTTACCCTAGATTGTAACCTATAAAATAATAACTATAACCTATATACAAAAATTGGATAGATCTAAATACTAAACGTAAGTTAACCACACTTTCTGAATTTCTATGTTTCTAAGTCTCATGTATTAGTTATAGGAATTTTTTATCGTTGCATAAAACACGATTAAAAAATAGGAAGTGATCTTTACTTAGTTGATTGTACATCAGCAGCAGAAAAATAGTAACTACCCCAATTGAATAATTTTGAGGCGCTAAAAAGTGCCTTTATTAGTGTGCCGTTATATACACGCAAAAGTTCAAGTATTGTACAATCAAGATGTCTTCTCGATTCACATAAATTTTGCACTGAAATTGCACAATAAATGTGTGAAATGCATAACGCAACAGTTGTACTGCGAATACATTGACATAGATTGAAATCAGAATGTATATCATATACACGAGAATCGTGATGTTCCGGTAAACTTCAGTTTCGGACGAACGATCATTTTAGGGTGCTCGAAAAATCGTGCTTCATTTGCGTTCGCCGGTTCATATAAACGACTTGCTCATCCGTTGGAAACTATGTTACCGTGAGACGTAATTCTACGTCAATATCGTGTTTACGTGAACATGACTATCACCCCTCCATCCTACCGTGGACCAGCGTGGACATTTGCGTACTCTCTAAACCCCTAAGTTGTCCATGTAGAAAGTGAACGGCCGACCCCTTATCGAAATTTGTCAAATCTTGTCGAAACGCAGATTTCCCTAGCACGGGCATCAGAATATTACAGCGAACTAACAGGAAATGCACTCTTCTAGAGGTGGGAACAATTGATTACTACAGTGAGCTGATAAAAACGGTCCCGCTCACTAAGGTGAACCAGTTTTTTTTCACCGCTCACTAACTCTTTTCGTTCTACTTTTTTTTCGATCAGTATAGTTTATCATCAGACACCGCAACAAAGAGCCATGTGAAAGCTTTACACCCATTCTACCGAGCGCAAACCCTCGCTAGAAACTGCAACAGCCGCCCAGCAACCAGCTCCCACTGGCTATCTGATCTGCTATGCATAACCCATCCACCAACCGTGAGAGCAAGCAAAAACAAACTTGCACAGGGGCTGACTGACGCCAAGTACGCACACGAATTAATAGCAAATGTGGAACGAAAAGAGCGAAAGAACTGGTTCACTGATCTTTTGAATCTATATAGATAATATACATGCAAGCGATCCGCGGCGCAGGCGGGCTGATCAAAAGAGTTATAGCGAGTTTTCTTGTTCCGCTGGGTCAGTGAGAATCTATTCAAGAATAAAGAAATGACATTGCGAATTACGAAGCCTGTAAGAAGGAGATGTCGGATAGTTGTTACGAACAAAGCGCATGCGGTGGCAGGATAAAACAGACAAATTTTACAGTGCGCCTCGGATGTGCTGCCAGGTCAGGTGGGCAGTGGAATAAAGAAACTCGCTATTAGCTCTTTGAAAGAGCGAAATCTTTTGATCGCTTTCAGAAAAACTGGTTCTTCCGATAAACTCTTTTGATCAGCTCGCAGGCAATTCGCTCATGAAGAGCCATTTCTTTTGAGAGCGATAAAAAGATTTCGTTCTTTTAAAGAACTGATTATTGTGATCAGCTCGCCTGTGGATCGCCTGCATCTTTATAGACTCAGAGGATCAGTCTTTAGAAAAGAGCGATAGATCACTCATTCACTTTGAAGAACCAGCTTTTTAGATCAGTTCGAGAGCAGATTGCCCACCTCTACACAAGGCTGTATAAGTTTCTGTTTTCGGTTTAAACAAATATCGTAATTAAGATCAATATGTAAAAGAGCGCGTGGCTGAGAGTGCGGCATCTCCTGTTTTTTGCGTCCGTCCGAGTACAATTTTGTTCCCCAGTCGCACAAGTGCAATATGCAACACGCAACAGAGTTATAAGTTGTTTAGTGGCTGAGAATGCGCAGAATCTGTTTCTACTTGCTTCCATCCGTCACGAAAAGGAGAAATTGCTTATCGCTTCTTATAGTGTTGCGTATGTGAGAAATCAATCGGTCGGCGGTCAGCGCAAAAAGGTTGACAACAAGAATAAGGTTCTAAACAAAACATAAAAAACAGGGAAAGACTCTTAAAAACAGTTGGAATTTTTTAAATATTTGTCTATAATAAACATTGGAAACAGAAAACGAGCTCGTGATTGGTTAACCGCTGCTTTCCCAATTGATGTTTTTTTTTTTTTTTCAATATGGGTCATTCCATACGAAGTGTACATGCCACTTGGACACGACCCTCACAGATTTTGTTCAAAGTTGGGGGAATTATTCATCTACGGTCTCTTTGGAAAAATCCCAATTTTGGTGTCGATTGGAATACCACCCGCTCTCCAGGACCCCCTCTTTATTGCAAAGTCCCACAATTTTTGTCAAAAATCTCTTTTTTTCTTTTTCTTACAATTCATAGACGTAAGATTTGCGAAAAATACTGATAGGTGATTTTTGAAGAAAATAAACCAAGGAATCTAGAAAAAATATAAGTTTTGACCGGAAGTGTAGCCAGATAAATTATTTTTGTATTTGAAAACTAAATTTACATTTTTCGGCAAATGCAGCCATTTTTATTTTGAATTTGATAACTTCATCGTGTTCCTTGAAAAATTTCACATGAAAAACAACTATAATCCCGAGGTAATATGAGCCAATCTCGAGATATAACATTTTTACGAAAAAAGTAACGAAAAAAAGACGTAAGACACCCGAAAAATAGTGATAGGTGAATTTTGAGGAAAATAAACCAAGGAATCCAGAAAAAATATTGTTTTTGCCCAGAAGTGTTGCCAGATGGATTATTTTTGTATTTTAAAATTAAATTTGCATTTGTCGGCCTATGCAGCTAATTTTATTTTAAATTTGATGGTTTCATTGTGTTTCTCGGAAAATTTTACGTAGGAAGCACTTACCACTTCGTGGTAATATGAGCCAATCTTGAGATATAACATTTTTACGAAAAATTATTTACGAAATTCAAAACTATTTTCGTAAAAATGCTACATCTCCCAGCTGGTCTCGAGGTACGATGCTGGCCTAACAAGCCAGTCGTCGTAGGTTCGAGTCTCGGCTCGGGAGAGACTGTGTTAGTGTCAGTAGGATCGTAGCGCTAGCCCCGCAATTGTCCTGAACACTCAATAGTTGGCTGCGAAGTCTGTGTATAATAAACAGAAGGTCGAGTTCCAATACGGAATGTAGCACCAAGGCTTTGCTTTGCTTGCTATATCTCGAGATTGGCTCATATTACCACGGGGTGATAAATGTTTCTTACGTAAAATTTTCCAAGAAATACGACGAAACCATCAAATTTGAAATAAAATTAGCTGCATTTGCCGAAAAATGCAAACTCAGTTTTAAAATACAAAAAGTATCTATCTGGCAACACTTCCGGTCAAAAATAATATTTTTGTCTGGATTCCTTGGTTTATTTTCCTCAAACTTTACCTATCACTGTTTTTTGATTGTCTCACGTCTATAAATTATAAAATAAAATAATTACGAAGTTTAGAACTTTTTTCGAAAAAATGTTATATCTCGAGATTGGCTCATATAACCTCAGGATGATAGTTGTTTCTTATGTGAAATTTTCCTAGGAACACGATAACATTATCAAATTTAAAATAAAAATGGCTGCATTTGCCAAAAAATGTAAATTTAGTTTTCAAATACAAAAATAATTTATCTGGCAACACTTACGGTCAAAACTTATATTTTTCCTGGATTCCTTGGTTTATTTCCTTCAAGAACCATCTATCAGTGTTTTTCGGACATCTTACATCTATGAATTGTGAGAAAAAGAAAAAAGAGATTTTGAACAAAAAATGCGTGACATTGCAATAAACAAAGGGGTCCCACAGAGCGGGGGGTATTCCAATCGACACCAAATTTGAGGTTTTTCTAAAGTGACAGTAGATGAATAATTCTCCTAACTTTGAGCAAAATCTGTGATGGTCGTGTCCAAGTTAGTGCTTTTCGTGGTCACTTCGTATGGAATGACCGATATCCATTTGCTGTTATTCTCGTTCATGTTTACCTGGTAAGAGAAAACCATCTCCAATATCGAAGATGTACAGTATACAAAAAAAGTTTTCCCTGTCTCGGTGTCTTTCACTTAAATTTAAAAAAAAAACACCAGAAAACTAGAACACAGTAAATTATTGTTCAGTTTATTAATATTCAGTAAAACGAGGATAGATTTCTTCCATAAAAACATCAGAAAAAACGCGGTTGATTGTTGTTCAGTTTATTATTTTTAATGCGAAAACAAAGCCTTAGTTTGAATTCGAGACAGGATGTTGAAAAATGTTTAAAAATAATGCAAAAAAGTATTCACACCTTTTTGGCTTACATAGTTTTAGTACCTCGTGTGACCAACTTGGGCTGTATTACCTTCTCGCCATCGTCTTTGCATCGACTTAAACCTTACCAGTTGACCCTTTTGCCCATTATGTGATGTTTAGCAATCAAATTTCGGATGTTGATCGAAATTTGTGCTTTTTGAGTAATTTTGAATATGAAACTGCAAATTCGAGCACTAAAACTTCAACAGCACAAAATGACGGCTAGACGCATCGTTTACATTAGAGAAAGTTGCTGAATACACACTAGCACTCTGTAAAACACTTCAACCGTAATATCCATCCGAGAGAGGATAAACTTTTTTCTGTAATTTTTGTACTGTTCTCATAATTAATCACATAAAACCTCTAAAGATATAAACATCGCACACTGTTTCCAAAGCTGCAAAAACGTGATCGAAATTATTTTGACACAAAAACATTGATTTTAGAGCCGTACGTCTTCAGCAAAGTGGTTCCATTAATTATTCTCCTTATTATAGAAGTAACAATTCTATGATTAATCCATTCAACAGGGCGAAACGAGTTTTACTTTTCTCATTTTGGAATATAAAAATCCACTTTGTTCATCAAAGTTGTAGTAAATTATAAAAGAAACAACCTAGTTGTAGACATCATTCGTCTATCTATTTATTTAAAGGGACTTTTGTGGGGTTTTCTATAGATTGCTATGAATAATCTTTTTTTGCTATTTAACTTTTTATAGTGAATTTCTACAATTTTCGAATGTTCTACAAAATTATTTGCTTTAACAAAATAAACAATATCTCCGAAGAAAATTTATTTCTATCTCACATGTATTTTTGGTTGTTGACGATTTTTACTTGAATAATGCTTGAATAATGCTTGAATAAAGTTGTTCTATTCATTATCCTTCATTTGGTAGAAGTGTGAAATTTGTGATTTATCTACCTAAAAGTGAGAAATGAGTTTTATTTTTCTTAGTTTTGCATACAAAAATCCACTTTGCTGAGAAAAGTACATTCTGTAAGAAACAACTTTGTCGAAGACAGTATACTTGTATCTGATCATTTAAATGAACTATTGTGAAGTTTTCCCTAGAATGCCCCTTTAAATCATTTTTTCAATATAACTTTTTATAGTGATTTTCTAAAATTTTTCACCACTAAATGTTATATTAAAAAAATTATTTTTAGTGGGCATCTGCAGAAACCTCCACAAAAGTCCATTAAAAAAGAAGTATTGTACCTTTAAGAAAGATGTTTCTTATAAAATGTGTAACAACTGCCGAACAAAGTGAATTTTTATATGCAAGAATAAAAAAGGAAAATTCGCTTCTCACTGTTAAGTGGATTAATCACAAAATTGCAACTGCTATAAAAAGGAGAATAATTAATGGAACAACTTTACCAAAGACATTGTGCCTGTAAAATAATTTTTTGGGTCAAAAAAATTTCAATCACGTTTTTGTAGCTTTGGAAACAGTGTGCGTCGTATGTTCGATGGAAAAAGACAAAGACACCAGTCAAAGTGAAAAATTTTAAATTGGTAGGGGTTGTGGATCAGTTGTATTTTTATCAATTCTAAACTCTGGTCAAATCCGCTACAGAACCCCAGTGGTGTAACGTTCACTACAGTTCGAAAATACTGTGCGTACAAAGCAATAGATATGCAACTAATCCGATTTCAATCAAAGTTAAAATTAATCCAATCAATCAAAAATGCTGAGTTCGATTCTAAAATTCATTACACTTCATTCAAATTGTTGAAATGCCTTAACAAAGTTGGTTAATTAGACTCTACAGCAGCATTTCGAATTCCACTCCCATGTCGGCCACCAGTCAACACAGAACCAAACAAAATTTGGTTGTCTCCCAGTCGCATAGCAACAATATGCAACACGTAACACCATAATAAACTGTTGCGTGGCTAAAAGTGCTGCACCAGCTGTTATCTGCTTCCATCAAATGCAAGAATGCAAGTGATGTAACAAACAGTTTTTGTGTAGTTCTACGTCAACCTACGTCAACAGAGCAATTCCTCCCTTGATTTAGATGAATGTTAGTGAATGATTAGTTCTTTTGTCATTTACAAAAATAACGGGAAACTAATAAAAGAAAAGGTTTTTGGTTATTGTGTTGTGGGTAAATGGTCTAATTATTCACTGAAAAGCACCTAGATGAAGTAAGGAACTGTTTTTATCTGTGATTGCGTCACTGTCGATGATGTGTATTTTTTCGTTGCCGGCTTTTGATATAATTGCACGACATTAACCTACCTGCATTCCGACTAAAGTTTTAATGTTATTATAAACGTCCGTAGTGATGTTTGGAGTAACAGAAAAAAACCGTCAATTCCCGCAAGGGCTACAAAGATCTCAGAACGTTCTTGTGGTTGCCTCAGACTCCAGTGTAATCTCTGTGCAGTTTCCTTCTACTCCAACACCTTCCAAATCGCCACATGTAGTCGAACGAGTTTCCGTACTCAAATTATCTGCATCATCAAGAGTCTTAGCGAAAGCCTCATTAGTATATTTCGAGCTTGCAAGCTTCCATTGAAATAATTTATTTCAACTGTCATAGCTCAAAAGGTTACCATAACAACCGTATACAACATATTTTTATGAAAAACAATTAATTAAATGTTCCTGCACGTATTAACAGTGACGATGATAACGATGGGTACGACAAATACCGACACTTGTTGTGTCAGCACATGGCATTTTTACTAGAAAAACGATTAAGCCCCCGCTGTACGGTCGACCAGGATTACCATCCTCTTATTCTAGTCCTGTCTGTCACAAAGCACATCAAATCATAATATTTACGCTTTACCATTTTGGTCAAATATTAGTGTTCTTTCTGTCGCTCTATCGCTTCACAGACATCATTAAATTAAATTGCCGTTAGCAATGCTTGTTGTCTGATCGCTAAGCCACATCTATACCGGCTATCACTCCCATCCGGGCACCCAGTTTAAATATAGGTAAATTCTTTACGCATGGTGAGATTTTGTCAACAGACGACACGCCACACAGAGTGGGTTGCTTCCCACCATTCATGATTTTATTTCATTCCGTAGGCGTTCGGAAAAAGAACGGAGAACAGGAAAATAACATACAGCTGAAGCACATTTCTATGGCCCGTTGTAAACGAGCACCGGTGTGGGTTGAAAAAAGTTTTCCACTCTTCATGTGTGTAGCGATACGGGAAAATGTCAACCTAAGGCTTGCTGGCCGAGGAGTTCCGCGGCTTTCATTCATACGTTCATGTGAGTCCAGATGCGATTTAAATGTAAATTATTCTTGTAATGAAATATGTATTTCTACTCGGTAACTATGAGAGCTTATCAGGTGAGTCAAACTGAAATCTTCCTCGGCTGATTCTAACATTAGAGACAAGTAGCAGCTGGTGTAACGTGGACTCTCTCAGTGCAGTAGGTTCCATTACCGTCAAATCCAACCGGACAGGGTCCACAAACAGCACTGGCAGAGCGATAGTTTTTGGTGCAAGAGGAACCCCTAAAAACGAAAATAATTCAACTTAAAAATATTTCGAATTTCTGATTGTTGGTGCTCTGATTATCGAATAGAAACCAAATTTGTGTGTGATTCTACAGTTCAGATTTTCAAGCAATTACTGTGACTAGATCTTTGACTTTCCGTGGTATTATCGTTGATTCACACCCACTACCAACGGTTAGTGGAAGCCATCTCCTCGGCAACCTTGTAAGCGCTCAAAAACACTCACTCAAAACACAATCCACCCCTGCAGGATGTGCCACCGAGAGGAACTTCACTGATACCGGCCATACATTGATCGCACTTATCCATCACGACGCGTAGCTGCTGGATCTGTTCCAACATATCGTAGGCCTCTGTCGACGAAACAAAATTAACCGCTGTCTAAGTAAAACAACACCCAGAGCTGGAAACAGCCGTTACTTACGGCGACATTTATTCGGAGGGAACGGGGAATTTTCTGAAGTCAATTCACTGAATAGTGGCAACCTGAAGTAATAATCCCGAACGTCACCATAGCACACTGACACTGACGGGATGGTTTTAGTCCAAATCGCCCCTGCCGACAGCGTCAGCAGCCAAACGAAAACGAGAGTACAATGGCGAGCCATTAGCGTTACTGAACAATACTTCGATCACAGTAATGACAACTTGCTAAACCGAAGTTGGAATACTGTTCCACCTATTGAGCAGAGAAAAGTTTTAAATAATCTGCATCGAGCGTTTTTTTTTACATCACATGCGAAGGCGAAGATAAGCGAGTTTTGAATCCCACTTTCACTCAAGTCAAAAACAGACTGTGTAACATGAACTTTCGAAAGATAAGCAGATGCACGCTTAGTTTTTTTTACCGAAATAAAATTGTTTGAATGGCAAATCAACATCGAAAAAGCTATCTAATTTTTTTACTTCTGAATGCGAATCACGACTGCACGAGTAGCTGCAAACTCTCACCCCTTACTTTCCGGTATCACTGCACGATTCTCAAGTGTACCAAACTTCAACCTTCGTATTAATTATTAATTTTTTAAGTGAATAGAAACACACTCTTATTTATTTCGAATCGCTAGGGGAGTTTTAATGAAATATGTAATGAAATGAAGGAGGTTTTTATTTAATTAGAAATATGATAGCAAAGAGGTTTCCAGTATCCAGTTACAAGTATATGAGTTGTTTCGCAAGTGATTCAGTGGAGATTCTAACGAATCATATCTGCAGCAAATAATGATACAAGTACTCAAGTCTCTGCTGGTAGAAAAGCTTAACACAGTGGTAATGGGCATCAAACACAGCGGTAATGGGCTCGACGGAACGAAAATTTCATCATAAAATCGATTTTTTTTCTGACCACAAAAATTTTAGCAAATTTCAGCAACGGATCAGTTCAGGTTGATGCACATCAAAGGTGTGTAAAAAGAGAGCTCATTAAACAATCTAGAGCCGCATCGTACATCGTTTTGAGGCCCGAACTCAGAGAAATTTAGATCTAAAGCGCAAATTTTCCTCTAATCACAAATAAGGGTGAACCAAATTTTTGATGAAATCCCGCATCTAACTTTCTTATCTCTGCAGATAGAGTTAAGCGATGTTCTACAATGTTGTAGCCCCGTCGTTTCTGCGTAACTTTGTAGAAGAAAGTTTTTTACTATCACCACTTTCCATTCAATGTTTGAGTCGCGAAGTTGAAAGCTCTCCTTTATCTTTAGAAAGACCGAGATCTCTGATCAAATTATCGATTTCTTCTTGATTTGGGTAGTGTATTCCTAGAGCAAGATTATCCTCATCCTGCAGGCTATTCCGCTCTGTCATTTCGATTCGAACAGTTTCATTTTCACTTGATTCCTTCCGGCTGCTGTCATCGAATCACTTTTTTCTCTTTTTTCCGTCTGTTGTTCATCGGATCGTTTCAAATGAAACTGATGACTATTTCAATTGACGGAGAGAGACTCTTTCATTTCCTTTAGCGTCTCAATTGAAACTAGCGCCGCATCGCGTCGGCATCCATTAAATACGCCAGGCAAATTCCGATCAATATTCAGGAATTTTTTCCGCTGTTGATCACTGGCGCTGCGTAACCACTTCGGATTGGGAAACTGGTTTTGGTGTTCTCCGTCTCATATCGTCACGGTTTTCTTTTCTCCCTCGTCCATACATTTGCGAAGTACTGTATGGAAGCTCCCTGTCTCCGTTAGCGCTCATTGTCATTTTCGATCGAGAATCGTCATGTGAGAGTGACGGAGATAATCTTTTCTTTCAATTGAAACGCATTTGTATCAGTTCCTAGCCCTTCAGTTATTAAATTCAAAGCAAGAGCATCCGAGTAGTTTTCATTTGATTCACGAAGAGCTTGAGAATGATACAAAAGCTTTTCAATTGAAAGCGACGGGTCAAAGCGTGGGCATCAAATGGTGAGTTGACAACCTGAAAGGAGCGTCAAACATAGCTTCGGCCCTCACAAGTTCCAATCTCACACCTCCACGAGTCATATGATTACACTAGACTGCCGGTTGAAACATGGATACAACTGGTTGGTGTTGCCTGGGCAATGTTGTCATCCGACAATAGCTAAGTGAGAAGGTGCGACGCGATCATTGGCGCGTTAACCATATTCCGGCGGTGGAGGAAATGCTTCGCCAACTCGAGCGTCTGTTAACCAAGATGGTGCGGCTCAAAACAGCGTCTGATCTCCATGTTAGGAGCGGCTGATCAACGTCCTGGTGGCAGCGTGGGACTCTAAACAGAGCTGACACGATGGTCCCCCGGCGAGACAGGGGGTTGGGGAAGGCCCAACGAGCCGCCCCGGAAAACAACATGTTACAAACAACGTAAGAGATAATACGGATCGGAACAATCGGCATGGACCTAGGCAACGAAATAAGGACTACGATTGGAAACTTGGGACATGGAACTGCAAATCGCTTTGCTTTCCAGGATGCGACAGGATAATTTATGACGAGCTACATCCACGCAACAAGTCGTAGCGCTGCAGGAACTTTGTTGGACAGGACAGAAGGTATGGAAAAGCGGGCACCGGGCGGCTACTTTCTACCAGAGTTGTGGTACCACCAGCGAGCTGGGAACCGGCTTCATAGTACTGGGTAAGATGCGCCAACGCGTGATAGGGTGGCAGCCGATCAACGCAAGGATGTGCAAGTTGAGGATAAAGGGCCGGTTCTTCAACTACAGCATCATCAACGTGCACTGCCCACATGAAGGAAGACCCGACGACGAGAAGGAAGCGTTCTACGCGCAGCTGGAGCAGGTCTACGATAGCTGCCCGCGACGGGACGTGAAGATCGTTATTGGGGACTTGAATGCTAAGGTAGGACGGGAGGCAATGTACAGACCGGTAATCGGACCAGATAGCCTGCATGCCGTGTCTAATGATAACAGCCATCGGTGCGTAAACTTTGCGGCCTCCCGTGGTATGGTAGTTCGAAGTACCTTCTTTCCCCGCAAAGGTCTCCACAAATCCACCTGGAGATCACCCAACCAACAGACAGAGAACCAAATCGACCACGTTTTAATCGACGGCAGGTTTTTCTCCGACATCATCAACGTTCGCACCTACCGAAGTGCGAATATAGATTCGGACCACTACCTAGTAGCTGTGTGCATGCGCTCAAATCAAAACTATCGACGGCATATAACACCCGCCGAAGTCGAACGCCGCGACCAAATATTGAGCAACTGCGGGACGCCGAGGCTGCACAGGAATACGCGCAGCAGCTGGAGGCAGTGCTACCTACGGAAAAGCAGCTTGGCGCAACTACCCTTGAAGATGGCTGGAAAAGCAGCCGATCCGCCATAGGTAACACTGCAGTAGCGCTACTAGGTACAAGGGCTCCGAAACATAGAAATGACTGGTTTGACGGCGAATGCAAACGGTTAGTCGAGGAGAAGAATGTAGCACGGGCGAGAATGCTGCAACACCGTACGAGAGCGAACGTGAAACGATACCGACAGGCACGGAACAACCAAAACTCAGTCCTCCGAAGGAAGAAGCGCCAGCTCGAGGACCGAGATCGCGTAGCGATGGAAGAGCTGTACCAAGCTAACGAAACTCGGAAGTTCTACGAGAAGCTGAACAGCTCCCGCAAAGGCTTCGTGCCGCAAGCCGATATGTGCAGGAGCTTGGACGGTAACCTCCTAACAGACGAGTGTGAGGTGATCGAAAGGTGGAAGCAGCACTTCGACGAGCATCTAAAGGGCGATGCAGTAGAGCGCGAGGACGGTATGGCAATTGATCTTGGAGCCCGAGCAGAAGACATCAGAATTCCAGCCCCCGATCTTCTGGAGGTGGAGGAGGAGATTGGTCGGCTGACAAACAATAAAGCTGCTGGACTGGACCAACTTCCCAGCGAGCTATTGAAATACGGTGGAGAAACACTGGCTAGAGCCGTGCACTGGGTCATTGTCAAGGTTTGGGAGGAAGAACGAGCACCGGAGGAGTGGATGGAGGGTATTGTGTGTCCCATCTACAAAAAGGGCGACAAACTGGAGTGCTGCAATTACCGGGCAATCACTCTGTTGAACGCAGCCTACAAGGTACTCTCCCAAATACTTTGCCGTCGACTATCACCATTTGCGAAGCAGTTCGTGGGGCACTACCAGGCGGGATTTATGGGTGCCCGCGCCACCAAGGATCAGATATTCGCGGTTCGGCAGGTTATGCAGAAATGCCTCGAATATAACGTACCCACACATCATTTGTTCATCGATTTTAAATCGGCGTACGACACAATCGATCGGGACAAGCTATGGCAAATTATGCACGACTACGGATTTCCGGACGAACTGACGCGGTTGGTCAAAGCGACGATGGATCGAGTGATGTGTGTAGTTCGAGTTTCGGGGGCACTCTCGAGCTCCTTCGAAACCCGAAGAGGTCTAAGGCAAGGTGATGGTCTCTCGTGCCTACTGTTTAACATTGTCCTGGAAGGAGTCATTAGAAGAGCGGGGATTAACACGAGTGGCACGATATTCCAAAAGTCGGTTCAACTGTTTGGTTTCGCCGACGATACTGACATTGTGGCTCGGACCTTTGTGAAGATGGCGGATACGTACATCGGACTAAAGGCTGAAGCCAAACGGATTGGACTGGTCATCAATGCATCGAAGACGCGTTCACGAGAGGACAGTGCTAACCTCCCACCTCGAGTTCAAATTGGTGGTGATGAAATCGAGGTGGTTGATGAGTTCGTGTATCTGGGCTCACTGGTAACTGCCGACAACGATACCAGCAGAGAAATTCAACGGCGCAGGAAATCGTGCATACGTTGGTCTCCGGAGGACGCTCCGATCGAGTAGAATTCGTCGCCGCACCAAGTTAACCATCTACAAGACGCTGATTAGACCGGTAGTCCTCTACGGGCATGATACATGGACTATGCTTGTGGAGGACCAACGCGCCCTTGCGGTCTTCGAGTGGAAGGTGTTGCGTACCATCTTCGGTGGACTGCAGATGGAAAACGGAGTGTGGAGAAGGCGAATGAACCACGAACTGCAGGAGCTGCTTGGGGAGCCATCTATCGTTCACACCGCTAAGATAGGCTGGTTGCGGTGGGCTGGGCATGTTATAAGGATGTCAGACGACAGCCCGGTAAAGATGGTTCTTGAAACCAATCCTTCACGGACGAGACGGAGAGGTGCACAGCGGGCAAGGTGGATCGATCAGGTGGAAGACGACCTGCGGACCCTACGCAGACTGCAGAGCTGGCGAACTGCAGCCATGGACCGAGTGGAATGGAGATGACTCTTACGTACAGCAAAGGCCACACCACGGCTTGGGACTGTTTGATGGATGGGTCAAAGCGTCACTATAACCTGATAATTGTCAATTGAAAATGACTTTGTCAGGCTTTGCTTGGCATACTTCCAGACGTTAGCGTAATGGTGCTCACAGTTTCCTCCAGTAATTTAATAATTAGTCTAGCTTCCCCGGATAAGCGTCGTTGTGGAGCGCTCGATGACTGCAAGTTTGGATTACACCTGGTCGGAATCCTTGAAGAAGTTTTACCAGACAGAAAAAGCAATCATCTTCGTGGTTGGCTGTTTTTTGTCAAGTTCGAGGTATTAAACAATGTTATTAACGAGCTCTAGATCCGAATTTCCTCCTATGCTAAATCCCTAGAACGATGTACTTGGCGTCTCCATAGATTCAACAATGAAAGGAGGCGCACGATAACGTTTGCGTTGAAGTGAGTGGGAGCTGTTGACGCGTTACTGAAATGGTAGGGACACCACAACTCACATGAATGAGTAAATAGCTACATTCTTTTTCATATTTTCCAGTTTGAGCTTCAGGCCCGTACTAGGGTTTGCAATCCCAGGAACGATTTCCCGGGAATAACCTTTTCCCGGGATTCCCGGATCCCGGGAACAAAAATATTGATTCCCGGGATCCCGGGATCCCGGGATTCTTGAGTTCTCCAAAAAATTTCGTAAGATTTAATATAGTTTCCGATACAATTGTGCAAAAAAATTTAAGATACTGTAAAAACACGAAACTTACCCTCTAGTGCCCAATGCCGCCTTTTGGCGGGCTTCAGTCAAACCTCTAAAAAGCTTCAATAAATACTTAAAAAGTGTTTATATTGATTCATAGTGATTTTACCGAAGCTCGTCTAGAAATTAATTTGGGCACTAGAGGGTTAAGTCGTCAAAGTGCATATCACCTTTACAGTGGGCATTATAGGGAGCAAACATTTGCTTGAAATGACGGTAAATATTTGCTGGCCGTGAAATATAAAATTATTTGCTTCAATTATTTGTCAAAAACATTTGCTGTATTATTCAGTCAAAGACAAATTGGGCAAATAAATCCAATGGGTTTGTAATGTTGTTATGCCAAATAAAACTATACTGTTACATAGATTATTTTATGATAATAAATCGCATCGTGTTGGGGTATAGCAAATATATTCTCTAAAATATGAGCGAATCGGCTTTGATATTTTTTAAGCAAACAGAGTTATAATTGATATTGATTACAGTGCAATAATATAGCATATATAAAATAGCCCGAAAAATATTTTGCTCAATAAAAGCAGTACCAAATATAGCAAATATTTGCCTTGTTTAATGCCTTTCAGCTTATTCTTCAACAAACTGAAAGTATTGGAAACTCCAGTTTCTAATGAAATGTAGCAACAGATGGAATCGGTGATTTAGAAATATTGTAGAAATCGAACACCAGCGGTTTTTCAGCGGACTTAAGCAAAATTTTACAGAAAGAAATTACATTATTTGGGTTTAACGAAAAATTGTCAGTGGATCTGAAGCGTTTGTTTGACGACATAAAAACCCTGAAACCTACTCTTCTGCAAATATTTTCAACAAAAATCGTTCGGGAATTTCTAATGTGAACTTGAATAAGTTTTGTTTTTTAATTCGTTTTTCATGCGAATTGATAACGAAATTGTAAACGATTTGTTGATACCTTTTATTAATAAACTTTGTTTGAAATCTCATTTTTACTAAGAATTTTTTTCCATTCCCGGGAATTAAGATTTTTCATTCCCGTTTCCCGGGAAACCAATTTCCGGGAATATTGCAAACCCTAGCCCGCACCCGTAATTTTCTTGTTGTGATTTAGTAAAATTGCTCTATATCTGTTATTTTGAAAGATAGGAAAAAACTTTCTTTTAAAAGTTACACAAAATTGACGAGGCAACAACATAGTAGAACATCGTTCATCTCTCTCTGCAAAGATAAGAAAGTTAGATTCCATCAAAAACTTGGATCACCCTAATTTGTTATTACAGGAGAATGTACGCTCCATCATACGGTTACCGCTCCTATATTCATCTCCCCAAGTAACACACGTTGTTATAGAACAGTTTAGATAACTCCTCCAACACAACCTTCGGTTATAGATTTCAGTTGACATTACCTTTTCCATGACATCTCCATCACCAGAAAAGCGCAAAAATCGAAGGCTACTAGAACAAGTACTGGTGCTATATGAAGTATTATATAACTTCATGAAAGCAAGCCAACTTGCTAGACTGAAGCTGCAAAAAACATCTCGAGTACCAATGCGGTAAAAAAACATGGAAAACAAGTTATTTTCAAGTTGTAATTAGGCTGATACAAATTTCGAATTCTTTTTATGTCCAAGGTTATCAAAGTTAGGAAAGGGGGTGGCAAAAAATAGATAACACCGAGACGAAAAAAAAAGAAATATCTTTGATCAAAGTTTGTGTGCAAGTTATGACGTTTGTAACTTGCACTTAAATAAATGTTGAAAAATAACACTTTATTATTATTATTATTTATTTCGCTTGCCTTTTGACGATACTCTCGCTGTCACCTGACTTGTTTGTTGCTAAATTAAGCATTTATGCTGTCGAAAAACCAATGAAATGAACACAACGGTTTGAGCTTTTTTTCTTCCCCTTCCAATGTTCAAGATTTTAAAAGGGGGGGGGGATGACATAAAATGAAAATATAGTTTGTAACGGCCTTACTAACTAATAAAAACATCGTTGACGCAAGCATAAAATTTCAAAATAGAAATATTGAAGAACATCGCTGCTTTATATTAGGAACTACAAAGCAAAAAAATAGTGATTATGGCGTATCGAATATTCACCAAAAATGAACAATAATATTAGACAAACTATTTGACGCTTTTAATACAAAGTTCTACGTGCGCGTCAAATTTCATGGTGAAACATTGCATTTTACTTCTGAAAAAATCATGCGCCATTCATTGGATACGGTTTTCTGTTTGTAAATCAGTGGAAAATAGATTATTCATTGCAGAATGGTTGCTGATTCATTTAATTGCTAAGAGTCTCAATTTAGCCCAACACCGCATGAGCTTAGTTCGTAAACAACTAGCTGGCATCCCTTTCTTACTTGCCTAGTAAATTGCAATGTCGTTTTTTTTTTCCTGGGTTGATCTGCACTGACCTAGTGGAATAAAAAAGCTCGCGCATTCGTGGGTCAGATTTCGCCACACCAGCGCGCATGCGCAAATGTGTTGCTATGACAACATTTACCCAGCGCATGCGCAAATGTATTGTTACGCGCAGTGCAGCTAGATCGAAAATTGTGTTCGTCAGCGGCATTTTTAATTAATTATAAATTGATGATAAACAATGTTCAACCTTTCAAAATGAATTGTTTCTGTCACTTGAGTATTAAAATTGTTTTCGTATAGTTTTAACGTTATCTAGACATAATATATAAAAACTAGGAAACGTTGTTAGATATACGGTACACAAAAATTGGCGTGACATTGATTGCACTGCAAGCGTTTTCTTTACATTTTCATGGTGCATTTCGATCTAACTCAAATAATTTGAATAAAATCGTTCAAATAATTTTAATAACAATATGATCAAGTTATTGGCTGCTGGATACTAAGACCAACCAAAGGAAAAGCACTTTACAGGTACGTAAATTATTATTGGGCGTGTAATATTGAACTGGCGCGGCTGCCTCGGCTGGACATTTCTACACAGTTGTTATATGTAATAGGGAAAACATCTGGAAGACATCTTGAAGACAAGCGCCATTTATGTAAGTTTTTGTTTGCTGAACTCATGTTATTGAAAATCATCTCCAAAACCAGAAAAACAAGCTTGTTTTCAAAGTGTGGTTCTATTACTGATGAACAACTTCTCACAAATGTTTTATTTTGAGTTGTTTTCTGTACTGTTTTGATAACATCATGAACACAACTTAAAGACAAGCAAAGGCAGTTTATATTTATTAATCTATGCAATACACTCATCATGAGTGTATTTCATAGATCAATAAATATAATATAAAATAGTATCTCCAGAGCAAGAAAATAACAACACAAGTTTTCGAATGCGCTTTTAGTACTCTTATATGACTACTGTCATTGAGAATTATTTTCTAACATGTTTTGTGTGTTACTTGGGTCAGTACCTATATTAATCTCATCACGCATTT
Organism: Wyeomyia smithii; assembly: GCF_029784165.1. NCBI lineage: Eukaryota > Metazoa > Arthropoda > Insecta > Diptera > Culicidae > Wyeomyia > Wyeomyia smithii. The sequence continues at coordinate 40,285,187 of NC_073694.1, forward strand.
TTGATCAATTTATCGTCTAATTTTACCATATTTTCAACGCAAAACTTTCAACTACTTGAGAAAATCGAGAAGCAAATAGATTTACTTTCGAAAATTTGTACAAAATCGACGGTAAATTGGACAAATGAGAGAAATAAGATGAATATACACTTAAAATATTTATCGTTATTCTCTGCACGCATGTTTCGTTAACATGGAATTCGTAGATTGTACAGCACTTTTGTTGATTGTATAGAATATTCGTATTGTAAGCTATCGGATAGAATGCAACATTACGCATAATTTGTACAACTCACGGATGTACTTTCGTACGAACGTGGATAACAACGAACAAGAAGTTTCGTAAAATGTATATGTTATTGCGCAGGCTTACTAATTTTTCGTACTATTTACATTATGCAACGTTTGTTTGTACGAATGATTGCGTTCATTTTCAAAACCTTTCGTTACGTATACGAATACGTACTTTGACAGTTCTGACGAAAGTACCCTCATATTTATTACGCGTTGGTTTCGTTGCAGAGAACAACAAAAGGTTTTGTATATAATACACACGTTTTCGTGGAATAAACTAAAATATATTTTCAGTGTAGTTGCATCAAGCTGTTGAGATGAATAATGGAGCGATTACCCTATGTAACAACTTTGTAGAAGAAAGTTTTTCTCGCGAATATTACTATCGAGCTCCAGATCCGAATTTCCACCTGAACTCGTTTCCTAGAAGGTTGTCGAATAATTAACTTGGCATCTCCATCGATTCAAGAGTAAAAGGAGGCGCACTGTTAACGTTCGCGTTGGAGTGGATGAGAGCTTCTGTGAAAAATAACTAACACTGAAAAGAAAATTTTTGATGAAAAATTGGATGCAAGTTACAATGTTCGTAACTTGCATTCAAATGAAACACTTCATCATTAATTGGCTTGCCTTTCGACGACACTCATAATATTAACAAAACGTCTTAAACTTTTTTTTCTTCCCCTTTCAAATTCAACATTTTTGAAGGGTGGGAGGGAGGAGGGGATGTGGCATGCAAATAAAAACAAAACTTATATCGGCCTTACTTGTTCCGGAAAAGAAATGGTGATCGAAAAATAAAACCTTTGAATAAATATAAAATTATTCAGTTATCGTTTATGTAGAAAAATTGAAAATATTAAAGTCAAAATATGATTTTTGAAAAAGGAAAAAGAAATTAGTGTTCCTATGATTTGGAATATATTTAATGTTATGCTCGTAAATTTACCTGAAATTTAAGTAACTCATTCAATAAGACCCTCTTACCATTGAATTTGCCATAGTGACGTTTGGTTGGAACCTCTCTAGAGCATTATAATTGGCGATAGTATTGGAAAACGGCAACAAAGCGTACTGAAGACGAAAGAAGCACTCACCGCTTTTTTTTACTGGACGTTTTGTGTGCAAAACTGGTCTTTGAGACCAAGATTAACATAGCCCGTGCGCTAATTGTAGAGGAGAGCAGTTTCCGAAGCAAACTATCGAAAGTTAAAGATGGTGTCCCACGTGAACAGATTTATCGCCTAAATATGTGTCCTAGAGAAATAACGGGACCGTGGGTTGTATTTTTCCGGCTCAACGAATTGATGTGGAAAATGGAAATATTATCCAAGATTTTTATTTTTGACAGATTATTTCTGATTTAGACTGATTTTACTTTAGTTCTCCTGAGCGCTCGTTCCGTAACGAAATAATGCTGATATTCGCGAACACAGTAATTTTCCAAAAGCCAAATTCTGTTATTCAATTTGCAAAACTACTGTAGACTTCGCCCTGAACTGGATAAAAATATAGTTTACGTCTTTCTGGTGCTCCCAGGTAAAGCTCAATAATATGCGAATTGGAGCAGTAAAATATGTAGTTTGCAAACATGAAAATCTCTTGAGAGCTTTACCGCTAAGAACCATTGAGTGCACTTTAGAATGCATGAAGGTTGAATGTTTTATTTTACGCATTAGTTCAAATTTGGGTAAACATGTATTTTGTTTAACAGTGGCATTTTTGAACAGCTTCTTTCAGGAAAGGATAAAATAATTTCATAAAATGACATGAAAAAATAAAATTTGATTGAATATCATTCATTCAGTTTTGAGCACTAGTAGAAAAATAAATGGATTAGAGTCCAAAAAATTATTATAAGTAAGAAAAATTCTTTGAAAAGATCAACGATTATCTACTTTGAGCGTTGAAGCCGCTCGTCTCTACTAACAGCGACCATCTCCCTTTACCAATGGGACGGAGTCACGACATGCAGTTAGACTCCCGAACGATATTCTCTTCCCTTTCAGCATACGACCAGAAGTCCCATCGGATTTGGTAATCAATCTTTCCTAAGGTTCTCGTACATCAATCAGCACTACGAGGAGGTGCGAAAAAGGCATTTTACATTCATTTATATCAAAATTGGTACTGGACTAACGGGAGTTTTCCTGGTTTTATTATTTCCAAATTTCTGTAGTTTTCGAATATTTACAAATTACGATAATTTCATACTGAGGTGACTATTAATATGAACCTCACTGTACGACCTCAACTTTGTACAGGTTCTTAGTTGAATTTACTGATGCCCAGTGGCGTTGTATGTTGCTTACAATAAATCACTATAACAGCAACCAGGATATTATTTCAAACGACTATTGGAACAAAAGATTTGATTAATTCTTATTTGACACTTGCAACATGTATACACGAAACAATACGTCAACTTGCATCACACACTTACTCCAATCGAAATCCTCTTAACGGCAAGCGAGCAATGTTATTCCGCTAAACGGTTTATCTCGACTCCTCTTGCAACTTGCCTTTCACTTTTGCGAAACTCAGTGTCTTATTTCCTAATCCGTATAACAACCGCCCCTCCTTTCCCCCGACCCAACTCAACTTAAATGTGCCCCAAATGCCCCGAACAAAGGCAACACAGTTTAAATTAATTCGATTCTCTAACTTTCTTTCTCACAGGACATTCCCCTGCACGTGGCCATGATTTCGCATCTGCTGATTGCATGGGATCGGAAGCGGTGGCTCACGGATCCGCTCAAGGCCCGCCTGCCAGCATTTGTGTGCAGCTGCGCCTCCTGGCTGGCCGGGATGGTCATCGCTCTTCCCTACCCAATCTATACGACCTATCTGGATCTGGGGGTGAGTACCATTAAAAGTCCTTCCGTTCCCATCGCGAACAGGGGCACAACCCGTGTTGATCGTATCCCAATCCGGGGAATGTGTCGTATATAATGTGTTGTTTCGAAGTGTTGTGTTTTTTTCTTTCTTTCTTCCCAGCTGTTGCTGACAAACTGAATTTTCAATTTTACACTCACCTGTGCGTTCGAAGAGAAAAAAAAAAAAAAAACAAACGAGGGAGCAATCGATTGCTATTATTGTTAGGGAAATTGAGTTTTGCTTTTATTGTATTTAGAATGGCTTTAAATTGGTATCGGAAAAACAGCCCACTGGATAACTTGATTATATTAATGGAGAACGTCATTTCCAGTGGTGTTGAAGTGCGTTTTTTTACACTTGAATTACCTTGCGTTGTTTTACGTTGTATAACTGTGAAGCGATGCTGCTTATTATTTCGAAAGAGCGCTGCCATTTGACATACAGATGACGCCCGTATGCAGGTAATAAAACTCCTACGAAGAGTAGTCTGGTTTTATGTGACATGTTTTGGGAAAGTACATGAAGAAGTAAGAACGGAAGTGTTGACATCTAAAAAGGAACTCACGGTCATGTATTTCATGATTGTTCCAATTTTTATTGTTTTCTTTCTAACAAAAAAGATTTCCGGTATATTTTTGTCTTTGAATTTGACATAAGAATGGAAATAAACAAACTTTTACGGAAGTGAGGAACAGTGGCGCTCAACCGCTAGTCTTTCAGTTAATTGATAGGCGTTGTGGCTGTTAGCACATACATAAGATATACTTAACACTGGTGATTATTTCTTGGTATACAAAGGTATCCCTAGTTGCTCCCACACTACTCGATAGATAATGAATGGAGTTCAATTCAAATCTACTCACGATTTGAAAAAACTCTATAATCAACTGTCAAAAGGTTGTTGCAAAACTAATATTGTCGACAGGAATTGGAGAGTTCTAGAGGAGGAAAAACAAGCTGTTGATTCTCCAAGCTCTCCAAGCACAAGAGGTTAGGGAAACTTTTAAAGAGGTTAAAAACCACAAAGCAGCTGGAAAGAACGGTCTCCCAGTCAAACTTTTCAAATATTCCCCAATTCTGCTTATAAGATTGTCTCCCGCATAAATACAAATATTCTTGGCATAAAACTTTTGCCGTTACTACTCAGTAGTTACATAAGATGATTGAAACAACTATATTCGTCAATAGTATTTGGTAGTGCAAAAGTTCAATAATCCTGTAGCAGGTGATACCATCCAATAAACAAAACTTTTCAATTACCTTGTTTTCAGTTTAGCCGGAAAAACTGATTGGTTCTCATAACATACGGATAACATTTCGAATCAAAACACCATCATTTTTCTTCGGAAGCATCTGTGATGGTGTCGGTCTTTGGTATTGCGAATTTCCTACAAAGTTAGATTGGCTACCCGCAGCGTACTCGCACGTCAACATATGATTGATTTCTTTCTTCCAGCTCTACCTCAGTTCCGCTTTACTGCATGTACTGAAACTAGACTTCTTCGCTGTGGTTGCAGAACGTGTGAATTTGCTCTGATAAAGTAGAAAAAAAAAATCCATTACGATAACTTCCTTGCGGTCAGCCAAGGCAAAACCAAAATCACACCATCCTCAAAGTTCGGGTCAATTTATCACACACACACCATTCCTATCGATTTATTTTCCGCATCCAGCACAAGATGAGCACCCATCGATGGGGACCGTTATCCTGATTTTTTCTTCCATCGGGATCAAAACTTATCGGTTTGTCAGAATTTGGTGAGAGGGAGTTACAGTGAAGTTCCAATAAATGTCCGATTGGTACCTTTTTATCTGACCCAGCTCCGCCTCATCCGAATTACTGTACCTTCCCACGTCCCACGTCCGCGCAGTCGGATGCGAAGTGACGAATGCGGTTCCGACCCGAAAGGACGCTCATCACATTAGGCCATAATTTGTCAGCACGGCACACCAGCTGGCATTTCACCGCCGGCGTTTGTGGGAAACCCGGCACCGCGAACAGATGTCGATTTTGATTTGGGACCGGGTCTGGGCTGGACTGTGAATCGACTGATAATGTGGTTGTTTTTTTTTTTTCTTTTCCTGTTCCGATTCGGTTGTGACTTGTGGTGGATAATTTCGTTATGTTTACGTTTTTTTTTTGTAAATTGTCTGAGCCGACGAAAATATATATGAAAAAAACATAACATTATGACTTGCATGAATATTGAAATGACTGGTTTAATTTTCGGAGATTATCTTTGCAATTAACGGAGAACAGTTGAAAATATTAATTCCATTCTACTACAGTCAATTTTATCTTGCTGTCGGAGTGAACAACAGACAAAGAAGCAACGCAAGAATGAAAGCACGGCTCTGTATTGGGATTAACTTAATTCCATTGTCAGCATTTCTCGTTAACAGCGTACCTTGATACACTTGACTGAAAAAATTTTGTGAAGACTTGTTCTTTTCCGCAGCTAAATGTACAGCGAAAAGATTTATATCGATTTTTGTTCTTTTTTATCTGAATTGAAAAAAAAACAGCATAATGTTTTAAACGAAACTGCTAGCATTCTATTACATTAAAGTAACGAAAATTATTTTATTGGTAATCCGTCTTTACTAAACATTTCCGCCTTCAAGCTAGTTTAAGACACACAATAACAGTTTGATTCGTTCGATGAACGAATCATTCACATTGCGTTCGTCAAATGTAAAATATAAAAAAACAGCCGCAGTAAAGCAACTTGCTTCTTACATAATTTATGAGTTCATACTGTTAAATATGTAATGCTCAAAAAGCTGTCACGGCAAGAAAGTTTTCCCCTAGTTGTGGATCAATTTCATGCTCGAGTCAATAATCATGACTGAAAAGGTAATATCACAGAGAACAGACACCCAAGCTGGTGGCTTGTGTAGAATATGCGCTTGAAAAGTTTAAACGAACGTCACTCGCTTTACTAAAAATCTACTGGAATATGTATAGCAATGTATAGCAATGCAATGAAAATATTTGGTAAAAACGGCATCGAACTTTGCGTCGATTTATACAGACATTGAAAAATAAACAATGCGAACAATGGACTGGATGGGCTTAACCGCCTTCGAAGAAAGCAAATACAGTTTGATCGACTTTCAAGGTCATGGCTTCGGTTTTCTGGGATGCGCGCAGATAAATTTTCAAAATTGCGTTTATTCAAAATTATTAAAATTCATTAGAACGCTGAAAGACCCTTAGGAATGAAAAAACAAAATCCTGCACATTTCGAGAACTAAGCAAGTAAATGGAACCAAACCTGGCATGTGAAGGGCGGGCTGGCGGTATCAGGTGTACAACTAAGATCTATCTTTTTTTTATAAGAATGTTACTTTATTTTGAAAAGAATAGTTACCTATAATAGGGTACCAGCCAAAAATGGTCATCTCGAATTTCAAAATGAAACCTTATACAAAATATTCACCTGCTCGAAAAAACACCCTGTGCAAAATTTCAGCTCATTCGGACTTAAAATGGGGTGGCGCAAAGCGATTGAAGTTTGGCTTTTTTGAAACCGAAAAATCACCCGGGGGGTACGTGAAATTTCGGGTTTCGAATTTTTTTTATACCAAATGACTTAAAAACGCATGAAACGTCGAGAATTGGTGTCATCTGAAAAAAATTTTTTTTTGCAAAAATGTACTCTCTTTTTCAATTGTGGAAGGCGAAGTTCAAAATGTTTAGAATTTATCTTTTGAAATTAATCACTAGTTTCTCTAAATAGCTTGTATAATGATATATACTATAACTAGCATCGAATACATTATGTTTCATTAGGGTGGTTCATTAACTCGGCATAGGGTGGTTCATAACATTGTGAAAAATGAGTATAAAATAAAAAAGCACTTCGGTTTGTATGATTGGTGTGACACTATGCCGTTTCGACTGTAGACATATTTTTAATTGGAATCAAGAATATTTCTACAGTCAAGACGGTTTATTTGATTGGCATAGTGTATCTGGCAAAGTTGTAAATAATAACTTTGTTCCCCCAAAAAAAACCCTGTGAAAAAAAAAATTTAAAAAAAAATATAGCTTTTTTCTGATTTCTCCATGGCCGGTTTCGTTGTTCAGGTAAACTTTCGTAGTTTTTATAAAAAATCAGTTTTTAATGGGCTGTTTTTGATAATTAATTTATAACTTTCTTTAATTTTTTTTAAATTAGTAATTTGTTTTTAGAGTGTATTTTTTTTTTTGAAAAACAAAACTATTATCTACAGCTTTGCCGAAGATGTCACATCGTTCAAACGAACCGTGTTGGCTCTAAAAAATTTTGTAATCATCAATACCCATCCGAAATAGCATTTTCCAATAGCTTTTCAAAAATGGGTTGTTTCAAAAAATTAAACCAATGGCACGAAATGGCAGCTTTTGCCTATAAAAACGTCTATGCTAATGGAAAGAAAATGTATGGTCGAACTGTCAAAACGACTTAAATCCAGAAACAACGAGTTAATTGTGTTGCGTATCTGATTGAGATCCCTATACCCTCATTATCACTGAATAACATCGATACAGTCTTTTGTCCGATTATATAAGCACATTATTGTGGTAAATAAAACGAATAAATTGTCTGGTACAACATTCGAAAGAACAAGTGCAAGTGTCTTAGAGAGTAGATTTTTCAAACAAAGTAAAATAAAACATATTCCATCAGTTTCCACTGTTTCATTTAGAAGATTAAGACACTTCGAAAACATTGTTCAAATATTCAAATTCCATGTACCTCCCGTGTGTGATTTTGCAAATGACATGAGAGCATTCAACATTTTCCGCGAGACACAATCTTAATTTTGGTTGAGATAATACTTTTTTTGCACAGAGTAGTGTTTTGATACATTTTGTAAGTTTGTTTTGTAATATCTTGCCATTTTACTTATAATTTTTCCAATTCAACATTGCCACCCTAACGACAATGATATAACAAATATTATATTCTCAGGATTTTTTCTATTGGTATTCAGTGAAAAGTGATTTTTTTCATTTTATACTCATTTTTACAAAATATTATGAACCGCCCTATGCCGAATAAATGAACCTCCCTAATGAAACATAATGAATTCGATGCTAGTTATAGTGTATATCATTATACAAGCTATTCCGAGAGACTGGTGATCAATTTCTAAAGACTAAAGACTGGTGATAAATTCTAAACATTTTGAACTTCGCCTTCCACAATTGAAAAAACAACTAAGTCCCAGAGAGTAAATTTTTGCAAAAAACAAAAAAATTCAGATGACACCAATTCTCGACGTTTCATGCGTTTTTAAGTCATTTGGCATCAAAAAAAAAAAACCGAAAACCGAAATTTCACGTACCCCCCTTGGGTGATTTTTCGGTTTGCAAAAAAGCCAAACTTCAATCGCTTTGCGCCACCCCATTTTAAGTTCGATTGAGCTGAAATTTTGCACAGGGTGTTTTTTCGAGCAACTGAACATTTTGTATGGTTTTTTTTTTTTTAATTGTAACCGAAGTAAACCATGAACGCGATTTTTTTCCTGCGTCACATTTTTTCCGTTGAAAATTTTCAGTTTATTGTTTTCGGATAAAATAGTGCTACGAATAACCAACGGCGTTGGTTGATTGTCTAGTTTGTTGGAGTTGATTTTCACCAAAAGCCTCCAACATTCCATATATAACTATGAGGAAACAGCCGATGTTAGGCAAAATAAAGGTCGGTGCATGGAGATCGAGCTAAGAAGTGGTGCCTTTGGACACTTGTGAAGCAAACATCTGGACCTGAGGCAGGAACTTCTGAAGCCCTTCTCAAAAGATCTTGAAGTCGCCTCAAGGAGAAGGTTCCGCAACAGGAACCAAGGATACTGAGTGCACAACAGGTTTTTTCTACAACGAACTTATATCAAGGCTGAGTGATGCTAGACAGACGGATATGATATCGATTAGGGTTGCACAAAAAGGGATGAATGAAAAGGATCTGGATCGCTTTAGAACTGGTGAGAGCGTTCTTTTTTTAGTTAAATTTTTCACTATAATTATGTTTAATATGAATGCATTGCGGACACTGGATTCCTGCAGATCTGTATCCCGCTGTATCGCGTAGTTTGTAGAAAGCTAAATGACAAATTAAAAAATTTTCCCTAGACTTCCGAGTTCCGCAAATCAAGCTAAGTCGATCATGATTATCAGTTCAGTCTACGGCTTTGCTTGTGCATGCAACGGATTCAGATTCATAATACAGTTCGAGATTGTACGTACGCGCGCATTACTAAAACAAATTTTCGTTCACATAGTATACAACGGCAAATCCTTAAATTATCTTACCTAATCTTACTAAAACAAACATCGGTTTCGATCGCGCAACAGACTTCCTAATATTCAAATTTTTATTTCGGTTAATATAGTGAGCAGAGCTGAGCCCTTTCCTTTTAATATAATTCCTATCCTGTGATACTCGTAGGGATGCAGTGGTACCCGCGGTCTCTAAACAAAACGAGTATTATCATCTCTTTCCTTCCCTAGTAGTACCGCCTTTTGGTCGTGGCCGGCGTTGTTATTGGTCAGTGGTAAAAGTATGAGCTAGTAAAATTGCACAATGAGAATGTAATGCTTCTTTGTGCAACTTCATTGGCTTAGATCCATCACGGAAAAGTTACTACGAAATGTGCGGTCGTTAAAACTCCAGCTCAAGGCTGAAGGGTATACATGGGTATAATAATGCAAGCATATAATTTACTCTCAATAGTAATACTAATAATAGTGTGGAATACAGCAGTCACTCGGGCGATATCACAACAGATCAGATTTCTGGTAGCAGTGACTGGTCTATAAATGGAGTATCGATATCGTAAAACTGATATTGTTACTTGGGCTAACTTGGTCCTAAAATTCTCTATATCATGTTCGAGCATAGTGAAGCTGTAGAAGCTCAAGTTCTAAATAATTTTAGCATTTGAACCAATATTAACCTTTAGTAGAAAAACAGGGGAATTATTTTTTGTCTTCCAACAACTAAAATATGATAGAAGAAAGTAGTACGAGGCTCTCCGAATGACTAAATTCAATTCCCAGAGAACAACTCTAAATCGAAGTAGTTCTTTGAGAAAAATGAGAACAAAGAAAAAAGTTCTCACCTTAGGACTCCGACATAATACATAATCTGGATCGACTTGGGTCAATTCAGGGGAAAACACCCTGGTATCTTCAGGATTGGTGTTTGGCCAATAATAACTACACGATGGACCCGGGTTCAAAATTCGGAATACTACCGGTTGCCCTCCAGAATGGAAAAAACACACTCTTGGTATATATTGCTCTCAATTATATTTCTTAATTCATATTCCTTTCAGAGAGCGAGTAATGGCGCTATAACCATAAGCAAAAATGCTAGGACTAGAGTTAGGACTCAAGTTCCAACCGTAACAGTTGAAGCGAGTAAAGGCGCTATATCCTTGGTTTCTAAACCCGAACATAAGGAGGAAATTCCTATGTTCCATCCCAGGAGATCGGTCAACAATGGAGTGTACTTTCTTAGCTTTGTCACTCCCAGTGAATTATACTGCCCATAAAAGCATAAGAGTCCCATATGGAAATGCTCACAGTTGAGAAAATTGCAAATGAAGTTCGAACCTTGAATTGAAGGTAAATAACTATGGTTTAACATGAAGTAAGTTTTATTCAACTGTATGTTCAAGAGGTGGAACAATATGTACTTCCATGAGTTTTAAAAACTTTTGCATGAATTCCAGGCTTGGAAATAAATGATGGGACTCGTGTGCCTTTATTTTTGTTCTATATACAAAAAATAAAAGCATATTAGTCTCCATACATTCTAAGATGGCCATGGTATTTATTCGGATTCCTTATTGTGTCTGTCATACGAATAGTTTATTCCAATCAAAATTGTTTTTTGTTAAAATGGCTGCATTGGAACTACTCAAAGCTTATGGGAGCGATTCGGAGAATAGCTCGGACGGACAGTTTCCCGGGTTCGAATTGACGGCAGTTGGAAAATTGGAAAAACGGTTGTCTTTATCGCGTGAATCTTCTGATGGTGCTGTAATAGATTCCGACGGGAGCTTTTTTGGTGAGCAACCAAAACCAAAGAAACGTAAAATGACAAAGAAAGAGAATCGTAGGAAGAAGGTTGCAGAAAAACGCCGTCAGCTACATCCGGTTATCCATGATGCATGTGGATGTTCAAAGAACTGTATGAGCAAAATTTCAAAGGACGACAGAATTGGAGTAAACCGTTTATTCTGGAACCTCGACGTCAATGATCAAGGCAACTTTATACGAGAGTCCAACAAGTCGATATTTTAAAACGAGCCCGCCATACGTACGTCGGTGATGGTCCTCGTAAACTTCACACGTGCAAGTACCATTTACGATCCACCAGTGGTACTATGGGGAATGTTTGTCGAAAATTTTATCTGAATACTCTTGGATATTCCGAACACTGCGGGTAAGCTAATTCCTTAATTTAAGTGTAAGTAAAAGGTGTTGAAAACATAATTACCGATACAGGAACATTGTATATAGAAGCATTGAAGGAGAATCTCCGAAACCTACAAAACGAGGAAAACACCAGAGATATTCTTCAAAGCGAGACGCAATTAAAGCTCACATTTCCTCGTTTAACCCGACAATTTCCCACTACCGACGCGAGCATGCTCCGAGTAGACTCTACTTACCATCGGATTTGTCGGAGAAAAAAATGTACGAGGAATTTCAAAAGTCCCAATCTCTCGATGTCAGCTATGTTTTGTACTGCCAGGTGCTGAAGCAAATGAACATTTCTCTTGTGAAACTTGGCCATGAGCAGTGCGAAATTTGTGTCACAGCTACGCTACATGAAAAGCAGACAGGACATTTGGCACATGCAAATCAAAAAAACATTTGCTCAATTTGTGACCGTTATGCTAGTCATTTGCGTTTCGCAAGCTTATCCCGCACAGCATATCGTGACGATGGTGATGAAATTGTTCCTGGAAAAGTTGTATTAGCTGTAGACCTACAGAAGGTAGGCTACAACCAGGATATTTCAACTACGTATATTTCATTCGATACTTTTTACAGGTTGTCCAGCTTCCTCGATTGGAGGGCTTGAAAACAATCGTGTTTTCTCAACGGCTTATTGCGTTCAACGAGACATTTGCCCCTGTTGGCAAATATGCTAGAACAGTACCCGTTGTAGCTTGCGCCTGCGATGAGTCGACCAGTGGCAGGTCGCCTAGTGACATTTTAAGCTGCTTCCATAACGTCATTCAAAAATTTTGTTGCTCGGAAGAAATCGTTCTGTGGTTAGACAATTGTTCTGCCCAGAATAAAAATTGGAATTTGTTCTTGCACCTTATTCTTTTGATAAAATCAAAACTAAATAAGGTGCAGAAGCTTGTTCTCAAATTTTTTGAAACTGGGCACACGTTTATGGCTGCAGACAGTTTCCACGCGGCAGTAGAGAAACAGATGAAGCGAACTGTGCCAATCACTCTCGGAGATTTCATTGATGTTCTACAAACTGCGAAACAGAACGTAGAAATTTTAAACATGAAACCGGTCAATTTCTTCCAAAGCACCTTTAGTGTTTCGCAATATACGCTCAACAAGCAGAAGCCTCGGCCATATATCGAAAATATACGGCAAATTGTACTTCACAGGGAATCATACGAAATGCAATATAGCGATTTAGTTTCAGCGGATAGACACATGGACAGGTGCATGTTGTTTACCAAAAAACAACTAAAGGTGATAGCCGAAAACTCGTTCGACTTAGAGTCTACGTTGAAGTTCTTAAAAAGTCCACGAGGAATCGATGCAGACCGTAAGGCAACACTCCTGAACATTTTAACTCCGCTCATTCCGGATGATAAAAAGGATTTCTGGAGGCAGTTGCCAGAAAAAACATCACTATAACTTTCAAATTTCTTCGAAAATAAACATTAGCTTGAATCAATTTAATGGCTCTAACTTATTTTCGGTTAAACCTTGAAAACATGAACTGTGCTTTTTTTTAAGACAACGATATTCTGTATGTAAACAATTCTTTTAATTGATAACAATAGTTAAATGTGGTTTTTAGAATACAATTGAAAATATATTTAAGATGGGACTCATATGCCTTTATTTTAAATATGGGACAAGCAAGGTTTGGTATTTTTTCAGTATTTTTCAGAACAAACATTCAAATTTTATCTAGGCATACGAAACTTTGAACAAAATCAGATACATTGACAGCGAAAACTAACATTTGCCTGAAAGTCATATGGGACTCTTATGCTTTTATAGGCAGTATATTACTTCTTACATACAGATCGGTTGGTACGGATTGTCCCCGTTCTTAGATTATGTTATATTATATTGCGCTACACAGTAGGCCTGGCCGTTGCACAGTGACGGGTCTCCGAACAAAAGTCGGACAAAACCCAAAATGTTCTTTTAAAAAGCAGAAAAATCCATATTAGGTTGATTTTTTTTATGAAAAATTCGATTTTGGTATTGAAAATTCAAAAAGTTGGGAAAATATCTAAAGGGCAATTAAAATTTTCTTATGGCTAAAATTACGTCGCAGTGTTTTTATGTATATCATTATTCATTTATATTCCCATCTTTTGTTATGTTTCAGGATCCAGTAGTCATCAGCGAAACTGAGGATAGTATATATAATATAAAATTTTTAATAATAATGAATTATTTTAAAATTATAATTTTAAATTTTAATTATAAATATGATTGAAATAAGTACGGTGTCAGTATAGTTAGTTTCTGGCGAAGCGAATATAGGAAACCAGTTTAAACTGTCAAAATGTGAACCAGCCGATTGTGTGCCAAATTTCGCAGTTGGAAAACTGCGATCATGTAGTATTGAAATAGATATCATTTTTGGCTCAATTAATACATCGCATTAATTTAGGAAACAAAATGTTAAATACGTTAAACTAAAATACGTGAGTAGAAAACAAAGAAATATTCATTCATATTAAATCAATGTTGTGTGTAATTAGCTTTAAAAAAATCCACTGCCATTTATTAACTGTTCTGTCTTTTTTCCACGCTATACTATTTTAAAAGAAATGTGTATTCGAAACGAACTTTACAGTATATTATATGTTGAAATATGCCAAATGGTCTCAATTTAATAGATTTAGAAAACTTGAGTCTAAGTAAAAATTTATCGAATTCAAAAATATGAAATTTTGTTGAACAAATGAAAATCCTATTTTCTTTCGGTACAAAGTTATAAGGTATATAACATTGAACTTACTTAAAAGTTAGTTTTTTGTACTTAACTTGTGTTAGTTGCAGTTTACACGAAAGTATTGTTCAAAGAAATTGTTAAGCCACACAAAACACACATTTTTGCCAAAGGTTATATATCTCCAGGACTTTTCCTTACAAAGTTATAACCTATTTTAGCTTATTTTATCGATAATTTCGAAAACATATAGGTCAAAAAGGGGCAAGTGGAATCATGATGTCAATACTTTTCCTTGAAGTTAGACTAAAGTACTATAAACTCCTTTAGGTTCCATTTGCCCCAAACCACCCATATTAGAGTACGGCGAGCATATGTTACAGTAGGTTTTCATATATCCGAAATACTAACTTTTTTGTGTTAAGAGATAGACGAATGGATAATTCTGCAAAGTTTTAGAACGTGCAAAAATATGAATCTCTGCTCAACAAACGAAATTCCTATCTTTATTAGGTACAGAGTTACAGAGTATTTTCTGTAAAAGTTACTTAAAAGTAATTCTTTTGCATTTAACTTTTGTTAGCTACATTTTACAAGAAAACGTTGTTCTAAAGAAGCATTTGGGCATACAAAACACACGTTTTTGTTGAAGGCCACACATCTCCAGGACTTTTTCTTACAAAGTTATAGCATGTTTTAGCTTATTTTTTCGATAATTTTAAGAACAATTAAACTATTCTTCTATCTCTTAACACAAAAAAGTTATTTTTTTTATTTTTGTATAGTAAACTTTTAATACCTTCTGACAAATTGCGATTATGCGGGTCATTGATAGAAACAATTGTTCCGAAGACCCTTTTAAGCTAGGAGGCGCTATGGAATTAAGTTCCACTTTTTGCCTCATTGGACCACTGTGCGGTGTGGTTTCACCAAAAAACAGCACAACTTTTGTAGCATATATATTCGGCCGAGCCGAAAACATTGAAGTATCACAAGCCAGGCCCCATGACCGTTCTCTCGTTGGATCGCTGTAATCAATCCTTTTTTCATCACGCGTCACGACGCGATGAAGAAAACCCTTCCTTTTTTGCTGCTGAAGCAGTTGCCCACAGGCAGAGAAACGACGACACTCAACATCTCTAAGCTTCGAATCATAAGAAACCTAAGTTCCTTGCTTTTTAATCGTTCCCAAAGCATAAAATCGCTTGGAAATGGTTTGGTGAATAACTCCTCATACCAAAGTAAGCTCTCTCTGCGTTTCTCATGGAATCTTATCGTGCAATCACTTACAGCAGCCTTTCCGTATATTTTTTTTACTCTCGATGCGCTTCAGACACCGTATTCTTTGAATGAAACCAGAACTGTAACATTTCCACAGCACTCACCGCTGACGCCATCTATTGATAAATAGCGAGAACTAGTTTGTCCACCTAATAGTTACAATTATATATCATTGAGGTTTTTTCGAGGTGGCAGTTTCCCCTAAAATTAAGCAGGACTAGAACTATAAAACCACCAATGGATACATCGTAAACGTTTACGCCTTCAGACTGCATTATTAATTTATCGATCCTTTACCTTGGTTACGATAATCGCAAATAAAAATTTTATGCGCTATCTACAAATTCAAAAGTGTTCTAAAAGTAAACAAAAAGTTTTTCTTTCTTTCTTTTCTTGACACGGCGGGTCAAGAATCGTAATGTCAATAATTCAGGCAGTAGTAAAATACTAATATCAAAGAAACACAGTGAAACAACAGACATTCGTTAGGCAATCTCATGCCATATTCCCACATTTCAGCATGTTGAAGCTGAATTCACTTAACTTGCTGCCAGGGGGAAGAAACTTGTACGAATCGGAGAAGTAATTAAAGTTTCTCCGGAATTCCTTACGGTTCACTCCTGATCGAACATCGAAAATGCTTCTGCTAGTTGGCATCCAATGGGCGGAATAATGAAGAGCTATTCCAGGAACGGAATATTAACCAAGCGCACACATATGTACACAAGGTTCGCCTTTCCGCTGTGGCTGTAATTTATGGCTGTACTAATATGAGCAAGGAGGTTCGCCTTTCGAAGTTCGATTTCGCTCATTAATAAGAAATGTCTAATTGAGTGCGGGCGGAATAATCGTGTACCGTACTACCATATGTGGGAGATGTTTGTGTACCAGGATGTTGCCTTCTTTCGGAAGTCACGCGACGATGGAGAGGCTGTTTCTTGCACGGCTGGTCGACTTTGCTGCTGCTGCTGCGAGTAATAGATATTGTGGTTTTGATGTTTCTGCTAATAACGTTAATAGGGAAATAATTAGTGTTGCGAAAATTTGCGACGTGCTAATGTACGAATTTTTGCTTATTTTTAGTCATAACTGACTTGACAAAATAATCACCGAGTGTATTGGATTTCGGGTGATTAAAAGTTGTACAATAATCGGCGAAAAGTTTTGCTTGTTAACTGTGCGAGCTATAGGGCGATAAATCCAAAAGTCTTTGCCTGATGAAATCAAACTTCAAAGGTTCAGATTTATACTGTTCATTCATTTCTCAATATAGTCAGCAGGTACATGGCTTTCATAACACGTTTAAAGTGAGAAGCGGCGTACTCCTCATAATAGACATCAACTGGAGACTCCACCTCTCCATTGTTGGTAAATATTTTACCACCGTGCCAAATTTACAAGTTTGAAATCTTCTTCTACTTCAAAGGCGATGACAGTTTATATTATACTCAAAGGCAGAGACAGTTTGTATTGGAAAAATATACAACGTGCATCATAAAACAATCGATGCAATGACCTTCCCAGCGAAACGTTTGCTATCTTCTTGAAAAATACTTATATCTATACCCATTGTTATACCAAACTATTTTTCAATACGAAACAAACGATAAGTTCAGTAATACTGCAGTGGTTTGTTTACGTTCAGGCAGTACGCACTCCAGAGCCCCTTTACAAAATGACTGAGCACTTGTAGTACATTCCGGACTCATTTTTCAATCGGTAAGCCCCACCTCGAAATAATAATAGAATCTTATAAATTCTAATGTTCTTTCCAGACTTTCAATTCATTCGATACACTCGATACTATCAAAAAAACGATATTTAATCGCATTGCATTTGCACCTTTCACGGTGGAAACAACAGCACTGTTTGTCTACTCAGCCATGCATACAAGCTTTCATACAACCAATCGACGCTCTTTTTGTTTATTACTTCCAGTGTATAAGGTAGAATTTTAGAAGTAACAAAATGAACTCTTAAACTGCTTTATGTCTGTGCACTATACTTTTCTTTAGCAGCAGCGGTTTATTGTTCCTTTATACTATCACACGTGATTCAGAAATCCATTTTGCACTACTAAAGCTACTTTTATTCACGAGGTGAAGAAGGATTGATTTGCACTTGGAACAGCAGTGTTGGCTCTTTTTCTTATCAGCTTCATTCGTGTTCTTCTGTCGGAAAGAAAACTGACTGCGTCTGTTCCACCTTGCTCTGATTGTTCATCAACCTCGGTCACCTCATACCTTCTGTCAGCTTAACCACCGACAGGCTTTCAGTGACTTTTAAACAGCTCGAAATTAGACCCGGTCGGTGCACCTGTCAAATGGTTTCGCTTCATGATGTGAAATGACTGAAAACACTGTCGTTGACATCAGTTATTCTAGTGGTTTGGGACGCGAAGTAAATGAAGTAAATGGATCTTTACCACAGCACGCAAAAAAAAAATTCTGCCGCCAATCGAGCATATCTTTTTTCGGAAAAGGCAGGAAAGTATGTACATTATATCTGGGGCATGGTATTTTTTTGATTTTGTAGAATCGCTGCGTGATAATAGTTTAATTTGACTGTTTGATACATTCTAGAACCTTGTTGTAAATTATTACAAATTAGGGTGGAAATGGTGGCTTGTAAAAAAAATAACAGAAATCTTGAGGTGTTTCATTATAGCATAATCAATCGACCGACTTCGAATTTAAAAATCTACATGACTCGAAATTCTTTTTCATAAAAATGAACATATAATCGTTTACCTTTAATGGGACAGAAAAAAATTCTAGTGAGACAGATAGGACTTTTTTCAAGGCGGACAGTCTGACTTTCATTCTTTTATGTTTTTTTTATTATTTTTAACTGGCTGGGCGCGTCAAGCGCTCGAAGTTTTACGCCAGGCCCGAGTCATCGAATCATAGAGCCTTCAAGAACCATTCCTTCCTAACGAGATGAGTATATGGCGACTTATGCAAATACAGTAGCGTATTGACTCCGGAGGTTTCCTGACCAAAGGTCGTCGGACGCAATGTTGTAACATAGCGTGACATAAAAGGTTAAATATGATGTGGAAAAAAATGGAAAAATTGAAATCAAAAAGCCCTTCTTAAAGTTTTTCAGGTCGTCGTGACAACTTGGTAGGGCAAAATATTGGTATAGTATGGGCCAAATATTGATGATAGTATCGAAAAGAGAAACAAAATAATGGGTGCACAATATTACTAAATTCAGGTTGAGCGTTGGCATCGAGGAAAATGATGATTATGTTATGATTACTGCACCAAAATTTATTATTGAACCCTTCACCACCTTAGAGGACTAAGGTGGTGAAGGGTTCTAATTAAAACGGTTTATCTCGTTAAGGACGGTATCAATCAATTCTATCAAAAGACTCATACATTCAATTCAATCATCGTTATCAACATTCAAACTCCATCTCTTTCACAGCCGTTTCAGTGAAAAGAATCTAATGAGCATTACCACACTTATACAATCATCCAAATAAGAACATGCAACATGCTATGATGTTATGTTTTATTATTTCCTCGTTGTTATATGACCAAAAAGCCCATCAAAGTTTTTCTAAAGAACGTTTAAGATGTTTAGTAATAAACATCTGTCCTAGATACCCGAGCAGGAGAGCATAGCGAAATCATAACTCAGGAATAACATATTTTGAAATGAGATCTTATCGTGCTATTAGACAGATATTTACGTGTCCAACTCGCAAATCAAAGGAATGTCAAATTTTGATATAATATCTCTATATGCCTTTCAGAAGACACTCGAGTTTATTTTATATATCTCATTGAAGACGCGTTTCAAGTAAAAATAGTTTATTGTTGATTATTTATATCATGTTCAATTAGATGTTTGATGTTATATAATTCAAATAATTCAAAACTTTCGAAACGGGGTATTTTTGTGATTTTCAATGCATAAACCGTAAAAGCTCCTGTTTGCGCTACTACTCAAGAAAACAAATTTGTCGACTACTTCATAGATACCGCCATCAATCACAATCTTAGTACCAAGGCTAAACGTACTTCTACCCTCTCCTTCAGCTACCGTACATTGTTCGATACAGCTCATGGGTAAGTCCGATTTCGCTGTTTACCTGTTAAAGGGCACAAACGCCTCCTCGAGCAATTGGTTCGAGAGCCCGTCACACTTCATATCGTCCGACATCACCTACGGGTCCGACATGACACCAGCTATTCCGAAACATGATTAAAACCACGAATCAGCTTAGTCAGGTGTACTGAAAAACCGTGTTCAAGTATAATCAGCCATAACACGTTGCTCTTAACTAAATCGTATGCCGTCTTGAAGTCTATATTACTTCCCTGAACTTGTCAAGCATTTGACACAAGCTAAACATTTTAGATCGCCTTTCCCAGAAGCTGCAGAAAGACATTCTTCAACGGCGTCATTCTGTGAAACATGCAATCGAGTCTGAGGAAATTATCCCGTCCACTGGTTTTCGGCTCAAGTTTTCAACATGAGCCGATAGATTGCACGCAACAGCTGCTCATTTTCGGCTTTGAAAAGTTCGGCTGGGAGGTCAACCTTTCCAGTTGCTGTGTGACTTTTAGTTATATGAAAGCTTCTCTGACCTCGTCCAAGTTTGGGGGATTTTCAGCTAATCCATCCTTCTCTAGTTATCTTTCTGCTCTATCCTCTTCGCCCTTCAGCGACCACTCGAAATGTTGTTTCCAATGCAAGGCCATCACATCAGTGTCTCATCGGTTAAAACCGTATCCTTCTCGTAGTGCTCAACTTGCATACGGTAGCCAGCGAAGTGGGAACTGTTCCAAGAGATCTGAGTCGACGTTAAGACCTCCCAAAGACCGTGAAGATCGAAAACGTCTGAGAAACGCCGATCGTTGACCAGAATATGGTAGATCTGAAGGCAGTTATAAACCATGCTGTTATTTCAGAACTTGTTAAGCTGCTATTAGGCCAATTTCAAGCTGAACCAAAGCTCAATAAGCTGTTATCCAACAAAATTGCTTGTTAGGAAGCTTCGTCATCTGGCTGCAATGAAGTTCACTAACCTCAGCCATTCTCATTAATCTACCAGTATGGAGGCTGTGTCTACCAATTGAATGGAAGAACTGCTGCTGGCTATCCTATGCCTTTGCGTCCCCGATAACGATCTTTATAACATGTTTCAGTCACTCACCGGGGAGCTCGCTTCACGATGTCAATACAATCTCAACACACATAAAAGGTCACAAATGGGCCACCACATAATGACACACTTGATCTGTTTCCTTTGTATGATGAAATCTACACGTCGTTCATCCTTGTTGCCGCCGCTAGTAGGTATGGTATTTGAAAATCGTATCCGCTAAAGGACGCCACTCGATATGGGATAACAGCGGCGTACTGAAACCCTTCTCAGTTAGCATACGACAAAAGCTCCCTCCGAGGTTGGGGCTTGATCTTTACTAAGGTTTACTAAGGTATCCCAGTTAGCACCACAGGAAGGTTGAGATAAAGACGTTCTCGGTAGAAACGATAGGTCGGGGCCATGAATTCCACTCACAAAAATTTGTCAAAAATTATTAAAATGTATTTTTTTATTTGCGGCAACCGATCGATTATCCAACCAGTGCCGAATCTAGAATACGTTACCATGTCACTCGGTATTAGGCTGCTATGCTCCAGTCGCCCCTGTTACGCTGGAATCCTCCGCAACAGCGCACATCTAACGAATACGGGGTCTACCCCGAGGTCGACGTCCTCATCGGGATTCCTGTTAAGTATAGAAATTTCTGATCATTCATCAGGCATTCTAGCCACATGCCCAGCCCACTGCAGCCTACCGTGTTTTATTCGCCGATTTTTATGCTCGGCACTCTTTATGGCGTCTGTGCCAAACACTAGCCTCGTTCAATGTTCATGACATAGAAAGTCACCGGGAGGATAAGTGTTTTATAGAATGCTAGTTTTCTACGGGTCTGTGGGCTGCGGAAGCTCAGCAAGTTACGCAATCTGTAGAAGTTTTTTTTGTGGTCGCTATCTGCCTCTTCAACTCATGGTTAATCTCATTATCGAACATCACCAATGAATACAGGTAAATTAATTCAACGACTACTTCAAATGATTCCCTATCTATCACCACTCTCCACCTGCCACCATGCACTTCGTTTTGGCAGAGTCTACGACAAGCCCTGTTCTCGCAGCTTTCCTCTTGAAAGATCCAAAGGTCTCTTCTACAGTTTTGCGGTTAATACTAATGATGTTGATATCGTCCGCGAAACCTAGAAGCATGTGAGATGATGCTGCCACTTCTCCGCACGCCATCCCTCCGTATGGCACCTTCCAATGCGATGTTGAGCAATAAGTTTGACAACCCGTTACCCATCTTCAAACCATCTAACGTCATGAATGCGTCTGATTACTCACCACCTACCCTGACGCATGATGTGAAACTTTCATGGGTGACACAAATCAGTCTAATCAGCTTTGTTCGAAAACCATGTTCTAACAAAATATGTCATAACACATTTCTCTCAACTGAGTCGTACGCTGCTCTGGAGTTTATGAACAGATGGTGAGCCCGCAAGTTGAACTTTCTAAATTTATCGAAGATTTGTCGCAAGGCGAACATTTGGAGCGTCTTCTCGAAAATCACATTAGTATTTGCCAACAAAGGATTCCTTCAAAGGCCTCAATCTGTGGAACATGAGGCGAGAGAGAATTTTGTTCACGGTATTGAGAAAAGTTATGCCCGACAATTACTACATCCACAGTTTGTCAACAGTTGTCTTTCTCTGTCTTCAACAGCACACAAGAATGTTGTATCTAACCCCTGGCCACCTCTGATTTATCGGTAATCAAGTTCCCCCCTTATCGTTGCATTTGTCAGGAGCAGACACGATTCGGTTCCTGATTATGTTCATCTTTTTGGAGAAGCTCCTCACATCGTGTGCTCGGAAAAACAGCTCTCTACCTTCGCCAGAACACGCTCCCAATGCAGACATTTCTTCCGGCGATGGAGTATCTAGCTGCTCGATATCTACCTCCCTTCTGCCGTCATGTCACAGCCATCGCCAACATGTAACCTCTGGTGCGATTCTTCTCATCCGTCACTCGTTGGCACACAGCGTCGAACCACTCATTGGGCGTATTCCCCGCAGCTGTTACTGTCGTTCCATGCATAGTTATCCCAGCGTGCGTAAGACTTGTGTAGAACATGGGACAACTTTGCTTGGAATGGCAGTGTAGCCAACACTTCTCCCACTGTAGTTCTGATGGCACTTCGTTTAGGTCCCTTCCAACATGCTCACCGATCCGCTCCTTAACACTCTAAGAGTCCTCTTCCTCCACTTCTCCAGTTGATAACCGCTGCCTGTTCAACCGTATCTTCCTCGTTGTCCTCGATTTCAATACGTTGGACAATCTGGTGCGTATCTTACCACGAGATAGTAATGTAGTCTGTGATGTCTGAAAAGTGCCGATCATCAATCAGAACATGGTCGATCTGAGAGCAGGTGCTTTCAGGTGTTCTTTCTAATATTTCGGTGTGCAAAATAAGTGCTATTGATAACCATGCTTTTAGCTGCAGCGAAATTGATAAGCCTCAGGCCATTATCGTGGCTGGTAAACGGCTGGCCAAGGTGTACCTGAAGTACAACCCGTACTAGTTGGCGTAATATAGACCCCATTGTGGTCCATGGCATCCTGGCCAGTAACTTCTATCCCTACCTCCCCGTGGTACCAGCTGGGATACGAGTAACCAACCCGTGGTGGGACCTCGATCCTATGCTGACAGCACAGGGAAGAGGGGAGGTGGGTAAACCTCCTCGAATGAAAGCCTGGCTTTTCTGAGCGACTGTTCCCCAGGTTAGGGGCGGCTCATAACAGCGTTTGACCCGGAGCGGGTCGCTGAATAAAGAAACGTGCTGTCTCGAACGCTATAAACGTGGCCCTAGTAAGGCCATCTACCTAAACAATTGCACTACTATCATTCAGATCTCTTGATCATTCTGCAAGAGATCTGTCGCAAAGGTGAGAAAGTGTGGAAAGCCCGTGGAGATAAGGCCCAGTTCTACCAGAGCGGTGGAGCAACCAACAGGGAACAGGTTTTTGTGTTAAGAGCAGAATGCAGGATCGCGTGATCAATTGGAAAGCGACCAACAAGAGGATGTGTCTGTTGAGGAATAAAGGTTGTTTCTTCAACTACAGCATCATCAACGTGCAGTGCTCGCCCGAAGGTAGACCTGACGACAAGGAATCGTTCTACGCGCAGTTGGAGGCAACATACGACGGCTGCTCGTCACGGGACATCAAGATCGTTATCGGGGATATGAACGCCCACGTTGGTGGGGAAGTGATGTGTAGACCGAGGATAGCGCCTCACAGCATACACACCGACACGAACGACAACGGCCAACGATGCATCAATTTCGCAGCTTCAAGAGGCCTAGTGATTAGAAGCACCTTCTTTCCACTGAAAACTTTCCACGGTATTTCACACACGTTTGAACCGTCCTCCTCGGCCAAACATCCGGCAGTTGACGAACCCGCAGGCTGTCGAGAACTACGCGCGCCTACTCGATGAGGCACTATCTTCCACCTACAAATTATGTGCTTCGACTCTCGACGATGGATGAAGAAGTTACGCTCGGCCATTGGAGATTGGCCGCAACCGTGGCACTAGGTGTGGTAACGTCGAGCCGCGAAAATGACTGGTTCGACGGGGAATGCCAGCAAGCGATGGAGTGGAAGAAAAGAGCATCGTCATAAAAGAGTACGCCGCCAAATACCGACGAGCTCGAAATGAGTTGACCACGATTCTGAGGAGGAAGAAGCGCCGGACAGAGATCGTGAAGAGCTGGAGCAACTGTTTCGGGCTAACGATACCCGCAAGTTTTTTGAGAAGGTGAACCAATCCCGTAAAGACTACACACCGAGTCCTAATATGTGTAGGGACGTGGAGGGAAACCTGATCACAGCAGCAGTTCTTCGATGAGCACTTCAATAGCGGAGCAACGGAAGGAGGCAGAAGGGCAGTGATCCTTGGAGTGCCTACAAACGACAGTGGTGTCCCAGTTTCCGATATACTGGAGATCAAACGGAAAATTAGGTCACTCAAGAACAACAGAGCCGCCGGCAAGGACAGGCTACCTGCAGAGCTCTATAAACATGGAAATAAGGCACTAGCAACGGTACTCCACTGGGTAATCTCTAGGATTTGGGAGGAAGAGAGACTACCGGAGGAATGGATGGAAGGAGTGGTATGCCCCATCCATAAAAAGGGTGATAGGCTACAATGCAGCAACTAGCGCAGCATAACGCTGATCAACGCTGCCTACAAAGTTCTCTCTCAGATTCAACTCCTCCGTCTATCTCCTTCAGCAAAAGAATTCGTAGAGCGGTACCAAGCGGGCTTCATATAAGCACGCGCTACTAAGGATCAAATTTTCACTCTCCGGCAGACTCTTCAGAAATGCCGGGAGTAAAACGTTCCCACACATCATGTTTTCGAGGACTTCAAGGCAGCGTATGATACAGTCGATCGAGACCAGCTATGGTAAATAATGCACGACTACGGTTTTTCGGATAAACTGACACGAAAATCTACCTTAGACCGAGTGATGTGTTGCATGTGCGTGTCGGGGTTGTTCAACATTACCCTTTAGGGTGTAATCTGATGAGCGGGCATCGAAACGAGAGACAGGATTTTCAGCAAAGGTAGTCAATTCATAGGCTTCGCAGACGACCCGGACATTATTAAGAGAAACTCAGCGACGGCGGAGGCCATCTACGCCAGACTAAAAGTGGAAGCTAGAAGAGTTGGACTAGAAATAGACGCATCGAAAACCAAGTATAAGAAAGGAAGAAGCTTGAAAGACATTAACATTCGCCTCCCACGGACGGTGATCATGGACGGCGACGAGTAAGGAGGTCCAACGACGTATTCTAACTAAAAGTCGAGCAGGACGCTTCGATCTAGGAGCATACGCCGCCGCACGAAACTGACGATGTACAAACCCCTAATTAGACCCGTAGTTCTCTATGGATTTGTAACCGTGACGCTGCTCACGGAGAACATACGTGCACTGGCCGTATTTGAACGGAAAGTGTTCGAACAATATTTGCAGGAGTACAAACCGAAAGCGGAGAGTGGCGTAGGTGTATGAACCACGAACTGCAGGCACTACTTGGAGAGATTCCCATTGTACACCTGACGAAGGTCGGGAGGCTACGATGCACAGTGGTTTAGAAGCGGAAATTCGTGAACTTAATTATTTTGTGACGTTTGTGTACATTTTAGCCTTTCGGTTTGTTCTGATGACTTTCAACATTTTTGATTTCACAACATATGAAATATTCGTCATTTTGTTTTTTAAGTGAAACTGTATTTAGAAAAATTAACTTTTTTATTTGAACCGATAGCGAATAAATGTGTTCTACAATGAGATATGACATGGTCTTTGGAAGTAGTACCTTAAAATTAGTTTTTTGGATTTTTTTCACACTTAAACCACATTTTATAACATGGGTATGTTGAGCAAAGTTTTAGGTGATAGTAAAACAAACAACTTTGCTGTAGACACTTATTAGTTTAGATCTCATCTGTAGAAGATACTATGATTTTTATGTTAAATAAGTGCTCTTTTCAAAATGTTATTACTAAGTAAGCTGCAAACGGTTGCACTTGCCATAAGTTTCGTCTGATAGCTCGAAGTTTAGTCTTTAATAATTGTGAAGATACTCAGTGGCCGTCAGTGGCCTGAAATATGTGGTGGTTTTTAGTTTCTTACGTTTGTTGATTCCAAAAATCAGTTTTTCAGGTTTATTCTTATTTTATCCACGTAATACCACTTGGATATGTTCAGCAAAGTTTTAGATAATAGTAAAATAAGCAACTTTGCTGAGACACCGAAACGCATGATGCTTTTCAATGAAATATGTTATGATTCTTCGGGTAAACCCACTATTTTTGAAATGATAACCAAAGCCAGAAGGAACAGGGACATCAAATGATGGAAACACTGCTCGTCGTTTCTTTTCCAATGCTTCTAAAACGGCATGCATAACTGGGCAAGACGTGAAAGCTTTGGAACGATGCGGAGCAATATTGCAGGTAATATAAAGGTAAAACTACAGTTTTCAACCTAAAATTAAAATGTAAATGTATTATCAGGTGTTAGCATCTGGATGCGAAATCAACACTAAGCGGTTTTCCGTATATTGTGCAGAGACAGCAACATATTTAGCGCATCTATACCCGTGGTACTATATGCCAGCTTCAATGCATAAAATACTTATCCACGGCAGCGAAATTATTGAACACTTTAATGTTCCAATAGGTCAACTTTCCGAAGAGGCTCAGGAATCGAGAAAAAAGATACCAGAAAATGCTCAAGAACTATCTTGAATCTCGACCTTATTCGCCGTTGGTTGGTATCGTCGGACTCACTCATCTCCAGTATGTTTAAAAATACCAAACATCAAAAAAGTTTACAAATATGAATCCCAAGTAAGTTTGCTGATTGGTTTGTAATGGTATGCTAAAAAATGTGCCCTAAAATCATAACATATTCCATTGAAATACATCATGCGTTTCGGTGTTTTAAGCAAAGTTGCCTATATTAATATTATCTTAAACTTTGCTGAACATACCCAAGTGGTATTACGTAGATAAAATAAGAATAAACCTGAAAAACTGATTTTTGAAATCAACAATCGTAATAAACTAAAAACCACCACATAATTCAGGCCACTGACGGCCACTGGGTATCTTCACAATCATTAAAGACTAAACTTCGAGCTATCAGACGAAACTTATTGCAAGTGCAACCGTTTGCAGCTTACTTAGTAATAACATTTTGAAAAGAGCACTTTTTTAACATAAAAATCATAGTATCTTCTACAGATGAGATCTAAACGAATAAGTGTCTACAGCAAAGTTGTTTGTTTTACTATCACCTAAAACTTTGCTCAACATACCCATGTTATATAATGTGGTTTAAGTGTGAAAAAGTCCAAAAAACTAATTTTAAGGTACTACTTCCAAAGACCATGTTATATCTCAATAAATTGAAGCCATGGCAACTTACTGTTTAAAGCAAACTTTATTAAAATTTCAAGTACTACAACATTGTAGAACACATTTATTCGCTATCGGTTCAAATAAAAAAGTTAATTTATTCTAAATACAGTTTCACCTTAAAAATCAAAATGGCGAATATTCCGTAAGTTGTGAAATCAAAAATGTTAAAAGTTATCAGAACAAACCGAAAGGCTAAGATGCACACAAACGTCACAAAATAATTAAGTTCACGAACTTCCGCTTTTAAACCACTGTGCGATGGGGCGGGCATGTCGCGAGGATGCCGGATGACAGTGCGGAAAAATCGGTTCTCTCCAAGTACCCCACCGGCACCAGGAATAGAGGGGCCTAACGTGCTAGATGGTTTGATCAGGATGAAGCAGATCTGCGAGTATTGAGACGTCTAGGAATTCGGCGACGAGTAGCCCAGAACCGAGTAGAATGGCGGAAAACTTTTGATACGGCACGAGCGACTACGACCATGCTTGGTTTCGATTTTTTGCTCTTTGAACGCTCATTAGCCTATGTTTTGTTAAGGAGGCAGAATTCAAACGAGACATATATGAAGCACTTATAGAGACACTCTATCTTTACAATTTTTCTGAACATTGTAATGTTGAAACTGCTGTAGTTCCATAGCCAGAGTAGTTTTATTTTCGTAGGTACCAAACAAGCAGCTTTTCCGGTTTTACAAGCTTGGTCTGACTTTTACGCTGTACCTATGGTAATTTCAACAATACAATGTTTGGACAAATTGTTGAGATAGAGTATCTCTACAAGTATTTTATATACGACTTGTTCGAGTTCTGCTTCCTTGACAAAATATAGCCAAATGAGCATTCAAAGAGCAAAAGAGCGAAACCAAGCATGACTACAACTCTAGGCTGCTGAAACAAGCAAGCAGGCCGTTATCGTTCGTAGTAGAGAAGAAACTTTATCTACCAATTACGGAGCAGAAGAAGAAGAAAATGTCAAAAGTACCAGTAATGTCAAACGTGTAAAAAAGTCAAAAATGCGAAAAATGTTTTTGATTTCAAAAATGTCAAAAATGTTACTAAAACATATATATCGAAAATTTGGTTCCTCAGCACCAAACAGTAGAGAGAAAAACAAAACATTTTGCAACATCGGTTATCACTTTAGAAGCAGCTCAACGCCTCTTTCTGGTCGAAGACACCGCCACCCGCCAAAAATTGATTGCTACCGGGAAGATAAAAGAGCGTTACTGTGTAACACGAAGCAGCGAAAAAAACAACCAACAAAAACAGGTGACGCTGGCATCTTCCAGGGAAGACCATTTTTCTTCATTGTTTACTCACGCTCGCTAGCACACACATACGAGCATACGGGCACGCAACTTCACCTGTTTTCGGATGTTGTTCTTTTCCGACCCTTCGGATGTTTGGAAAAGTACTTACTCTCTCTGGGGAGATGCAGCAGCTGAGGGGAATTGATTGCGGTCGTGTCAGTAATTGAATAAACTTCGACAGCAGCGTTTTTCACCAGCTTCTCACTATTGAGCACGCGAGAAGGAAGGGGGGGGGGGGGTTATAATTTCGCTGGATAATGTATCTACCTATAGAGTAGGAAGAAGATTAATTTACCGAAAAAGTTGGTCACGATGTTTAGCAATTTACGGCTAGCGGAAAGTTTCTCGTGCCTAGTGTATGATGCAAAGTTGTCTTGGGTTAAAAATGAAATTACATTTAAATGAAATAGCACCATCATCCAACTCGTCTGATATCTGAATTACAAGCTTACAGGGGTGCCGTGCAATTAAGTTTGGTACGGTAATGCTATTCTACTGCTCATGACAACAACTTATTGCCCCCATATAACCCACCAGGGAATAATTTGACAGCGAGACAGCGAGTACAAAACAAAACACAAATTTATGGAAATTGCCTCCGTTGTTACACATTTGATTTGTATTCCCATTCTACTGTGGACAGCATGACGTTCATGAAAATATACCACGGAGCTTTCAGTCGAAAAAAAAAATAATAGCATCATGGGTTACCATTTTCAAGAATGTACTCCAGTTTTACAGACTTTTTATTAAAGAACATTTTTCCTAAGCCCTAGATTATTCTATTATTCCAGCCGCCAACCCACATTAAACGATGCCCTGATTTAAGCTTCGCTTGTTTTGCTGTGGGAGTAACAGTTTGCGTACCAAAACACTTTAACGTCGATCCTTTTTCGCACCCACATGACAGGGGAAAAAGTCTACGGCAGCAAGCGAACAACGGCGGATTAAATTTAGCTGGCAAAGATTTTTGTTGCGTTACCAACACGGTATGCATCAAGTGTGGGAGCAATGAGATAATAATCCGCCACCCCCAAGTGGCGCAGGGGTTTTCTCGTCACTCAAAGGGTTGCTGTTTGCTGAGGGAAATCCAAAATTATTCTCTTCGCATATTGCATTTTGTTCGCATTCCTTGACAGTATAATACGTACAGCTGATTCTTAACACACGAAAATTTCATGTTCTTCTCTGTTTCAGAAATATGTCCCCAAGTTCGAAGGCGTAGGAATTTGTGCCGTCAATCTGGTTGATGATATGCAGGAGTACATGAGAGGATTATTCGTAATTATGTGAGTATCGCACCCACCCTTGTTGGCAGACTGGATTGAGAAAATCTACATAACTGAATTGAAAAGCCAATTACGTATTGTGTTGAAGATGGGTGATAAAATTTCAGCACAATTAAATCTTATCTCTGAAAAATTTAATCATCTGAGGATCAAACAGCTTGTCGGGTACTATAAATTAATTTGCACATTTTCTGCTGTTAAATGGCAGAGCCCTTTCTTCCCAGAGCTCCGGTAAAAGATCATGCTTATATGCTTTTAAACCAAAAGGTACTTATCATTGAAATGAGGTAAAATTTTAATGATGACTACACCTCTACTCAACGTAAGCAGACAATTTGTATTCATTATTTGATGTTCCGCAACACTATAATTACCAATCCAGCTGGAAATCGAGGCGATTCCAGCGAATTTAGTGGATTAATTACATCATCTTGGCTTTTGTGGCTCCAGTTTACCATTAATTTCACCTTGAACTATGGAAAGCAGTTCATCATTTCGACCACAGCAAAATTAAACCAGTAAAACTTAACGAAAATAAGTCAGAGATATCAACCAAATCCAAAAACCTAAACTAATGGTTTCTAAGAAAATCTTCCGTTATAATACGTAATTCTTTAAGAGCCTTTCTACTTTCTTCTATTACTAGCTTTTACCTACACTTAACATTTTGAAAATTTTCTTCACTAGCACGTTTTAGTTTACCCGACAACCACCATGACAACGACGCTACTTCAGATTGTATTTGTTGCCATGCCAACCACCTGAATTCTATCATCATAGTGATCTAATAATGGCGGTGTTCTTTTTATGAATGGTGGATTTTGCCGAAAACACACAGTAAAATTCAAGCTGCGAAAAATAAGATAAGATTTCTAGCTTTTGAGCTGGCTCCGTATTTACACGTTTACAAAATAAACCTTCAAATCCTACCTCATCTGGGGGATGCTGCAGAGTTTTCATTTGTGTCTACTATTTTTCATTTTGTATGTAAATGGCATTTCCATCATACAAAATATATAGAAGATAGATGCATAGATCCTACCTGCGCCTAGAATATTCAACTTACTTTACTTGCTTAGTCCAGCTAAATTTATAAACTTCAAACAACAGGTTACTTCTGATAGAAATCTGACTGATGGTGGTTCACTGGTAGTGTTGGCAGAAATAATTATTTTCACCAATAAATTCGACATACTCAACTTTGAACGGCTCTAGCATTTTTAGGGACATTCCAGCTCTTTGGTGTCTTCTGCAAAGCTGTTAAATAGCAAAAACCCTAGCTTTTGAAGTTATAAAACGCCGTTATATTAGGCCGTTTTGAGCTCTCTAGAATAAAAACTGCAAAGAAATAGGATTTTCCATACAAATCTTCATACAAACTTGAATTGCAATGGTTCTGACTTTGTGCTATCAAATTTCATTTTTTCCATATAACGACGCCCCACTCTAATCCGCAGTGTAACACCAACGGTGCTTGTTAGCACCTCAAAATTACCTAATTGATGTATAGTTTTTCGATCGCGAAGTACAACTATCGAGAACGTGAGAGTTTCACCTTATATTTGACCTTATTCTAAGCTATGATTGGTTGAAATATGCGTTCATCACAGCTCTATACCTTTCAATAGAACAGTAGTCGGAAAGTACGTGAAGATGATCTTTGGACTGTTCTCAGACCTGAAATTCTACAAGATGTTCTAAGTAAAATCCGTTTGCGATAGTAAATTTTCCAGGAAATTTTTGATTTGGCACACAATTAGGAACTATCTACAGAAATTAAGGCTCTCGTCACAAACAAGATAATGTACTCGAAATTGTATCGGAAAAACGTCTCTTCCAGTTCATTAACGCTCACAAAAATTCGATGAAGTTTTGGCCTAATTTGGCAAACTGCCAAATGCTTCAATGGTATTGCGACAATAGGGTCGTTTACAAACTCAACCGAAAAGGTGACTCGGGATGCTGCAGACATGAAGAGATTATGGAATACAATAGCCGCTGTGGTTGACCAACAGATGGTCCGAACTTTCATGGAGGCTATCCGAAGGAAACACGATAGATAATGTCTAAATTTACGGGACGGGATCATCCAGTAAAGATAGGTGAAACGAACCCTACGCCTTTTAAGAGTCTTTCAGGAGTTCCTCAAAGCAGTATTCTGGGTCCTTTGCTGTTCACACTGCTTATCAATGATCTCTGAACGAAACTATTATTTTCAAAATTATTGTACGCTACTGTCCTCAAATTCTACCGTGTAATCACAACGGAGGAGGACTTTTTTAAATTTTAACTTATTTTTCGTCGCTCTAGCCCTTGTTGTTGTGCCAATCACCGACGCTCCACAGTGAAGCCAAATAAAAAAAAACGGACGGCGAAATTATTTTTTTCAAGTCCTATGTTATTCATGTTATTCATACCTATTCATACCTGTGGTCCCCGTGGCTCTGTGGTTAGCGATATCGGTCGGCTAGCTCTCCCACACGGTTGTGATATCGGGTTCGATTCCCGATCAAGTCGAGGATCTTTTCGAGCTGGAAATTTTCTCGACTCAGCACTGGGGCACGGTGTATCGTTGTACTTATCCAACACATGCAAAATGTGCCAAAAACAATATCGATAACGAATTCTCTCAACTAATCTAGTTGATCGAGACCGCATAAGCCCCCCAGGCTTGCGTGCGATATTGTTATTGTTATTCATACCTTCCAGGAAACCTCTTTGATTATTCCCGTCCTCTAAATGCTTTAGGGGAATTAGTTAGAATTCTCACCGTTAAAGGGGCGCCACACCTAACTTTTGAACGTGATTACCTAGATTAATAACTTCTTCTGCAAAGTTGTGTAGAATTTTATCATAAAACTGTTTGCTGAATACCTCAAACCTCTATAAAATGAGGTTGCAGAGATATCAGTCTTTTCCTGAAAAGGTATTTTAGAAGCAGTTTTTCAACCCTATATTCAACTCTAATGCCTAGAACATGGTTGTTCAAAATTTGGAATGACGCGATTAATCAAGATGAACAATTTTAAGTTGAATATTATTCACAGTACAGTAAGATTTTCTTTACACGTTTTTTACGCGGGTTGCTTTTCTTAATTACTCAAAAACGGTACAAGATATCGACCTCATTTCAATCACGTTTTCCGTTTAAGGCCAAAGGTTATCATATATCCGTTTTCAAAAAAAATCTCAATTTTTGGTGTAAATACTGAAAATTTAGAATGTTGAATTTTGGTCTCTAGATTAATCACTATCATATTCAATCGAGGTTCCAACATTTTAAAACGGTTTTCTCCGTTATACTCGCAACTTGAAAAAGTCTTTTTTTACGCGATCCCATACAAATTTGGAACGCATCCCTCGTGTAAAAAGACCATGAATAAACCTAAATTAATCCACCTAACGGTCAGACTGAGCCTTTCTCATTCAAACTTATTATTTGTAAAAATAGATTTACATGAATACTTAAATCCAATAAAGGTATATCCACTCTTTGGATTCTAAAATATTGAAGTTGTTATTAAAGTATGGAATATGAAATTTGACGTAATGTTAGTGCTTAAGAAATAAAGAAATAAAAGAAATGACTCTAAATTTTGAACAATTTAATCACGAGCGATGCGGGAACGTTTAGATAGTACGATACCGTATATAAATCATGTTGAGGCCATAGATATTGATCAAAGCAAAGTTTGTTATTTGTAAGTTTGAGAGATGACTCGTTTGTATGACAGTTATGTTCAAATAAGTCGTGTAATACTTGAGATAATAGACTTTCATTGTTTTACCAATTAAAACATAACGGTTGCTTAAGTTGGATTACAATCAAATGAAAAGGTAACGTATAGGGCAGCCAAACTTTGAAACCACGTGTTCGAACATAATTCATCAGCTAACCCTTAACTAGCACGTTCATTTGATATCAATATTGTTCAAATCGGTTGTGTAGTTTCTAAGATAATGAAGTTTCGTGATTTTCACATTTCGATACATTACAGACGAAGTTACAGTCCGATTACAGCAAAATTCAATAGGGTGTTATGAGGCAGCTAAACCTTCCATTTAATACTAATTCTGTGGAAATCGGTTCAACAATCTCTGAGAAAAGTGAGTGAGTCCAAGTAGTCTTCGTAATATGTTTCTTTTCATAGCTGGACTTCAAATTTTTAAACATAACAGGCAAAGTAATAATTTGTTTGCAAAAAAAATCAGTAGAGTCTTATGGGGCAACAAGACCTTCCATATGACACTAATTTAATGGAAATCGGTCCAGCCATCTCTGAGAAACATGAGTCAGAATAAATAGTCTCCAGAACACGTTTCTTTCCATAACTTCTGAACCACATGCTCAATCTTCATAAAATTCAAAAGTTAAGGGTTTTTTAGGTACCCGTTTATTTAAAACCAATTTTGTTAAAATCGGTTGTGTAGTTTCTGAGATATTGATGTTTCGTGATTTTTACATTTTGATACATAACCTCTTAACTAGAAATCAGATTACAAAAAAACTCAATAGGGTCTTATAGGGCAACTAGACCTTTCATAGCAATTAATTTCAATGCAGCAACCTAAGCGGCAAATAGACCCTTCATTTGACACCAAGATAGAAAGAATCGGTCAGACCAACTCTGAGAAAAGTGAGTGCGAAAGAAAGGTGCACATACACACGTACACACCCACACACAAACATATACACCTATACATGCATATATGCAGAAAATGCTCGATTCGTCGAACTGAGTTGAGTAGTATATGACATTCGGCCATTTCAATCATTTTTCTACCTTTTTATTAGCCAGTAATCGTTAGGAGAAAGTCAATATGTTTACTTTCATTATGTGATTTCACATTTTTATGAACAACGGACACAGTTACAATCCGATTGCAATGAAATTCAATAGCAACCTATGGGGCAAATAGACCTTTCATTTGACACTAATTTTGTGAAAATCAGTACAGCCATCACTGAGAAAAATGAGTGAGTTTAAACAACCTCAGGATAACTTTTCTTTACATAACTTTTGAACCATATGTTTAATCATAACGAAATTTAAAAGTTAAGGGTTCTGGGGACAGCCAATCTTTTGAAACCAGTTTTATTGAAATCGGTTGTGTGGTTTCTGAGATATTGATGTTTCGTGATTTTTACATTTTGATACATAACCTCTAAACTAAAAATCCGATTACAATGAAATTCAATAGCAACCTATGGCGCAACTAGACCTTTCATTTGCAATTAATTTCATGAAAATCGGTCCAGCCATCTCTGAGAAAAGTAAGTGAGAAAAAAAGTTGCACATACACACACACACACACATACACACACATACATACATACATACAGAAAATGCTCAGTTCGTCGAAAGAAGTCGAGTGGTATATGACATTCGGCCATTGGGACCACTTTTATACCTTCGGTTTTTCCAGTGATTGCTATACCTTTCTAGAAGAAAGGCAAAAACCTAAATTAATCCACCTATCGGTCGGACCCAGCCTTTCTCAAAAATAGATTTACATGAACACTTCAATCCAATAAATGTGTATTCACTTTTTGGGTTCTTAAATAATGATGTTGTAATATAAGTATAAAATATGAAATTTGACGTAATGTAAATGCTCAATAAATAGCGAAATAAAAGTAATGAGCGATACTGAGAACATTCAAATGGTACGATAGCACATTTAAATTATATTGTGGCCACATATATTGATCAAGGCAGGTATAGTTTTAAATAGCCTTTGAATTTCTTTTCTTTCGATAACTTTTGAACCACATATCAAATTGTTATGAAGTTTGTTATTTGTAAGTTTGAGAGATGACTCGTTCGTATGACACTAGTAATGTTCAAATAAGTCTTGTAATCTTTGAGATTATAGAATTTCGTTGTTTTATTAACAATATAATTCATAACGGTTGCTTAGTTCGATTATAATCAAATGAAATGGGAACGTATAGGACAGCCAAACTTTGAAACCACGTGTTAAATCATAATTCATCAGTTAACCCTTAACTAGCCTGTTCATCTGATAATACAATTGTTCAAATCGATTGTGTACCTTCTGAGATAATGAAGTTTCGTGGTTTTCACAATTCGGTACATTACAGACGAAGTTACAGTTCGATAACAGAAAAATTAAATAGGGTGTTATGAGTCAGCTAGACCTTTCATTTGACACTTATTTCGTGAAAATCGGTTCAGCCATCTCTAAGAAAAGTGAGTGAGTTTATGTATACTTCGAAATATGTTTCTTTTCATAGCTAGATTTCACATTTCTAAACATAACAGGCAAAGTAATAATCCGATTGCAAAACAAATCAATAGGGTCGTATGGGGCAACTAGACCTTCCATTTGACACTGATTTTATGAAAATCGGTTCAGCCATCTCTGAGAAACATGAGTGAGATTAAACAGTCTTCAGAACACGTTTCTTTTCATAACTTTTGAACCACATGTTCAATCTATATAAAATTCAAAAGTTAAGGGTTTTTAAAATAGCCCGTTCATTTGATACCAATTTTATTGAAATCGGTTGTGTGGTTTCTGGGATATTGATGTTTCGTGATTTTTACATTTTTAAACAAAACCTCTAAAATAAAAATCCAATTACAATGGCAACTAGAACTTTCATTTGCATATAATTTCAATTGAATCGGTCCAGCCATCTCTGAGAAAAGTGAGTGAAAATAAAAATCTGCACACACACACACATACACACACACACACACACACACATACAGAAAATGCTCAGCTCATCGAACTGAGTCGAGTGATATATGCCATTCGGCCCTTTGGAGCACTTTCATATCGTCGGTTTTGCAAGTGATTGCTATACTTTTCTAGGGAAAAGGCAAAAAGTTAAAAAAAAAATTAATTAGGAGTAAAATATCCGTGCTGAAGAAATAGCGAAATAAAAGAAATGACTTTGAATTTCGTACACTTCAATCACGAGCAGTACCGGGAACGTACGAATAGCACAATACCAAATTTAAATTTTGTTGAGGCCATATGTTTTAGTCTTTGTCTTTTAGTCTTTGAATTCCGTTTCTTTTCATAACTTTTGAACCACATATCAAATTGCTATGAAATTTCTTACTTGTGAGTTTGAGAGACAACCCGTTCAAATGACACTAGATATGTTAAATAAATTTATTTTTGAGCGTCTTAGTAGAATGGAATTGAATATTGAGAATAGGTTATGTTTCCATTTAATTCTACTACAAAAAATCGAATACCCTCTAATCGAATACCGTCCGCAGATACGTATTTCGGCTGCTACATGCAACCATCATCAGTGCTTATGTGGACTGTTATACTAGATATGTTCAAATAAGTTGTGTGATCTTTGAGATAATAGACCTCCGTTGTTTTTATAATTTAATACATAACGGTTTGAACAAAAATACGATTATAGTCAAATAAAATGGGAACCTATAGGAAAGCCTAACTTTTCATTTGACACTCAGATTGTTGAATTTAGTCCAACCATTTTCGGGAAAACGAGTGAATTTAAAAAGTCACCGGAACATGTTTCTTTTCACAATTTTTGAACCACGTGTTTAATCAATATAAAATCATCAATTGACCTTTAACTAGCCCGTTCATTTGATACCAACATTGTTCAAATCGGTTGTGTACTTTCTGAGATAATGAAGTTTCGTGATTTTCACATTTCGTTACATTACAGACGAAGTAACTGTCCGATTACATTGAAATTCAATAGGGTGTTATGAGGCAGCTAGACCTTTCATTTCACACTTATTTCGTGGAAATCGGTTCAGCAATCTCTGAGAAAAGTGAGTGAGTTTGAGTAGTCTTCGTAATATGTTCCTTTTCATAGCTGGATTTCACATTTTTAAACATAACAGGCAAAGCAATAGTCCGATTGCAAAACAAATCAATAGGGCCTTATGGGGCAGCTAGACCTTCCATTTGACACTGATTTTATGAAAATCGGTCCAGCCATCTCTGAGAAACATGAGTCAGAACACGTTTCTTTCCATAACTTCTGAACCACATGTTCAATCTTCATGAAACTCAAAAGTTAAGGGTTTTTTAAGTAGCTCGTTCATTTAAAACCAATTTTATTGAAATCGGTTGAGTAGTTTGTGAAATAATGATGTTTCGTGATTCTCACATTTTTGAACTTAACCTCTGAACTAAAAATCCGATTGCAATGAAATTCAATAGGGTCTTATGGGGCAACTAGACCTCTCATTTGCAATTAATTTCATGAAGATCGGTCCAGCCATCTCTGAGAAAATCGAGTGAGATTGGGAGTGCGTTACACACACACATTCGCACACACACACACACACACACACACACACACACACACACACACACACACACACACACACACACACACACACACACACACACACACACACACACACACACAGAGTAAATGCTCAGCTCGTCAAACTAAGTCGATTGATATACGAGATTCGACACTTTGGAGCACTTTTATACCTTTGGTTTTTCCAGTGATTGCTATACCTTTCTAGGGGAAAGGCAAAAACGTGTTTTATTAAATATTAGAGTTCAACATATGCAAGGAAAACTGTTATTTTTTATTATAAAAAGTGCTTTATCTCTAAAATTTCCATTTTCTAGCAGTTCGAGGTACCCAGCAAACAGTTTTGTGATAAAATTCTACACAACTTTGACCAAAAAGCTTTTTGTCTAGCAAGCCACATTCAAAGCATACGTGTGCCACCCACAATATGGTGAAAATTGTGCTATTAAATATGCAAAATTGCATGCAAATGTCGAAAACATCAGTTGGCCATGTCTTCGAAATCACAAATAACGTACTGTTATTCTTATGTTTTTCGGTTAATCTGAAAGGTATTATATCGGATTGCTATATGGAAGTTTGGATCCGGTTACGCCTTTTAGAGTTACAACTCCAATAATCAAACCTTTCAAACACTTTTTGCCTTTCTCCTAGAAAGGTATAGCAATCACTGCAAAAAACGAAAAGTATAAAAGGGGGTCGAATGTCGTACATCACTCGATTCAGTTCGACGTGCTATGCATTTTCTGTATGTGTGGGTGTGTTCTCTCAATATCACTCAATTTTTTCAGAGATGGCTGAACCGATCTTCATGAAATCAATTGCAAATGAAAGGTCTAGTTGTCCCATAAGAACCTGTGAATTTCATCGAAATCGGACTGTAACTTTGTCTGTAATGTATCAAAATGTGAAAATCACGAAACTTCATCATCTCAGAAATTACACAATTGATTTGAACAGAATTGGTTTCAAATAAACAGATGAAACGTGTTTTAAAGCTTATTGATTCTCACTCATGTTTTTGCCTTTCTCCTAGAAAGGTATAGCAATCACTGGAAAAACCAAAGGTATAAAAGTGGTCCCAATGGCCGAATGTCATATACCACTCGACTCAGTTCGACGAACTGAGCATTTTCTGTATGTATGTATGTATGTGTGTATGTGTGTATGTGTGTATGTGTGTGTGTATGTGCAACTTTTTTTTTCACTCACTTTTCTCAGAGATGGCTGGACCGATTTTCATGAAATTAATTGCAAATGAAAGGTCTAGTTGCACCATAGGTTGCTATTGAATTCCATTGTAATCGGATTTTTAGTTTAGAGGTTATGTATCAATATGTAAAAATCACGAAACATCAATATCTCAGAAACAACACAACCGATTTCAAGAAAACTGGTTTCAAACGATCGGCCTGTCTCCAAAACCCTTAACTTTCAAATTTCGTAATGATTGAACATATGGTTCAAAAGTTATGTAAAGAAAAGTTATCCTGAGGTTTTTTCAACTCACTCATTTTTCTCAGAGATGGCTGAACCGATTTTCACAAAATTGATATCAAATGAAAGGTCTAATTGCTTCATAGGTTGCTATTGAATTTCATTGTAATCGGATTGTAACTTTGTCCGTTGTTCATAAAAATGTGAAATCAAATAATGAAAGTAAACATATTGACTTTCTCCTAACGATCACTGGCTAATGAAAACTGATTCAAATGGCTGAATGTCATATACTACTCGATTCAGTTCGACGAATCGAGCATTTTCTGCATGTATGCATGTATAGGTGTATATGTGTGTGTGAGCGTGGGTGTGTACGTGTGTATGTGCACCTTTTTTACGCACTCACTTTTCACAGAGATGGTCTGACCGATTTTTCCTATCTTGATGTCAAATGAAGGGTCTATTTGCCGCTTAGGTTGCTATTGAATTTCATTGTAATCAAACTTTTAGTTTTGGCGCTGCGTCAAAATGTGAAAATTGCTCTTATATCTAAGAAGCTATGAACATAGCTGAATTCAAATTAATGGGCTTTCAAACCCTTAAACAATGAATTTCATAATGTTTAAACATGTGGTTTGAAAGTTATAGAAAGAAACGTAACCCGGAGACTGTTCAAAACTATACCTATGATTAAACATCATTTAAATTTGATATTGTACTATTTCAATGTTTGCGGCCTTGCTCGGGATTGAAGTTGAAATTAAAAATCATTTCTATCATTTCACTTTTTCTTTAGCACAATTATTACGTCAAATTTCACATACTATACCTAAATTATTACTTTATATATAACATCAATGTTCTAGTACCCAAAGA
Organism: Wyeomyia smithii; assembly: GCF_029784165.1. NCBI lineage: Eukaryota > Metazoa > Arthropoda > Insecta > Diptera > Culicidae > Wyeomyia > Wyeomyia smithii. Next base: position 40,326,081 of record NC_073694.1, read on the forward strand.
GTGGATTATCGCGGGTGTGGCTAATTAATTATCCAGTACTGACAGTAGCGAATAAAGTTTGCTGCGAAGACCGTACTCGTCTGTATGGGTCAGCAGAAAGACACTAACAATATTGCACTGTGCGCTACAGTCCATATTTCCGCATGACAATTGCATGAAATTCCTCAAACCATAGTGAAACCGTTCTTATAAATTTGCAGATGATTCAAGAGTATCAAAAATAAAATTTAATCAATACCCCTCCTAGTCGGAAATTCCACGCACGGCCATGGTGTCGACAATAAGCAGAACATGGGAAACCCGAAAAAGCTTCCTGATTTATAATACTCTGCGCCGATTTATTGTTTATGCTAATAGTATTAAGACAGGCTACATCGTAACTTTCAGCTTTCTCACTCTGTTTAAATCCGTTAATCTGTATTTTCTGTTCCAAGTTCTAAAGAACTCAAAAAGATTTATTCTCGTGGCTCAAAGACCTGAACGGCGAAATACAAATCACTGTTAACGAGCAATTCATCATGTCACCGTCGTCTTTAATAATCCCGAACGAACTGTTTCTGGCGGACAGTCTGAATAGCTGCTGTCCTATCCGAATCTTCATCCCATATGTAACGCGTGAATTATGACGGAGGAAATTTATTGCAATTATCCGAACCTCCTTCGTGCTCGTGTACATGTTAGGGTGTTGGCTATCAGCATTTTTCGTCTACTGCGTAAAAAAAACGTCCAGCATAAGCATCGATGACATTTTCACGCAGTGCTGGACCATCCTTCGAACGGATCGTCCTAAGGATATCATGAATCGGAGATGAGGGAGGATTGGTATCCACTGAATAGAACGATTTTTTCACTAAATGTTTTCTGTGGTATTATCCCGGGGTAATTTGGGCGAAACGGCTTAGCTCACCAAACCGTTGCTAAATCATACATTGCATTACCTTGTTTGTAGATCATCATTTAGCCCCGCTTGACCACTAATCTGTACACACAAGCATGAACCACAATGAAGCAAGCGCATACTTATACACACACAGTCGCTCCCACGTTACGTAGAAAGTGCGTTCGGCAAAACGATTGGGTGGGGAAGTGGTTTTGGTATTTCAAAGTTGCCATAATAACCAGTGGTGGGCACCGCTAACCGAAAATTTAGCGACGCTAATCGCTAAGTCGCTAACCGGAAAATTTAGCTCGATAATCGCTAAACGCTAAACGCTAAACCCACCTTAGCGGAACTTTCGCTAATCGCTAATCGCTAACTTTTTAATACGTGAATAGTCATATCGCTATATTTATTGCTCGTGTTTTGTCAGATTTGGACCACTTTGATCTGTTTTGGTTAAACGACAACAATTACTTTTTAAAGCTATTTACAGTAAGAGGTTCACGAAACGGTATTCATATTTGATTTTGTAAAAACAAGAATAACAAAAGTTATTTAGCTTGCATTGAAAATAGATACTCTTAGGAATGTTTTCATAAAAATTCAATTATTATCTGAATCGAAAAAGTAGAACCAAAGTTGTCATAATTTCGAGCGCATTGCAATTTACCAAAGTTCTTGGTGTGCCGAAAATTCAATCTAGACCTTGTGCTTGTTCTTCAAAATGCTCCTGTGGCTTGTACGATAGCTGGAACTCCTTTCTAGGGTAAAAAAATGACAAAAGTAACTTTCGCAGTAAAGTATGTTCATCTTTCGAAGCAATTTACGTACGCCATCAGCAATTCACAGTTTTTCTAAATATTTCTATTGTCGCTTCTCTACAAAATTTAGCGAATTAGCGATTAGCGTTTCGAAGGCCAAAATTTTAGCGACGCTAACAGTTTCGCTAACCAGCTCAAAAATTAGCGAAATCGCTAAATCGCTAACTGAATTTTAGCGTCGCTAATTAGCGAATTAGCGAATTAGCGGAATGGTGCCCACCACTGATAATAACGTATAAAATCTGTGGTAAAATATTATGGCCTATCATGCCACATATTTTCCCATATGATACAGCAACCGTGCACGAATGGTCTTCAAGAGTGGAACGACGTTGTCGATCTCGCTGTGTGCCGGGCATCAAATTTCTCGGTCGATGGAACATGCGGAGCTCGTTTTTATCGACGGAAAACAGGTTTTTGTGGTTTTTTGTTCAAGTGTGCGATGGAACAAGCTTTTTTGTGGTAGAGGATACTGCAATAAAATTTGATATTAGTTTCCAAACGCCCAAAAAAGGTTTGATTCATGATTATACTTTATATTATACTTCAATGAATTTGTTCATTAAAATTGTAGTAAGTAATTTGACAAATAACTTCAACATAGATTTTACCGAGTTCCGTTTGCGTTATGGTATGGCACGAGCCTAAATTTTTTAACTAAATATAAGCTTAGTTTTATCACATTTTTATATCATCAGTTCTTAGAAATTATAAAAGAACATAGAGATATCTGATCTCCTATTGCGAATCAACGATTGGCAGCTTCTTGCAAACTAGATTAAAATTTCATGACACTCTTGTTTTAGACGAATGAATCTTGAAAAATCGCCAGAAAAACAGCTTAATTCCGCCAGTCTGCTATAAGCTATTTTTCTTTAATGAGATTCACGTACCTGAGGGTAAACAAAGCAAATCAATACGCTTTCAAACTTTTTATAGAAAAAGAACATGGGTTGCCAATCAATCTAGAACAGTCAGCAAAAATTACGGTTGACGTGGTGGCACGGGGATATTCTGTCAAAACACTGCAGTGATGTCACAGTAGGCAGTACGTGTCTGCTTTTGACGTCTGTTGGCGTGCGCGCACAAGATTCTATTTTATAGCTTTTTATTAATTATTTATCCTGATGCGCAATACCTTATTATTAGCATCACTTTTTTACGAAATGAACGATTGATGTTGATTGTTTGACATTGAAATTGAAGATTAAAGTTAACATTGAAAATTTTATGTGTTACAAGAGAAAATAGAATTAGCACCCTTAAAGTTAAATGTAATCTATTTCAAATACAGGTTTAGTCCGGGTTAAATTCCGTTTGATTTCAGCGCCCTAAGAACGATGTCGTTAAAATAACCTCATCATAATGATTGAAAACAGTGTCAAGCTTCACAAAGTTGTGTTCGAGTTTTAATGCTTGAATGGGTCAGAATCATTAAAATTCGCAAGTAGAATAGTGATTGAAGTTTAGAAATTTTCATTTGAGGCTTTACTTAGCGCAGCACCAAGACAATTGAGCTGAGTTTGGACAGAAAAGGAATTTTAATGTTTTGTCACATGGATTTCGCAACAAAGAGAGGTAGGTATCAGCACATAATTCTAAAATTTCTAACAATATTCAATCAAATCTTGCGGTGTTTATTTTTTGACGTAGGATACGTCTTACGGCAACATATACACTACCCCTGTTTACATAGTTGACTTAAGAGCGAAATGACCAAAATGAACTTTTTCGTTGATTCAGCTTCCTTTCCCTAAGATACATACACTGCAATTGGAAAGAAAACTATTTTGTTCTAAAACTTTTGAGAAATATTGGAAAAACCTTTTGGCGTAACTGCCAATTGGTTGCAAAAACTGGCGTCCCTCCATACAAGGTGCAATTGTCTATGTTAAGTCGTTTTACTTGACTGTCTAACTACTGTCTGTTTGTTTATGTTTAGTCGTTTAATTCGACAAATATTCCATGGAAAGGGGAAAAGGGGAAAGGGGGATTGAATTCTTGTATTGTATATTAATATTTTCACAAACACTCAGCCTCAGGAAAGTTTAAAGTCACCGTGTCCTTTCCCCCTACTAGTGGATATTTGCATCAGATGAAGTAATTAAAACGTGTGTGGGTAAATTTAATCGATTTGCCAGAACGTTTTTATGGTTCTATTTGGGGCCCCAAACAATCCTGACACTACCGGAAGTGGATTGATCGATAGCTCTCTAGGAAGAAACATGCGAAAAAGTTTTCCTATACTAATTTTCATACAAATTCATGTACATGCATATGTAATGCACCAATCAGAGGCACGAGTTATCCATATTCGGCAGGTTTAGCATTGTCTGGGGGTCTAAATTGAATAAAAAAAAGTTTGTTCTGGCTCTGTGCTGTCAAGTTTGCATTTTTCCTAGTAACGTTTACCCACCTTAGCGTAAATGTAAGTTTTTGTGCAAATGTTTGTGTGTGTATGTGTGTGGGTTTGTATGTGTGTTTGTGCGTATTTGTCTAATTGAAACTGCCGATGGACAATAACTGACGTTTGACCGAAACACGATCGATAAAACTAATTCAACTGCGAGGCAGAGTAGGAAGTAGTCGAGTTTTTACGCCAAGCTATGCGAACAATCTGCGAGAAAAAATGCATGTTTATTCGCATAAACTGACGTAGCGGTTTTTCTGGATTAATTACCATGGGCAGACTCGTATAATCCATGGGGCCTCTATTCAAACATCAATCTTCATAAAATTGACAGACTATTTTATTGAAATTGTATCTCAATATAATTATTTGGGTTAAAATAACAAAAACGCGTTTTTCTCGCAATGATGGTGTTGGTTGTTACGTCAACTATGTAAACAGGGGCAGTACAGGAGTCCAACTTCAATACAGGGATCCAATTTCGAAAACCGGAAACATCGAAACGTCGCGAAAATTGTCCAATTTCGAACGTTTTAAACTCAGTCAGTTTCCTACCGATTTCCGTCATTTTCGCAGCAACCGACTGGAAAATCATCTAAGCACCCGTCCAAATGCAGAAAATTGTAATCTGATTGTTCGAACTACTGTACTATTGGATTGAATTGTTGAACTTTGTCGAAAAATAAATGTAGACCTTTGATTGGTGGCTTGCTGCCTTTCTCTAAAAAGGACGACAGAATAGAGTACCTAGTTAGCCAGGAATGTACTTGTTGGGCTATATAAGAGACTGCTTTTCTTCAAGCAAGTTCAGTTCACTAACAGTGGGCAGCAGCGGCGGACAATAGCAGCGATGGCAGTGGGCAAAGGCGACGTGGAGCAACAGCGGCGGCGGTTGTGGTTAGCTGCAGTTCCTACCTTTTTCAGTTCGGCTCTCATTCGATCTGAGTTGGACCCCATGACCCCAATGATACCAAGAAACCTGAAAACGATCCCAGATGCCATCTTGAATTCCAAGATGGTGACTTCCGGTTTCCGGAACACAACCTCAAATGGCCGAATACCAATATGAGTATTTCAGGGATCGGGATGATGCGCAGACGCCAGAATTTGGAAAACATGATACCAAGAGACCTGATATGACACCAGGCGAATCAGAAGTCACCATCTAGAATTGGAAAATGGCGTCTGAAGTCGATTCCCGGTCTCAGGGCGTCATTTAATTTTAGGATATACACATATTGGGGGGAACTCGACCATTCTGAGTTGTTTTCTTGAAACCGGGGTCCGGAGTCGTTATCCAGTCTCTGGACATCATCTCGATTACGGAAATACACATATTGGAGGGTATTCGACCATATTAGGTTGCTTTCTATAAACCGGAAGTCGCCATCTTGAAATTCAAAATGGCGTCTGGGCCATTTTCCGATCGGTGGACATCATCACAGTTGCGAAAATAAATATTGGATGGTATTTGGTTTTGTATTTTTCATTGTTTCTTTGGCTTCTAGAAGCCCCTATCTATTCCAGCAGGACCATTTTGAAAGCATATCAACAAAACTATTAAATTGGTTGTAAGATTCCATTTAAAAATCATGAAACCATAATATTCCTCAGTTTCAGAGCTCCTCCGCATATCACTAGTTATTTTTGAGTAATTTCTGTACAAAAACACCGTTATTAAACACATTTTTTCATTACGGTTAATGGCACTTAGTGCGTTCTTTTGCCCCGCGGTTTTACGTACTTTTGCCCCACAATGAGTTTTGAAGTAGAATACTTCTCTCAGGAAGTTCGGCTACATAGGGATGTGAAATGAAAATCTAAAACCGAAAAAAGTGAAAAATATGCCCAATTTCAAATGCTAATAAATCGGTTAGTTTTCGATGGATTTCCTTCGTTCTTGCAGCAATAGATAGGAAAATTTTTTAAGATTCTTCCCAAATGCAGATTATTGAAATTTTATTTTTCAAACTATTGTACTATTGAAAATAGTCAAGCCTTGTCAAAACGAAAACTCTGATCTCTCTCTAATTGGTCGTTATATGATTGCTTCCCAAGCACGGTCGACAGAATCATAGACCTTGCCATTTGAAATGTGCTATTTGGCCTATATAAGAGCCTGTTTCACCCGAAGCCGCTCATTATAATTCTAGACTGCAACAACAGCAGTCTTCCCTTAGCAGCAGCAGTGGATACAGCAGCAGTAGCAGTGCAGCGGACAACGACCACAGCTGTGGTATGGCAACGGATAGCGGAGCGCGTCTCAGCATCGATAGCAAGACCAGGTGATGCAGGGCAGCAGATACCAATGGCAACGGAAGCGTTCACTACTGTGGAAACAAGGATAGCACAGCGGTTGACGTTGGTCTCAGCATCAATATAAGCAGAGCCAGCTGATGCAGTGTGGCATTTTAGTGAAATGCTGCCTCTGAGCGATAGCAGGCACACTAGCAAATGCATCCAATGAAAAGAACGTTCTGGAAAACTTTTCAGTGTTAATTTTCCCCCAAGGAATACTTTATTTGCACAGCCAGTGATAACGCAAAAATGTGATCGGCATCTTATCAGACATTGAATTAAACTACAAATTGTCCTTTTCAGGATGACATAAAAACCTAATTGGAGAGTTAATATTTTCTCTTTAATCAATTTACACTTTCAAGAAATTTGTAACGGATATATATTTGGTTTCATCTCCGTGTCTCAGAACGTGAGCCTGAATCACATAATTTTTGCTCAAGTCCTACTATTTGCAGCAATCAGTTGTAAAATAATCTACACTACCGCAAACTGCCGAAAATTGCTCGTAGTTAACCGGAAATACACTATTGGCCCTCGTCAATAAACTCTTCGTAGCCACTACCTAAATTAAGCTATCTTTGTGCAATTTGATACAAAAGACAGCCTCAAAACAATTCATTTACATTCTTGTTTTGGATACGGCAGCAAGTGAAACTGCATAGCTGTACATAGCTTCTGCTATTGTTCATTGTCGTTATCGGTGCCGTCTGTAGAAATAAACGTCATCTGGAGCAGAGAGACCATTAAATTGATTAACCCCATTGAGTGTATTCCCAAACCTTTTGTAAGAAATACATTGACTTAAGACAAGCTGTCGTATTCTACTTTAACTTTGCGGTCGTGTCTTATAAACAACCTTTTCAACGTTTTTTTAAGGAAAAAAATATTGTCTTTTTTTTATATTTCAACTTCTATATATACTCCATGACTAGATTGATTTTAATTTTATGTTTTTGATTTTGATCCAAAAAATATTTTTCAATCATTATACCAAAAATTTGGGGCAACCTTCATCTTTCGATTAAAACATTGGCGTTAAAAATCCGTTAAGGGGTAGTAACATAATATGCTTTTTAAGAGGGCAAATATTTGTTAAACTTTTCACAGCATGCCACCCTGCTTAAGTAAGACGTGTCACATACGTCGAAAAACTTAGCTTTCGAAACTCTTCCAATTATAATTGCGATTATTATTGCGATTATTATGCGATATTGGCAGAAGGAACAAGGTTCACTTTTTTGTCTCGACAAAACAAACCCTCATAATAAAACTGCCCAGAGTAAATATTATTCCTCATCAAAAAAATGTAATTGTAGCATAAAAGTCAACTTGACAAAATAATATCTTCTCATAATTTAACTGAAATCCCAATTGATGATGTTGGCAGGAGGAACGAGGTTCGGATAATGCTTCTCTCTCTTGACACAATAAGTCCCTCTTATAACAAAATTGGCTTAAGGAACGTTAGTAAAGTCTCTCAAAGGGATTGTAAACAGTGATTTTGACAGAAAAAAAGGAGCTCGTTGTAGTTGGTTACTCACTTACTACTTGTAAAGCAGTGATTAAACTCGAAACCGACGGGTACTCAAAACTTGGATAGGTATAAATAATGAGGCGCATGTTACTTACTCTCAATAGTGATATGATATGAAGTGCAGAGTATAGATATTTCCTGGGCAATATCACAATACATCCAATGTCTGGTCGCAGTGATGAGTCCATACAAAGATTAAAAATATATGATTAATTTATAATGTACTAGCTGACCCGGCAAACTTCATACCACCGCCTTGAGTTTTATTGACTGTTGTATTGCAAAAACTGAAATATCTAACTGCTGCTAAAAACATTCCTACGATATGTTTCGGCTCAGATTTGTTTTTAGTTTTTTTTTTCAATCCTGCGCTCGTAAAATTCTACGTTTTTATTTCATTGAACATTATGAAGCACCTTTCAACCATAATCAAATCATTTCAATACATTTTTGAAAATGAACAGTCATTCTTTTGATTATTCTGAAGGAAATTATTACATTATTTTTTCAATTATTCAAAAGCTTGGCTTAATGCAAATATAGTAATACCCTTCTGCCTGGCCAATCTCACTGGAACAGATTTTATAAAAAACTTCGGAATTCTAAATAATTCAAGCTTAAAATTCGGAATATACGAAACATGTGAAAGTGGTCAAGACGGTCCTAGCCACACATTCTATATATGCCACACAATCTATATATTCCACAATGTCGGGGTCGGGGTCGTGAATATGCGATATAGAGCTGTCCATGTGAGAAGCATGAAAACTCGGAGTTTATGCCACAAATTTTCAGTGACTGTCCTTGGGTTTTATCAATAGTCATCGCGAATGCGTGACGCACAGGAAATTGCAGACGTTTAAAATTTAACGGCAAATCGGTAGGAGTAATCGAGATACGCGAGATTATTACGACTTCTCCTTTGTAGTTTCCTGTCTGAATTGTCGCTTCAAGAACATTTGCCATCGGGTAGTGGCAGCAATGCATCTGTTCGGTGGTGAATTTGACATTGAATCTATAAAGTAGCTGTATTTGATAATATTTGATTAGCATTTTTCTCTCAATTTAGTGTTTAAGTTACTATACTATGGAAACTAAGTGTGTAACTGACGATTCTGAGATATATGGGGTGTCGAACGTCGGCGCATTTCGAGCTCGGCTTGTTCTTAACCGATCAAGTTCCCTTCGGGACTCGTAGATTTTCTGACTTTCTAATATTCTATCTTCAGTGTTGCGAAGCCTGACACTCTTATTGACCTTCTACTACTCGTGTCTTAATTCGCAAAACTGGAACTAAAACAACGAATTTAATTTTAATTCAACGGCATGTTAAGTATTTGAACATTCCACTTACAACAACTTCATCTGAACAAAAAACACTTCGACCACAGCAGAAATTTCAGAATCAGTTTGATCATGTAGATTAGGGAACATTCCTTTTATAAAATACCCTTAGCGGCATCTTCGTTAGGAAGGATTCCCACTACATGTGGAAGAAAATTAATCGAAACCAACTGAAATCAGTATGAATACTCCTCAGAATTCTTGCAAAAACACATTATTATTTTTAATCTATTATGTTTATTACGTACCGACAGTGTTTTCGTCTTTCTTGACAAACAGTCACAGCACAAATTAACAGAAACCGACGTTGAATTTAAGTGGCATCAACAGAAACCAATACAAAATCGTATAGAACTATTCCATAAAATATTAAAAAAATGAAGGCTATCGTTTAAGTACGCCCCGGTGATGAAAACTTGTTTCGAATTTTTCCGATCAAAGGCAACAAAAAATCGTTATTCACTAAAACTCACAGAAAACCTCCCAGAATCTCAGAAGGGCGGGAAATATCAAGGGTTGGTTTTTAACGTTTTATAACTTTTCCAGTTGATTTTCGTTATTGCCATGGTTTTGTCCTGAACAAAAATTCTCGCGAAACCTAATTGCCAACCATTTTTCGGGTATCTTCGGGTCTTCAATGACATTAATATTTCATCTGCTTTTTAAGGCATATCTGCTGCCTAAGCACAGTGCAATTGACACTTCGCAACATTATAGTTTTCAGTTCAACAATTAATTGTAAATCCAGAGATTTGTAGGAATGCAATAGTGCCTATTTAACGAAACATGAACAGAAATCAATGTTTTTTGAGAAGCAAAAATTACACGTTTCTTTTACCAGCTAACAGAATCATTGCAGCATGAGCAAATGTTTAGATCATTGACAGTCAGTGTGCATTTTAGAGAAAATTGAACAGATTGATTAGATCCGAGCAATGGTAAATTAAATCATCGTACAGTGTTATTCTTGTTCTTTCTTTTCATTTATCAGATAAATAAAACGATTATTTGCAACTTTGCTCAAATAAGTCAGAAATTTAATTTACATTATCAAGTATATGCCCTTGAATAAAATCAAAGCCACGTTGAGAGTATTCACATGCATGTTGAGTGTGCTGCTACCACGCTATAGCGCTTTTGCATAGAAAAGGTGTAGTAGGCAACAAAAACGAATATCACCTAATACGTGAATCAATAACAGGTGCTTGTTTACTCAACTACGACGCCTCAATAACGACGCTACAACAACTTGTCTACCGGTCATAGCCTACAATCATAGTAATCTAATGACGTTGTTCTTGGAGTAAAAGGCGGGAAAAACCGAAAATATATTTCAATTTTTTTCTAACTTTATCAGTTGATTATTGTTATTTTTATGGCCTATTAACTCGTCGAAGATGAAGACAAAACAAACACAAAAAGGATCATTCAAACCCGTTGATTCTACTTCGAGTGAAACGCCGTTATACAGACACCAACTTATTTTTATTTAATAGATTAGGGATTTTCGGCTCATCAGTCAGCAAGCATTGGGAGAACTTTTCGATATTACAACAATGCCACAGTTTGCGAATGTCGGTTTTTACCAAGAAATTGACAGACTTTTTGGAGCTAGTGTACGGAGTGTATTTAAAGATTACGCCATTGCTAACAGAAAACTCGGAAGTATGAACAATAGGAAATCTTTTGTAATCTGCTGTCGCAAGAGGGGTGTTTTTCCGAGTCACATTCTATTCTATTTTTATCTTATTGCGGACGAAGAGAGCATTTTAAAAACGAATCGACACACAGAGATTCAAAATCAAAATCGCTGCATCGTCGTTTACATTATACAAAACTACATGTACCAATCAAACAATCAGAGTACACAATGGGATCCGCTCACTGTTTTATGCGAACGGGCCAAGAGAGTCACCAAAACGTTTCTGGAAGCTCATCCGGATATCATAGTAGCACGGTGTCTCTGGTTGAAGAACTTATCCAAAAAAAAAATAGTATCGCTCTAATACACGTCATTCGAAAGCTTGAGCTGTTCTTTTTAATATCCTACCAAAATTGAAATGTTCTATCGGGGGATCTAGAACAATTTGTTTTCCAACATATATTTGTAATTGGAAAGCTAGTGAAATGGAAATAAATAACATGTTTCAGAAATATAAAAAGTTATTAGGGTTCTCTGATCGTACTGAAATATTCAGGGTTGTTTTTATTTATATAACAAAACAATGCTTTACATAATATCAAATTTTTTGAAAAGGGTTAAGTGGGGTAAAAAAGACCCTCAAAAATTTGGAGTCGAAAATCAGCTGAAAACAAATAAAATGTTGTGACTTTGATTACATTGATTTTGATTGATGATTGATTTGATTGATTTTTTCAAAAATCGACAAGGTAATTCTCTTCTATACAAAATATAAAATGCCGGTTGTTAAGAGTTGCTGTCGTGATTTCGTTATAGGACAGTTGCATTTTTCTTCAAAAAATGGTGATTATTACAGCTCTTTTTTGCTTGTCAAAGTTTTCATTTGATGTTATGATGTTAAAAGTTTTGATTTGATGTTATTAAAAAATGCGCCGTTTGAGTAACGACCGTGAAAATTTAATTATTCATACATGTTTCAAATCATTATTCAAACCCATTGTATCAGGAGCGCAACTCCATTTTGTATCGATATCCCCCAAACGAGCTGAAATTTCCAGGGTTTGTTTATCCATAAAATAATTTGTACATGTAAGTTTTTTGGGAAAGGAGTTCGTGGGGTGTAATGCAGAGCGGGATTCAGGTGTTGGGGGCAGGGACATAAACTTTCGTAGCGCATCTTTTCTCAAAAAAAATTAGTTGAAATGATTTAACGCTTCGCTGGAAGGTGACGAGCAAAACAAAAAAAAGGTCTTCAACCTGTTTTTAAGTCTGGAATAGGACCAGCGGGGGCCCTCGTGTCGAAAAGCCCATTTGCCTGGTGAAATGGCATTCTAAACTCTAATGTCAAGGTGCTGCTAAAAACATAATGTTACTGTAATTTTTAGTAGAATGCATCGATTTTTCTGCTATTCGGTATGCTTATTGTACCATTAAGAATGTTTGAAGTATTGGCTACTAGAGATGGTCGGGTTTGGCTTTTTTCAAACCCGTACCTGACCCGTACCCGAATTTTTTTTTTCGGTTGAAACCCGAACCCGACCCGAACCCGAAACACTTTTTTTTTTTTTCAATTAAACCCTAACCCGAAAATTTTATTTTTGGGAAACCCGAACCTGAAGCTGTGAAACCCGAGCCCGACCGGAACCCGAGATTTTTTTTGGAGGTCAATTTTTTAAACCAATTCGAGGCTGCCCTGAAGCTTTGAGTCTCGAATGGTGTTAAAATGTTAGTGCTTTTTACAATTGCATGAAATTAGACATCATTATCTTATAAATATGCTCTTTTGATATAGTCGGGTTTCGAGTTTTCAAACCCAACCCCGACATTTTCAAACCCGAACCCGATTTTTTTTCCCACCAAACCCGAACCCGACCCGTACCTGACACTTTCAAAAATTTTCAAACCCGAACCCGGCACTTTCAAAATTTTTCAAACCATCTCTCCTGGCTACACAAGGCTTTGTGACCTATGTTAAGTCACTTTTAGGCTGGATCCATACAACAGAAATCAATAGATTTTTTTATTTGAATGTAGGTACAAAATGGAGTTGCGGAACGACAATAGATAAACAGTTTAGTTAACCTTAATAATCAACAAGAAGAACAAAAAAAATACAAAAAGTATGCAATTGAAACGAATGAAAAAACAAATACGTACGTATATATAAAGCAAAACCTTCAAAAGATAGAACACAAAATCTGCAGTGTACTATCGGAGGCGATATCTTTGTTTTTGAACAGAAAATTCAAGTTACAGAAAAAGGGGGAGCTGGCATCGCTGGCGACGTGTGTAGACGCTTTATTTATTGTGTCCGTGGTAATCGCGTTTTATTGTGGTATATAGCACGATAAATTGTGAATTTCGTGTGGTAATTGTGGGTAAAAGTGTTTCGAGTGTTACAACGATGTTTTAAAAGTGATTTGGAAGTAAAACGATCTGGAAATTTAAAGTTTTATTGCCGTTTTTTTCACAATTTGTCGCCTAGCAAATGGCTGCTTTTAAAGCGCAGTGTTGTGTTGGTGACTTTCCTTTGATACGGTAGTGTGCAAGCTTATTCTCCGCCGACGGCACGATCTGCTGAGAGGCAGAAACTGAGAGAGCGGCAGTTGTAACCATAGAAACAAGTTGCCTATACTTGTTTGCGTGCGAGCGGAGGCATGTTTGGTTTGCTGAAAGCTGATTCAATGGCTAAGATAAGTGCATACATTTACAGACATGTTTGTTTATTCATAAATGACTAGAAGGTAGTAGTTTTCACCGACAAGAATCAAATTGTTTTTTTTTTTTATATATATATTTCGTGTTGTAGTGTGTGCAGTACAGTATGATTTTTTAGCGATGAATTTGTGCGTCATTTAATGGCGAATTCATCTTTCATGTGTAGCTACCACAGCGTAGCATTTTCGTACTGTTCTGTCATTCATTTATGCACCGCATGAAAAGGTGTACCAGACGATTGCTGTTTATCTATTTTGCGATATTTTATAATGTTAAAATTGTCTTGAATTTCCGAACTGAAATATATCTGATGACTATGTTTTAATATCCATTGGCATTCCTTTTCTATTTATGACTTCACTAGCTTGTGAATAATTATTTTTACGCCATAGCTAAGTTTTGTTAAATATGCTAAATTTTTATAGGCGCAGATCCAAAACGGTGAAATGAAAAATAATTGTTCTGGCATTTTGTAAAGGTTTCAGGAATACTGTAATGGTGTGTCAAGCTCGTTTCCGCAGCTGTGCTACACCGTTCTGGACTACACTTTACAGCACGAAAACGAACACGCAAGCGACGCTACACTCAGTTGTCATTTTTTTCGTACGGCATTTGAGAGCATTTGTTTTTGTTATTAGTGTTTTGAGACTGCACCCTGTTTCTTTCGGGTGTAGTCCAGGATAAAGTGTGTAGTCGGATACAGAAAAAGTATAGTCCGGAAAGTGAAAAAAAAAGTACAAGACAAAACTGTAGTCCGGGTGTGAACGTGCCATGGAGACGAGTTCGACATTACTTATGCTTTTACGCATTTCGCATTGCTCAGCTTAATAATGAGCCAACATAACGCGTAACATTACTTGAACTCGTCACCCAGAGAGTACTGGTGTGGTTTGTGGAATTCAGAGTATGGTGCATTGTTGCTAGTCGAAGTCGAAATCTTATAATTCAATTTTTTCGATTTGTCTAGTTTTTGAGCAGAGGTTTTTGTATACTATGTCCCAATAATGACTAGTTCGGCATTTTGTCAACAAACTTAAGATATATATTTTGGTCAATCTGCGTATCTGCATTTTTCAAATTATTGGGGCTTTGGATGCATGAAACTTTGCCAATTTTTCTATTTGATAGGCAACACTCGCATCGACAGCTAATAGAGAATCGGCGTGAAATATCGTGCTCCCGAGCGTCTCCGTCGGTAGTCGGGGATTGAGCGGTCGTGCATAATGCTTTGGTAAAACGCGTCTCCGGCCCGGGAGAGTTTTATGATATCTTAGTTCGAATCGTCCACTTAGTGTGGTATACCATTTTGCGTTTCACTAGGATGTACCACACTTACCTGTGCGTGACCCTACAACACTCTTTAGTTTATTACTGCTTTAAATCGGTCTCAAATCAAAAAATCGCTTTTATAGAACAGACGAACAGTATAAAAGAAACGTCGTTAGTCGACCTGTTAGGCTCAAAGTCAGATGCCCGGGTGACCGAATATCTAGAGACTTCGCGTCGATACCTTTCATGAGGTCGTATTTTCTACAGATTGTTTATAACCGTGTTATAATTTTCGATATAAATAGGGTCACTTCACGAAGAAGTGATAGGAGTCGCGAGGCGTTAACGTGGACTCAACTCTTGTAGCTTTCGTAACATTGTGTAGTCAGCTGAGATCAATCAATGGGAGATACGTTTCGGTAGTTGCATAATAACTACATAAACAGATGTTCAATTATTTGAGTCGGTCTTGATTGAGTCATAGGTCCGGTATCCTCGCGTGCGCTTTATTTTTGCGGTGTTACTTCATTTAACATATTGATCGCGTTATGACTTCCGTAGAAGGTATTATGAACTCGTACGTGTGATATTTATTATTATGAACCCGGTACTCGAACTCAGCGCATCGTTTACCAAAACGAAACCTGCTGCAAACCTTAACCTTTTCTCCAACATCCCAGTGATTTCTCGTGGAAGTGCAGAGGTGTTCTCGGCTTCCAATAAAGCGAGTATCACGTCAACATATTCCTATACACACTCCTTCTTTGACCTGCATTCGGATGCGGCCGGCGCTGGTATTGCCTAATATAAAGATTAAGGTCACCAGGTTTTACACATTGAAGATGAATGTTAGTCCCAAGCATCATCTGTTGGTTCTCTGTGCAATTACAGCTGATCTGGCAATAACGGAGTAGCAACCGCGGGCGGTCAATCATGCTCATGCTCATGCTCATGTAGGTACAAAATGGAGTTGCGCTCCTTGTGCAACAGGTTTAAATGATGGCCTAAACCTTGTTATGAAAAAATCAATTTTTTTAAACGGTGCACTTTTTGAATACGTCCAATAAAAGCTCTTGAGTTGATTTATAAAACGTATTTATTAAATTTAGGACCTAGTTCTGATGACAAAAGAAAATAACTCCAAAAATCACCATGTTTTTGAAGGAAAATATAAATATCTAATTATGTAATCTCGACAGCAACTTTCAATAACCGAAATTGTATATTTTTATAGGATAGAATTACCATATCAATTTTCAGAGGAACCGATTAAGCGTACAAAAAGTTATAGCTTTTTTTGTCTTTTCAGCAGTTTTTGAACTCAAAATTTTAGTCTTTTTTACCACACTTTACCCTTTCAAAAAATCTAAGATCATGCCAAATATTGTTTCATTGTATGAAAAAATAAAACTTGAAAGTTTTAACACTATCTGATCGGGCCCCCCAGCATCTAAATCCCTTGATAAGTATACATAGCTCCCATTCCACCAGCTTTTCAATTACAAAAAATGTCTGAAAAAAAATTGTTCTGGACAGGCCGATAGAACATTTCAATTTTAGTTAGCTAGCTCAAGGGACACCTTGAGCTTTCGAATGATGAGTATAAGAGCGATACTAGTTTTCTTCGGATAAGTTTCTTCTACCAGAGACACCGTGAGTGATCCATACGAAGAAGAAAAATATACGATTAATTTACATTTATTATTCCTATTTTAATTTTTTGCCACAAAATGTTATCTTTCTTTCAACATTTCCCATTCGTGATGAATTTTACATTTTTCTTCTAGTGTTATTTTCATTGCAACATAACAGCTCAAACAGTTGAGTTGTTGGGCAATTTGAAACAAAAAATACCCCCAAAAACTGCTCCCGTACGCACGGCTATGCTAGAAAAACATTTCCATAGCTGGAATGAGAGCCCTGCAATAGTGGTTACTCGTATCAATGCGACAAATCTTACATTTATTGGTTGCCGGTTCGTCGCGTCATTCAGCGACTAGCTTTTGTCATTTTATGAGTTGGAGGAAGTTTCATGAATGGGAAATGAATGGGACCTCGTACAGCCTTCACAAAGTTGCCTCGCTGCGTACGCTTGAATGTCTGTTAGTGTATCTTTATGTCCCACACTAGACGCGCGACGAGGTGGGATTTCCATTTTTCCGTCGCTCGTGGAAACATTGAAATCCGAAAAACATTGCCGTTTAAACTTTGATAGAAACAAAAACACCCGTTAGTCATCGCTTCGGCGGCTGAGTTGTCCACTAATCCGTGACGAAGAAAAGCACCACAATTTCCTCCAATTTATCTTATATTCTCCTAAGCTTCAATAGAGCAAATTAGTAGTTGAGTGAGCGGTCCTAATTACGCGTACGATTCGGACTAACGACAGCATATTTCGTAAGTATTTTTAATTCACTATTCAAACTCAATAAGCAATTAGGCGTAGTTCAGACACGCGCTCGTTCCGTGTCCAAATAACCGGAGGAAATCCAGATTTATCAATGAATTCATTTATTTTTCCACTTTTTTGCGTTGCACCCTGCGGAGGCAATAAAGCATGAGCAACAGCAGCAGATCCCAGCCTGGCCATATTTGTTTGTGATAAAAAAATGGTCTTACACACAAAGCCCCGACAGTGCCAAAAGCGTCCGTCCGCGTGTGTGTGTGTGTGTGTGTGTGTGTGTGTGTGTGTGTGTGTGTGTGTGTGTGTGTGTGTGTGTGTGAATGTGTGTAAATGAGATCTTACCTTTTATGGTTTGTCGTAGGACAATTCCAATGGCCGATGGTCAAGAGGGACAAGCGCCACCAACCAGGCACGTTTCATGGTACGTGATAGTTATTGAACCACACACAATAGGTAAAAAAATGTTATTGATCATCGTCAAGTAAGGCCAAGGAAATGATTCATTTTGAGCTTCTCATTTTTGTTTTATTTGATCTTTTCAACTATTTGAATATTTTAATGGTGTCGAATCTTTTATATTTCTTTTGATATTTAAGGTATTCTCAATACTCAATACTGGCCTTAAGAAGGCGATTTCGGCGATTCTGAGCTCAATTTGGGACCATTTTCTTTTTTGGCCTTTCTGGCCTTTAGAAGGCGATTTCAGCGATTCTGAGCTCAATTTGGGATCATTTTCTTTTCTGGCGTTTTCTGGCCTTCAGAAGGCGTTTTAGGCAATTCTGAGCTCAATTTGGGATCATTTTCTATTTTTGGTTTCTCTGGCCTTTAGAAGGCGATTTCGGCCATTTTGAGTTCAATTTGGGATCATTTTCTTTTTTGGCCTTTAGAAGGCGTTTTAGGCAATTCTGAGCTCAATTTGGGATCATTTTCTTTTCTGGCGTTTTCTGGCCTTTTAAAGGCGATTTCGGCCATTCTGAGCTCAATTTGGGATCATTTTCTTTTTTGGCGTTTTCTGGCCTTTAGAAGGCATTTTTGGCGATTCTGAGCTCAATTTGGGATCATATATTTTTTTGGCGTTTTCTGGCCTTTAGAAGGCGATTTCGGCCATTTTGAGCTCAATTTGGGATCATTTTCTTTTCCGGTCTTTTCTGGCCTTTAGAAGGCGTTTTAGGCAATTCTGAGCTCAATTTGGAATCATTTTCCTTTTTGGCTTTTTCTGGCCTTTAGAAGGCGTTTTTGGCGATTCTGAGCTCAATTTGGGATTATTTTCGTTTTTGTGGTTTTCTGGCCTTTAGAAGGCGATTTCTGAGCTCAATTTGGGATCATTTTCTTTTTTGGCGTTTTCTGGCCTTTAGAAGGCGATTTTGAGCTCAATTTGGGATCATTTTCTTTTTTGGCCATTTCTGGCCTTTAGAAGGCGATTTCGGCCATTCTGAACTCAATTTGGGATCATTTTCTTTTTTGGCCTTTTCTGGCCTTTAGAAGGCGTTTTCGACGATTCTTAGCTTAATTTGGGATCATTTTCTTTTTTGGCCTTTTCTGGCCTTTAGAAGGCGATTTTGGCGATTTTGAGCTCAATTTGGGAGCATTTTTTTTTTTGCCTTTTCTGACCTTTAGAAAGCGATTTCGGCCATTCTGAGCTCAATTTGGGATCATATTCTTTTTTGGCGTTTTGTTGCCTTTAGAAGGCGATTTCGGCGATTCTGAGCTCAATTTGGGATCCTTTTCTTTTTTGGCCTTTTCTGGCCTTTAGAAGGCGTTTTTTGCGATTCTGAGCTCAATTTGGGATCATTTTCTTTTTTGACCTTTTCTGGCCTTTAGAAGGCGATTTCGGCGATGTTGAGCTCAATTTGGGATCATTTTCTATTTTGGCCTTTTCTGGCCTTTAGAAGGCGTTTTTGGCGATTCTGAGCTCAATTTGGGATCATTTCCTGAACTCAATTTGGGATCATTTTCTTTTTTGGCATTTTCTGGCCTTTAGAAGGCGATTTTGGCGATTTTGAGCTCAATTTGGGATTATTTTCTTTTTAGGCTTTTTCTGGCCTTTAGAAGGCGATTTCGGCGATTCCGAGCTCAATTTGGGATCATTTTCTTTTTTGGCCTTTTCTGGCCTTTAGAAGGCGATTTCAGCGATTCTGAGCTCAATTTGGGATCATTTTATTTTTTGGCGTTTTCTGGCCTTTAGAAGGCGTTTTAGGCAATTCTGAGCTCAATTTGGGATCATATTCTTTTTTGGCGTTTTGTTGCCTTTAGAAGGCGATTTCGGCGATTCTGAGCTCAATTTGGGATCATTTTCTTGTTTGGCCTTTTCTGGCGTTTAGACGGCGATTTCGGCGATGTTGAGCTCAATTTGGGATCATTTTCTATTTTGGCCTTTTCTGGCCTTTAGAAGGCGTTTTTGGCGATTCTGAGCGCAATTTGGAATCATTTCCTTTTTTGGCCTTTAGAAGGCGATTTCGGCGATTCTGAGCTCAATGTGGGATCATTTTCTTTTTTGGCTTTTAGAAGGCGTTTTTGACGATTCTGAGCTCAATTTGGGATCATTTTCTTTTTTGGCCTTTTCTGGCCTTTAGAAGGCGTTTTTGGCGATTCTGAGCTCAATTTGGGATCATTTTCTTTTTTGGCCTTTAGAAGGCGATTTCGGCGATTCTGAGCTCAATGTGGGATCATTTTCTTTTTTGGCCTTTAGAAGGCGTTTTTGGCGATTCTGAGCTCAATTTGGGATCATTTTCTTTTGTGGCCTTTTCTGGCCTTTAGAAATCGATTTCGGCCATTCTGTGCTCAATTTGGGATCATATTCTTTTTTTGGCGTTTTGTTGCCTTTAGAAGGCGATTTCGGCGATTCTGAGCTCAATTTGGGATCATTTTCTTTTTTGGCCTTTTCTGGCCTTTATAAGGCGTTTTTGGCGATTTTGAGCTCAATTTGGGATCATTTTCTTTTTGGCCTTTTCTGGCCTTCAGAAAGCGATTTCGGCCATTCTGAGCTCAATTTGGGATCATATTCTTTTTTGGCGTTTTGTTGCCTTTAGAAGGCGATTTCGGCGATTCTGAGCTCAATTTGGGACCATTTTCTTGTTTGGCCTTTTCTGGCCTTTAGAAGGCGATTTCGGCGATGTTGAGCTCAATTTGGAATCATTTTCTATTTTGGCCTTTTCTGGCCTTTAGAAGGCGTTTTTGGCGATTCTGAGCTCAATTTGGGATCATTTCCTTTTTTGGCCTTTAGAAGGCGATTTCGGCGATTCTGAGCTCAATGTGGGATCATTTTCTTTTTTGGCTTTTAGAAGGCGTTTTTGGCGATTCTGAGCTCAATTTGGGATCATTTTCTTTTTTGGCCTTTTCTGGCCTTTAAAAGGCGTTTTTGGCGATTCTGAGCTCAATTTGGGATCGTTTTCTTTTATGGCCTTTAGAAGGCGATTTCGGCGATTCTGAGCTCAATGTGGGATCATTTTCTTTTTTGGCCTTTAGAAGGCGTTTTTGGCGATTCTGAGCTATATTTGGGATCAATTTCTTTTTTGGCCTTTTCTGGCCTTTAGAAAGCGATTTCGGCCATTCTGAGCTCAATTTGGGATCATATTCTTTTTTGGCGTTTTGTTGCCTTTGGAAGGCGATTTCGGCGATTCTGAGCTCAATTTGGGATCCTTTTCTTTTTTGGCCTTTTCTGGCCTTTAGAAGGCGTTTTTTGCGATTCTGAGCTCAATTTGGGATCATTTTCTTTTTTGACCTTTTCTGGCCTTTAGAAGGCGATTTCGGCGATGTTGAGCTCAATTTGGGATCATTTTCTATTTTGGCCTTTTCTGGCCTTTAGAAGGCGTTTTTGGCGATTCTGAGCTCAATTTGGGATCATTTCCTGAACTCAATTTGGGATCATTTTCTTTTTTGGCATTTTCTGGCCTTTAGAAGGCGATTTTGGCGATTTTGAGCTCAATTTGGGATTATTTTCTTTTTAGGCTTTTTCTGGCCTTTAGAAGGCGATTTCGGCGATTCCGAGCTCAATTTGGGATCATTTTCTTTTTTGGCCTTTTCTGGCCTTTAGAAGGCGATTTCAGCGATTCTGAGCTCAATTTGGGATCATTTTATTTTTTGGCGTTTTCTGGCCTTTAGAAGGCATTTTTGGCGATTCTGAGCTCAATTTGGGATCATATATTTTTTTGGCGTTTTCTGGCCTTTAGAAGGCGATTTCGGCCATTTTGAGCTCAATTTGGGATCATTTTCTTTTCCGGTCTTTTCTGGCCTTTAGAAGGCGTTTTAGGCAATTCTGAGCTCAATTTGGAATCATTTTCCTTTTTGGCTTTTTCTGGCCTTTAGAAGGCGTTTTTGGCGATTCTGAGCTCAATTTGGGATTATTTTCGTTTTTGTGGTTTTCTGGCCTTTAGAAGGCGATTTCTGAGCTCAATTTGGGATCATTTTCTTTTTTGGCGTTTTCTGGCCTTTAGAAGGCGATTTTGAGCTCAATTTGGGATCATTTTCTTTTTTGGCCATTTCTGGCCTTTAGAAGGCGATTTCGGCCATTCTGAACTCAATTTGGGATCATTTTCTTTTTTGGCCTTTTCTGGCCTTTAGAAGGCGTTTTCGACGATTCTTAGCTTAATTTGGGATCATTTTCTTTTTTGGCCTTTTCTGGCCTTTAGAAGGCGATTTTGGCGATTTTGAGCTCAATTTGGGAGCATTTTTTTTTTTGCCTTTTCTGACCTTTAGAAAGCGATTTCGGCCATTCTGAGCTCAATTTGGGATCATATTCTTTTTTGGCGTTTTGTTGCCTTTAGAAGGCGATTTCGGCGATTCTGAGCTCAATTTGGGATCCTTTTCTTTTTTGGCCTTTTCTGGCCTTTAGAAGGCGTTTTTTGCGATTCTGAGCTCAATTTGGGATCATTTTCTTTTTTGACCTTTTCTGGCCTTTAGAAGGCGATTTCGGCGATGTTGAGCTCAATTTGGGATCATTTTCTATTTTGGCCTTTTCTGGCCTTTAGAAGGCGTTTTTGGCGATTCTGAGCTCAATTTGGGATCATTTCCTGAACTCAATTTGGGATCATTTTCTTTTTTGGCATTTTCTGGCCTTTAGAAGGCGATTTTGGCGATTTTGAGCTCAATTTGGGATTATTTTCTTTTTAGGCTTTTTCTGGCCTTTAGAAGGCGATTTCGGCGATTCCGAGCTCAATTTGGGATCATTTTCTTTTTTGGCCTTTTCTGGCCTTTAGAAGGCGATTTCAGCGATTCTGAGCTCAATTTGGGATCATTTTATTTTTTGGCGTTTTCTGGCCTTTAGAAGGCGTTTTAGGCAATTCTGAGCTCAATTTGGGATCATATTCTTTTTTGGCGTTTTGTTGCCTTTAGAAGGCGATTTCGGCGATTCTGAGCTCAATTTGGGATCATTTTCTTGTTTGGCCTTTTCTGGCGTTTAGACGGCGATTTCGGCGATGTTGAGCTCAATTTGGGATCATTTTCTATTTTGGCCTTTTCTGGCCTTTAGAAGGCGTTTTTGGCGATTCTGAGCGCAATTTGGAATCATTTCCTTTTTTGGCCTTTAGAAGGCGATTTCGGCGATTCTGAGCTCAATGTGGGATCATTTTCTTTTTTGGCTTTTAGAAGGCGTTTTTGACGATTCTGAGCTCAATTTGGGATCATTTTCTTTTTTGGCCTTTTCTGGCCTTTAGAAGGC
This sequence comes from Wyeomyia smithii, assembly GCF_029784165.1. Lineage (NCBI taxonomy): Eukaryota > Metazoa > Arthropoda > Insecta > Diptera > Culicidae > Wyeomyia > Wyeomyia smithii. The sequence goes on from NC_073694.1 coordinate 40,349,060, forward strand.
GTTTTTGGCGATTCTGAGCTCAATTTGGGATCATTTTCTTTTTTGGCCTTTAGAAGGCGATTTCGGCGATTCTGAGCTCAATGTGGGATCATTTTCTTTTTTGGCCTTTAGAAGGCGTTTTTGGCGATTCTGAGCTCAATTTGGGATCATTTTCTTTTGTGGCCTTTTCTGGCCTTTAGAAATCGATTTCGGCCATTCTGTGCTCAATTTGGGATCATATTCTTTTTTTGGCGTTTTGTTGCCTTTAGAAGGCGATTTCGGCGATTCTGAGCTCAATTTGGGATCATTTTCTTTTTTGGCCTTTTCTGGCCTTTATAAGGCGTTTTTGGCGATTTTGAGCTCAATTTGGGATCATTTTCTTTTTGGCCTTTTCTGGCCTTCAGAAAGCGATTTCGGCCATTCTGAGCTCAATTTGGGATCATATTCTTTTTTGGCGTTTTGTTGCCTTTAGAAGGCGATTTCGGCGATTCTGAGCTCAATTTGGGACCATTTTCTTGTTTGGCCTTTTCTGGCCTTTAGAAGGCGATTTCGGCGATGTTGAGCTCAATTTGGAATCATTTTCTATTTTGGCCTTTTCTGGCCTTTAGAAGGCGTTTTTGGCGATTCTGAGCTCAATTTGGGATCATTTCCTTTTTTGGCCTTTAGAAGGCGATTTCGGCGATTCTGAGCTCAATGTGGGATCATTTTCTTTTTTGGCTTTTAGAAGGCGTTTTTGGCGATTCTGAGCTCAATTTGGGATCATTTTCTTTTTTGGCCTTTTCTGGCCTTTAAAAGGCGTTTTTGGCGATTCTGAGCTCAATTTGGGATCGTTTTCTTTTATGGCCTTTAGAAGGCGATTTCGGCGATTCTGAGCTCAATGTGGGATCATTTTCTTTTTTGGCCTTTAGAAGGCGTTTTTGGCGATTCTGAGCTATATTTGGGATCAATTTCTTTTTTGGCCTTTTCTGGCCTTTAGAAAGCGATTTCGGCCATTCTGAGCTCAATTTGGGATCATATTCTTTTTTGGCGTTTTGTTGCCTTTGGAAGGCGATTTCGGCGATTCTGAGCTCAATTTGGGATCATTTTCTTGTTTGGCCTTTTCTGGCCTTTAGAAGGCGATTTCGGCGATGTTGAGCTCAATTTGGGATCATTTTCTATTTTGGCCTTTCCTGGCCTTTAGCAGGCGTTTTTGGCGATTCTGAGCTCAATTTGGGATCATTTCCTTTTCTGGCCTTTAGAAGGCGATTTCGGCGATTCTGAGCTCAATGTGGGATCATTTTCTTTTTCGGCTTTTAGAAGGCGTTTTTGGCGATTCTGAGCTCAATTTGGGATCATTTTCTTTTTTGGCCTTTTCTGACCTTTAAAAGGCGTTTTTGGCGTTTCTGAGCTCAATTTGGGATCATTTTCTTTTTTGGCCTTTTCTGGCCTTTAAAAGGCGTTTTTGGCGATTCTGAGCTCAATTTGGGATCATATTCTTTTTTGGCCTTCAGAAGGCGATTTCGGCGATTCTGAGCTCAATTTGCGATCATTTTCTTTTTTGGCCTTTAGAAGGCGTTTTTGGCGATTCTGAGCTCAATTTGGGATCATTTTCTTTTTTGGCCTTTTCTGGCCTTCAGAAATCGATTTCGGCCATTCTGAGCTCAATTTGGGATCATATCCTTTTTTGGCGTTTTGTTGCCTTTAGCAGGCGTTTTCGACGATTCTGAGCTCAATTTGGGATCATTTCCTTTCTTGGCCTCTAGAAGGCGATTTCGGCGATTCTGAGCTCAATGTGGGATCATTATCTTTATTGGCCTTTAGAAGGCGTTTTTGGCGATTCTGAGCTCAATTTGGGATCATTTTCTTTTTTGGCCTTTAGAGGGCGTTTTTGGCGATTCTGAGCTCGATTTGGGATCATTTTCTTTGTTGGCCTTCAGTAGGCGTTTTTGGCGATTCTGAGCTCAATTTGGGATCGTTTTCTTTTTTGGCCTTTAGAAGGCGTTTTTGGCGATTCTGAGCTCAATTTGGGATCATTTTCTTTTTTGGCCTTTTCTGGCCTTAAGAAGGCGTTTTTGGCGATTCTGAGCTCAATTTGGGATCATTTTCTTTTTTGGCCTTTAGAAGGCGTTTTTGGCGGTTCTGAGCTCAATTTGGGATCATTTTCTTTTTTGGCCTTTAGATGGCGATTTTAGGGATTTTGAGCTCAATTTGGGATCATTTTCTTTTTTGGCCTTTTCTGGCCTTTAGAAAGCGATTTCGGCCATTCTGAGCTCAATTTGGGATCATACCCTTTTTTGGACTGTAGAAGGCGTTTTTTGCGATTGAGATCGAAGCAAGCTGTGATCAAGAACGGACGTGAAAATGTTTCTCGTCGGAATTTTTCATCGTTTTTTCAAGTTTTTATAAGTTTTATATTTTCTGTCTGGAAAAGGAATGTGTCTACGTTTATTGAATGAAGGCCGCTGTTGTTTCGGTGTGAGTTCCGAGTGTTTGATTTGAATCGCGATGAAGTGTTCCGAGGGTTGTCGAGTACGGTTGGGGATAGTGCAATAATGTCGACGTATTTTATTTAGCCTTCCCGTCGCGTAATCGTTATATTTAAAGTGCAAAGGGTGGAGTAAAAACTAATACTGAATGTGGCGGTTTCGTATTATCGGTGAGAGTGACGTCAATGTTGAAATCCGTGCAATTTTGTGGCTAATTTGTGAGAGCTGCATTTCTTTTTCGCTGGCGGAGCACGTTTCCCGCTAGCCCTTGCCTTGTCATAAGTGTGTGTGAGTAAGTGCATGGTGAACAAGGAAAAGCGAGAGAAGTGCGAGTGCAGGATGACCGTTGCTCTTGCGTGCGGCACTTTCTCGCACTAGCATGATGGTTCAGAGAGGACGCGGGAATTAAAGGATAAGTATTAGTGTTAGTGACGTTTTGCCTGTGTTTTTTGTTTGATTCGCATGGCAAAAGGGAAGCAGAGTTTTTTTTTTGTTTTTTTTCTCTGCCTTTATTTTGAGCAGTTTTATGCCCTTGTTTTATGATTTTTCTAGCTTTTGAGGGAATACTGAAACACATAGACAATTTTTGATTTTAATTAAGTAGAAATCTTGTCGGTCAGCATGGCAATTAAATGTTGATTGCGATTGTTTGGCATTTTGTTGAATCTAATTAGTGCTCGGTCTTGTTAGATATGCATATTTGCATTTTTTAAATTTTCTAGCTATGAATGCATGAAACTTTACCAGTTTTTCATACTCAGTAGGTATCTTCGCTTCATTATTCAAGAAGTAAGTGTTAATCAACGCGAAATACCGTGTCTCCGCGTATGCGTCGGTAAGAGGGAATAGAGCGGTCGCGCATAACTTTCCGGGGTAAACGTTTTCGGCCCAGGTGAGCTTTGCTCAACTATGGATTTTCGGTGTGTTGTGACTGCCGAGGTGTACCAAACCATTTATTCGCAGACTGTCCACCCGTAGGTTCTATTTCAGCACGCAGTGATTCGGAGTAGGTTCCGTTCGTTCGATAAATATCGTTACTAAATAATCGCGACAAAACATCGTAATTAATCGCCACCAAATATCGCAATTATATGCAATTAATATCAGGATTATACGCGACTCGTCTGTCAACGCACACATCCTTTTTTTCTTTTTCTTTCTTTTTTCGTTCGTTTTAAACGGCGATGGCCAAGCAAATAGGCCGTTTTTGAAGTTCTCTTGCTGACCGCTTGCAGTATGTGTTGAGGGCCTATATATTTACTTTTTTCTTGTTTTCGGATAATGCATATCTGGTTGCTTCGTAACATTGTGTAGTCAGCTGAGATAAATCAATGAGAGATACGTTTCGGTAGTTGCATAATGACTTCATAAACAGATTTTCGAATATTTGAGTCTGTCTTGATTAGGTTATAGGTCCGGTATCCTTGCGTGCGCATTATTTTTGCGGTGTTACATCATCAACCGGAACGAGTTCGGATCGCGTTATGATTTCCGTAAAAGATATAATGAACTCGTACGCGCGATATTTGTTATTATGAACCCGGTATTAGAACTCAGCGCATCGTTTACCAAAACGAAATCTGCTGCAAACCTCACCATTTTCTCCAACATCCCAGTGATTTCTCGTGGAAGTGCAGAGGTGTTCTCGGCTTCCAATAAAGCGAGTATCACGTCAACATATTCCTATACACACTCCTTCTTTGACCTGCATTCGGATGCGGCCGGCGCTGGTATTGCCTAATATAAAGATTACGGTCACCAGTTTTTACACATTGAGGATGAATGTTAATCCCAAGCATCATCTATTGGTTCTCTGTGTAATTACAGCTGATCTGGCAATAACGGAGTAGCAACCGCGAGCGGTCAATCATGCTCATGCTCACACTAGACGCGCGACGAGGTGGAAAAGTGAATCAGATGAGATAAATTGTCTCAGACTCTGGCAACCCAAAGCAACATGTGTTGGATCGGATGGTGCTAGAACCTGCGTCAATATTATGCTTTCTCGGGTCTTATTGACAGAGAATCATCAACGAGATGGGTCAGAGCAGTTCTTCCAAGAACGTCTGTAGACCCGCTCGAAGCGAGCGGGTTTATTGCAAATTCAAATGGTTTTGTAGCAAAAATATCCCTTGATTCTTTTCACATAAAAGGCAACATCATTTGCAGGTACAATATTCTTCGAAGAACACATCCGATCGAAATGATACGCATTGTGATCGTGCTGGATGCACATTGAGAAAATTTCATTCACATTTGATTGGAAGAAATCAATTGAGAAATATTATGCACCTCTGTACAATTCACATTCTTTAAAAGAATTGTGATTTTCAGTTTCCATTCAGTGAGGAGTGCTTCTCAATTGCTTTCGTAACACTGTTATACAGTGACTGCACTAGGCAAGACGAACAGGCACCAATTTGTGCAGAAACACTTTGAATATTTATAGCCTATTCAGTGTCAGCACCAGTTACTGTAAACCTATATATCTTCCACATTGCAACCGTATTAGTCAATGGCTAACATTGGATGGCTCATCCATTCATACGCTTCTGTTTAGGTTAATTCAGTCAATTAAAATGAAAACCACTTCGTTTAGTGAACACAATAAAACAAGTATAATCATATTATTAGAATTCTCGTAAATCATTGATCAGCATCATTTCTGCGTACCGCCCTCAAAAACGTCGATAATTAGCCCAATTAGTAGCGCGTTCTGCTGAACCACACTTTGGCTTGAAATTTTCCACCATAGAATGCAGACCCCGATGGGTGATGGGAGTGAGTGTTATGCCGACCGTTTGTGGGTGGGATGCCCTTGGCAAGTTTTGCTGTTTTGGTGAGATAACCGGAAAGGAGCAGATGGTGGGGGTGAATGTTGTGTGAGGTCAAGCGTAGCCGGTCGCACTCAGGATTGGAAGATTATACTTCACACTGCAGTGGCACTGATTTATCCTATCGTAGAAAGTTATCGGTTGTGATCAGAGAGCTGCACTTTACGTCACTCTGGATTTACTGCCAATTTCACTGATCTGGTTCGCTGTTGACGAATTCCGAGCAGCATAACTTTCGTCTTTGAATGATTGCTTCAACTGTTGGATTATCACTTTGGACTGCGCTGGAGTCATTTGCATCGCAGATTAACTGCTTCAAGCTGGATGCATCGAAGTTATGCATAATCTACAGTTGTTTGTGCAGCAACATTGTTATAGTTTACAAAATTTCCCAGCTGCAATGTTTGAGACAGACATTGAGAAGATTGGTAGTGTTGAATCAACCGACTAGATCCCATAGATTTGATAATGGATGAGATGGACCAATGAAATGCAATTCTACTCCAGAACTAGTAACCATTTGCATTTGCATACTAATTCGATTAGCAACTCAGAATTCAGTCAAAATAGAATAAATGTTATGATTCTAACTAATTTAAATTGTAAAGCTTTACCCTTTCGTATCTATTACATCGAATTGCATTTTTACAAACGCAACACGCTTATATCTGTATTATGTTTCTGTTGCGAAGCAACTATTTTCTATCCGGTATGTAAAATATGCGAGCTCTGCCCCAGCCTAACAATTTCGCGTGAATAATAGTTGCCACAATTGTGAAATTGAATACCTATTTTGCAATTTTTTTTTCCTTCACATTCAAATTTTACCGATTTTGTTTTTTATACCGAAACATACTATTGCTCTTCACAAATTAAATATTCGAGCGAGAAAATCCCATCACAGCTGCTCTCTAACGCCCATTTTCCCTTCGCACTCAGCAAACGGCAGCCATTCGAAATTCTACCGGCAAATGATTCTGAATGGGAAATATCTTCGCTCGGGTATGTTCATGTTTCTCCGAACGAACCGGTTGGACCACAGCCAGTGGAATTGTGCACGGTTTACCAATAAAAAAAAAAGTATGCGGTAATTCCCACACACCTCCTGCTCTTTACATTTCCACAAAAAAAACACAAAAAGTCGCCCTGTTGACTCTCCACTGCGCTCTCAATGGAGCCAATGGAAACCATCAATTGGATGTCTTGGATGTCTGTCGATGTAATTCGATTCACGCATTAAGCTAATTGGTTATGATTACAATTTGTTGTTTCAATCCGAAGCTGGCTGGTTACAAACCACACGATTTATGCCTGTTCAACATTTGTTCAACATACCAGTGGCACCAATTTCTGTGTTTCTTTTCAATTACAAATGAATGATTAATTGACTGTTTATTGTTACTGCTTCTCAGGACTCAGCAGATTGGTTTTAAACCATTATTGATGAGATTACCCAAACAACACGGAAAAGGCTGAATAAGACATCCATTAGTCGAAACGAATGAGCCTTTTTTCAGTTTATTTATAGCTTCTGCTCAAATGAAATTGGCGGCAATATCAGCTGTCCCGCAATACAAACCCATTTTAGCGGGTCGAAACCAGGAGCCATGTCAAACAAAAGTTTATTTTCCCGTACGTTGAAAAATATATTGACTTCTACCCACTCACTAAACCAGCATCCTACTGCTAAAATAAACAGCCGTGAAAATTGTTCACGTAACATTATGCAATCTGGAAAACACAGATGCAATCCTCACTAAGGCCAGCAACGAATCGTCAACAATCTCGAGCGGATCAGAACGAAGGCCCATAGAGGCATCATCAGTTGAGTCATTGAGGAAAAAACCAATTTAAACGAAACGGGCCGATATGTTCCCTCGTTCGGGAATGCCCAATTCGACGTTCTAGTACAAAATGATTACACTACCCAGCATGAGTTTGGAATCGCTTTTGTAAGTATTGCAGCACACATTTTGAAGATTTCAGCTGTCGGGAAATTATTTCTAGCGAAAAATGAACAAATATTAAATTTTCAATTCATTTGTTTGATTGTCCTAAAAAGGACTATTTATTGCTCAACTTAAAATCTGATTGCACCTCTGTGTTACAACCACTGTCGGAATGTTTGAATGGAAGAAAGCAAAAACTTTCGAAAATATTGTTGTAAACATTTGAATCCAATAGGGAATCAAATCTCAATGAGGCACACTGATAACGAAGTAGCTGTTTTTACACTGAAAATTAAACACGACCGGCCAGCATCCCAGAAACGTTCCCAAAATACGGCAGAACTTTTCACTGGAGAAGTACCGAACAAATCACTTACAGCTGATGCTCCACTACCGCCCAAAGGCAGCTTTTTACTAAAAGAAGTGCCGCTACACCTACCGTTGACGTTGCTACCATTGCTAGTACTCACTGCCGCTGTTGGTATCCGCTGCTGTTACTACTATTACCCACTGTTACTTAGTAAAGACCTTCCAAGTGGCCATTCACTAGTTAAATAATTGGCTTGAGCAGAAGCAGACTCGAAAGGCCAGAGCCCGAAAAAACGCGAAAGTCTAGTAAAGGACCGGAATGATGACGAAAAGAAGAAAACACATGCTGGAGTAACAATTAGTTTTTATTATCTTACTACGAATGAAATCAGGAAATCTAAATGGCCCAATTATAGATGGGCACACAGGCTCTTATATAGCCTAAAGAATGTATTCCCGGTTTATTAGCTATATGATTCTGTCGTCCGTGTTAGAGAAAGCAAAAACTAAGCAACCAATGAGAGGTAAAAATCTGCGTTCCAAGATGACTTTTATTCCAAAGCGGCGGAGAAATATGCTTACAAAGATAGCTCAGGGAGTGGGGTTGAGTTTAACCAAACCCACTGAAACCCCTCCAATCTCCAGCCCTTATTTTCCCGGAACGTTTTTTTTTGTCCTACATGCACACTCTTTACTCTTATACTTCATGGCCAACCACCTGGAGACTGGCAGTAGATATTGCGTGAAGCAGCCATGGCCTAACACAATCTGCGTCAGGAGGAAAATCACTTCTCCATGGCGCCTCCCAACCTATCAGAATACCTCCAGGATAAATCGATGCTTCCATCCACCCTTCGCGGAGTTGAACCATTCTCGCTGTCATCTGATCATCGAGAATGACCTGCTGGTACCTCGTATGCCCCTTGTGTCACGTTGATCGATGCTGATAGGCATCATACCGGACAAGAAGCAGATTGCGTCGTACACTGTACGATACGCACTAGCAACCCTCGGGCACTATTTACCATTTCAATGCACACGCGAGCACAAAAATTTTTTTAAAGGTGATTTACAAAAACTCACCAGAAATCGGTTGAATTTTTTTATAATCGGCGATTTTAACGCTAAACATCGTTCATGGAATAATTCTCAAAGTAATTCCAATGGAAAAAAATTATTCAATGATTGTTCTTCAGGATACTATTCTATTTTGACTACGAATAGTCCTACATGCTTTTCTTCTGTAAGAAACCCATCAACAATTGATTTGGTGCTAACAGATCAAAGTCATGTATGTAGTGATTTGATCACACATGCTGACTTTGATTCTGATCATCTTCGAATAACTTTTTCTTTATCACATGAATCAGTTTTAAACCCTATGAGCTCTGTTTTTAATTATAACAAGGCTAAATGGGAAAGATACAAAATTCATATTGAGAGAAATTACAATAATGAGCTTGATTTGCAAAACGAAGTGAATATTGATTCCGGTTTGGAAGCATTAAAATGTGCAATTGTTGAAGCCAGGAATTATTCTGTTCCAAAGGCTCAAGTGAAATTTGATTCATCAATAATTGACGAAAATCTTCAACTTCTAATTCGTTTGAAAAATGTCCGCAGACGTCAATATCAACGTTCTCGTGACCCTGTTTTTAAAACTATTTATAAAGATTTACAGAAAGAGATTAAACATAGATTTACTCTTCTGAGAAATCAAAATTTTGAGACTAAAGTTGAAAAATTGAAACCATATTCAAAACCATTTTGGAAGCTGTCGAAGATTCTTAAGAAACCTTCAAAGCCTATTCCAGTTTTAAAAGATGGTGAACGTTTTCTTGTATCCAATGAACAAAAGGCTCAAAGACTTGCTCAGAAGTTTGAGAGTGTTCATAACTCAAATTTGAATTTTGTGAGTCCAATTGAAAATGAAGTCACACGTCAATTCGATTTAATTTCTTCCCAGAATTTTTTACCTGCATAAATAATTGAAACTAACTTGAATGAGATTAAATCAATTATTAAAATTTCAAAAATATGAAAGCACCTGGTGACGATGGAATCTTTAATATATTAATCAAACATCTCCCTGAAAGCACAATGGAATTTTTAGTGAAAATTCTCGATTGCTGCTTCAAAATTGCATATTTTCTCAAATTATGGAAAAATGCAAAAATTACTCCAATTTTAAAACCGGATAAGAACCCAGCTGAAGTTTCAAGTTATCGTTACTAATATGATACGAGCTAACAAATCTGAAGGTTATTCCACTAAAGCTGCTCTTTTAGACATAGAAAAAGCATTCGACAGTGTTTGGCATTTGATTTTGAATGATTTTGAAGCGTCCTCCTTGGTTTGGTACACTCGAATTACATAGACTTACTTGTGTTGACCCATTAGAAACTATGTCAAATAAAATTATTAACAATTTTCGACAAAAATCGTTGCAATCCTCAATTTCTACGATAAGCTCTCTGTATAGCCAATAAGTTAGCAATTAAGTTAGTTGTAAGTTTACTTCCCCTTTTCTGACAAGTAGGTTTAAATCCCTACGAATGATAAGTCCTAATTGCGAAAGCAAACAAATCCTAACAATTAAAATTACAAATTTCTAACAGTGTTGAGAAGTCACCATTTGTGATTGGACACACATACTCATTATTTACTAATATTTATCATAAATACGTAAGCTACTAACAAATCCCCCCCTTAAACAAAACCCTCGGGCACTAATAGTAGTAACTATTAGTACCTAGCGCTTTGGACCACGCTGGCTCACCTACCTAAGTATGGACGAAACCACGCTGGCAAGAAGTTTCCGCTTACTGCCGTACACAGTTGAGCTATTCAACATCACTCGAAGTAGTGCTGCATTAGCCTTTGACACTCTTTTACAGACATAGTTGACGTGGCTCTTGAAAGTAAGCTTGTCGTCAATCATTACTCCCTAAGAGTTTCAAAGTTCGTTTTGAGGAAATGGTGGAGTCTCCGACTCTGACCACCACCTGTTGCTCTGATAATCACAACCGTGACCTCTGTCTTATGGTGCGTCAACTCCAGTTTCCTGAAGTGCATCCTTGTGTATGCAGTGCACGGCCGTCAGCTCGACTTCTCCGATCGACTTGTCGTAGACCTCCAGCGTTATGTGACCGATATGGAGCCATAGCTGGCGTTATTAAACACATTCTTCACGTCAAGCGTGATGATTGCGCAATAATGAATGCCTCTTCTTTTGCGCTAGACTGGCCCCTTCCGCTATCTCGGTGACGAAAAGAATAGCATTCAACGTGAACCTACCCTTCCGGAAGCCGAACTGCTTACTTACCAGACCGTTCATATTCTTTGTGTACTTGACCAGTCTGTTGAGGATGAACCTCTCGAACACCTTGCAGGCAGTGTCCAGCAGACAGATGGCTCACCTTTAGAGAGTTGGCGATCACAATGAGTTCATCATTCATAACCCTTGCATCCCCGTCAATCTGGACACGGCTATCGTAGCTCACTGGTCTGTGTTTGAGATAATGGAACATCGGATGTGAGACTGGACCGCCGAAGAATAAGAACTCGGCTCGTGGCGTGGAAAAAATCCCTCGATGATACGCTCCAGCATCACTGGTGATCGCTCTGCAGGTGCCAACACGCCTTTAGTGTTGGCCATGAAGATCCTGTAGGCGTACATTCGCGTTTTCTATCAAAATTAATCCTCTTACTCGCCTTAATCACACTTTTTAGTGCCGATTTTGTAGACCCGAATGCTGCATGGCGGGCTACTCCAAGTTCCTCGGCTCACGCGCGTTGCATCCTCCGTCTCGCACAATGGCACTGCGAAGGTCGGCTATCACGTCCGTCCACCAGTAAATCGGTGACTTTTTATTCCTAGGTTGACAGGTCCTAGGCATGATGGCGTCGCGCGCCCGCGATAGTGTGGCAACTTATTGGTGTCCGAGTGCTGATTTGGGCAGAGCCTACTGCCCCCTCGAAATCTCTTTTTATTGCCTCCTCAGATACCTCGGCATCGAAATGCGATTTCTTCCACCCGCGAACGGTTGGAGTTTTGGCTCTATCCGTACCTTGCCGCTTCAGGTTGTGACCGATCTACACCGACTGGTGGTCGCTATTGATGTAGCCATCATCTACCCGCTAGTCCGTGATCAGTTGTGGGCTGGTGAAGTTCACGCCGATGAACGACCTCGCACCATTTCTGCTGAATGTACTTTTCGTGTCAACGTTGGCCAGGTCTATGCTGAACCCAATCGTTGAAGTCACCCGCCACCACCAACGTTAGGCGTTCGCTCCATGGTTACGAGGTCGACCATTTGAGCGAAACTTTCGATAGACCAACGCAGCGGAGCGTAGCAACTGCAGTAGAACACTCCATTCTTCTTGTCAACAGCGTATTCTTCGTTGGAGGTTGACACAACCTCCTGAACTGGGCGCCTACTCGTCGTTCATATGGCAACCATACAGGACTTATCCGCGACCCAGTTACCGTTTCCAGTAGGAATACGGTAGAAGTCCGATACGATGGCTATGTACGGTAACAGCTCAGAGGCTGCTTGGTATAGCTTTATAACCTTAACCACCGCAACGCCTTCGTAACTGGCTTCTATCGGGCCCCTTGTAGGTCCTGGACTTATGTCCTCCTTCAAATCACCTGAAGCAAACGTCCGGTTGCGAGGGCATGCTGACCAGCCGATCGTGAGCTTGCCTTCCTTCAGTGCCAGGTTTGCATCTGCCGACGCTAGTGTGGGGATCCATTCGGAGGGGGATTGACTTAGTGGCGACTTTCAACCCACACGTCGCACCCCTCGGTGATTTCTCTGAGGTGAGTGCCTGTGTTTTCATCTTTTTTCCTAGCACCTGTTTAGCTACCGTCTTGTAGGTAGCTTTTTTGTTCTTGGCGTCTTCCCGAAGCTCAAGTATCATCTCGCCTGGCACTACTCCGGACAATCTAGTCCGGGGGATGTGCGACGACCCGGACATCTAGAACGCGGTCTGTGCGGCCGCCTCTCAGATTGTCCTGGAGCTGCAACGTGTGTGGCGGGTCAACCACCAACACGCCAGTGGTAGCTAATTACCAGTCTCCAGGTAGTTAGCTAGGAGGTTATAAGTGTAAAGAGGGTGCATCACGCACAAAAGCCACTCCCCGACGTAATAGTTAACCGTCGTTCCGGGAAGACCAGGGCTGGAGGGGTTTAAGTGGGTTGGGACAGAGATCAGTAGGTGCCTGGGCGAGTGTAACTACCCCAGCATCTCTCCCCTAGTCTGATCCCCACACCCTGAGTTCTCTTCTCAGGTGTCTGTTTGCAGATTTCCCCGCCACCTTAAAAAAAAGTATCATCTCGCCAGTTCGAAGTAGACGGATGCTCTGCACATCCGCCCCTAAATTGTTGAGCTGCGTTTTGCCCCGCGTTTTCTCCAAGACTTCCAAGTTCTTCGACACGTTCGTCTTGATTATGAGGGCTTCCCCCCTGCATCGGAGAGTTGGCAGCACGGCTGACTAATGGTACGTGCTCTGAAAACTCGCAGTTAAATTATTGAATTTTGAGTGATTTTCGCGAACAAATTTGCTTAAAAATGAAGAGACGTTATCTGTGATGTATTCGTTACGCGAAGTTACTGCGAAGCCAGAAAAGTTGTGCGAGTTTTAGTGCAAACTCTGTATTTCGCACTTGCTAGCGGCGTGTTATGGACGTGCAAAGAACTGCATGGTGATGCTGATGTGAGCAAGAAGGATAGCAGCTGAATGGCGTGGTGCTGTGGTGTAGCTTGGTGCTGGTCGGTGTGCATGCCATCACCGACAAAGCATTATCATCAGAATGATCAAGATGAGTATAAGTTTAATGTCTCATATTTTCAGAATGCATGGTCGGTTTTGTGTGGTAGCTGACAGCGTGTGAATGATCTGTTTGGCGCACATTTTTTTATTGCCAAGCTGGATTGCTGAGTGCGTTGAGTCTCGTTTTTTTTTTGTTTTCGGTTATGCGCTGAGCGTTTGTTTACAGTAATCGACGCGTGCGTTTCAGGATAATGCGTTGATTCTTTGTTTCAATTCGTGTTTTCAGTCGCAGGAAGCAATACAAAATATCATAACAAACAGATGCCTATCGATCGTATTAGTAATGAAGTGAGCGTGTAAACACATACATAAGGCATGCGTGACACTCAGGAGGAAGTCTTCCAAAGAAGTTCGTACAAGATGAACTACTCGAGAGGTACCATCCTCTGAAAAAAACTCCTGTTTGAGTAGTTTATGAAGACGGTGTACCTGCGCAACCCTGCGTTTGTCTCGTTTCCACTCGTAAAATACTGTATTGATTTTGTAACCAACTTTTTGACAGTTTCGTAAGGGATTCAGTTGAGGGCTCGAATAGAGCCAAAATGAAGAAAATTCATTCCGTTCATTTTTGTCGAGCAGAGCTGGTACTGGGTGCTGTGGGGCAAGAGTACTAAGAAAAATTGCTCAATTCACCCGATTACCACGGTGGTGCGCGGTCTGGTTTCTCGCAGGGTTTCATTAACAAGCATTGTTTTTGTCTAGAAAATTTAAATGTAGTTTGTAGGAGTTTGGAGTATGCGTTTTACCGGAATCATATGCTTTGATTTTTTGATTTTTCTAGCTTTTGAGCAGTTGTTTTATATAATATTTTATATGTTCTGTTTATGGCTTTGTCAACAAATTCAAGGCTTTGTTCTGGATAATATGTATATCTGCATTTTTTAATTTTTGAGGCTTTGGATGCTTGGAACTTTGCCAATTTTCATATTTAATAGGCAACTCGTACGTCGACAAAGAGAAAATCGACGTAAACGCCGGGTTCCTGCGCGTCTGTGTCGGTCAGGTAGATTAAAGCGGTCGTTCGTAACGCTTCGTTGTAAACGCGTATTCAGCCCATGCGAGTTTTGCTGATATATGGCTTTTTGGAGTGTGAGAAAAAGCTGGCATCACGGCTAACTAATAATTCGTGCCCCGAAAGCTATCCGCTTAAGTTATTAATTTATAGGTGAATTAAGTGGCCAAACTTGTTAAAAAGTGTCAAGTTGTGATCTGTGATGCTTTGTCTAAGTGAGAAAAGTGAAGGTTTTGTGAGAAACACAGTGTTCCTTGCGTGAAAGTAATAATTTTTCCTCGAAGTGCAATTGAAAATTGTAAAGCCAACTAAGTTGCGTGAGTGCCTACTTTGTGCGTCGCGCTAACTAGCGGTTTGTTATTAACATGCGAAAATGGAATGCATGGCAGTGTGAGCGAAGAGAACGATAATATCTGGAGAGAGAGCTAAGAGAGTAGTGTTGCGCTGTTCTTGTCGGCGTTTGTTTCGCTGGCATAGGCATAACCAAAATAAAACAGATGAGTATAAGTTTTTGTATCAAACATTTTAAGAATGCATAGGCTCTGTGTGTAGTGGTTTTCAGCGGGTTTTGGACTTTGTCAGAAGTGTAAATGTGTCATCTGTTGGGTGCACAAAGTGTGGTAGCTTTTCGGTTGCGGGTAGAGTTTTTTTTTATATTTACAAACCAGATTGTGCGATGCACTCTCACAGGTCAAAATTGGCAGTTTTTCAATATAGTTTCAAAATTTATCATTCGAGCATGACAATGCGGCATGCGATTGATGCATCGTCTACAATTGTGAGTCCTGGCAGGGCGGTGACATTTCATTCAGGTCTATGTTCTTGTTTTATGATTTTCCTAGCTTTTGGACAAATGTTGATATACATAAGTAACTTTTATTTAATTATGTTGAAATCGTTTTGGGCGTGAAAATAGTTCACGACAACTGAACTTTGATTGCAATTATTTTGGCATTTTAATAATAAATTTGGAACTCTGTTTTGTTTAATATGCTTTTTTGCATTTTTTTAAGTTTTTGGGCTATGAATGCATGGAACTTTGTCAGTTTTTATACTCAGTAGGTGTCTTTGGTGCGAAACGTCGTGTCGCGTATGCGTCGGTAGGAGAAAATGAAGCGGTCGTGCATAATGCCCCGGTGAAACGCATCATCGGCCCGGGTGAGTTTTGTTTATCTAAGGGTTTCCGGAGTGTAGTGGGCACGCTATAGTTTGCTTCGGGGAGGTCAGCTCAGTTTCGCGCACGTTATTTTGACAGCGCTCAGTGTAACTATCTTAATACAGCGGTTTCGGAGTTCAATGACCATTACATCGTATAATGCTCGGGTGTGCCTTGTGGGTTTTTTTACTCGCTCTATCGGTTCTTTGAGCTGGTACCAGTAGTTTGCATTCGGCGTGCGGTGCGTTTTACGAAATTCATTCGTTTCGAGGTAAATTTTAATAGTTCACAGGATGAAACGCGAAGTTTGGTGTGATACAGACTGTTAACGATTGGTTGCTGATAACAACGATTGGTAGAAACTTCGATTCTCCTATATGCCGATACAGCGATCGTGATGCGGTTCTATTCATATCGTCTTCTGATGGCCGGTTGCGCAGAGACTGAGAAACATCCATATCGGGCGCGAATTTGTGTAGAAAAGATCGCACCATCAACCTCGATGGATCCAGATCAATTCCTTTCCACTAACACTAATTCCTTCCTTTGATACTTGTGGATGATGCAGAGGATTCCTCGGTCTCTAGTAGCAACAAGTATTAAACTAACACTCCCGATATCCCTTCCTCTATTGATCTGCATTGGGCGTGGCCAGCTACGTTATTGACCAGTGAAAAGAAAAATCACCAGGAATTGTACACTGAAAATGGCTTGCTACTCCTAGGCACCATTTTGACGGTTCTTTGTGCAATTTCAGCTGATTCTGGTCAATCGCGGGCAACACACGGGCGATCAAATATGCTATGCTATGCTATGCTATATGGCTTTTTGGAGTGTAACGATTTCGCGAAATGCACACAGATATTTGATCATATCTCTCTAATCATCATCACCGTTTAGTCGTAGTCTGCTCGCGCAGTCTATATTAATGCATCGCAAATCGGAGTAGATTTCGTTCAGTAGATAAATATCGTGTTAAATCAAATGAATACGCGATATATGCCATACAAGGAGCCGCGTTTGCTTTCTCGAGAATATTCTGGATTAGTACTAGACAAGTATTTGAATTCTACGTTTAGGTGTGTGTGTGTGTGTGTGTCTCCTCTTTTCTTAATTTATCTTTTTATCTTTTACATACTAGGTATTTTTTGCGTTAACGTTTGATATCATGGATGCGACCATACCCGCGTTTGAAAATAAATTATTTTTCACAACTCGCATTCGAATATAGGTCACATGTCAAATGTGATGAAGATAGCAACTGGATACCGTATAGTGGCCGCTTCAAACAACGTTATCGCGATTTATATCAAATGTTCACAGTATTGTTTTTTATTATTAAATATACCAACTTCATTGATTCTAAAATAACAAAAAAAAGAAAGATAGGTTTTGACGTTCTGACGATTTATTATTTGGTTTAAAAGATTATTCTTCGCGCACGGGATTTGAAAATATATGAACGGATTGCCTACCACGGCGAATCCTGATCTTTCCTACCCCATTATACTAACACAAATACCCTTCCTGTGACATCCGTAGAGATACAGAGGTGAACTCGGTGAATCAACGTCAATCATAACAACGTTTGTCGAACTAACAATCCTCTTCCTATTTTCCCCAACGACTGTAAGGACGTGGCCGGCGCCGTTATTGTTGTACATTGAAGATGGTATAACATCCCAAAAACTATCTATGTGGTTCTCTGTGCAACTTCACTAGCTCAGGTCAATCACGAAGGTGCAACTACGATACGTACGGTCGTCAATGCTCATGCTCATGCTCATGAGGGCTTCCCCCCTGCATCACAACTTCATGACCTTCCTTGGTCGTTTGGCCACTCCGTCATCTTGACGCTTTCTATCTACCACGCTGACCCAAGGGTTCACCGCAGCCTCCACATCGGCTGGTTTTTCGGCGAACCTTGAAAAGGTTTGGTGCCGCGAGAGTAGCACAACCAACCGTTTCTTGGTGTTGTCGGGGGCAGTTTCTCCCGCAGACTGCCACATTCTCTTAGCAACCTGCCCCGAAGAGCAGACCGCTGCGAACGAGTTCGAATAATCAAATTACATTTTTTTTGCATTTGGTTGCTGTGATAACAAAGGAATTCATTGAAAGCATTTGAAATTGGACATATTTTTCCTTTTTCCGTTTCTAGATTTTCATTTTACAACCCCGGACTTCCTGAGAGACATAGTGTAACGTCAAAAATCCAAGATAGACACTTGACACTTGGCCAACTTGCTTTGTTACTGCTAATAAGCAAACTTGCTTTGTTACTGCCTGAAGGAAGTTTGCTAAAATCCCTAGTCCCTGGTCGTTCCTCTGGGGACTGTTTCAGGTTGCCCAAGGCCTTTTTTCTTCTACTCTCTGTCGGCCGTGACTGACACGAAGGTCCTCCTGGTCAGATCCGGGTCTACTTCGGTTCAGAAAAAAAGCTCAGATTTAATGTTCTCTTATTTAACTTAAAGAACCTCTGTTATAAGTCCGAAGGATCGGGGAGGCTCGTGATGGCTGGCGCTGCACTGCTCAGCGGTACAGCTGCTGCACTGCACAATGCTGGTCGGTGGAGGCTGTTTAACATGAACTCAGCAGGAACTACACTAATGGGTCCTAAAGAGATTTTTTGTGGAGAGAAGCTTGGAGTTAGGCTAAAACTTTTTTCAGCCAGATTTTGCTACAATGGCACGGAATGGCCTTCACTTGTCGCCGATCAGATCAAAAGATAGTACTCCCAAGCTTCTATATTCCATATTTTCCTGTGTCAGAGCGCAAAGAGTAGCAGATTTCGCGCGGTGCATTAGCTGGGTAGTGTTTTTATATTTTAGTACAATTTATTATTTTTTTAATCAGTTTTGCATTCACTAGAGTTTTAATTTTCATTTCAGTCCCTGTATTTGTATCCCACCTGTCCAGTTTTGTTAATTATCCGTTTTGCCTTTTGTCCTAATTGCTTTTCGACCAATATTCTCATCGTTCTTTATATGTAACGTTTATACTTGAATAATCATGTGTATGTTTGACGTTTTCGTAATTACCTTCGTGCAATAATCTTGTTGTCTCCATTGAATTTTGGTTCTGATAATGTTCGTCCTTGAATATAAGAAACTCTTACATAATATAAAGAAGTACGAGTGAAGGAAATAAATCATGAGGCAGTAAATTTTTACTTTCTAAATCTATGATAGAATGATATGTGACCAAGTACATAGTGTATGTTACAACATAATTGCTATTAATTACTAAATCAAATTTTTCTTTCCTTTCTGATTGAGTATAAGATTGAGAATCAAATCCAAAAGTTGAAAACCAAGACAATACCTTTGTTTCACAAAAAATAGAACATTTATTTCCTTCTTGAAAAAAAAAACAAAAGGGTTAAAAAAGTTAGAAGCCTGGTATCACCAAGAAGATGAAAACAAAGAGCAACCAAGAGGGTGCGATTCCCTTTTCACGCCTTTCCATTCCTCTTAAAGCCTTAGAATTTTATGAAAGATTGCCCGTCATTGTTTTTTTACTTTAGAGCCTCAGTTTAAGTTGCGTTTCACCGAAAGTTTTTCGTCCCTTTGCTGGGGATTGGATTTCATATTTCTGCTTAGCATGTACTCGTATGTATTTCAAACTTTTGACCTCTTTTCCGGTTTTTCTTGAAAGACCTTGCGCTTGGAAGTTCCTTTAAAGAGCAAGGTTGGAAGATATTTTTATTACATTAAAGTTTTTAATTTTCGAAGATACAGTTATCCAAACATAAGCATTTTTTTGTTCACACAACATTTATTTGACACGGCACAAAACATAAGCATTTGTTTTTCTTTAAAAAAAATGTAATTATTAAAGTTATGGGGGGATCCCCAAAACTTTTTTTTGCGAGGCTTCCGGTGAATATGATAATATTTAAATCAAACGAAGCATTAATTTCATATTACAAAACGGGGTTAAGAAAGTTAAAATCCAAATACAGTTGACCAAGGGAATCCAAACAGGAAGTGAGCACAAATGTCCTTCCGTCCGCTTCCAGTTTTTTAAGCCTTAGTGTCTCCGCTGCAAGTTTGCGTT
Organism: Wyeomyia smithii; assembly: GCF_029784165.1. Classification (NCBI taxonomy): domain Eukaryota; kingdom Metazoa; phylum Arthropoda; class Insecta; order Diptera; family Culicidae; genus Wyeomyia; species Wyeomyia smithii. Next base: position 40,368,659 of record NC_073694.1, read on the forward strand.
TCCTCGAAGGCTTTTCTCCTTCTGCTGCAAATTGGATTCCAATTCCTGCTCAATGCGTGGTCGTAATTATTTCAGATTTTGCACCTTTCCTCCGTCATTCGTAAGGATTCTTGCACTTGAAAGTTCCGGTTTCTAATGGTGTCGTTTGAATATCAACACTGGAGCAATCACAAAGATATCTTAGTATTTGCTATCTGTTTTTTTTCTATTTTCTATCAATCATTCAATCAGCTTTTCCAGTACTGCTACCTAATCGTCATTGACAAACGCTATCAATTTGTTTTTTTTTTTTCTTCACATAACATTTATTTGACACGGCACAAATACAATTTAATGTTTAACGGCGCCAATTATATCTGATGACTTAAAAACTAAAGCAAATTTTTTATCCTCGCTGCCGACTACGAGCTGAAATTAAGTCTAACTTAAAACTAGCATGGGATTTCCAATCAGTGTTTTGTTGTTCAATGGTCGTCTGATAATCGTCGAATGGCATGTATGGATTCGTTCTGCTGAGCCACGATGTCGTGAGTTGGGACAGAGGCTCGTAGTCCTTGGGTCCTGGTTCTGTTGTGCGGGGTCTGGTTGCTGGTTTTGTGCTTAAGGTTCAAACGTGTTCTTGTCGTTTTGTTGGGTGTAGACGGAGGGGAACGGGACTAGACTGGGGCGTGGATGGATTTCAGGAAAACGTATATAAGGGACATGTAGGATAGGTCACGGCTCGCCAAGACATCACGAACAGGAACAGCCGGCTGTCTACCCTCGGCCTGCAGGGAAGCTATTAATTTAGACCTGGCGTCACGGTGTACAGGGCATGACCAAACCACATGCTCTATGTCGTGATAACCTTCACCACAGGCACAGATACCACTTTCCCCGAGCCCAACACGACGGAGGAGCGCGTCAAATCTATAGTGATTGGACATAAGCCGGGACATCACGCAAATGAAATCCCGACCTACATCCAACCCCTTGAACCACGGGTTCGTCGATACTTTGGGGATTATGGAATGTAACCACCTTCCCAATTCCCCTCTGGTCCAAGCATTTTGCCAACTGATGATCGTATTCTGACGTACAAGTGCGAAAAATTCATTAAAGGCAATTGGTCTTTCATAAATATCACCGTTTGTTGCGCCCACCTTAGCCAAAGAGTCCGCTTTCTCATTACCCGGTATCGAGCAGTGAGAAGGGACCCACGCTAAGGTAATCTGAGTAGATTTTTCGGATAAAGCACTCAGATGTTCCCGTATTTTCCCCAGGAAATACGGAGAGTGCTTAACATCTTTCATCGATCGGAGAACCTCAATGGAACTGAGACTGTCCGTAAAGATGAAAAAATGGTCCGTGGGCATTTTTTCGATAATCCCTAGGGTGTACTGAATTGCAGCTAATTCTGCGACGTAAACAGAAGCAGGATTATCGAGCTTATGGGAGACGGTTAAATTGTTATTGAAGATACCGAAGCCAGTGGACCCATCAAGAAGTGATCCGTCAGTGTAGTACATATTGTCGCAGTTGATGTTTCGATATTTATTGGAAAAAATTTAAGGGATCTGCAGCACGCGTAAATGATCCGGGATTCCACGAGTTTCTTCTATCATGGATGTATCGAAAAACACAGTAGAATCAGAAGTATTTGATAAGTCGACACGATTTGGAATATTCGAAGAAGGGTTAATATTTTGGGACATGTGATTGAAATACAATGTCATAAAACGGGTTTGAGAATTAAGTTCGATTAACCTTTCAAAATTTTCAATCACGGGACGGTTCAAGACCTCAAATTTGATTAGAATACGAGAAGACAGGCTCCAGAAGCGGTTTTTCAATGGTAGTACTCCAGCTAAAACCTCCAAGCTCATCGTATGGGTCGACTGCATGCAACCTAAGGCGATACGCAAACAACGATATTGTATTCGCTCCAGTTTGATCAAATGTGTGTTTGCTGCGGAGCGGAAGCAGAAACACCCGTATTCAATAACAGACAATATCGTTGTTTGGTAAAGCCTTATAAGGTCTCCTGGATGGGCTCCCCACCATTGTCCGGTTATTGTACGAAGAAAATTCACTCTTTGTTGACATTTTTTCATCAGATACCTCACGTGACAACCCCAGGTGCCTTTAGAGTCGAACCAGACACCAAGATATTTGTGTACCAAAACCTGAGAAATCGTTTTACCCATTAATTGTGTTTGAAGCTGAGCAGGTTCATGCTTCCTAGAAAAAACTACTATCTCAGTCTTCTCCGGAGAGAATTCGATACCTAGCTGTAAAGCCCAAGCAGACAAATTGTCCAAGGTATCTTGCAATGGTCCTTGCAAATCGGCAGCTTTGGCTCCTGTAACAGAGATTACACTGTCGTCTGCAAGTTGTCTTATCGTGCATGAATTTGCCAGACATTCGTCGATGTCATTTACATAAAAGTTGTAAAGAAGGGGGCTTAAACATGAGCCCTGGGGAAGACCCATGTAGCTAATGCGAAAAGTTGCCAAATCGCCATGCGTAAAATGCATGTGCTTTTCGGACAACAAGTTGTGCAAAAAATTGTTCAAAATTGGAGAAAATCCTTGTCGGTGAAGTTTACCCGAAAGAATGTCAATAGAAACGGAATCAAAAGCCCCCTTAATGTCCAAGAACGCAGACGCCATTTGTTCTTTACGAGCATACGCCAGCTGAATATCTGTTGAAAGCAACGCAAGACAATCATTCGTCCCTTTGGCACGGCGGAAGCCAAATTGAATTTCTGATAGTAGACCATTTGATTCGACCCAGTGGTCTAAACGACGGAGTATCATTTTTTCCATCAATTTCCGGATACAGGATAGCATTGCAATCGGCCTATAAGAGTTGTGATTAGAAGCTGGTTTCCCTGGTTTTTGGATGGCGATCACCTTCACTTGCCTCCAATCCTGCGGTACAATGTTTTGCTCCAGGAACTTATTGAACAAGTTCAACAAGCGCCTCTTGGCATTGCCGGGTAGATTCTTCAACAAGTTGAATTTGATTCTATCTAATCCAGGCGCGTTATTGTTACAGGACAGGAGGGCAACTGAAAGTTTTGCCATCGTAAAAGGTGATTCTATCGCGTCGTGGCCCGGAGACGCATCGCGAACAATATTTTGCTCAGGAACAGAGTCCGGACATACTTTCCTGGCAAAATCAAATATCCACCTACTTGAAGACTCCTCGCTTTCGTTGACCGTTACGCGATTCCGCATTCTTCGGGCTGTGTTCCAAAGAGTGCTCATCGATGTCTCCCTCGACGTCTCGTTCACGAACCGACGCCAATATCCACGTTTCTTTGCTTTAGCCAAGCTTTTAAGCTTGGTATCAAGCTCCGAATACCGTAAATAGTCGCCAGGTATACCTCCCGTCTGGTAGGCCTTAAACGCGTCGGATCTTTGCGTGTAGACATCGGAGCACTCTTGGTCCCACCACGGAGTGGGAGGCCGTTCTTTGATCGTTACGCCGGGATATTTCTTCGTTTGGGCTTGCAACGCGGCGTCGAGAATCAAGCCCGCGAGGAGGTTGTATTCTTCAAGTGGTGAATGATGTTGAATCGACTCGACCGCTTTTGAAATCATTTCCTCGTATAACTTCCAATCGACATTCCGTGTGAGGTCATACGGAATGTCAATTGGTCGCATGCGAGTTGACCCGTTATTAATTGAAATAAGAATAGGCAGATGGTCGCTACCGTGAGGATCGAGGATTACCTTCCATGTGCAATCCAACCGTAGCGACGTCGAACATAAGGATAGATCCAAAGCGCTTGGGCGCGCTGGAGGTTTCGGGATACGTGTCATTTCACCGTTGTTTAAAATAGTCATGTCGAAGTCATCGCAAAGGTTATAGATTAAAGAGGAGCGGTTATCATTGTATGGGGAACCCCAAGCCACGCCATGAGAGTTGAAGTCTCCCAAAATCAAACGTGGCGAGGGAAGAAGTTCTATTAAATCAAAGAGCAGCCGTTGCCCAACCTGTGCTCTGGGGGGAATATATATTGAGGCAATACAAAGCTCTTTACCTTGTATTGTCATTTGACATGCGACAACTTCGATGCCTGGAATCGAGGGGAGGTTAATACGATAGAAAGAATAGCACTTTTTAATCCCTAAAAGTACTCCTCCATATGGGGTGTCTCGATCAAGGCGAATAATATTAAAATCATGGAAGTTGAGATCAATATTTGAAGTAAGCCAAGTTTCACAAAGGGAAAATGCATCGCATTTGTTTTTATTTATCAAAACTTTAAACGAATCAATTTTTGGTAAAATACTTCTACAATTCCACTGTAAGACAGAGATAGAATCCTTCATATACGCAGTTGAATTAGGCATCGAAGGATACAATCGCTGCAAGGAGAGGCCATTGGGCAGTCAACTGCTTCAAAAATGATCTAACTGTTGGGAGGAATGCTGTAAGAAAAATTTTAATTGGATCGGGTACATTGAAAGTTTCAAAAATCCAGTCCACAATGTCAGAAAATTTCACTAATCCAGAGTTTGTTTCATCAACTGGGAGTGTAAAAGGAGCAACTGGGGTTTTAGATGTTCCTGGCAGTGCTGGGAACTCCTTCTGGGACTTTAAATTTGCCAGCCCAGGAGGAGTTTGCTTCGGTTTTTCCGCAGCACTGTTTGGTTTGTTTGTAACCTTCATTTCACTTTGAGAAATCTTAGGACCTTTTCTGGGAAGTTTAGGAGAGGAAACACTTTTCCTCTTTCTAGACTCCCCAGGATTGGCGTAAGATGCTCCCGCTGGTGAATCGTCAGAATCGGTTTCCTCAGAGGGCAACAGATCGAAGGGGTTCGAAGTAACGGGAGAAGTGGTAACGGTCTTCTTCAGCATGTCAGCGTAGGAACGCTTTGAACGCTCTTTGAGAGACCGTTTTATTTTATCCCTGCGCTGCATGTACACCGCACATGTCGAGAGCTCATGCAGATTTTCTCCGCAGTGAATACACTTTTCAGCGTTAACACTGCAAGAATCTTCCGCATGAGACTCCCCACACTTGCCACAACGTGCCTTATTGCAGCAGTAGGCGGCTGTATGGCCTAACTGCTTGCAATTCAGGCAGTTCATGACGCGGGGCACGTAGAGCCTCACAGGGAGACGAACCCGGTGGATCGAGACGTGGCTTGGTAGTGCAGACCCGGCGAACGTAACTCGAAACGAGTCTGACGGAGTGTATACTGTTTTGCCACCGATGATCGATGCTGACCGCAATTGCTTGCAGTCGAGCACCTTTACTTCGGGACACGTTTTGTTCTTAAAGCACCCTTTGGCACTTTGCAGTATACACTCGACGGACAGACTCGAATCGGTTATGACACCGTCGATCTCCACGTCTCGTGCGGGTATGTAAACGCGATACTCGCGTGTGAAGAGCTCAGAGCAAGCTATATCGTTGGCCTCTTTCAGGTTACCGACCACGACACGGAGCTTGTTAGGCCGGACCTTGGAAATTTCGGTCACGCCCTTGTACTCCTTCGTCAGGTCTTTAGAAATCTGCAAGAGGTTCAACTTTTTCGATTTCGATCCTGCCTTTGGCCGAAAATAAACAGTATAGCTGCCCTGGGCTCCGTCTGGGTAAAGCCTGGGGCGAGGGGGGACTGAAGAATGAACAGGGGAGGGGGTAACAGAAGGGTCAGGGTCAGAGGGGTTCGGGGATGGTGGCGCGGGAGGCGAGGGATCTACATCCATCTTAAGTCTAGCGCACTAGCGCTGACAAGAACACGTACCTTTTTATTTCTCCCTTCCAGTAAGGTTGGTTGTCCGATCGTTCGAAGTAGCAGCCGTTACAGCCAGCAGCACCAATACAGCAGCACCAAACAGCCACCAGCAGCGAGCCAGGTGTGAGATCACTCCACACAGCGATACAACTCGCTGACACTGATGGCTTCTTCTTTTTCCTCGTTTGTGTCTCGTCCACTGCTGTAGCACAATCCAGCCAGCAGCCAAATCGGCTTACGCACCAGCTGGCAGTCACGATGCGAAACAGTTGCACAAAGGAACGACCTTGAACCCGGATTTATTTCACTCGACCAGGCAAACAATGCCAACACTTGTTCACACGTCTTTTGTTTTATACTCTATCGGACCGATCACCAAACACGTCCAGTACTGATGCGTGTTCGGCACAGAATGATATCAATTTGTTGTCAATACATAATTATAATTAGTCATAAATTGAATCAATTCCGGGTTTATTATTGCATTTGTTGCATCCACAATGTATATCAGAAATAAACCGATTGCGGCAGAGGCAAATACCGGGGTATTTTCCCAGAACATTTCATTCTATGAAGTATAGTTTTTCGAGCAAATCGCATACTAATTAGAGACTCTAGTTCAAACAGACATGTAACAATTGCATCAGTGCTTTCTACCAACTGTTACATTTCGCCTTTATAATTATTCTCCTATATATTACATTTAATACCTATCCATAATTCTGCCGCATATTTGAACTTTTTGATTGGCTTCACAACTGCAGATCTCGTGAAATAGGTGCTACTAATGATTTCGTAAAATACAGCTCGCCAGTAACCACTACTGCTTTTTGGAATTAGCAACAGATTTACACACTTGTCATGTTGCACCCATGAACTTGCTCCAGCGCAAAGTTTCGTATTTTGTTCTGAAGGAATGCAGTAAGCTGCGAAGTGGAACTGCACTTCGTCTTTGTTAGTATGTTGATTGTGTGAAAAGTTAAAGATTCCATGCTGTAGCGGAGTTTAATTCCACTGAGAGCTTCTAGTTTTCTCAATTGACAGTAGCGTTGAAAAATCTCAGTGATAGATGGTGCCATACCGCAGCAAAGCAACTAACTGCTACAAAGCTACATCGAGTTTGCTTTTGATGGCGTTAGAGAAAAGTTTACCATTTCCTCATCAGCGAACAAACTTTCTAATCTGTTTAATTCGCACCAGTTGCCATCTAGTGCAAGTGACACTGCATGCTGACATTGTAATCGTAGCTTAGCACTAGTTTTAGCAGATAATCTTTCTTTTCGAACTAACAGTTTGTTTTCGATTTGATTGGAGATTGGATGTCGGTGAGATGAAAACACATGCCGGTTCATGTTAGTCACTTGTTTTTCGCATTTACCCATCCCATCCATACCCACGGGAAAATGTTAGTGAACCGCCCGACAAAGTGATGAGAATTCCACAACTTCAGTTTTACTGACACTCTGAATGAAGGACCGCGGAAAAAAACCTCGTGAATAAAACTGCGGATAATCTCCTAGTCGAGTGCAACTTAACGCACCTGACGCAACTTCCGCACCCATCAAAAGAGTGACATACGCTTTTTATGTTGACTTCTGGTGGGCCCCAGGCAAAAACCTTGCAAATAGTGCAATTAATTTTACTCACGTCGTAAACCGGCGATGTGTTCTTTCGTAGTCTGTGCGGCAGCTTGTATACCTACATTTAGATTTTTGTTTCCCGTTTCTTGTATCTTATCTGCAAAACATGACGCTCGAGTGACACGCGTCTTCATGCAAAAAAGAAAACTTTGCGACAGTCTGTTTGACACGTGTATGAACTTACTGTTTTTTGCTAACCAAAAACCAGCGTGACCGATCTGTATCTCTCCGTTGTTCCAAACGTGCCATCCAGGAATAAATCAGTTTATGAGATCGTCCAAAAATGCACTTATGTCAATGAATTACGAATGTAATACCATCGGAACGAGCAGAGGACAGACCACTCGTTTGGTGAGCATTTAATTAGACCATAAAAAAGACAAGCCCGGTAGGAAACATTTCTCCGAAGGAATTCTATTTGTGTGCATTAAGGCCACACGTGTGCGGATTGTAACATTCTGTGCCATTAATACACTGGTAACAGAAACGAATCTATTCGTAACCTGAACTAATAGTAAATCAATAAGTACTGGAAGCTCTTAAAAAGATTTTCCCAAATCCAGAACAATTTCCATGGATTAAAATATTTTTATGAAAATTAATCACATTTAATACAGACGATGTTTACAGTGTATTTCCGTTTGCCTACTCTTTCAGGTATTGCGGCCCGATGACGCTGCTGGGCTATTTGTACATTCGGACGTCCCGCGAATTGCGACCCCCCGACGGGCCACTGTCTATCATGATGTTCGAGGCTAGAGCCGAAGCGAGAACCAAGCAAATGTAAGTATAATATTCCCACTTGTCACATCTGAGGACTGCGAGCATATTGCTTCTTAGCTTTAATTTGCCCAAGCGGTTGCAGAAAAAGAGCAGAAACCTGAAAAAAAACTGGGAAACTAGAACAAATTGCATTTGCCTGCCATGCAATATCAAATTTTCTTATTTTTACAACTGAATTCACATGATATTGCAAGCTTTAAAACCGCTTTATCGAATGCAACGCAACATAAAGATTCAAAGTACCTCACAGAGCCACCATTTCGAAAAATTTGTAAAAAAAAAACAGGAGAATTAGTTATATGAATTTCTGAAAATTGGAAAAGATTACTCAAAAAAATGAAGGGGTTTTTTAGGATATATGACCGCAAGGTTAACGTAGAATTACGACAGCCTGTCTTATGTTAATGTATTTCTTGCAATAGGAATACAGCGGATTTTCTTTTTGCACGATCCTTTTCACACGGATTTTTTACACGCCTTATTTGCACCGTTTCTCGAAATGACACGGTTCCAATATAACATCGTTTCCCGCAAATTTTAACATTTCTGCAGCAAGGTACTCCATTTTTGGCCGCCAATATAGCCGTCAAAAACCCCAGCACCAACGCGCATAATTTCCATTACGCAGCAAACGATGAATTAGACCTACCGTGAATTCCCGGTTTGGTCGGAAAATTTGGATTCACGGCCAAATTATTTTTTGGTTTCTACTGTGAATGATTTTGCAATGTAAGAAAAGTGTTGTAATGACAATGGATTGTCTGTAAACTTCGTAAACTGAGTAAATCTTGTATATTAAAAAAAAACAGAATTAACTCGCCAATAGATGAATAATTAATTACATTAGTAAATGTGCGCTTCCTTAACATGTTTTGGACCAAACTGCAATGATCGTTAATAGGTCACTCAAAAACTCGAAACTGGCATGAAAAATGAATTTTTTTCAATCATCTCTTTCAACAAAAGCGCAAATTTTTCGACGTAGGACTACGTCTTTGTTCTCTAAACTAGAGCACATTTTAAAAATTGAATAGCAACGGTTCCCTGTTTGTTGAACCCTGTTGAACACCGTTATTGGTCGAATACCGATAACACAAATTAGTTAATTTAAGAACCAAGGTAGTTTTCGCAACAGGAAAGCATAAATTTTCTTTTGGTGCTTATCACTCAGTAGTATCGAAGGTGTTTCGTTTCGTTTCCCATTCTCGAGTCTGCGTCGCCCCGTTTACATTGCAAAAATCCACGCTCAACTCGATACAAATGCAACTTCATTTTGATTCTTAACACGATGGCAAATGGAGCCCTTATAACTGTTGGAGATGTATAACAGGTGTAGTTTTGACCATTACAGACAATTAGGCACAAAGAAACAATTAAACCGGAAAATCACTCAATTCAGCACTGAAAATTCTCGAAATGTGTGCTGTGATAAACTATTCATAGGCAACACTACCGTTAATTTTTGGTGCGCCCTGGTCGTTATTGTAAAAATGATTATTGAGAAATAGATTAACATTTTACACTGAGCGGGGGCCTAGTGTGCTACACAGTACCAAGAAATGAAATTTCCACTTAATACAAATGCAAGCTCATAACGGTTTCTAGCACATAAAGTGTAAAACATATACAATTTCATACCGTTAATAACGCACAATACAGAATTGTTTTAAACCATGTAAATTTGCACTTTAAGTGATATAAACTCAAAGCTTTGAACATAAATATGCATTGAAATTAACAATATATTTATTCACATTGCATGTGAATATAATTCCACAAACTAGACTGAAGCTGAATTTTCTACACGCAATCGTTTGTATCGAGTTCAGCGTAGATTTTTGCCATTAGGGCGTGGCCACACAGCTTAGAGAAAGAGGAACAAACCAAAACACTTTGTTGAGTCAAAAGGTGTGGAGGCAGTGGAATTTATTCCGTCCATGTTATTGTTATCCGTGCTCGGGAAGCAAGCCAATGGCGAAGGGAAATGTATGGGAAAGCTTTACCTTGGAACTTCTCACCTTTTTTCACCATTAAGCAGTAAGCAACAATGTTAAATATTATATCAAACAATTGTTACACATTTTACCTATCCACCGACATATAAATGACTAAGATGCATTAAGTCGTTCGCTTGCTATAATCGTTTGAAATCTGACGCAACATTTGCCAGTTTCATTTTCAATTTCACAAAATGTAATCTAGTATAGAAAACAAAGACGTAGTCCTACGTCAAAAATAATTGAAGAGTTTGTTTGTAAGACACTACCGCATAATTACGACAGCCTATCTTATGTCGATGTGTTTTTGCAATAGATTATGTGAATGCACTCGATTGGAGTTGAATTTAATGGCCAGAAGCGGTAAATTTTAGTGATAATTCTCTTTCTCTCTCTTCTAATAATTGGCTGGTACCCTTGAAGAGAAGCGTTGATTTGGGATTGTCATTAACCGATGACACGGGACGATTGTAGTTCTCTTGACATTCTCCGCTCCGCAGACACTGCTAGCAAGCAAGCAACACATAACGATCATACACACACGCTACCGGCAAACTCACAGCTGTTAGCAGCATATGGATGAAAGCAAACGCTACACGACAGTTCCTGAGAAAATTACTAACATGTGCGGACATGTTCAGCATACTGCTGTCTGCCGGTTGGTCCGTTCGCTGTGGAACGCTGCGATTGAATGAGTCGTCTGCTCAACCTGGACTAAAAGCAGCTGCTGCTCAGCCTTGCTGCGCTAAAACCCCGAATACACACGCGGCGTGACAACGCCTTCGTAATAAATTAATATTGTCTGTACCTTCTTGAAACCTTCCAATGTGCCTTCTAACATCTACCGCCTTCCACTGGCGTGCACAGAAGGTGCAATCTTGTCGCGGCTTACAAATTATATTCATTTATGTATGTTGGAGGAAAAAGTAGAACAACATTCACACCTCTTTGTCGAAACTCGAATCACCAGCAGGCGAAAAATGATAAAACCTGGCGTTACCAGCGGCTTTGCCAAAAGAAGGCGACACGAAAAAAAACGTCGTGAGTAAAGCACGATGCTTCTACACGGAAGGCAGTCAAGTGCGCGGTAGAAGGCGGTAGGCGACCACCATTTTTGCTAGAAGGCAGAGCTGAAAGGCGCTTTAACGCCTTCTATTTTGCATGGACAAGGCGTCATTACGCCGTGTGTGTATTTGGGCTACTGCTCTGCCGGCAGCTGCTCTTGATGCAGTAATCGGTTATACAATTTTCGTGACGCTCTCGATGTTTCCGATTTTTCAATTTGTACCCCTTAACATGTTGCCATAAAACGTAATTCTACGTCAAAAATCTGGAAATGAGAATATCTTACAAATCAACTTAAAAGAGGAAAAAATACCTCAGTGTAGCGAAACTAAAACTACAAAAAAAAACTGCAAAAAAATTGAGAAAAATACACTATCAATAAGAAAACAACGTGTATATAGATAACCATATTTATCCATAGATGAAAAACTAAGTAAACCAAACAAACTTTGAAAACTCAGTGCTAAAAAGGGTACAATCGTACCATTCAAGAATTAGGTGAATGGAAAATTAAAAAATCTGTAAATATATAAAGAATTTTTCGAACTAAATTTCTATTTTTAACAACGGCTTTATCCCGTTAACTTTCAATTTCATTTAGCAGTAGGGAAAGCGAAAAATACGCGGACTGGAAATATGATACAGATTTGGAAAAATACACCGCATCCCGACGGGACTTGAACCCACAATCTCCCTGTCTCCGGCATGTTGTTTTGACCAATTATACTACGGGGGACGGTGGTACTGTTTCACAATCTATGTGCGTATCACATTCCACTGTCGACTTATTCTACTGCTCATCCCTAACTACACACACTACTGTGCAAGCGTTATTTATACGACTGAAAGGAGTATAAAGCAAACGGGGAAAATATAAAAAATAGGAACAAAAATTTGGAGAAACTACAGGGCTACAGCAGTAAAAAGAGCAGAAAAAAATTAAGAGTCTTGAAAATTGTGTTAATTGCACAGAATTACTGAAGTAGGAAAACTTAAGTTTTTAAGAGAAATAAGATCCTTTCTTATTTCTCTTGAAAACTTAAGTTAACAAAAAATTTTTAATTGTAAATAAAACTTATGCAAAAATTTGTAAGCAACTGAAAATTTAGTAAACTGGAGAAAACAAAACACATAGAAAACTGAGCAAAAGGAAAAAAATTTAGATATTAATAATGAAAAACAAAATCACAACGTTTAAGAGCAGGATTGTAGAAAAGTATTTGAAACGGGATAGTCGACTTACAAAATAGAGAAAATATAAACTGGAAAAAAGAATATGAAAAATTTGTTTTATTTCAGAGCAATAAAAAGTAACCGAGAAAAGAAAAAGTAAAATAAATATTTGTATATTTGTATATTTTACTATAATTTATCTGACAATAGCCTTAATAAATAGCAAAAATCAGAGTCAAGTCTAGAACATATTTGACAAATTTAACCTATGCACAAACTTTCGTGATAACTCACCGAACTCAAACAAATCTTCAACACTTAAAAAGGTTCTGATTGCGGCGGCGATTGGCTCGTGAATACCAAAGGATGTACGATGAAATGCAGTTTGAAGTAGGCCAGTCGATCTGAGAGTACGTTGCGAAGCACGGAAGTTTAACTGGAACAAAAGCGACGGTGAATCGATCTCGCCATTCAAAATTTTGGCGACAAATACAGCTTGCTGAATTTTCCTACGGCGTTCAAGTGTCCCGATCAGAAAGAAAAAACAAAAATGTAACAGAAGTTGTTAGTTTGTTACGGGAAAAACCTTACAGGCTGTGTTTTCAATTTGGTCCCGTTAGGTGTTAAAATAACAGAAATTATAACAAAAATGATTCTACTAGTATCAAACACATATCATAATTTGTTACTAATATATCAGCTTTCTAACAAAATAAGATAGTATATAGAACAATATAACAACAAACATTGTTAGAAACAACAGGTTTTGATAAAAACGAAAAATTAGTTAGACTTGTTTCAGAACTACTTTATTTCACGTTTTGTAATTATAACTCATTCAGATTCAATTTTGTTATCAAATTTATATGGAAAAATACACAATTGTATCAAAATCTGTTATTTGTATCTCACGTTGATAGAATTTTGTAATATTTTAGTTATGCTCTTCTGATCGGGGTGTCAAGGCCAAGTAATCGACAGCAATCAGGATACGGTGGAAGGTTTTCCGGGTCACGCCAGGGCAGGTCACGTAATGCTAATCGGACGAATCTTTTTTGGACACGTTCTATCCTTAGACACCAAAATAGCTGATGGGGAAACCAAATCATGCTGCAGTTTTCGAGTAGTGGTCGTACCAGTGAACAGTACAGCGCTTTCAGACAGTGAGAATCTCTGAAGTCTCGGCCAATTTTCGTAATAAATCCCAATTGTCGGTTTGCTTTCGATATTAAGCTGGCATGATGCAAATGGAAAGTGAGCTAAGCGTCATACCAAGGTCACAAACACGGTCAACTCTTTTTAGCGCAAGTCCATCAATGCGATATTCGAACATAATAGGGTTTAATGTTCGGTGAAAAGTCATAACCTCGCATTTTCCTATGCTAATCACTAGCCAGTTCCTATGACACCAGTCAACAAAAACATTTAGTAGAGCTTGTAAACGGCGACAATCGTCAATTGTGCGGACTACCAAGTACAACTTTAAGTCATCCGTATACTAATTTACAACCAGTCTCCAACAGTAGCATAGCATCATCAAAGAAAAGCGCAAGAAGTAAAGGCCTCAAGTTGCTGCCTTGCGGTACTCCCGATTTGTTGGTGAATTGCGACGAAACACAAGAATAATAAAGAATAATAGAAACCGAAATGAACGTATTTAAAAGACCAAAATATCGTAAAAATTGCAAATAAAAATTCCAAATCGAGACAACATACATTTTGAAAAAATGAGGGGTTGGGAAAGAAAATTAGGTAGTATGGAAACCCGATCAGTCAAAACTATCAGGATTATAGCAAATCTTGATATTTTATTACGAACTTTTTGTATCAACTTGTGTTCTTAACTTGGTCTCGTTAATAGTTAAAATATCAAAATTCCTATCAAATATACTTACTGATTATTACAAATTATAGCAAGTTTTGTAAGGTTTTTGGCAGAAAAAGATCAGAATTAGTTAGAATGTACAAATATTTTGTCAATTGTACAAGGTTTGCTATAAATATGCTTTGAAAATACACACTTTTGAACATTCAAGTGTATGATAACAGAATTTGATATAATTCTGTGCTCTTTATCATTCTGGCATATCTAGAATATTACAGACTTTGTTATTTGTATCAAGTTCAGATATATTTGTGTTACCCGTTTGTTATAATCGTTTGATCATTTTTCGAGTCCGCGTTTTTTTCAGAGGAATTTAACTCGGATAAAATATTACATAACTGGCATCGTTTGCCCGATTCATCCTGCATTGTTTGTCCTGAATCCTGATTTGTGTTATAACCCGCGCTCAGGGCCTTTGATTTCCTGTGCTGCTGTTCATCACTACTTGCTGCTGTTTGGCTGTGTTGCTGCGTGTGACTGTGATCTGGTGATTGTGCTGTCGAAGACAACTCGAGCATCGTTGGGAAAACGCTAAGAAAGAGGTACGTGCTTCTTGTCGGACCTACTGCGCTTACCTTAGCGCAATGGATGTAGATCCCTTACCCCCCGATCCTCCGTCCCCAAACCCCATCGACCCTGTCCCTCCTGATCAATCCTCTTCTGACCCTGTTCCAGTCACCCCACGCCCCAGGCTTTATCCAGACGGAGCGGCGGGCAGCCGGTTTTTTGTGTACTTTAGGCCAAAAGCAGGGCCGAATTCAAAATCGTTGAATATTTTGCAGATTTCAAAAAACCTGACGTCACGTTTCAAGGCCGTGACTGAAATTTCAAAGGTCAGACCAAACAAGCTCCGTGTTGTGGTCAATGACCGGAAACAGGCCAACGATATAGCCTGCTCCGAGCTCTTTACTCGAGAGTACCGCGTATATGTACCCGCTCGCGACGTGGAGATCGACGGCGTCGTGACCGATTCGGGTCTGTCGGTTGAGTGTATACTGAAAAGCGGAATCGGTTGCTTTAGGAACGCCGCATGCCCCGATGTAAAGATCATTGATTGTAAGCAATTGCGGTCAGTGTCGCTCGTCGACGGCAAAAAAGTGTACACCCCGTCAGACTCGTTTCGGGTTACGTTCGCCGGGTCTGCACTGCCCAGTCACGTGACGATCCACCGGGTGCGTCTACCTGTGCGCCTGTATGTTCCCCGCGTAATGAATTGCACTAATTGTAAGCAGTTAGGTCACACTGCGGCCTACTGCTGCAATAAGGCAAGGTGCGGCAAGTGTGGAGAGACCCATGCTGAGGCTACCTGCAGTGTAAATGCTGAAAAATGTATTCACTGCGGGGAAAATCAGCACGAGCTCTCCACATGCGCGGTGTACATGCAGCGCAGGGATAAAATCAAGCGGTCATTCAAGGAGCGTTCAAAGCGTTCTTACGCAGACATGCTTAAAAAGACCGCGACCACCTCTCCCTTTACTTCAAACCCCTTTGATCCACTGTCCTCTGATGAAACCGATTCGGACGATTCACTAGGGGAATCATCCTATGTAAAACCTGGGGAGTCTAGAAAGAGGAAAAATCTTTCCTCTCCTAAGCTTCCCAGAAAAGGTCCTAGGATTTCTCAAAGTGAAAAGAAAAATACAATCACTACAAAAAGTGCTGAGGAAAAACCGAAGCAAATTCCTCCTAAGCTCGGAAATTTAAAGTCTCAGAAGGAGTTCCCAGCACTTCCAGGTACATCTAAAACCCCAGTTGTTCCTTTTGCACATCCAGTAGATAAATCAAATGCTGGATTGGTGAAATTTTCAGATATTGTGGACTGGATTTTTGAAAACTTCAATATACCTGATCCAATTAAAAATTTTCTTGCGTTCCTCCCAACAGTTAGATCATTTTTGAAGCAGTTGACTGCCCAATGGCCCCTCCTTGCAGCGATCGTATCCTTCGATGGCTACTTCATCTGCTAATTTAAAGGATTCTATCTCTGTTTTACAGTGGAATTGTAGAAGTATTTTACCAAAAATCGATTCATTCAAAGTTTTGATAAATAAAAACAAATGCGATGCATTTTCCCTTTGTGAAACTTGGCTTACTTCGAATACTGATCTTACTTCCATGATTTTAATATTATCCGCCTTGATCGAGATACCCCATATGGAGGAGTACTTTTAGGGATTAAAAAGTGCTATTCTTTCTATCGTATTAACCTCCCCTCGATTCCAGGCATTGAAGTTGTCGCATGTCAAATGACAATACAAGGTAAAGAGCTTTGAATTGCCTCAATATATATTCCTCCCAGAGCACAAGTTGGAAAACGGCTGCTCTTTGATTTAATAGAACTTCTTCCCTCGCCACGTTTGATTTTGGGAGACTTCAACTCTCATGGTGTGGCTTGGGGTTCCCCTTACAATGATAACCGCTCCTCTTTAATCTATAACCTTTGCGATGGCTTCGACATTACTATTTTGAACAACGGTGAAATGACACGTATCCTGAAACCTCCAGCGCGCCCAAGCGCTTTGGATCTATCCTTATGTTCGACGTCGCTACGGTTGGATTGCACATGGAAGGTAATCCTCGATCCTCACGGTAGCGACCATTTGCCTACTCTTATTTCAGTTACAAACGGGACAACTCGCATGCGACCAATTGACATTCCGTATGACCTCACACGGAATGTCGATTGGAAGTTATACGAGGAAATGATTTCAAAAGCGGTCGAGTCGATTCAACATCATCCACCACTTGAAGAATACAACCTCCTCGAGGGCTTGTTTCTCGACGCCGCGATGCAAGCCCAAATAGAAAATATCCCGGCATGACGATCAAAGAACGGCCTCCCACTCCGTGGTGGGACAAAGAGTGCTCCGATGTCTACACGCAAAGATCCGACGCGTATCTGACCTTCCGGGATACAGACAGTGCCGACGACTTTAAAAGTTATTCGGAGCTTGATACCAAGTTTAAAAGCTAGGCTAAAGCAAAGAAACGCGGATATTGGCGTCGGCTCGTAAACGAGACGTCGAGGGAGACATCAATGAGCCCTCTTTGGAATACAGCCCGAAGAATGCGGAATCGCGTAACGGTCAACGATGGCGAGGAGTCTTCAAGTCGGTGGATATTTGATTTTGCCAGGAAAGTATGTCCGGACTCTGTTCCGGAGCAAAACATTGTTCGCGATGCGTCTCCGGGCCACGACGCGATAGAATCACCTTTTACGATGGCAGAATTTTCAGTTGCCCTCCTGTCCTGTAAAAATAACGCGCCTGGGTTGGAGAGAATCAAATTCAACTTGTTGCAATGCCAAGAGGCGCTTGTTGAACCTGTTCAATAAGTTCCTGGAGCAAAACATTGTACCGCAGGATTGGAGGCAAGTGAAGGTGATCACCATCCAAAAACCAGCTTCTGATCACAACTCTTATAGGCCGATTGCAATGCTATCCTGTATCCGGAAATTGATGGAAAAAATGATACTCCGTCGCTTAGACCACTGGGTCGAATCAAATGGGCTGCTACCAGATACTCAGTTTGGCTTCCGCCGTGCCAAAGGGACGAATGATTGTCTTGCGTTGCTTTCAACAGATATTCAGCTGGCGTATGCTCGCAAAGAACAAATGGCGTCTGCGTTCTTGGACATTAAAGGAGCTTTTGATTCCGTTTCTATTGACATTCTTTCGGGTAAACTTCACCGACAAGGATTTTCTCCAATTTTAAACAATTTTTTGCACAATTTGTTGTCCGAAAAGCACATGCATTTCACGCACGGCGATTTGGCAACTTTTCGCATTAGCTACATGGGTCTTCCCTAGGGCTCGTGTTTAGGCCCCCTTCTTAACAATTTTATCTAAATGACATCGATGAATGTCTGGCAAATTCATGCACGATAAGACAACTTGCAGACGACAGCGTGGTCTCTGTTACAGGAGCCAAAGCTGCCGATTTGCAAGGACCATTGCAAGATACCTTGGACAATTTGTCTGCTTGGGCTTTACAGCTAGGTATCGAATTCTCTCCGGAGAAGACTGAGATTGTAGTTTTTTCAAGGAAGCATGAACCTGCTCAGCTCCAGCCACAATTAATGGGTAAAGTTATTGCTCAGGTTTTGGTCCACAAGTATCTTGGTGTCTGGTTCGACTCTAAAGGCACATGGGGTTGTCACATTAGGTATCTGATGAAAAAATGCCAACAAAGAGTGAATTTTCTTCGTACAATAACCGGATCTTGGTGGGGAGCACACCCAGGAGACCTTATAAGGCTTTATCAAACAACGATATTATCTGTAATTGAGTACGGGTGTTTCTGCTTCCGCTCCGCAGCAAACACACATTTGATCAAACTGGAGCGAATACAATATCGTTGTTTGCGTATCGCCTTAGGTTGCATGCAATCGACCCATACGATGAGTTTGGAGGTCTTAGCTGGTGTTCTACCTTTGAAAAACCGCTTCTGGAGTCTGTCTTCTCGTATTCTTATCAAATGTGAGGTCTTGAACCGTCCCGTGATTGAAAATTTTGAAAGGTTAATCGAACTTAATTCTTAAACCCGTTTTATGACATTGTATTTCAATCACATGTCCCAAAATATTTACCCTTCTTCGAATATTCCAAAACGTGTCGACTTATCAAATACTTCTGATTCTACTGTGTTTTTCGATACATTCATGATAGAAAAATCTCGTGGAATTCCAGATCATTTACGCGTGCAGCAGATCCCCAAAATTTTTTCCAATAAATATCGGAACATCAACTGCGACAATATGTTCTACACTGACGGATCACTTCTCGATGGGTCCACTGGCTTCGGGATCTTCAATAACAATTTAACCGTCTCCCATAAGCTCGTTAATCCTGCTTCTGTTTACGTCGCAGAATTGGCTGCAATTCAGTACACCCTAGGGATTATCCGAAAAAATGCGAAATCAGTACACCCTAGGGATTATCGAAAAAATGCCCACGGACCATTATTTCATCTTTACGGACAGTCTCAGTTCCATTGAGGCTCTCCGATCAATGAAAGATGTTAAGCACCCTCCGTATTTCCTGGGGAAAATACGGGAACATCTGAGTGCTTTATCCGAAAAATCGTATCAGATTACCTTAGCGTGGGTCCCTTCTCACTGATCGATACCGGGCAATGAGAAAGCGGACTCTTTGGCTAAGGTGGGCGCAGCAAACAGTGAAATTTATGAAAGACCAATTGCCTTTAATGAATTTTTCGCAATTGTACGTCAGAATACGATCATTAGTTGGCAAAATTCTTGGACGTATCGACGAACCCGTGGTTCAAGGGATTGGATGTAGGTCAAAACTTCAATTGCAAGATTTCTCGGCTCATGTCCAATCACTATGGATTTGACGCGCATCTCCATCGTATTGGGCTCGGGGAAGGTGGTATCTGTGCCAACTAGACCCCGCACGATACCAGCAACTAGAGGCCCGAGAAAGTCTATTTTCCAGTTCGTGTCTTGGTTTAGCAGAACATAACAAATAAGCTGCTCATTGTTTTTGGCTGTTTGAAGAACATCATGACGCCCCAACAACAAATCACCAGTTTTAAAAAGCGTTTAATTTTAGTTTTAATCTTAGATTCAATTTCAACTCGTAGTCGGCAGCGAGGATAAAAAATTTGTCTTTAGTTTTTAAGATACTTTATGAAGTAAAATTCTAAATTTATTGGCTCCTTAAAACATTAACTTGTATTGTGCCGTGTCAAATAAACGTTGATTGAAAAAAAAATAATCGTTTGATCGGGAAACTATAGCAACTAAAATTGAGCAAGATGGAGATTTTAAAATAATAGCAAACTAGGTAAACGCAATAATCATATTATTAAAGTTTATGGGTGAAAAATTGTAAAGTTTAGGGAAAAATTAGAAAAATTAGAACACAAAAAATGTCAAAAAAAAAAAACTGAAATAACAAGTATTTGAAAGTGTTGCAGAACTAACATAACAAAACAAAATATACCAAAAATAAACTAATGGGTCATAACGGGAAAATCATGTAATCTAAAAAATAAATAAACAACGTAAAACTTGGAAAACTTGCATCAGAAAATTGGGAAAAAAATAAAAGGGAAACTAAGAGCTAAAAATATTACAACAACGATTAAGAAATTCAGAATACTGCAAAATTGGAAGAACTACAAGAAATAGAAAGCTCTGGAGCCTGGGAAAGCAGATGAAAATCAGAAAAACTAGGTTGTTTCAAGAAACAATTAAAACTGAGAAACAGAAAATGATGGGGCAAAAACTAATATTAACCTCAGTGAACAAAAATGTGACTGAGTGGTAAATTGAATAAATTAGTGAGAAATTCAGAAAATTGGGATAGTAAGAAACCTATATAGGAAGAAAACCGAAACTTCATAAAACGGGGCTGAGAAGCCAAGAAAATATATATGACAAAAAACTACGAAGACGCTTATCGAAGGGTTGAATATTTTCGCAACCATATTGTTAAACTTAAACAGTTCTTTAATGTAAAGAAATAAATGTTTTGGGCCTGGTAATTCAATTTTTATTTACATTCTTTGATGGGAAACTCTATGTTAACAATCAGAATATTAGGAATCAAAGAAAGGGTAGGAAAAATTCTTTCCCACCGATAGTCATGGCCGTCGATATCCAAGGAGCTATCAGTAAACATACCCAGCCTTCACCCACACACACACGATGGGACCCAATCTAATGGGGCTTTTCATTGTTCAAGCCATTACAGGGAAAAAAATCTTTATCCATTCCCAAAGGGAAAAACCTGCTTCATTTAGCTCTCGTTCAGTAAATTGACTGTGAAAAGAGCTCGTCCGATCCCACGCTGTCGGCGGACCAGCCGTGCCTGCATGACTCGAAACCGGACACCCATCGAACACCGGATGGTCCTTTACGTGATTCAAAGGGTACCTTGCCCCAAATACTATTTTCTTTTCCGTAAATTTTTCCACTCTTAGCTGTGGATACAGTTCATATTATCGATAGTTATATAAAATTAGATGCATAGTTGCCTCTTAGCATTTGTTCTCTTTTATCCTATAAGAAAAAGAAGATAAGTTTAAAATATCGTAGTAGGGTACAGGTGAGGTCATAAAGTTAAGAAACTAAAGATTCAAAACCCAGCTGCAAAACTACGCTCCGAGAATGATTCCACACAGAAAATGCAATCAACAGAAGAAAGATAGAGTTGTTACCTCCAACCATCCGTGAACTAATAAATTGTCGATCGACTGGTCTGGGGGAGCCAGCCAAGGCTGGTTAAATATGCAAGCCTGTGAGAAAGTGACCACATGTTATCGACAACGCTAGCAACGAGGGCAAAAGAACCGAAGATACGCCATGCCGTTGACATCGTTGTCTATCCAAATGTTTGCCGAGTGTGAACCCGAGTAAAATGTGTTGCCCCAAAGCTGCAGTTTTACTTCCAACTATGTTAACTATTTTTACCAAATTGCGATTCATTTTATTAGTACTTTTTTTTTTGACGTATCTCGCTTCAACATTTTTTCGTGTATTATAATAGTAATAAACATCGGACAAAAACGGGTATCTTTTTAGACGGGTCAGAGAACAATCACCTAGCTGTCGTTCGATATCGCTTCAAAGGTGGTCATATCGATTCGAAGCCACTCGGTGCGGTCCGGGATATTGAATAATATTTCCGTTATCTTTATGTACTCCCACCATGTCGACGCTCACGCAGGCAGCGTGTATATCCGAAAAAACGAGCCTTCAACCTGTCACATGTCAGTTACAAATGTTTTCGCCGCTAAAGTTAATCAACAGTGCAGCTACACATTCGAGGTAATTTCAGCCTGCGGCAGACAGAAATCGTGAAACGAAAATTCATAACCCTTATAAACATTCCCAGTGCATTCCAAAATCAGAATAATTGCTGGTTTAGATATCAAATCTGATCGCTGAATTTTCTAAGCAATATCCTTACAGCTAGGCAAAAGTGATGAAGTCTTGACAACGTATCGTTACTTTGTTCAAAATGGAAAAGAGTCTACTTTGAAGCAGTAACCAACATTTTTATTGCAAGATTTTTCAATGTTTCAATATTCTCATTTCAACCACTTTTAATGGTACGTGTAACTACAAGTCAAGTGCAGTAGAATGTTTCGTACAGGAGGAAACTTCTTGTTTATTACAATTTTGCTAATAAAACCCGATGCTACACTGGATCTCGATTAGATACAAACAAAATCTGAAGTTTGGAAAACGTGTTTGGCATTGGAAATCATCGCAGATGCAGTAAAATGCGACAGTGTCTTTTCGTCCGTTTGTTCCACTCACAGTTGACTTTGGTTGTTTGCGGTATCCAGTGCAAAATTTATTCAACTACCATGCACCTCCATCATCAAAATAAAATCCGACTGGGAAAACCGAAAACTCTTCATAAAATTGACCTAAATTACAATTCCTGCATTAAAAACATTTGGGAAATATTTAATATTGACGTTCACTACTAGATGAAGAAATACCCTGCTAATGATGGTTTCTATTATCTTTCCTTTCTAGCCGTGCAAGTCGAAGTGGTTCGAGCGGAGGCGGCACCGGTACAGGATCCGGTGCCAACCTGAGCAGCAACTCGCGAACGTACGACCTGTACGATGCGGAGCTGGATGTAAATCGGGAGAAACGAACTCAGCGCCATCTGGGAGCAATGGCATCCGCCCAAGTGCTGTGCGTTTGCCCCCTGATGATTCTTAGGTAAGCCCGGACGCGCAATTCGTAACTTTGTTTTTGAAGTTTGAACTGCTTGTAGCAACCGTTCTATTCGACTTTGTATAAATGTGCAATCAGCAGAGCTGCTACTGTAAAAAGTTGTTCATTTCCGACATGTGTTATGCATACGCCATCAGTTTCAATAACGGTTTGAGGCAACAGATTCTTCATCATTTGGTTTACTTACGCCATATACTTTCTGCGAGTAATGTAACGAAATCAAACCCAGATGATTCAAATTCCTTTTTGGTTCAACGAAATACTAGCAGTAACTACACGTAATCATATTTGCCCTTCTAGTTACTAATGAACTTCACCTAAACCGTGCCAATGAACACATCTTGTTTTCACAGCTTTTATTTGACACAGCACAATACAAAAAGAATGTTTAACGGCGCCAGTTAATTCTAGTGTCCTAATTTTTGAGGTATCTTAAAAACTAAAAGCAAATTTTTTATTCTCGCTGCCGACTACGAGCTAAATTTAATTCTAGAATTAAAACTAACATGTTTAAAAATTGCTGGTTCTTTGTTGACTGGGTATCTTGAAGGCCACTGAGCCAGGAAATCATGGAAGGCTTGTATTTCTTGGGCCCTGACGGATTCGTGCGGGGTCTGATTGTGCTGGTTCCAAATCGAAGGGCTAAATGTGTTCTTGCCGTTTTGTTGGATGTAGGCAAAAGGGAAAGGGACTAGAGTGCGGCATGGATGGATTATAGGAAAACGTATATAAGGTACATGTAGGGTAGGTCAAAGCTCGCCAAGACATTAAGGGTGTTCAAAATTTCGAGTTTCACGAAATTAAACGAAATTTATCCAAATTGAGAACACATTTTTGCCTTTCTCCTAGAAAGGTATAGCAATCACTGGGAAAACCAAAGGTATAAAAGTGGTCCCAATGGCCGAATGTCATATACCACCCGACCCCTTTCGACGAACTAAGCATTTTCTGTATGTATGTATGTGTGTATGTGTGTGTGTGTGTATGTGCAACTTTTTTTCTCACTCACGTTTCTCAGAGATGGCTGGACCGATTTTCATAATATTGATTGCAAATGAAAGGTCTAGTTGCGCCATAGGTTGTTATTGATTTTTATTGTAATCGGATTTTTAGTTCAGAGGTTATGTATCAAAATGTAAAAATCACGATACATCAATATCTCAGAAACCACACAACCGATTTCAATAAAACTGGTTGCAAATGATCGGGCTGTCTCCAAAACCCTTAACTTTTAAATTTCGTTATGATTGAACATATGGTATAAAAGTTATGTGAAGAAAAGTTATCCCGAGGTTGTTTAAACTCACTCATTTTTCTCAGAGATGGCTGAACCGATTTTCATGAAATCAGTGTCATATGGAAGGTTTTGTTGCCCCATAAGACCCTATTGATTTTTTTGCAAACGGATAATTACTTTGCTTGTTATGGATGAAAATGTGAAATCCACCTATGAAAAGAAACATATTCCGAACTTGGACTCACTCACTTTCCTCAGAGATGGTTGAACCGATTTACACAAAGTTAGTGTCAAATGGAAGGTCCAGCTGCCTCATAACACCCTACTGAATTTCACTGTAATTGTAACTTTATCTGTAATGTATCAAAATGTGAAAATCACGAAACTTCATTACCTCAGAAACTACACAACCGATTTGAAAATATTGATATCAAAAGAACAGGCTAGTTAAAGGATAACTGATGGAATATGATAATTGAACACGTGGTTTAAAAGATGTGAAAAGAATGTCATATTTGAAAAAGAAGAAAAATCCTTTCCTATAAATAATCGAATCTAAAATGATATTTAATCGAATGATATATAATCGAGTCTACAGTAACGTTTCGATTGTACCACGATCAAAAACAAATTTTGAAACATATTATTATATGTGTTTGAATGTTATATTTTAAATGTTAGGTATGGTTTCACTGGCTACCAAAAATTTGTTATTTAGGATGAAGAATAAATCTATCAAATGTTATCAAGGTGTTTTGCCTTTCTCCTAGAAAGGTATACTGCCGTTCCAAGCATAGTTGTCCCAGCGTGCATAAGGTTTGTGTAGAACATGGGACTACTATGATTAGAAGGGCAGTATAGCAATCACTGAAAAAACTCAAGATATAAAAGTGCTCCAAAGGGCCGAATGTCGTATATCACTCGACTCAAGTCGACGAGCTGAGCATGTGGGTGTGTATATGTGTGTGTATGTGTGTGCGTGTATGTGTGTGTATGTGTGTGTATGTGTGTGTGTAACGCTCTTCCAATCTCACTCGATTTTCTCAGCGATGGCTGGACCGATTTCAATGAAATTAATTGCAAATGAAAGGTCTATTTGCCCCAGAAGACTCTATTGAATTTTATTGTAATCGGATTTCTAGTTTAGAGGTTATATATCAAAATGTAAAAATCACGAAACATCATTATCTCAGAAACTACGCACCCGATTTCAACAAAATTTATCTCAAATAACCGAGCTACCTAAAAAATTCTTAACTTTTGAATTTCATGAAGATTGGACATGTGAGAAACGTGTTCTCTAGACTATTCAATCTCACTCATGTTTCTCAGAGATGGCTGGACCGATTTTCATAGAATCGGTATCAAATGGAAGGTCTAGTTGCCCCATGAGACCCTATTGATTTTTTTCGCAATCGGACTATTACTTTGCCTTTTATGTTTATACATATGAAATCCAGCTATGAAAGAAAAATATTCACAAGATTACTAAAACTCACTCCTTTTTCTCAGAGATGGCTGAACCGATTTTCACTAAATTAGTGTCAAATGAGAGGTCCAGCTGCCTCATAACACCCTATTGAATTTAACTGTAACTTCGTCTGTAATGTAACGAAATGTGAAAACCACGAAACTTCATTATCTCAGAAACTACACAACCGATTTGAACAATATTGATATCAGATAAACGGGTTAGTTGAAGGTTAACTTAAAGATAGACCCTGGGTTGTTCAGGGCGGTCATGCAAAAATGCTCAGACGACTGATTTTCTGCCGAAGGCCGGGAAACCATCAGGTGACCCATCGGCTTATAGATCAATCTGTCTGCTAGACACAGCGGGCATGGGACATGGTGAGGCAGGCGAGGTTGAGTTGAAAAGTTGACAGCCGCGCAATCCATAAACGTAGTTGGGATTGAATGCACTCCAGGAAACTGGAGTTAGCGCCTGCAAGAAAGCTTCCACGACTGCAGCACCATTAATAACGCATGATGTCAAATAGCTCGGTGATATTTAGCAGCAGACGGCATACTCAGATATGGCGGACCCGTCCAATTCTACCAAAGGTAGACGGACGCACCGACTCATCCCAGTGGTAGCCGGGATGGATCGAGAGGCGCCATGGAGAACTTAATTTCCACCTGACACATTTATAAATGTTAGTTATGCATCAGCTGGTCTCGAGGTACGATGCTGGCCTAACAATCCAGTCGTCGTAGGTTCGAGTCTTGTCTCGGGAGAGACTGTTACTGTCAGTAGGATCGTAGCGCTAGCCCGGCAATTGTCCTGTACACTTAACGGTTGGCTGCGAAGTCTGTGGGTAGTAAACAGAAGGTCATGTTCCGAATCGGAATGTAGCACCAAGGCTTTGCTTTAGTTATGCAAATTTACTGGACAAGGTGTTTTCCGATGGAAGTTTCCTGAAAAATCCCTCAAGTTATTACAAATATTCAGTTAATCTGGCGGGTGGTCAACTACAAGAAAGGGGTCCACTATAAGTTAATTTACCCTTGGCCACGATTTTGGTTTGGTTTCTGTTACTTTTTCACCTTTTCTGAAACCGACTGGTGAGGAGGCACTTCGGAATCCTTTAAAGCCAACGCTTTAAGGCCGTGAACATACTAGCGCCGTAGGCTAATGTACAGCCCTAAGTAAAGCCCTGCCGCAGGTTAATGTACAGCTAACCCACGGCAAGGCGAACCGTCTCCGCAGTGCAAGACGCGCCAGTATATTTTCGGCCTAACTCATACGGCCTATTGTCTCATAGCACCAGCAAATGTATAAACAAGCTCAGAAATTCTGGTAAGCTTCAGTGAACGATTCGATGCGAATGCTATTCTGTCTTCGTCCCGATTTTATTTGCCATGATGAATCTATCAATGCCACGGTGAACCGATACAAATATTTACTGAGTTGCATCGATGTGATTTTGAACCGTATCCAATCGGCAAATAATGAGAAACAGCAGGAAAAAGGAAAGACACGAATCGATCGTTTCAGTTCATCCGAACACATGTACGCGCCCGATGAAGTATGCGTTCGTGTTACATTGACATTAGTCCACAGCGAACGGTTCACGAAGCGAATGAAGATTCAATGCAGGAATCAGGAGCCCTGCTCGCAGCAATCAGGTCAAGCCAATGTGCTTAATCGGTTAAAAATTTAGAAATATTGATTGAACTTTTATATTGCTATTCGAATTTATTGACCCTAAGACGGTCACCAAGAGACGAAACAGCTCTTGGAAATAATAAAATTTTTCAAATGATAAAAACTCTTAAACTTGCGGCGAAACTTTCTACGAGCAGCATTACGTTATAGAGGAGAATGATAGAGGATTTAAAGAAACCAAAGTTCAAAGGCCGTCGTCTTGAATTATATCAGATAAAAGCGTTTTTGATCATGTTTGCTGCCACGATTACTTCTGCGCTGTGTGGTACAGAATTTCGCACGTTGCACAGGATTTGGTGCATTTAGATCGAGAATAGAACGGAAAAACTATTTTAAAAGATCCATTCCATCTGAGCTGCTCCCGAAAAGCACTCAAGTCATTTCGTTTCGGTTAACCTGGCACAAAGCCAGCTTCCCATTTCGATAAAACATTGCGTTCACTAATAACCGAAATAAATTGAATTTTCCGAATCAGAACATAGTACAGTGGGAATAGCATTTTAAACCAAAGCTCGGAGTCCCATGACTAAAGCAGTTCAATTTGATTAAAATGCTAGGTATAGTATTTCAAGGCAATTTGCGGTTACAGTAGAAATAGCTATCGCAACGTGTATCCATTCTGGAAAGGGCCTTCATCGAACAATGAAAGTCAAATTACGGAACGCGGTAACCCGAAAAAGCCTTATCGTATAAATATAAATTGTTTCATTTCTAAGAATTACAACCGAACGAGAGTTCGGTTGCGGGTGCCTGCTTCCCCACGGCTCAGAATTTTTTTTTTGCGATTATACCTACAAGTTTCTAATCAAAGCGTTGTACGCTAGAAAAAGATGAAAGAAAAATTGGTACGTTTTTTTGCAACCCCTTTTTGCCTGCAACCATCAGCAAATCAGCAATAAGTTTCTACGGAAATTGGGATTTGATTTATTCCTATTATAATTTCAAACCCAAGAAAAAATAGGAATATTTTGATCTTCTATTGTTATTTCAAATTCAATATCTATATCATTATTATCGTTGAAAAATTAAGGGTATTCCGAGCATTTTAATAATCTACAGTCTTCAGCCGCAGTAGTGCTGTGATACCAGCTTCACCAAACAATCACCACTGTAATATTAATCGCGAAAAACGACCCTTTGATCTGACAAAAATCAATTTTATCACTAAATCTCGGTCCCGACGACCGAAAAGAGGTATTCTATTAAATAGAACCTTAATTACATCCATCATCAATCACGTAAACGCGCCTTCCACCGCTTTAAAGTAAATCCAACTAATCCGCCTCCCCTCTCCTCAAACGTACTAATTACACAGTTTCCATCGCGAAAGTTAAATTTTAGTCAACTTTTCCAATGTAAACAGCGATTTATCGCACCGGACAAGCTGGTACGGCTGGAAAAGCCGGATAGATTAATTCATTACACGGCCTGTAATGCCTGTATCAGACTAACCGTTGCAGCGGTCGACCGCTACCGTTCCGTTCTTTTTCGACCAATCAGAACACAGTGGTCGACCGTCGCTTTTTGTTGTTGCAAAAATAGAATCTTTTCTATTTTTGCCGCCGACCGTTCCCAACGGTTGCCGGCTGCTGTCATTGACATGGCGAAGGCAAACGAATCTCTCCACACCTACACAAGATCATATATAGAAACTTGACAAATGAAAATGTGTGCTACTCTTTTTGGCACACACGACAGCCAGTCAAAACATTAATAGCACCGGCAACGCTGGTTGGCGATGTCAATTTTCGACCAACGCACACTGGCGAAAATGAATCCAAATTCCCACTAATTAAAAGCCGCTGGGCTGGATACCTTAAATAAAGCATTTCTTATGTGAAATTGGCCAATAAATCGATAGGTGATATTTTCATTCTGTGCAGGGCACGGGAAAGGGTCTATCTTTCCAAAAATACGCAAAAATAGGGTGAAAAGAGGCGGAAAAGACCATTTCCCGTGCCCTGGCCAAAATGAAACCATCGCCAATCAATTTGTTGACCAATTTTACATAAGAAATGCTATATTTAAGGTATCCCAGCCCAGCGGCTTTTAATTAGTGGGAATTTGGATTCATTTTTGCCAGTGTGCGTTGGTCGAAAATTGACATCGCCAACCAGCGTTGCCGGTGCTATCAATGTTTTGACTGGCTGTCGTGTGTGCCAAAAAGAGAAGCACACATTTTCATTTGTCAAGTCTCCATATGTGATCTTGTGTAGGTGTGAAGAGATTCGTTTGCCTTCGCCATGTCAATGACAGCAGCCGGCAACCGTTGGGAACGGTCGGCGGCAAAAATAGAAAAGATTCTATTTTTTGCAACAACAAAAAGCGACGGTCGACCGCTGTGTTCTGATTGGTCGAGAAAGAACGGAACGGTAGCGATTTACCGCTGCAACGGTTAGTCTGATACAGGCTTAACCTTTGTTCTGTCAATATTAAAATCTGTCGCCAATTTTTGTTGCACTGTTTACCGCGCAGTTAATCTCAACAGGGATTTTCATGCCCGCTGGTAAAGTTAAACAACGAACACAATTAAACTTATTGGAACTATGAGGAGAGTTTTGAAAATTCAAACTTCGATTTTACAAACAGACTTGAAGGCAATCGTAATAGAAATAGCACGAAATTTGATTGAAATTTCAAACTCTTCACTCTAATATGTCTTATAACAAAACAGCGAACATCAATGAATTTCCAAACTGGATTGCTTCAATTGTACGGAAAAATTCCACGAGTTGTAGTTCACGATTTCCGAGATATTGAACAAAAGTCGAAAGAAAAAGAAGATTTGTCCTAGTATCATTTGATTTCGCAGCAAAATAAGCCGGTATTGATACGAGGAGAAGTCCTTCGTAAACCGTAAGGCGGCTTCTCGGAAGGATTCCGATTGATCTTTTTCGCGGAATAACAATATTTCCCGCTTATGCCGGTAAGTTATTTCTACTCTCCGAAGTTGCTTCCGGCAGCACAGCTGAATTTATATACATCCATTTTTCGCTCCGTTAGCTCCAATTCTCGGCGGTTCGGGAATTGTTGTTTATTTCTTCAAGAAATCGTGGGAAGCAGAAAAGAAGAGTTAGAGAGTTAGAGTTTATTGATACGTTAGATGCTCCGCTCCAGCTGGAGCGGAAAATTCCTTTTACAGTTTGTCATATCGGGTACTTCCCCGCGGGGGAAGCACGCTTAGACAAGTAGATCCACTACTGGTTTAAAAAACTCATAAAAGACTAGAAAATATCTACAAACTGGTGAATAAAATAAGAAAATATTTTGAGCCACAGTAACAGACTTGAATAGGATTAAATGTGAAAATAATAAAAAATATTAATTATTTTTAAACTAAAACAAATTGGATATAATCAAAAACGGAAGCCAATAAAATTCAAAAAATAATAATTTTGAAACAATCCAAATCTTACTTCTATGGCCACAGATCGTGTAGATCCTATGTCGAATCCAAAATACGCCTCCATAAATCGAAAGATTCTACACTTGAATACCCCAAGTGTAAAAGTGTACGCCTCCCCTCCTTCAACGTTCACGTTTCATGTTTGTAGAGCGCCACTAAAGAGGATCAATCTCCTAAAGAGCAAAAACTCGTGCCGATAAGTAGGCGGCGGAACCTAAGCTGGCTACGCAATCCGTTTTACTACCGTGAGATGACAAAATGATTTTTTCGAATATGGGGTTTTTATGCCAATTTGTTCATTATTCGAAGACCTATCTTCTGGTATCTTCCTTCGCGTTGTTACTTATCCGTACGTTGTATAAAATATAAAAAAAGAGACGTAGGCACCCATTTCAATACAAAAGTGGCGAGAAATTCATTCGTTTTTGGGCCGTGCTGAAAAACTGATCACTTGGATCTACGTCACAATGTCATATCACGGCAGTTTAAGATGAAACGGGACGTGGTCGCGATCAACTCGAATTTTGCAATCTAATTTTTACTTGATTTATGAAGACTACGTACATGAAACTTTGATCAATTGTTTTCACAACTGTTGCATGCCTGAAGTAGCAATTTGAGTGCTGTTTATTTAGTGGAAGCCGAATTTTTTACGCTCAAACTACAAAAGTAAAAAGAACTCCAACCTCAAAATTGTATAGGAAAAGACCACAATTCCGTTTCACCTTAAGCTCTGTTCGCTGCCACAATTTGCCTCCTTACCTTGCGGCTCTCCTTGTTATCACACGGTACGAATGTACCAAGCAAGATATACGAATTAATCAACCACTTCGAAAATATTTCCATCCATCATCACCGCAGCATCATTTGTAGAACCACCGCGCTCGCTACCACACACCATTTTCTTAGTTTTCACAATGCTTATGGACTGGTGGTTCAATCCTCGCAGTTTCGCTTCTGAGAGCCGTGAAGGCCTTCTCCATGATACCTGCCTTTGCTAAACGAAAAGCCTTCCACAGCCATACCATAGCTCGATACACGTTACTGAATCGTGCATCGCCTCGAAGTCAAAAGATATATAATGTAAGTTGTATTATCAAGAGTTATTGAGGATCTCGAAACTCGCCGACGCCTTAAGGTGAACATCTGATCCGTCTCGTTTAAAAACCGTACTGCTGTTCACCAACAAAGGCTTTCTTCTTCTATTAAACAGGATAAGGGAAAGAACTAGCGGAATTGTGAAGAAGATAATTTAGGGCGGAGGGTAGTTGCTTCAGTCGAGTCTATATCCCTTCTTATAGATAGGGCATATGAGTCCTTTCAATCAGTCCGTAGGTAATTTCGTCAGACCGTACCCTCAAGATAATCTGGTGAATGTGTGGTTATGTGCTTCCACTGCTCGTTCAGGTCCACTTCAACAGGTTCATCGATCCATCCATCATCTTTCTGAGTGAACTCTGCAGCAACTCCTTCCTGATAGCCTCTATCTTAGCTGTATCTTACCTTATCTTATCCTGGGATCATCCTCTCCTTTGGGGTTTCTTCAGGTTTTTCGTCCGAATGTTCGAACTTGCAAATGGCTTTCCCCTGGCCGCGGTGAGGTTTACTAGTCTTGATGGTAGAGTTAAGTCGTGCTGTGGGCACTCTCCTCTTTAACGTCGTCGGTTTTATCGTTTATCGGCTCGGCATTTTCAGAACCAATGTCGCGCCCCGATATCAAATACTCTCGAGCTAATCAAACCACACTTTGAAGAATCAGTCCACGACGTTTTGCATCAAAAAATGCAAAAATTCTCTATTTTTCATGTACATTTTCACCTTCACACGCACTTAAGAAACTACCCATGCAGCATAAATCATAGTAACCCACGAGTCAACAGAAAACATTTGACAGCTCTATCAATCGAACTCTAACCGTGATCCACGAGGCCTATCTATCTCTGGATGGCAACAACTGGCAGGGCACTTCGTATTTCTCTTTCCCCACGAAGGCAGTGAGCTCCGAGGTGCAGCCAAGTTCCCCGAGAAGATATCGCTGTGACTGGCAATTAGCGAAAAGGGCATGTCAAAATCGCACTTCTTTCGCTCTGGACTAGCCGTGAACGGGGAAATTTACCGTGCCTGCCGGAAGTTGCGTCGTTCATCAAGAAATACCATAAAAGCGAAGACGCCGTGCCAGAAGGACATGACGTCGGCTCACTATTCGAAGTGTTCGTTGGAGGCGATGGGGCAGCTGAATATTGATGTAGTACCCAATCTCCCAGCTGCGTTCCATCGAGTGTTTCTGGGCAAACCTGGAGTGTAAGCTCTACTTCCGCAATTTTGTCACAGAAACTGAGAAGGAGTTGATAAATTAAACGGAGAAAAAACTCAAAAACATGCCTACCAGAGTGTTCCAAAAAAAAATCTATATTGCAAAAGTCAAGGCGCTGACTCTAAATTGAAAGCCAATGTTATTCATAGTTGCTTGCTTGCTTGCTTAGATGGCCTTACGTCCTAAGACATGGCCTGCATAACGTGGTTCCGCCAATTAACTCGGTCCATGGCTGCCTGCCTCCAGTTCAGCGGGCACATAATATTCATAGTATTTTTGTTGAACATTTAGACTTTCTCAAACATTGTTCGCAGATTGCCTAAACGTGATTTATGGAAAAATGACTTTTTCAAGATAAAAACCACTTTTTTGCACTTTTTGAAATTCTGTTCGATTCCCACATTTTTCCATATATTCTTCTGTTTTTCCAGGGTTTTTTTTTTATTTTTTTTATATGGATCTGTTCAGCATCGCATTCATCGCGTCGTTTGGGCGACCTGAAATCATTTTCTAAAAAAGACGTCATGTTCTGCAAAAATACTATAAATAACATTATCTTTCAATTTACGGTTGAGCACCTCGACATTTTTAACATCGATTTTTTTGGAAAATCCTTATGCCTACATGCTAAGTAAGCTAATGTAATCGAGTAAGTTATCAAACTCAATTATCCATCTTAGTTTTTTATCATAATCCAAAAAACTCTACACTGGTTCCCTACCACTGTTATCCGAGTTTCAACATGGATTTATGAAGAAACGGACAACTACTACAAGTCTCATCACGTTCACTAGATTTTTTCCAGCAGATCAATTAAGAGTGCTATATATTTAGGCGCTCGCATTCCCGCATTTTCTCCATCGCACCTGGTGTTCCACAAGGTAGCGTTCTAGGTCCGCTTATGTTTATATAATCCATCAACAACCTGTGCTTTCGTTTGAAATCTGACAAAATTGCTGTGTGAATTGTGAAGCTCTTATGTTAGCATTACCCAAATAATTACTAGCTTGCAACGTTTTGCCTCCATACGAGAATTCGGAGTCATCGTTGATAATGAACTTCAGTTTAAGTAGCACATTTCCATCACTACTACTAAAGCGTTCACAGCTCAAGGATTTGATAAACGTACCGCCTACAACTTCAACGGCATTTATGCCCTGAATGCGCTTCACTGGTCTTTGCCGGAGTCAGCTAACCTGCCCGGTACTCTCTGGGTTGTTTCTAATACACCTGATTTTTTTTTTTTTTGCACGACGATGCGTTCCGTGTAGAAAAACCGTGTTATTTTGAGAAACCGTGCAAAAAAATCGGGAATTTATTCAAGCATGCTGCCTTACTACGATGCCTAGTCTTGCATCGCGATGTGGATGCCATCTTTTGTATAGCTGGTAAGACATCGCATTTCATAGTTCAACCGTCCGCTCCGGATCAGTCATTGTTTAAGCCGCCCGTCACATGGAGAACAGACGCTCAGAATAGCTGCCCTCAAAGGGGAACCTTTACTGTCAGTTCACAACCAAGCATTCCCACCGGCTCTCTGATCTTTCCTTGGTTGCTGGAATTCCAGTTGATACTATGTGAAGGTAGGGATGGGAGTGGCAAAGCACCATGCTCTGGACCACACTGGCGTCAATTTTTGTCAACTGGTACGAGTTGTAGTATCCAATGCCCATCCTTTTACCAACCAAATCCAATCGCTATCTAAACGAGAACCAACTAAAACCCAATAAAATACGGAACCGATCCGAATCCAACACAAATCCAATCGTTATCCAAACGAATTTCGACTAAAACCTAATACAACACGAAGCCGATCTAAATCCAATTCAATTTCAATCAAAATCCAGTCCAAATTCAATTCCAACCCAATCCAAATTCTATCCAAATCCAATACATATCCAATCTAAATCCAATCCAATCCAAATCCAATCCAAACCCAATCCAAATCCAATCCAAATTCAATCCAAATCCAATCCAAATCCAATCCAAATCCAATCCAAATCCAATCCAAATTCAATCCAAATCCAATCCAAATCTGAATCAAATCCAAATCCAATCCAAACCGAATTCAAATCCAACCCAAACCGAATTCAAATCCAATCCAAATCCAATCCAAATCCAATCCAAATCCAATCCAAATCCAATCCAAATCCAATCCAAATCCAATCCAAATCCAATCCAAATCCAATCCAAATCCAATCCAAATCCAATCCAAATCCAATCCAAATCCAATCCAAATCCAATCCAAATCCAATCCAAATCCAATCCAAATCCAATCCAAATCCAATCCAAATCCAATCCAAATCCAATCCAAATCCAATCCAAACCCAATCCAAATCCAATCCAAATCCAATCCAAATCCAATCTAAATCCAATCCAAATCTGAATCAAATCCAAATCCAATCCAAACCGAATTCGAATCCAATCAAAATCCAGTCCAAATCCAATCGAAATCCAATTCAAATCCAATCCAAATCCAATCCAAATCCAATCCAAATCCAATCCAAATCCAATCCAAATCCAATCCAAGTCCAATCCAAATCCAATCCAAAACCAATCCAAATCCAATCCAAATCCAATCCAAACCCAATCCAATCCGAATCCAATCCAAATCCAATCCAAATCCAATCCAAATCCAATCCAAATCCAATCCAAATCCAATTCAAATCCAATCCAAAAACCAATCAAATTCCAGTCCAAATTCAATTCAAACCCAATCAAAATCCTATCCCAATCCAATCCAAATCCAATCCAAATCCAATCCAAATCCAATCCAAATCCAATCCAAATCCAATCTAAATACAATCCAAATCCAATCCAAATCCAATCCAAATCCAATCCAAATCCAATCCAAATCCAATCCAAATCCAATCCAAATCCAATCCAAATCCAATCCAAATCCAATCCAAATCCAATCCAAATCCAATCCAAATCCAATCCAAATCCAATCCAAATCCAATCCAAATCCAATCCAAATCCAATCCAAATCCAATCCAAATCCAATCTAAATCCAATCCAAATCCAATCCAAATCCAATCCATATTTAATCCTAATCCAATGCAAATCCAATCCAAAATCATTCCAAATCTATTCCATATGCAATCAAAATGCAATTCAATACCATTTCAAATTCCCTGCAAACACAAATTAAAAAAAAAAGAAACTTTTCATGAAAACAAATAATCCGTCGTATTAAATGTAGATGTTACTTGGGTTTTTTAATAAAAAGATTCTTTTAAACTGATCATCACTTTGGAGTGGGTGGAAGAACATTCTCTGTATAAAATATGCTGCAATTTCTCCGTACTACGTGAAAGCTTTTCATCTTATTGCACATTCGTGGTTAAGCCGGGATTCACCTCGTTCGGTCAAACTGACAGCAATGAGAGGAAAATTCCCTCCAGTGACGGACTGCAAATGTACAGTACATTACATTAAACATCCTCACATCATTATTAACTCTTCTCTCAAATCTTAATGATTTTCAAAGAAAAGCAACGGTTCTTTTATTTTATTAATCAACATTCAGATTGTAAATTGTAAATATTAGTGATTCGACTTTAATTTATCCAGCGGAAATATTCCTGTACTCCTTTTGACCAGTGTGCATTCAAGTGACCTGTTTGGAATTGATAAGCAGGCAGGATTTTATCGCCAATGCTTCCCCATAAGCGGATCAACGTCGTCGAGTAGCAGAGACTGAAAAATCTATGTTGCACGCAAGAAAAATCTTTTTCAATTCGAAAAAACAGCATATCGTTTTTAATAGTTACTAATAATACCGTAATGTGATATTTATCTCCTAGGTATCACAACTTCGTTGCACAAACAATCCGATTAAACCAATGAAATGGAATATGCTTGAAGAATCTTCATCAAAGAAGCGGTGCAAAAATTGTCTCCCATTTTGCGCTGCGTACCATTTTTTCGAGTGCGGTGATGGGAAAGTGTTGAAATGAAGCTGTATGCGCTTTTCTTTCACAGACACTAGCCGTTGGTAACCCTGGCCGGGTGGGGGCTGCGCACGTCGAATGGTTGTCCCTCACTGCAGCTGACAACTGACAACTGATGGGTATTAATAATATTGTGGGTGCAGTTGCTGTTCACTTTCATTCAATTTAACACGCCACCACCATCGTCACCGGCACAGACTTTTCCTGGCTGCAAGTGATAGAACGGCAGTGAGGACAAGTGGGTTCACAATCTAGACAGAATCGCGGATAAAGATATGCATGATGCTGTCATTTTATGGCGCGAGCGAATTTTGAATACACAATTAGTTGCGTGGAAGCTCTCTTTTGTTGCCCTTCCTTTAACTTGTTTAAGTATTCTGTCCACACTCTAACCACCAACTTTACAATTAAAGCTTAAATGGCAGCTCTTTTCAAGTAAATTTTCCGGGAAACTCTCACGGTGTGATATTAAAAATATATTGCTATCCTGCTGTGTTCGCAAAATGGTATTTGACCTGATTTTAAAAAGCAAACATCCGCCCAAAGGCTCTTCTTCATCAATGGAAACACAACCGTTCCTGTCGCTGATATGATGTTCAGTTCAGTGACCAATAATGTGAAATTGTGAAGCATTTTCTGCTCGTTGTTATATATTTCATTCTTCCTGTTTTTCATTCATGCAGGTTGGCTCGGATGACCCTGGTGGAGACGTACGAGAATCAGGCCCACTTCGACATCACGTATCTGATGTTCGTATGGTTCGCGTTCCTGCCGACGGTTATTGTTCCCTGGATTTACGCCAGCTGGGTGCTGTCGAGGTGAGTTTCCATGTGAATTTTTCACCCCCGTGTAACCAACAACGGGCAGCCAAGCGTCCCCATCGACTGGAGACGCCTGGCTGCTCTCGAATGCGAAGTAAACACTCCCCACAAACTAGGTCGGCTCTTGCGGACTGGCACTTCACTTCACAGCACCCGAATATATTACGATTAACGAGCCTCTCTGCCGTTGTGCCGTCGAAGCCCAGCCAAAATGCCATAAATATACGGTTCCTTTTCTCAGCATTTCTTATCGCTTCGTTCCTCTGTGACATTAAGCGTATATTATCACTGATGATGAGGCTCGTTATTTACTTTCAGCCATCATCTCTGCCACAACGCTTCACCGCCACCGGACGGGATAGATAGATGTACTGTGGTGGCAACATTCCGATTTCCTTAGTTTTGTTTTGCTTAGTGTCATATTCTTCTCGCTCGTTACCATGGCCTATCATCGTCGGGCGGCGATACCACATTTTCATCTTCATCACCATGCTGTGTCATTCGGTGGATAGTGGAACTTTCGCAGCTGGTAGTCGGAACCGACAGTTTCTCGGGATTCAATTGTCGCATGATAATTGCTTTACATGACAACTTTAGTCATTAAGCATGTCATGTCTCTAACTAAAGTTTTGGACGGGACAAAGTTTTGGACGGTATTCAACCGCTTTAGAATTAAATGCGTCGAATGATTGCAATTGTGTAGAACCAATTTAGGTGAACCTAGTACTACTCAGCGTAATTGAATTAACAGAGTTTAAACAATGGCCAAACTTTATGTCACACTCAATCCGATTCCGGTATTCAGTATCAAGTGAAATGATTGAGATTTATTTTGGCAATAATAAAGTGAATTACATAAATGCAAAAATTTGATATTAGCTTAGCTGTCTGCCGCAATACAATCCATGAGGGACTCTTTCGAAATTTTAAATTCAATAAAACAATAAGCAATTTAAAAATAATGAATTTGGATTAGATTTGGATTGGATTTTGATTGGATTTGGATTGGATTTTGAATGGATTTGGATTGGATTTGGATAGGATTTCGATTGAATTTGGATTGGATTTTGATTGGTTTTGGATTGGATTTGGATTGAATTTGGATTGGATTTGGATTGGATTTGGATTGGATTTGGATTGGATTTGGATTGAATTTTGAATGGATTTGGATTGGATTTTGATTGGATTTGGATTGGATTTGGATGGATTTGGATTGGATTTGGATTGGATTTGGATTGGATTTAGATTGGATTCAGATTGGATTTCGATTGGATTTTAAATGGATTTGCATTGGATTTGGATTAGATTTGGGTTGGATTTGGATTGGATTTGGATTGGATTTGGATTGGACTTGGATTGGATTTGGATTGGATTTGGATTGGATTTGGATTGGATTTGGATTGGATTTGGATTGGATTTGGATTGGATTTGGATTGGATTTTGATTTGTTTTGGATTGGATTTGGATTGAATTTGGATTGGATTTGGATTGGATTTTGATTGGATTTGGATTGGATTTGGATTGGTTTTGGATTTATTTTGGATTAGATTTGGATTGGATTTGAATTGGATTTTGGATTGGATTTGGATTGGATTTGGATTTGGAATGGATTTGGATTGGATTTGGATTGGATTTGGATTAGATTTAAATTGGATTTGGGTTAGATATGAATTGGATTTGGATTGGATTTAGGTTGAATTTGGATTGGATTTGGATTGGATTTGGATTGGATTTGAAATGGATTTGGATTGGATTTGGTTTTGATTTCGATTGGATTTGGATTGGATTTGGATTGGATTTAGATTGGATTTGGATTGGTTTTGGATTGGCTTTGGATTGGATTTGGATTGGATTTGGATTGGATTTGGATTGGATTTGGATTGGATTTGGATTGGATTTGGATTGGATTTGGATTGGATTTGGATTTGGATTGGATTTGGATTGGATTTGGTTTGTATTTGGATTGGATTTGGATTGGATTTGGATTGGATTTGGATTGGATTTGGATTGGATTTGGATTGGATTTGGATTGGATTTGGATTGGATTTGGATTGGATTTGGATTGGATTTGTATTGGATTTGGATTGAATTTGGATTGGATTTGGATTGGATTTGGATTGGATTTGGATTGAATTTGGATTGGATTTGGATTGGATTTGGATTGGATTTGGATTGGATTTGGATTGGATTTGGATTGGATTTGGATTGGATTTGGATTGGATTTGGATTGGATTTGGATTGGATTTGGATTGGTTTTGGATTGGATTTGGATTGGATTTGGATTGGATTTGAATTGGATTTGGATTGGATTTGGATTGGATTTGGATTGGATTTGGATTGGTTTTGGATTGGTTTTGGATTGGATTTGGATTGGATTTGGATTGAATTTGGAATTTGGAATTTGGATTTGGAATTTGGATTTGGATTGGATTTGGATTTGATTTGGATTGGATTTGGATTTGGATTGGATTTGGATTGGATTTGGATTGGATTTGTATTGGATTTGGATTGGATTTGGATTGGATTTGGATTGGATTTGGATTGGATTTGGATTGGATTTGAATTGGATTTGAGTTGAATTTTGATTGAATTTTGATTGAATTTGGATTGAATTTGAATTGGATTTGGATTGAATTTGGATTGGATTTGGATTGGATTTGGATTGGATTTGGATTGGATTTGGATTGGATTTGGATTGGATTTGGATTAGATTTGGATGGGATTTGGATTGGATTTGGATTGGATTTGGTGCGTATTTGGATTGGATTTTGATTGGATTTGGATTGGATTTGGATTGGATTTGGATTGGATTTGGATTGGATTGGGATTTGGATTGGATTTGGTTTGTAATTGGATTGGATTTGGATTGGATTTGGATTGAGTTTGGATTGAATTTGGATTGGATATTAGATTTGGATTGGATTTTGATTGGATTTGGATTGGATTTTGAATGGATTTGGATTGGATTTGGATAGGATTTCGATTGAATTTGGATTGGATTTTGATATGTTTTGGATTGGATTTGGATTGAATTTGGATTGGATTTGGATTGGTTTTGGATTGGATTTGGATTGAATTTTGAATGGATTTGGATTGGATTTTGATTGGATTTGGATTGGATTTGGATGGATTTGGATTGGATTTGGATTGGATTTGGATTGGATTTAGATTGGATTCAGATTGGATTTGGATTGGATTTCGATTGGATTTTAAATGGATTTGCATTGGATTTGGATTAGATTTGGGTTGGATTTGGATTGGATTTGGATTGGATTTGGATTGGACTTGGATTGGATTTGGATTGGATTTGGATTGGATTTGGATTGGATTTGGATTGGATTTGGATTGGATTTGGATTGGATTTTGATTTGTTTTGGATTGGATTTGGATTGAATTTGGATTGGAATTGGATTGGATTTTGATTGGATTTGGATTGGATTTGGATTGGTTTTGGATTGGATTTGGATTAGATTTGGATTGGATTTGAATTGGATTTTGGATTGGATTTGGATTGGATTTGGATTTGGAATGGATTTGGATTGGATTTGGATTGGATTTGGATTGGATTTAAATTGGATTTGGGTTAGATATGAATTGGATTTGGATTGGATTTAGGTTGAATTTGGATTGGATTTGGATTGGATTTGGATTGGATTTGAAATGGATTTGGATTGGATTTGGTTTAGATTTGGATTGGATTTCGATTGGATTTGGATTGGATTTGGATTGGATTTAGATTGGATTTGGATTGGTTTTGGATTGGCTTTGGATTGGATTTTGATTGGATTTGGATTGGATTTGGATTGGATTTGGATTGGATTTGGATTGGATTTGGATTGGATTTGGATTGGATTTGGATTTGGATTGGATTTGGATTGGATTTGGTTTGGATTTGGATTGGATTTGGATTGGATTTGGATTGGATTTGGATTGGATTTGGATTGGATTTGGATTGGATTTGGATTGGATTTGGATCTGATTTGGATTGGATTTTGATTGGATTTGGATTGGATTTGTATTGGATTTGGATTGAATTTGGATTGGATTTGGATTGGATTTGGATTGAATTTGGATTGGATTTGGATTGGATTTGGATTGGATTTGGATTGGATTTGGATTGGACTTGGATTGGATTTGGATTGGATTTGGATTGGATTTGGATTGGATTTGGATTGGTTTTGGATTGGATTTGGATTGGATTTGGATTTGATTTGAATTGGATTTGGATTGGAATTGGATTGGATTTGGATTGGATTTGGTTTGGATTTGGATTGGTTTTGGATTGGATTTGGATTGGATTTGGATTGAATTTGGAATTTGGATTTGGAATTTGGATTTGGATTGGATTTGGATTGGATTTGGATTGGATTTGGATTTGGATTGGATTTGGATTGGATTTAGATTGGATTTGGATTGGATTTGGATTGGATTTGGATTGGATTTGGATTGGATTTGGATTGGATTTGGATTGGATTTGAATTGGATTTGAGTTGGATTTTGATTGAATTTTGATTGAATTTGGATTGAATTTGAATTGGATTTGGATTGAATTTGGATTGGATTTGGATTGGATTTGGATTGGAATTGGATTGGATTTGGATTGGATTTGGATTGGATTTGGATTGGATTTGGATTGGATTTGGATTGGATTTGGATTGGATTTGGATGGGATTTGGATTGGATTTGGATTGGATTTGGATTGGATTTGGTGCGTATTTGGATTGGATTTTGATTGGATTTGGATTGGATTTGGATTGGATTTGGATTGGATTTGGATTGGATTGGGATTTGGATTGGATTTGGTGTGTAATTGGATTGGATTTGGATTGGATTTGGATTGGATTTGGATTGGATTTTGATTGGATTTGGATTGGATTTGGATTGGATTTGGATTGGGTTTGGATTGAATTTGGATTGGATTTGGATTGAATTTGAATTGGATTTGGATTGGATTTGGATTGGATTTGGATTGGATTTGGATTGGATTTGGATTGGATTTGGATTGGATTTGGATTGGTTTTGGATTGGATTTGGATTGGATTTGGATTGGATTTGGATTGGATTTGGATTGGATTTGGATTGGATTTGGATTGGATTTGGATTGGATTTGGATTGGATTTGGATTGGATTTGGATTGGATTTGGATTGGATTTGGATTGGATTCTGATTGGATTTGGATTGGATTTGGATTGGATTTGGATTGAATTTGGATTGGATTTGGATTGGATTTGGATTGGATTTGGATTGGATTTGGATTGGATTTGGATTGGATTTGGATTGGATTTGGATGGGATTTGGATTGGATTTGGGTTGGATTTGGATTGGATTTGGAGTAGATTTGGATTGGATTTGGATTGGATTTGGATTGAATATGGATTGGATTTGGAATGGATTTGGATTGGATTTGGATTGGATTTGGATTGGATTTGGATTGGATTTGGATTGGATTTGGATTGGATTTGGATTGGATTTGGATTGGATGTGGATTGGATTTGGATTGGATTTGGATTGGATTTGGATTGGATTTTGAATGGATTTGGATTGCTTACACAAAAGTTCAGCTTCAAATATAACCCCTTTGATGAAAACCATCCGAGAAAAATAATGCTTCGATGTATTTTGAAAAACAAGTAGCGTTCAAAATGCAAAATTGTTTGCAAAGTTGTGTGTCAGCCCCGAAGACCTTGACCG
This sequence comes from Wyeomyia smithii, assembly GCF_029784165.1. Taxonomy (NCBI): domain Eukaryota; kingdom Metazoa; phylum Arthropoda; class Insecta; order Diptera; family Culicidae; genus Wyeomyia; species Wyeomyia smithii. The sequence goes on from NC_073694.1 coordinate 40,412,250, forward strand.
AGAACTCATTGAAAGTGGGTTCTCGTTCTCCCATCGGCAGTGGTTTATTGTGCAAAGAAGGGAAACATAACTTAACTTATCAGTTCCAACTTTTACTCCCCCGACAGCTTCTTCTTTCGTTGTTCATCTGAGCTTTTCATTCATGTTGTAACAAATTTCTCCATCGTTTTCGTTCATTGTAAACTCCTCCCAAGCATGTCTATGCAGTCAAGGAAGATAGAATCGAAAAGCTCAAACATTATCATTCAAGGTCAGTCGGGTGAGAGCTCTTCACTGGAATTGTGTGATTTTTTGCCCATCTTAGTCACGTACAATTGGATAGAGATTTCGATCGTATATATGTATAAAACGCCCCCCCGGGGCATAACGCCCCTGTCCTTTTATTCGGAAACACACAAAAAATAAGACATGAGACTATTGGGAATCCTTAGCGGGTCATAGGACCTACCTTCTGTGCAAGTTTGATAATTGTCACTAGCAGCAAAAAATAAATAAAAATCAATTTTGATTTGAGCTGCTTCAGATCTAATTTCTTGCAGCGTTTCCGTAACGTTTTTTCACTAATGTATAAAGTTTATTACCTGGTTTTTGTACTTATAAATCTCAAATGAACGTCTAAGCAGCTGTATCTAGTGAAGAAACGATAAAAATTGTATAATTTGCTTAAGTATTCAATGCTTTCTGCTACACTGCAGCTCCCGGGCAATATGCCCCACCGCTAGCCCGGCTGATTTGTTCATTGCTTTAGCGTTTGCTTCTGAGACTTCAAGCGCTGTTTCACTTCGCATGCTGAGCTGGCATACGAAGCTACTGCATGGGGCATATTATACTGCATCTGGGGCGTTTTGCCCCGGTAGATTGGAAAGCTTGCAATTTAGTCATATTTTTTAATAAAATTATGGCGTTTTTGTGTAACAGTAATTTCAAAACAAAATTATAGCAGTGCATTACGAACTAAATAGTGTATCCAACTGCATGAAAGATTTGTTGTTTGTGATAAACATAGCTACAATATTGACGATGTTCCTTAGGGGGGGCGTATTATACCTGTTTACCCTAATTAATCTTTTATTATCAATCACAGTAGTGATTCTACACTCCAATTCCGCATGTCTATCATTTCGTTTGAGAACTCTTCTGTGAAGGGTATTGATCGCTAAATGAACATTAAATTCAATGAGATGGAACTTCAAAGTGAATAAAATTTACACTCGTTGTGTTTACTTCCTTCTGCGATTGATTGTCTCACATATTCGACTAGGTTTATTACCACAGCACAAAATTTATGTTTGTTCAGTAATACACCATTAAAGCGAAACTTCAAATTCCCAACTGAACGACAAATCTGTACGTTTTTTTTTTCTGCTACCTTTAGAAACAGACAGATTCTTGACGTGAAAGGCGAATGTCAAGAAAACGCACGTGACTGCGATGCAATAAAGAACGAAAATGGCTTTTGGCAGCTTCAGTCACAGGTGACAAGCTGAATGACTTTTATTGATTAGTCAAGATTCATTGGAAGCTCACTCTTTACACCTGAATAACTGTGCTCCTACATAATCTAATAACCAGCAAACTGACAGATCAATTATGGAGTTTATTATACACGTCGATGTCGGGTGCTTTAGCCGCCAGCACAAAACGAGAAGGAAATTCTTACTAGCACACACCATCCCGAACTGAATTCGCGCAGTGTGCGATACCTGTCAAGACAAGACATAATTTACCACGCCATTGCACACCAGTCCACGGTAATTAACCTTACAATGCGATACCGTAGTGAAAGGTGACTTCAATTTGCCGTGTGCCAAATCGGTTATCAAATCCGCACTCAAGAACGTACGGTTTGATTTATGGAATTATGCTGAAATAACGCAACGTTATTGCTTTTCTCCTATTTTTTTCTTATGTCTGTGGAGGGCTAAGTTGGAGCTGACTGAGTAATTCAATTCTAGCATTTTCGTTCGGATTTTAACACTATGTATTCTTAAAGGTGCACAAAAAAGAAAAAAAAAATTATAGAGTTGAAAAATTGAAAAACTAAGAAATTAAAATAGTTGAAAAGTTGAGCAAAACAAATAGGAAAACTAAAATAAGGAGAAGCCACAAAATTCTGGAGCAAATCAAGAAAACGAGCAAAATGCATAAAATAAGAAGATAAAAAACTTCCAAAACCTGAAAAAACAGCAAATTAGAAAAAATATAATCAAATTTAGATTTGGAAATTTAAAAATTAAGAGAGCGTACGATTAAAATGATATTAACCTGGGAAGATAAATAGAGAACTGAACTAAGGAAACAGAACACTAAAATTTAAAAGAGCAGAAAACTTTTAAACTCTCATCTAATTCAGGAAACTGTGAATTTCCGAGTAAAAGTCCAGAGAAAATGATTGAATTATCCAAAGTTTTTTTTCTTGGTCTTCAAATCCTAAATCCAGCTTACATCTGCGACACTTGCCTGTTCGTCCTTTCAGTCTAGAAACGCCACTTTGTTCCAGTATTTTGCGCTATATGCTGTGTAGTTAACTCAATGGTGCAAAAAGAGATGTGGCACGATTGATTCATCTTATTATGATTGAATGTTCTATATTTTGACGCTTACCGTACCCGTCGCATGGATGAGTTGCTATTGATTAAATATTGAACCCTTCTCCTGATTCGTAACTTATAAAGGGTAAAACTACCTTGGATGGACCACGTCCTTTAGTGGACCACCGGTCAGATTAATGTCAATTAATGCGAAAATTCCAGGGATTTTCATGAAACTAAATAAAAATAAATAAATAAATATAGAAAACCCAACAAACAATTGGGCTGAATAAAAAAGCTAATAATTTTAAAATAGCTGAATAAAGTCTGCATACAGGTGAAATGGATTGCTACAACGCTCAGGTTGGTTCATCAGCTGAACAAGCAATAAATTCAGGTTTAAAAAGCTTGTAAAATACTCCACGCCATTATTTAATTGTTGGCTGGTTAAGCGCTATTTCGATTTTAAAAACAGCTATTAGACAACATTAATCAAACACCGAACGAACTGGTTGAAGAAACGCTTCTTGATACTTCCCAAGAAACATTTTTTAGCTAAATAAGCGCTTTTATAACTAATCTTATTCAGCTGACGGCTGAACATGGGTCGAATAATGCATTTCTATGTGTTTAATCAGCTTTTAATCAGTCGGTTTTGTAAAACTAAATCAGCTACCTGTTACATTCGACTTCCTGAATAGCCGAAGACGGGCTTAATAAGAAATAACTCAGTCATTTGAACAACTTTTATACATGCTGATCGATTCTGTAGAAGCGATTATTCATTCTTTGTACAGCTTGTAGAAAAACTGTTTTACAGTCAACAGTAGCTAGCTTTTAGTTTTAATAAGCGCGTATATGACAATTCCATTGCTAAAATTGTAAATTCTGTCTTTCTGGAAAAGTGCTTTTTCAGTTTTATTACAGCTACGATAAATATAATTCAAAATATATATTCGTTTAAATTAGACAATTTTTTTATTGTTTAGGCGATTCGAACACATCTAAATCTTTCGATTTTTTGCACTTCTGTGTGTATTTTTCATCGCTTATTTTTCTATTATTGTTTGTGCAAATTACCTTTTTAGTATCCAATTCTCCAATTCCAATTTAAAACAAAAAAAATCTCGAATCTCAAACTCATGCTCATGACGTTCCTGGTAGAACACGTTGCCGATTCGTCTATCTTGACATACATGCATACGAATCAATTTAACCCGTACATATATTTCCAGTTTATTTCATGAACAGTTTTACATTGGCTGTATATATACTGAATTGTAGCTGAAAAAGCGCTTCAGCATTTGTATCCCTAATTGTAGAAATTGTAGAAATCATTGCGAGTTTATCCACTTCGTAAACAGAAACAAACAGTGCAAAAGAAAAATAATGATAGTTTTTGCAGCACGGCTAGCCGTACCCACTAATATTAAAATTCTACAGAGCCTTGTATAAAATCGACCAATACAGAGGACAGTCACTTTGACAAAACGTGTTCTATCGTGTTCAAGGGATATGATACAGATGCTGGAGCGCTTGTTCAGCTACAATTCAGTAGATGTACAGCCAATGTAAAATTCTTCATGAAATAAACTGGAAATATATATTAGGGTGGGGAATCGTTATATGGAAAAACCGAAACTTGATAGCAGAAAGCCAGAACCAGTTTTTTTTTGTTTTATTCGGGGCCCCAAACAATCCTAAATTTCTCGGAAGTCGATTGGTTTTGTCTTCGCTTGGCGCATTGCATTTCAAATTTATATGGAGATTTGTATAGAAAAACAAATTTTTTTGCATTTTCTATTCTAAAGAGCTCAAAATAGCCCAAACCATAGGTTTAATGACTTCAGATGTTAGGTTTTTTGATGCCTAACAACTTGACCGAAGACACTAAAGAGATAGGGTGTCCCAAAAAAATACTAGAGCTGTTCAAAGTTGATTGTGTCAAAATTTATGTTGCAAATCATTTTTTCTGCCAACACTGCCAGTGTACCGGCGTTAGTCAGATTCCCATCTGAAGTAACCTCTGAAACACGTTGTAGACTCTACCTACGACTAGAGTATTGACCTAAATTTGTTTGCTTGATCCAGTTGAGTGTATAAACTCGTTGCGATAGGTTACTTCTGATGGGAATCCTACTGACACCGGTGCATTGGTAATGTTGGCAGAAAACAAGATTTTCTGCATTTAAATCGACATACTCAACTTTGAACAGCTATAGCTCTTTTTAGGGACATCCTAGCTCTTCAGTGTCTTCTGCAAAGTTGTTCGGCATCTAAAATACTATACTTTAACATAATGTAGTGCATTATTAGAGCATTATTGAGCTCTCTAGAAAAGGAAATGCAAAAAAGTAGGTCTTCCCATATTAATTTTTCTACAAATTTGAAATGCAATGCGCCAAGCGGAGACAAAACCAATCGACTCCCGGTAAGTTTAGGGTTGTGTGGGGCCCCAAAAGGAACCAAAAAAACTTGGTTCTGGAAAATTGATCATCTTTCCCCACCCTAATATATATATATATATATATATATATATATATATATATATATATATATATATATATATATATATATATATATATATATATATATATATATATATATATATATATATATATATATATATATATATATATATATATATATATATATATATATATATATATATATATATATATATATATTTGGCAGAGCTTTTTTTTTTTTCTTTTTTTGTTTCAGGTGGAGGGGAAATTTGCATCCAAACCCCTGAGGTGACCAACCTCAGGGAGTGTGGGGTTGGTTTGAATCAGTGACCGGACCCACTAAAACCCCTCCAGTCTCCAGCCCATAATACTCCCCGGGACCACCGCTAGGTATTGCTTCGGGGAGCGGCTTTTGTGCTCTGTGCACCCTCTTGGTTCTATAGATCTCTTTGCTAACTTAGCTAACTAACCTGGAGACTGGCCGTTAGCTAACACTGGCGTGTCGGTGGTCAACCTGTCGCCTGTTTTGCAATTCTAAAACTATTTGAGAGGTGGCTGTACAAACCGCCCTCCAAATGTTTGGGTCTTTACACATCCTCCGAACTAGGTTGTCCGGAGTGGTGTCTGGCCCGCTCACTACCATCATGTCGCTCCGCGCATGCACAAAACGAGGGCACACGAAGAAGACATGCTCAGCAGTTTCTTCCGCATCCGCGCACTCGGGACACATGGGGGACCCCGCATGCCCGAATCTGTGTAGATACTGCCTGAAGCAACCATGACCTGACAGAATCTGTGTCAAGTGGAAGTTAACTTCTCCATGGCGCCTCCCGACCCATCCGGATACGTCCGGAATAAGTCGATGCGTCCATCTACCCTTTGCGGAATTGGACCATTCCTGCTGCCATCTGATCATCGAGAATGACCTTCTGGTGCCTCGTATACCCCTTGTGTCACGTTGATCGAAGCATTCTACGTCCTCCTTAATGGCTATGCTGATAGGCATCATGCCGGACAGGACGCAGATTGCGTCGTATGACACTGTACGGTACGCGCTCACAACCCTCAGGCACATGAGCCTGTAGGTACTTTCCAGTTTTCGACGATGACTGTTGGTACCTAACGCTTTGGACCACGCTGGCCCACCATACCTAAGTATGGACGAAACCACGCTGGCAAGAAGTTTACGCTTGCTGCCATATACCGCTGAGCTATTGGACATCATTCGAGATAGCCCTGCAGCGGCCGTTGAAGCCCTCTTACAGGCATAGTCGACGTGACTCTTAAATGTGAGCTTATCGTCAACCATAACCCCCAAGAGCTTCAAGGAACGCCTTGAGGTAATGGTGCAGTCACCGACTCTGACCACCGCCTGTTGCTCTAATTTGCGGTTGTTCACAACCGTAACCTCCGTTTTATGGTGCGCTAACTCCAGTTTCCTAGAGTGCATCCAGTCTTCGACCTTGCGTATGCAGTGCGCGGCCGTCAACTCGACCTCTTCGATCGACTCGCCGTAGACCTCTAGCGTGATGTCGTCTGCGAAACCGACGATCACAACCCCTACAGGGAACTTTAGTTTCAACACCCCGTCATACATGACATTCCACAACACCGGGCCCAGGATGGAACCTTGCGGTACCCCTGCGGTGATTGGGACGCACTTCTGACCCTCCTCCGTGTTGTAAACTAGTACCCGATTCTGGAAATAATTTTCCAAAATCTTGTACAACGACACCGGTACGTGGATGCTCCTAAGCGCGAGCGCTATGGAGTCCCAACTGGCGCTATTGAATGCATTCTTCACGTCAAGCGTGACGATTGCGCAATAGCGAATGCCCCAACTCTTACGCTGGAGTGCTACCTCTGCCGTCTTGGTGACAGAGAGAATAGCATCCAGCGTGGATCTACCTTTCCGGAAGCCGAACTGGTTACTTGCCAGACCGTTTACACCCTCTGTGTACTTCACCAGTCTGTTGAGGATAATCCTCTCAAGCACCTTGCCCGTAGTGTCCAGCAGACAGATAGGTCTGTATGCCGATGGGTCCCCTGGCGGTTTCCCAGCCTTCGGCAACAGCACCAATCTCTGTCGCTTCCACCTGTCCGGAAAGAGGCAGTCATCCAGGCACTTCTGCATGACTGCTCGAAATAGATCGGGGGCCACTTTCATGGCCGTCCTGATGGCCGGGGATTCCATCCGGTCCCGGTGCCTTGCTCACCTTTAGGGAGTTGGCGATCACGATGAGTTCCTCATTCGTAACCCTTACCTCCTCCACAACCTCTGCACGGCTGCCGTCTCTCACGGATTGGATGCCCGGCAGGTTGGCCGACCATCCCTGGTCTGTGTCTGAGATACTGGAACGTCGGACGTGAGACTCAGCAACCGGAGGCCAAGGATTTGGCTCGTGTCGTGGAAAGAGTCCCTCGATGATACGCTCCAGCATCGCTGGTGATCGCTCTGCAGGCGCCAACACGCCTTTGGTCTTCGCCATTACGACTCTGTAGGCGTTGCCCCACGGATTCGTATTGGCACTCGCGCATAGCCTATCGAAGCAGGCCCTTTTGCTCGCCTTTATCTCACTTTTAAGCGCCGATCTTGCAGATCCGAATACTACACGGCGCTCTACCCTCTGTGCATCGGTACGTGCACGTTGCAACATCCGTCTTGCACGGAGGCACGCGCTACGGAGGTCCGCTATCGCGTCGGTCCACCAGTATACCGGTGACTTACCATTCCTAGGTTGGCGGGTCCTAGGCATGGTGGCGTCGCACGCCCGCGATAATGTGGCAACTAATTGGTCAGCACTCGGGCGGAGCCAACTGCCCCCCTCGCGCTCTCTTCTCATTGCTTTTGCAAATACCTCGGCATCGAAATGCGATGTCTTCCACCCGCGGACGGTCGGAGTATTGGCTCTACCCGTCGCCTGCCGCCTCGCATTCTGGACTACGCTATAGCAGACCGACTGGTGGTCACTATAGGTGTAGCCATCGTCTACCCTCCAGTTCACGATCAGTCCTGGGCTGGAGAACGTCACGTCGATGATCGACTCCGCACCATTTCTGCTGAATGTACACTTGGTTCCAACGTTGGCCAGATCTAGGTTGAGCTTTGCCAAAGCTTCCAACAAGATCTGACCCCTCCGGTTCGTGTGGCGGCTTCCCCACTCAACAGCCCAAGCGTTGAAGTCGCCCGCCACTACTAAGGGTGTTAGTCCCGTCAGCTCCATAGATAACAAATCGACCATCTGGGTGAACCTTTCGATAGACCAACGCGGCGGAGCATAACAACTGCAGTAGAACACTCCGTCCACCTTGGCAACCGCGTATCCTTCATTTGAGGTTGACACAACCTCCTGAACCGGGAACTTGCTGGTCGTGCATATGGCCGCCGTACTGGACTTATCTGCAACCCAATTACCGTTTCCGGGAGGAATGCAGTAGGGGTCCGATACGATTGCGATGTCCGACCGCGACTCAGACGCTGCTTGGTATAGCAGCTGCTGTGCCGCATAGCAATGGTTCAGGTTCAATTGTGTCACCCTCACGCCCGTGGTTTCGTGGCCGCCTTACCGGCTGGGCACCGTGGGCCTCCCATAAAGTGCTTGGCGTCCCGTTTTCCAGTACATACCAAGCACTTGGGAGGCTCCCCGCAGTCTTTAGCTTTATGGCCAGCACCACCACAACGCCTACATAACTGGCTCCTATCGGGCCCCTTGCAGGTCCAGGACTTGTGTCCTCCCTCGAAACACCTGAAGCAAACGTCCGGCTGCTGGAGTATGCTCAGGGGACATACTGACCAGCCAACCTTAAGTTTGGCTGTCTTCAGGGCCAGAGTTGCATCGGCCGATGCAAGCCGGAAAGTGGCCACCTGGGTTCCCGCTGGACCCTTTCGGAGGCGAATTACCTCAGTGGCTACTTCCACTCCGCACTTCTCCTTGAGGGCCTGTGCAATATCGCACCTCTCGGTGATTTCATCCAGGTTTTTGAGCTGGAGAGTCACCTCTGAGGTGAGTGCCCGAATTTGCACATCTTTCCCGAGGACCTGCTCGGCTACCGTCTTGTAGGCAGCGCCCTTGTTTTTAGCATCCTTACGGAGCTCAAGAATCATCTCGCCGGTGCGAGAACGACGGATGGTCCGCACATCCGCTCCCAGATCCTTGAGCTGGGTTTCGCCTCTCATTTTCTTCAAGACTTCGGAGTACTTGGACCCCTCCATCTTGAGTATGAGGGCGTCGCCCCTGCTTCGCGCCTTCTTTCCCATTTTTGGACGATTTGTCGCCTTCTCGTCGTTGCGCTTGCTGTCTTTTTGGCGCTTCCTTCCTCCCACGGTAACCCAAGGGTTTCCCGTAGCTGCCACTTCGGCAGACTTTTCGGCGGACTTGGAGGCCGTTGGTGTGCTATCTCGCGGGCTTAGCACAACCAACCGTTTCTTGCTGTTCTCGGGGGCTTCCCCCGGAGACTGCCTTGCTCTTTTTGCGGCTGACCCGGAGGCGCAAACCGCTGCAAACATGCAGGTGTCCGTTTGGACCGACTTCGTCGCCCTTCCGGTCACCTCCGTTGCATTCTTCTCTGCAGCCACCGCTCTTGCCTTGAGCTCGGCGTGCTCCTTCTTCGCAGCATCGACGGAGGACCGAAGCATGTAGAGAGCCTGCTTCAGGTACTTCGTCGTGTTGGTGCGACTTTCCGCAAACTCGATTATGGCATCGAGCTGCTCCGACAGCGCTACTACCTTCGGTAGCGTGTCTCGCTGTCTTCCGACCGCCTTTATCAACAGTGGACCAGCCACTGCGATGTCTTGCGTCGATCCGGTAGGCGTACTGCCTTTGCCGTCTTCGCAGGCGTCCTTTACTGCATCCATCTCCGCCTTTCTCGGCGGAGACCTCTGGATGCCTCCTCGTGCAAACGGGTTTTTCAACCCATCTGCGCCCAATTGTTGATCTTCATTATTACTGTTCATTTTTGTTAAGTGGGTCCCCCTTCCAGCCGCTATCCGTATCCATACTGGAGTGGTCGCCTATCTGGTCCCATGGTAGTCTATGCCGAAGCAGTGAGGCCATGGCTAGGGGCGGCTGCCATAGCGCCTTATGAGCAACTATGACACCCCCGACCGGCGCAAGTCAGGAAAGGACATCTGATCCCACTCCTGCCCGGTTCCCACCGGGCAATGAATTTGGAACGTACTGGAAGGCCTGCCAGGTTTTACGGGACGGAGACCCCTGCACCGGTTGTTGTCTCGCCGTTTCAAGCCGTTGTCACACGACCTTACTAAGGGAGCTCGGCGCAGGTGCCAGCCCAGAATCGTGGTACGAAAACGAAATCCGACTCTTATCATATGGCGTTGCGACCAGTTACCGTAATTGGGAACTTACTGGCATCAATCCCAATGGGCGAATTAGTGCATTTGGGTGGTGGGAGCGGCACTATTCGCTCCGTCAGAGCTGCGTCCGGATAATGTGGCTTTTGTGAGAATTCGGCGGCCCAATGCCTGGGTCTCACCACAACCTAGGCTAGCTCTCGCTGATGGTCCGGGACTGCGTTCTTGCAGTTAGCACTTCCGTGGCCTACGGTAATCGCCAAATACCGACCCGTGGTGGCATACAGCTCTGCCAAATATATATATATATATATATATATATATATATATATATATATATATATATATATATATATATATATATATATATATATATATATATATATATATATATATATATATATATATATATATATATATATATATATATATATATATATATATATATATATATATATATATATATATATATATATATATATATATATATATATATATATATATATATATATATTAATATATATTTATATATATATATATATATATATATATATATATATATATATATATATATATATATATATATATATATATATATATATATATATATATATATATATATATATATATATTTGGCAGAGCTGTATGCCACCACGGGTCGGTATTTGGCGATAACCGTAGGCCACGGAAGTGCTAACTGCAAGAACGCAGTCCCGGACCATCAGCGAGAGCTAGCCTAGGTTGTGGTGAGACCCAGGCATTGGGCCGCCGAATTCTCACAAAAGCCACATTATCCGGAAGCAGCTCTGACGGAGCGAATAGTGCCGCTCCCACCACCCAAATGCACTAATTCGCCCATTGGGATTGATGCCAGTAAGTTCCCAATTACGGTAACTGGTCGCAACGCCATATGATAAGAGTCGGATTTCGTTTTCGTACCACGATTCTGGGCTGGCACCTGCGCCGAGCTCCCTTAGTAAGGTCGTGTGACAACGGCTTGAAACGGCGAGACAACAACCGGTGCAGGGGTCTCCGTCCCGTAAAACCTGGCAGGCCTTCCAGTACGTTCCAAATTCATTGCCCGGTGGGAACCGGGCAGGAGTGGGATCAGATGTCCTTTCCTGACTTGCGCCGGTCGGGGGTGTCATAGTTGCTCATAAGGCGCTATGGCAGCCGCCCCTAGCCATGGCCTCACTGCTTCGGCATAGACTACCATGGGACCAGATAGGCGACCACTCCAGTATGGATAAGGATAGCGGCTGGAAGGGGGACCCACTTAACAAAAATGAACAGTAATAATGAAGATCAACAATTGGGCGCAGATGGGTTGAAAAACCCGTTTGCACGAGGAGGCATCCAGAGGTCTCCGCCGAGAAAGGCGGAGATGGATGCAGTAAAGGACGCCTGCGAAGACGGCAAAGGCAGTACGCCTACCGGATCGACGCAAGACATCGCAGTGGCTGGTCCACTGTTGATAAAGGCGGTCGGAAGACAGCGAGACACGCTACCGAAGGTAGTAGCGCTGTCGGAGCAGCTCGATGCCATAATCGAGTTTGCGAAAAGTCGCACCAACACGACGAAGTACCTGAAGCAGGCTCTCTACATGCTTCGGTCCTCCGTCGATGCTGCGAAGAAGAAGCACGCCGAGCTCAAGGCAAGAGCGGTGGCTGCAGAGAAGAATGCAACGGAGGTGACCGGAAGGGCGACGAAGTCGGTCCAAACGGACACCTGCATGTTTGCAGCGGTTTGCGCCTCCGGGTCAGCCGCAAAAAGAGCAAGGCAGTCTCCGGGGGAAGCCCCCGAGAACAGCAAGAAACGGTTGGTTGTGCTAAGCCCGCGAGATAGCACACCAACGGCCTCCAAGTCCGCCGAAAAGTCTGCCGAAGTGGCAGCTACGGGAAACCCTTGGGTTACCGTGGGAGGAAGGAAGCGCCAAAAAGACAGCAAGCGCAACGACGAGAAGGCGACAAATCGTCCAAAAATGGGAAAGAAGGCGCGAAGCAGGGGCGACGCCCTCATACTCAAGACGGAGGGGTCCAAGTACTCCGAAGTCTTGAAGAAAATGAGAGGCTCAAGGATCTGGGAGCGGATGTGCGGACTATCCGTCGTTCTCGCACCGGCGAGATGAGTCTTGAGCTCCGTAAGGATGCTAAAAACAAGGGCGCTGCCTACAAGACGGTAGCCGAGCAGGTCCTCGGGAAAGATGTGCAAATTCGGGCACTCACCTCAGAGGTGACTCTCCAGCTCAAAAACCTGGATGAAATCACCGAGAGGTGCGATATTGCACAGGCCCTCAAGGAGAAGTGCGGAGTGGAAGTAGCCACTGAGGTAATTCGCCTCCGAAAGGGTCCAGCGGGGACCCAGGTGGCCACTTTCCGGCTTGCATCGGCCGATGCAACTCTGGCCCTGAAGACAGCCAAACTTAAGGTTGGCTGGTCAGTATGTCCCCTGAGCATACTCCAGCAGCCGGACGTTTGCTTCAGGTGTTTCGAGGGAGGACACAAGTCCTGGACCTGCAAGGGGCCCGATAGGAGCCAGTTATGTAGGCGTTGTGGTGGTGCTGGCCATAAAGCTAAAGACTGCGGGGAGCCTCCCAAGTGCTTGGTATGTACTGGAAAACGGGACGCCAAGCACTTTATGGGTCGGTTTCGCAGACGACATCACGCTAGAGGTCTACGGCGAGTCGATCGAAGAGGTCGAGTTGACGGCCGCGCACTGCATACGCAAGGTCGAGGACTGGATGCACTCTAGGAAACTGGAGTTAGCGCACCATAAAACGGAGGTTACGGTTGTGAACAACCGCAAATTAGAGCAACAGGCGGTGGTCAGAGTCGGTGACTGCACCATTACCTCAAGGCGTTCCTTGAAGCTCTTGGGGGTTATGGTTGACGATAAGCTCACATTTAAGAGTCACGTCGACTATGCCTGTAAGAGGGCTTCAACGGCCGCTGCAGGACTATCTCGAATGATGTCCAATAGCTCAGCGGTATATGGCAGCAAGCGTAAACTTCTTGCCAGCGTGGTTTCGTCCATACTTAGGTATGGTGGGCCAGCGTGGTCCAAAGCGTTAGGTACCAACAGTCATCGACAAAAACTGGAAAGTACCTACAGGCTCATGTGCCTGAGGGTTGTGAGCGCGTACCGTACAGTGTCATACGACGCAATCTGCGTCCTGTCCGGCATGATGCCTATCAGCATAGCCATTAAGGAGGGCGTAGAATGCTTCGATCAACGTGACACAAGGGGTATACGAGGCACCAGAAGGTCATTCTCGATGATCAGATGGCAGCAGGAATGGTCCAATTCCGCAAAGGGTAGATGGACGCATCGACTTATTCCGGACGTATCCGGATGGGTCGGGAGGCGCCATGGAGAAGTTAACTTCCACTTGACACAGATTCTGTCAGGTCATGGTTGCTTCAGGCAGTATCTACACAGATTCGGGCATGCGGGGTCCCCCATGTGTCCCGAGTGCGCGGATGCGGAAGAAACTGCTGAGCATGTCTTCTTCGTGTGCCCTCGTTTTGTGCATGCGCGGAGCGACATGATGGTAGTGAGCGGGCCAGACACCACTCCGGACAACCTAGTTCGGAGGATGTGTAAAGACCCAAACATTTGGAGGGCGGTTTGTACAGCCGCCTCTCAAATAGTTTTAGAATTGCAAAACAGGCGACAGGTTGACCACCGACACGCCAGTGTTAGCTAACGGCCAGTCTCCAGGTTAGTTAGCTAAGTTAGCAAAGAGATCTATAGAATTAAGAGGGTGCACAGAGCACAAAAGCCGCTCCCCGAAGCAATACCTAGCGGTGGTCCCAGGGAGTATTATGGGCTGGAGACTGGAGGGGTTTTAGTGGGTCCGGTCACTGATTCAAACCAACCCCACACTCCCTGAGGTTGGTCACCTCAGGGGTTTGGATGCAAATTTCCCCTCCACCTGAAAAAAAAAAAAAAAAATATATATATATATATATATATATATATATATATATATATATATATATATATATATATATATATATATATATATATATATATTTATATATATATATATATATATATATATATATATATATATATATATATATATATATATATATATATATATATATATATATATATATATATACGGGTTAAATCGATACGTATGCATGTATGTCTCAAGATAGACGAATCCGCGTTCTACCAGGAATCTGATGAGCATGAGTTCGAGATTCGAGACTGGCAGTAAATTAATTGGATACTAAAAAGGTGATTTTCACTAGCAATAATATAAAAATAAACGATGAAAAATACACACGAAAGTGCAAAAAAATCGAAAGATTTAAGATCTGTTCGAATCGCCTAAGCAAAAAAAAATGTATAATTAATACTATTATATATTTTGAATCATATTTATAATAGCTGAAATAAAGCTGAAAAAGCACTTATTCAGACTATAAGCCAGCTACTGTTGCCTGTAAAAGAGTTTTTCTACAAGCTTTACGAAGAATGAATAATCGCTTCTACAGAATCGATCAGCATGTATAAAAGTTGTTCAAATGGCTGAGATATTTCTTATTAAGCCCGTGTTCGGCTATTCAGGAAACCGAATTTAACAGGTAGCTGACTTAGTTCTCCAAAACCGACTGATTAAAAGCTGATTAAACACTTAAAAATACATTATTCGACCTATGTCCAGCCGTCAGCTGAATAAGATTAGTTATAAAAGCGCTTATTTAGCCAAAAAATGTTTCTTGGGAATCTAAGATATTTGATTCATTTGAAGAGTTCAATAGCACCAAAAATAGACAATTAGACAGCAATTGATTTTCATTGACGATCTGGGAGGTTAGACACTGGTTCTACACTGGCTAGAGGCACCAAATTTCACAAGAATGGTTAAAGAGCTACAATTTTTCTAGAGCCGCTATTTCGAGCTTTAGGGCGTCATTTTTTTTTTTTGTCGACCAGTGTAATAGAATGGTCCACACGTTTGAAGACATTGACGGCGCTTTGTGATTCAAGGGCGATGTTGAACAGTAGGTTAAAGAGCGCATCCCCCTGCTTGAGTCCATCAAACGTTACGAATGCGACCGTTAACGGTCTCAACCTGGAGAACAGAATACGGGAGAGCAATTTGTATGCGGAGTTGAGCAACGCAATACCTCGATAGTTACTACAATCCAGTCGGTGGTCCTTTTTGTAAATTGGGCATATGAGGTCTTCCAACCAGTCGCTAGTTCATCCACCCAGATCTTAAGTATGGTCTGATGGATCGCATAATACAGCCGCTCGCTTACCGCTTTTAGAAGTTCGGCCGGGATACCATCCTTCCCAGTGGCTTTGCCGTTTTTCAACTCCCTAATCGCTTTTTGACC
Source organism: Wyeomyia smithii (assembly GCF_029784165.1). NCBI lineage: Eukaryota > Metazoa > Arthropoda > Insecta > Diptera > Culicidae > Wyeomyia > Wyeomyia smithii. The sequence goes on from NC_073694.1 coordinate 40,427,917, forward strand.
TCTTTCTGCGTTGGTGGCTCCACAGCTTATTCGTCACTCATAATCCTCACTCTGTTCATCCTTCGCTTCTCCTGCCCCTTACCGTTCAATGGTGCCTACAAATGCTCCTTCCACCTGGCTGCAACCGTCGACTTATCCGTAAGCAGGTTTCCGTCCTTGTCATTACACATGACCGGCGTAGGGAAATTTCTCCTCCGGACTCTGTTGACTATTCTATAGAAGCCCCACGCATCGTTCCTAGCAAAATTGTCCTGTACACTGGCGAGCACCGGCTCCTCGTGCTCGTGCTTCTTCTGACGGTGGACTCTCTCTGTTCTGACGCGTAACCGCAGCGAGCATGCGGCTCCTGGCATGGCTCTTCTCGTCCCTCGCTCTCTGGTACTCGGCATCAAACCAGTCGTTAGGCTGTCTTCCACGCATCGTATCTACCACCTCTCTCGCAGTCGTTTCAATAGCACCGTGAATACTACTCCACAACCCATTTATTTCTTTTTCTCGCTCCTCCTGCTGTTCTGCGATCCGTTGACCAAGCTCTCTGGCGTATTCTGCTGCCACGCCATCAGCTTTCAACCGCTGAATGTTGAAACGCATCGTCCTCTCTGTGCGAGATTTCAGCACGTTCGACAACTGTACGTGGATCTTACAAACGACGAGATAATGGTCAGAGTCAATGTTTGGTCCCCGAAAAGACCTAACATCAGTAACATCCGAAAAATGCTGTGATCGATATGGCAGCAGGCTTCTTCATTTCAAACGTGGAAAATAGGAGCTACATATGGCCATTCCTCTGGCCGCGGCAAAGTTTATTAGCCTCAGGCCGTTTTCATTGGATGACGAGTGAAGGCTGAGCCTTCCAAATCCTCCCTCCTGACCTGTGCGTTTGCATCTCCGATGACGACTTTTACGTCGTATTTTAGGCACTTGTCATAGGTTTGTTCTAGCTTTTCATAGAACTCATCTTTGACTTCATCGGATTTGTCGTTTGTCGGTGCGTAGATGTTGATTAAACTATAGTTGAAGAATTTTCCCTTAATCATGAACACACATATACGGTCATCTACGGGCCTCCACCGGATGACTCTTGTTTTCTGATCCCCCAGTACTACGAAACCGACGCCCCGTTCCGCTGCTTTGCCGCCACTGTAGTAGATCTTGTACTTAAAGAAGTGTGTGCAATAGGGTCTACTGCACGGTATTCCCTTTCTCCGGAATTTGGCCACCGAACCTCCTGAATCGCTGCGATTTCGACATCCTGTTACTATAGTTCTCGAGTAAGCAACCCAGCTCGCGCTGGTTTATTAAAAAATCGGACGTTCCAAGCACCCAATCGTTTACCGTTTTTTGTTTCCGAGTTCAACGCTTTGATCTTTGCCGATTAACTTGTTCCGTATTTCTGTTTTCGTTGTTCGTGATAAGGAGAGATTTCGGTATGCTACATTACCAGGGTTGCGATACCTGCATCCTGCTGATGGGGCTGCCATCTTAGGTGTTTTTTTTTTTTTTTTTTTTTTTTTTTTTTTTTTTTTTTTTAAAGGTGGCGGGGAAATCTGCAAACAGACACCTGAGAAGAGAACTCAGGGTGTGGGGATGAGACTAGGGGAGAGATGCTGGGGTAGTTACACTCCCCCAGACACCTACTTATCCCTGTCCCGACCCACTAAAACCCCTCCAGTCTCCAGCCCTGGTCTTCCCGGAACGACTGTTAAGTATTACGTCGGGAAGTGGCTTTTGTGCGTGATGCACCCTCTTTACTCTTATAACCTCCTAGCTAACTACCTGGAGACTGGTAATTAGCTACCACTGGCGTGTTGGTGGTTGACCCGCCACACACGTTGCAGCTCCAGAACAATCTGAGAGGCGGCCGCACAGACCGCGTTCCAGATGTCCGGGTCGTCGCACATCCTCCGGACTAGATTGTCCGGAGTAGTGCCAGGCCCGCTCACAGCCATCATGTTGCTCCGCGCTCTTACGAAACGGGGGCATACGAAGAAGACGTGCTCAGCAGTCTCCTCCTCCTCCACGCACTCGGGACACATGGGGGACACCGCGTGTCCGAACCTGTGCAGATATTGCCTGAAACAACCATGGCCTGACAGGATTTGTGTCAGGTGGAAGTTCACTTCGCCATGTCGTCTCCCGACCCAGCCGGATATCTCCGGTATGAGTCGGTGCGTCCATTTGCCCTTTGTGGAATTAGACCATTCCCTCTGCCAACGGAGCATCGAGAATGACCTTCTGGTACCTCGTATGCCCCTTGTGTCACGTTGGTCGAAACACTCTCTGTCCTCCTTGATGGCGATGCTGATAGGCATCATGCCGGACAAGACACATATTGCATCGTATGACACCGTACGATACGCACTCGCAACTCTCAGGCACATGAGCCTGTAGGTACTTTCCAGTTTGCCACGGTAACTGTTAGTACCTAGCGCTCTGGACCACACTGGCCCACCATACCTAAGTATGGACGAAACCACGCTGGCAAGAAGTCTTCGCTTGCTGCCATAAACCGCTGAGCTATTGGACATCATACGAGATAGTGCTGCAATAGCCGATGAGGCCCTCTTACAGGCATAGTCGACGTGACTCCCGAACGTGAGCTTGTCGTCCACCATAACCCCCAAGAGCTTCAGGGATCGCTTCGAGGTGATGGTGCAGTCTCCGACTCTGACCACCGCCTGTTGCTCCGATTTACGGTTGTTCACAACCATGACCTCCGTCTTATGATGCGCGAGCTCCAGTTTCCTGGAGCGCATCCAGTCCTCGACCTTGCGTATACAGTGCGCGGCCGTCAACTCGACCTCCTCGATAGACTCGCCGTAAACCTCCAGCGTTATGTCGTCTGCAAAGCCGACGATCACAACCCCTACAGGGAACTTGAGTTTTAACACTCCGTTATACATGACATTCCACAACACCGGGCCCAGGATAGAACCTTGCGGAACTCCTGCGGTAATTGGGACGCACTTCTGACCCTCCTCTGTGTCGTAAACAAGTACTCGATTCTGGAAATAATTTTCCAGAATCTTGTACAGCGACACCGGTACATGGATGCTCCTGAGCGCGAGCGCTATGGAGTCCCAACTGGCACTATTGAACGCATTCTTCACGTCGAGCGTGACGATTGCGCAGTAGCGTATTCCCCTTCTCTTGCGCTGGATTGCTACCTCCGCCGTCTTGATGACGGAAGAGATTGCGTCCAGCGTGGACCTGCCCTTCCGGAAGCCGAACTGGTTACTTGCCAGACCGTGTACACCCTCCGTGTACCTCACCAGTCTGTTGAGGATGATCCTCTCAAGCACCTTGCCCGCGGTGTCCAGCAGGCAGATAGGCCTATATGCCGATGGGTCCCCTGGCGGTTTCCCAGCCTTCGGCAATAAGACCAGTCTCTGCCGCTTCCACCTGTCCGGAAAGAGACAGTCATCCAGGCACCTCTGCATGACTGCCCTGAACAGCCCGGGGGCCGTTTTTATCGCCAGCCTGATCGCCAGGTTAGGGATACCATCCGGTCCCGGTGCCTTGCTCACCTTTAGGGATTTGGCGATCACGATGAGTTCCTCATTCGTAACCCTTGCCTCCTCCCCTGCCTCGACACGGCTGTCGTCGCTCACGGATTGGATGCTCGGCAGGTTGGCCGACCATCTCTGGTCTATGTCTGAGATACTGGAACGTCGGACGTGAGACTCGACCGCCGGAGGCCAAGGACTTGGCTCGTGGCGTGGAAAAAGTCCCTCGATGATACGCTCCAGCATCGCTGGTGATCGCTCTGCAGGCGCCAGCGCGCCTTTAGTCTTGGCCATTACGATCCTGTAGGCGTCACCCCACGGATTTGTATTGGCACTCGCACATAGCCTATCGAAGCAGGCCCTCTTGCTGGCCTTTATCGCACTCTTTAGCATCGATCTTGCCGAACTGAATGCTGCGCGGCGCTCTGTCCTCTCTTCTTCGTTTCGCGCACGCTGCATCCTCCGTCTTGCACGGAGGCACGCACTGCGAAGGTTGGCTATCGCGTCCGTCCACCAGTAAACCGGTGGCTTTCCATTCCTAGGTTGGCGAGTCCTAGGCATGGTGGCATCGCACGCCCGCGATAGCATAGCAACTAGTTGGTCAGCAGTCGGGCGAAGCCAACTGCCCCCCTCGCGCTCCCTTCTCATTGCCTCTTCGAATACCTCGGCATCAAAGTGCGATGTCTTCCACCCGCGAACGGTCGGAGTGTTGGCTCTACCCGTCGCTTGCCCCCTCTCGTTGTTGTCTACACTAAAACAGACCGCCTGGTGGTCGCTATTAGTGTAGCCATCGTCTACCCTCCAGTTCTTGATCAGTCCTGGGCTGGAGAACGTCACGTCGATGATCGACTCCGCACCATTTCTGCTAAATGTACTTTTGTTCCCAACGTTGGCCAGATCTAGGTTGAGCTTTGCAAAAGCCTCCAACAGGATCTGGCCCCTCTGGTTCGTGAAGCAACTTCCCCACTCAACAGCCCAAGCGTTGAAGTCGCCCGTCACCACCAACGGCGTTAGGCCCGTTAGCTCCATGGATAGGAGGTCGACCATCTGGATGAACCTTTCGGTAGACCAACGTGGCGGAGCATAGCAACTGCAGTAGAACACTCCGTTCACCTTAGCAACTACGTACCCTTCTTCTGAGGTTGAGACAACCTCCTGAACCGGGAACTTGCTCGTCGTACATATGGCCGCCAATCTGGACCTATCCGCAACCCAGTTACCGTTTCCGGGAGGGATGCGGTAGGGGTCCGATATGACGGCGATGTCCGACAACGACTCAGTGGCTGCTTGGTGTAGCAGCTGCTGAGCCGCGAAGCAATGGTTCAGGTTCAGTTGCGTCACCCTTACGCCCGTGGTTTCGCAGCCGGCTTACCGGCTGGGCACCTGGGGCCTCCCATAAAGTGTCCGGCGTCCCGTTTCCCGGAACATACCATGCACTTGGGAGACTCCCCACAGTCCTTTGCTTTATGGCCTGCACCTCCACATCGCCTGCACAGCTGGCTCCTATCGGGCCCCTTGCAGGTCCAGGACTTATGTCCGCCCTCGAAGCACCGGAAGCAAATGTCTGGTTGCTGTAGTATGCCCAGAGGACATACCGACCAGCCGACCTTCAACTTGCCCTCTTTCAGGGCCAGGTTAGCGTCCGCCGACGGTAGTCGGAAGGTAGCTACCTGGGTCCCCGCCGGACCTTTGCGGAGGCGGATTGACTCCTTAGCCACCTCCACCCCGCACTTCGCTTTAAGGGCTTGTGCAATGTCGCACCCCTCAGTGATTTCGTCCAGGTTTTTAAGCTGGAGAGTCACTTCTGAGGTGAGTGCCCGCACTTGCACCTCCTTCCCTAGGACCTTTTCGGCTACCGTTTTGTAGGTAGCCCCCTTGTTCTTGGCATCCTTCCGGAGCTCAAGTATCATCTCGCCAGTGCGAGATCGGCGGATACTCCGCACATCCGCCCCCAGATCCTTGAGCTGGGTTTCCCCCCTCATCTTCTTCAAGACTTCTGAGTACTTCGACCCATCTGTCTTGAGTATGAGGGCATCACCCCTACTCCGCGCCTTTTTGACCTTTTTTGGTCCTCTGGCTGCTCCGCCATCCTGACGCGTCGCACCTTCCCGACGCTTCCTACCCTCTACGGTAGTCCAAGGATTGCCCGTAGCCTCCACATGTGCCTTTTCCGCGGTGGACCTTGAACCGGTTGGCGTGCCATCTTAGGTGTAGCTGGTGGGATACTGCATAACATGATTCAGCCGCCCGCTCCGGGTCAGACGCTGTTGTACGCCGCCCCTAATATGAGGACAGCCGCGAAGAAACCTCCCTTCCCTTTGGTTACCCAATCTCCACTAAGGTTACTCGTTTCTCGGTCGGCACCTCGTGAAGGTTGGGATAGGAGTTGCTGGACAGAGGTGAATGACCACATTAGGGTCTCAAGTTACACGTGTCCAGCCGTTTACCAACCCGAATGGGCACACACTGTTCCGAAAAAAGGATATCGCAACCTCTCCTGGTAGACAACCGTCATCCATCCCCAGTTATTAAAATTAAATTGAATTAAAGTTATTTTAAATCATTAAAGAATGTAAAAACGAGGTTTTTTGTTATGAACATAACTCATCAGCAGAAAGTCATGGACTAGCGAAATCACCAGCGTTTAAAAGTTCTATTGTTGTACTTTCATATGCTTACTACCGAATCTGCATCTCAATGCCCCTAAGAAAGATACAAAGATTTGAAATATGGCAAAAAAAAATAAAATATAATCCATAACTCATAGTTTTTCAAACAAGACCAATATAGTATCTTACAGACAATTGTGTATATTGATGCTACTAACAACTTTGTAGAACATAGTGAAGGCCTACAAAATAACAAAAAATAGGTTCCATTGAAAAATGTGCTTTGACAGGTCTTTTTTTAATAAAAACTCTCTAAGTCAATTTGAGTAAGAGATACGAATTTTGTGTCATTGGCAAAATTGGCCTTATTGGCTTTACCTGCAACTTTACCGAAGACATCAACTCTGTATCTTGATGGAACAAAAAAATCGATTTTCCGCATCCCTTTTAGGGAGATTAATCACAAATCTCATAGCACCAAAGATGTAGGAGGTCATCATACCAATTTTGCTGAAGACATCATAATTTTATATCCAACGTACCTGGTGTTATCAATTAAGCGCGTCAAAATGGACGTTTAAACCACACTGTGCGCTGCAGAAAACGCGTGTTATCAGTTGGAGATAGATAGTAAATCTAAAAGCTATTGACTTGGAGCACGCACTGAGATGTGTAGTGGATGAATCGACACTCTTCCGGGACGGATACAGCGTGTTCCATCTTTCAAGTGAAAATGGAGAAAGTTCCTCAAGGTTATTGCAGTACAACCATTTTTCCTGAACGTTATTCTGCTATGGGGTACAACCGTAAAGGAGCATCTGGAAAACCAAAATGAAGTATTAACGCGTCACAAAAAGGCTGCTTAACAAACCAAAAATGAGAAGTCGGCTACCTTGATTACGAAATTAATCAGACTTACCTACACCTGATCCTCCTGAGAAGATGAATATGATAGTAGATGTCCATGAAAGGAAGTTCCCGCGTTCGACAGTCTAGCATTACTTCGCTACCTAATTTTGTCCAAGTTTGGTGCAATACCTGACGCCATTATATCATTTATCATTTATTTGGTATATTCACCAACAGGCAGGCAGGTGCCCAAATGGTGTAATTTAAAGCTAACAATTAAAATATTTTCAGAGAGTCAATACAATATTACATATTACAAACAATATAACATTTGAACTAGTCAGATCTTGAAAAAAATAAACGATATCGCCGACGAAGAAGCGTTCGAGGTAAATTAAAGTCAAATAGAGCAGATACTCTGTTGAACAACCTTTGGAGACCAACCATTGCGCCAAAAATGCTGTAGTTAGTTCGTTGAGCAGGCAGTCGTAGCATCGAATTGTTTCGCAGAGCACGAGGTCGCACGTTTATATTTACTTGTTCCAAAAGAGCGGGACAGTCTATGCGGCCTTGTAAAAGGTCAGTGGTGAACAATGCCCTGGCTGTTTCTCTACGGACAGACAGAAGCTCCAAACGAATTAATAAGCAGCGGCTTTCATAGCTTGGTAGACGGAAGCGATCCGTCCATGGCAGTTTACGAAGAGCGAATCTCAAAAAGCGCCGTTGAACTGATTCTATTCTTTCCACGCCATTGTTGTAATGAGGATTCCAGACAACCGAGCAGTACTCCAGTATAGGGCGAGATAAAGCGCAATACAATGATTTAAGGCAGTAGATATTCGTAAAGTCTTTAGCGATCCTGAAGATGAATCCCAGAACTCTAGAGGCTTTGTCGACAGTGAATGAAATGTGAGGCTTGAAAGTGAGCTGGGAATCCAAAATTACCCCCAAGTCTTTAACTTGGTTTACGCGCTCGATCTCAGTTCCTAGCAAAGCGTATTTGTAGTGTATAGTCTGTTTTTTTCGCGAAAATGATATAATCGAGCACTTGGATGGATTAACGTCCATACGGTTCAGATGGCACCAATCGGCAAAAACATCTAGCTGACGTTGAAGAAAGTGACAGTCTTCAATTGTGTGAACTTGAAGAAAGAGTTCGAGGTCATCCGCGTAAGACAACCGTGGTCCTTTAATGACTAGGTTCACGTCATTAAAATAGAGCAGAAAGATTAGCGGTCCTAAGTGACTTCCCTGCGGTATTCCAGACGTAGCGTCAAAATAAGAGGATTGGCAATCCCTAATAGCAACGGTTAGACGGCGACCGGTAAGGTACGATTGAAACCATAGTAAAAGATTCCCGTTGATTCCAAGATTGTCAAATTTTGCAACGGCTATGCGATGATTGAGTTTATCGAAGGCAGCTGTCAAGTCAGTGTAAATAACATCCGTCTGAGCACGTTTCGCCATACTGTCACTGATGTACGAAGTGAGGCAAAGTAAATTGGTGGCGGTGGAGCGACCGGCTGTGAATCCATGTTGGTCAGTGCTTATGAAAGCTTTGCAGTGAGCGAGCAAAGGCTCCATGATAACAAGCTCGAACAGTTTGGCAACAGCACAGAGCGATGTGATGCCACGATAATTGCTCACATCGTTTTTGTTTCCCTTCTTGTGTACTGGAAACATGTACGCCGATTTCCAGCAGGACGGGAAGACGCCGAAAGCGACAGATAGCTGGAAAACATGCAGAAGCGGAGATATTAGGTTATCAATCTGCGTTTTAAGAAACGTCGACGGAATCCCGTCAGGACCTGGGTTTAATGAAGCTTTGAGTTTGCAGCAGGCTCTAGAAATCATTGTCGCGTCTAAATGAAAAGTGTTCAAAGTTTGACCGGACTGTGGGGTATTACTGGCGGCACGTTCGACGTGATGATCGCTCAGTGTCTCGTCAGTGAACACGCTGGCAAATTTTTCGGAGAAAAGCTGACAGATGTCCTGCGGGGTGCTTGCTTCCTTACCGTTGAATGTCATAGAAGAGGGTATACCACCTTCATGTCGTTGTTGATTGACGAACCGCCAAAACTGTTTGGGACGAGCCTTGAGCTTTCTCTGTAAATCTTGATGATATCGGAGAAAGCATCGTTTCGCAACACTTTTGTAGGTGTGGTTGATTCTCACGTAATGACGTTTTAGGGACAGTGTACGGTGCTTAGTAAATTTTTTCAAGGCAGCTCTCTTCTGGGATTTCAACTGCCGAAGTTCTCTTGTTTGCCACGGCTGTCGGGGAGCAGGATGCTGGCACTTCTTTGGGACGTATCGATCGATGGCGTAGGCCAATACGTTGGAGAAAGTTTGAGCGGCGACATCGGCATCGACGGAGTCAAAAATGGAGTTCCAGTCGAGCTCGGAGAAAAACTCAGCGATTTTCTGGTGATCAGCCTTGCGGAAGTCGTAAGATACGGTAGCAGATGCAGTGTCAAGGTCGCGTTTCGATTCGGCGTTTATAGTCACGAATAATGGTGGGTGGTGGGGGACTATTTTAACCAATGGAGCAGGGGCCTCGCATAAATATGGGGCCGTGTCCTGGGCGCTCACAAAGCAGAGGTCTAGAATGCGGTTGTTCTGGTTGGTGATATGGTTAATTTGAGTGAGTGTGGCTGAGCTATAGCAATCCAGAAGTAAAGCTGCGATAGGATGGATGCTCGAATGATCCAAGTCCGGAAAGAAAAACCCGTCTCGAAATTCTCTCCATGAAATCCGGGGAAGATTGAAATCGCCGAACACCATAACTTCGTCTGTTGGTTTTGCAGTTTCCAACACTGAGAAGACTGATTGACAATGAGCAACAATCAAATCACGCTCATGTACTCGATCCGGAGGTATGTACAGAGCGCAGAAAAACAACTTACGATCGCCCAGTTTGATCGCTGTCCAAACTTGTTCCAGGCTCAAAGAGGCAGCATCCACTAAAATTTTGGCTTCGAACTTGGAATTAACAGCCACGAGAACGCCACCACCAGTAGATTTGCGACTATTATCGGAGCTCCTATCACAACGGAAAACCTCGTAGTCATTTCCAAACACCTGACGAGAAAGTGTGCGGGAATCCAGCCAAGTCTCCGTAAGAACTATGATATCGTAGCAAAGATCCGAGACGGCAACGCGGAAATCATCAACAACGCTGTTCATACCGCCGACATTTTGGTAGTACACGGTGACCTCTTGGTGGCGGCTAGAAAGCAGGCTGCTTGTTGGTCGTGTTATCGAAGTGCCGGAAACGCAGCTGAAATGGGAAGCGGTTTCAGGCATCGATTGGGACGAGTTGTAATTATACTTGCCTGCTGAAGCAGGTTGGGAGACCCCCGATCCACATCTGCCCTCAGGACCGAGACGACTGTGGTGAGCGCTGGCTGCAATAGGCGCGACTGGGGCAGAGGAACCGGGGGCTTCCATATTGCTTTCCACATTGCGTCCCGGTTGCAGCTGCATTCCAATATTGGAGGCCTCGTTATCGACGCTGAAATTTAAAAAGGTGTCGGGGAGCAAAGAGCAATCGAAACGCGCCTGAGTCGGATACTTGCTTGAGATAACAGGCTGGAAGACCCCCTCTGTTGCTCTGAGCTCAGTACCGGGACGGCTCTGTTGGCGGGAACATTGACGAAGATCGGAGAGATTATCGATTCTCGAAGATGGTAGAACCGAGACAGAGTCAGAGGGGACTCCCATTAAACCTTGTTGCGTGCGTCCCGGTATAGCCATATAAGTCGCTAGCTCGAAGATGGTGGATCGGTCACTGTGGCATGGTTGTGTAGCTGCGAGGGGGTATTCCGGGTTTAGCTCAATCCCATCATGGGCGTTACTGGAGACGAAGCCTGGGATAGCAATAGCGGTGTCGTTGATTTTTTGGTTTTCAGCGGTACGCGAAATTTTTGTGCCTTATAATCCTCGAATTCGCGAAAGAGAGTACCCTCCGGCCAGGTTTCTGGATCTAGTGCCTTGGCCTTTAGGGATGGATCAACTCCAATTTTAAAAGACACGAACGTAAGCGTGCTAATATCCCTGTCCTTCGGAACAAGTTTGACAACAACGGGGTCGTTGTCGGTCTCGAGATAGGCTTTCGCTATAGTTGACATAGATTCCGTAGAGAAATCAGGTCGAATCCTAGATATGTACAACCAGAATTTTTCTTCGGTGTTATTGGTAACGGGTGCTACGACGAAGTTATCCAGAGTCCGCTTACTACCGGCAGTGCAGTTGTCCGAAGATCGTGGGGCTGCATCTGATTCTCGAGGTCGCTTGAAGGGCCTGTGTTGATCTACTGCTGGCCAACGATTCCGTAGAGACGGCGAAAATTGGGCAGCTGGTTTCGTGTGTAGTTGTTTTATTTCGCCGCGTAGTTCACAGATCGCGTTAGTTAGCGAGTTCAGCTGTGGCAATGGACCAGCATTAGATGACAGCATACGAAAATGGGAATTCTCGAACAACTCGGCACAATTGTCACACATCCAGAAGAGATTTTTTTTGTGCGAAGTAAAGTACCCTAGCAGCGCGCGTGACACGCCAGCACAGGTACTCATGTGAAATGTCACTCCGCAATAACCACGGCAGGTAACAAAATCAATGCCCGAAATAGCATCGGAGCATTTTGCACACGTTTTAGCCATAGCTAATATATGCTATATATGAAGTTCCAACACCCACTACTAGGCTGTATTTTATCGGTAATGTGGACAGTCTTGGAATAGATTGTCTTCGCAGTATGTTGTGATGGTTCAAACGGAGGGTTTGTGGATAGGCTTATTGTTGATTTGACGGAGAGATGGCGCTGTTGAGAAAAAAATCGAGCAGGACAACAGTGCAGCAAAGCAAGCTGGTTACAAACACAAAAACACTGCACTTAGCACGTCAAAAGTTTCATTGAATTAAGCACTTTGAGGCGATTTTCCGCCATTATACAAGCTTTCAACGGATGATTCAAAGTTTTTTTTCGGAAGATATAGTTTCGGCTCTTTACGTCTCACAACTACCGATGAAACTCCATTGTAACACATCTGATGAAGGCGTCGCATAGTGCGTTGAACGTATGGGAACGTGGGACAAAAATCAAAACAGCCATTCTAGTATTTTTTTTTTTTTCAATTGGTGTGACACGAACAATGTTTAGTACCGATTAGAGCTACTATTTGCATTATTGACGAATGTCATAAACGTAATCGCAAATGTGTCTCAAACGCCATTTTTGCCTTTCTCCTAGAAAGGTATAGCAATCACTTGCAAAACCGAAGATATAAAAGTGCTCCAAAGGGCCGAATGGCATATATCACTCGACTCAGCTCGACGAGCTGAGCATTTTCTGTATGTGTGTGTGTATGTGTGTGTGTGTGTATGTGCAGATTTTTATTCTCACTCACTTTTCTTAGAGATGGCTGGACCAATTTTCATGAAATTAATTGCAAATGAAAGGTCTTGTTTCCCATAAGACCCTATTCAAATTCATTGTAATCGGATTTTTAGTTTTGATGTTATGTATCAAAATGTAAAAATCATGAAACATCAATATCTCTAAAACCACACAACTGATTTGAACAAAATTGGTTTCAAATGAACGGGCTACATGAAAAAACCTTAACTTTTGAATTTTATGAAGATTGAACTCGTGGTTCAAAAGTTATGAAAAGAAACGTGTTCTGAAGACTGTTTAATCTCACTCAGGTTTCTCAGAGATGGTGGGACCGATTTTCATAAAATCAGTGTCAAATGGAAGGCCTGGTTGCCTCATGAGACCCTATTGATTTGTTTTGCAATCGGACTATTACTTTGACTGTTATGTTGAAAATGTGAAATCCAGCTATGAAAAGGAACATATTCCGAAGACTACTTGGACTCACTCAATTTTTTCAGAGATGGCTGACCCGATTTCCACAAAATTAGTCTCAAATAAAAAGTCTAGCTGCCTCATAATACCCTATTGAATTTCACTATAATCTAACTGTAACTTCGTCTGTAATATACCGATATGTGAAAATCACGAAACTTCATTATCTCAGAAACTACACAACCGAATTGATCAATATTACTATCAGATGAGCGGACTAGTTAAGCGTTAACTGATGCATTATGATTGAACACGTGGTTTCAAAGTTTGTCTGCCCTATACGTTCCCATTTCATTTGATTATAATCGAACTTAAGCAACCGTTATGTATTAAATTGTTAATAAAACAATGGAAGTCTATTATCGCAAAGATTACATGACTTATTTGAACATAACTAGTGTCATACGAACGAATCATCTCTCAAACTTACAAATAACAAACTTCATAACAATTTGATATGTGGCTCAAAAGTTACGGAAAGAAAAGAAATTCAAAGACTTTTTGAAATTATACTCGCTTTGATCGATATATGTGGCCTCAACATAATTTAAATGTGGTGTCGTACTATTTGAACGTTCCAAATTCATTGATTCCTTGCGATATGTTTAAAGTCTGCAAATGCACGACAAATCGGCCATAGGATATGATCAATGTCAAATAACAAATCGTTTGAAATGATTGGTTTTATCGAAATGACAACATCCTCGGCTTTTGGCTTCTGTACATCGCTTTAATTCTGAATATAGACGTATTGGGTGGTATTCGGTCATTTTCAGCAGATTTGGCATCAATATGACATCGGAAATACCCATTTTGGGAGGTATTTAGTTATTTTGGTTGTTTTCCAGAAAGAAAAAGTGGTCGACTTTAAATACAAAATGGTGTCCAACATTGACCAATGTTTGGTTTCTATGCATCATCTCGATATTCGGTCATTTTCGACTGTTTCCTAGAAGTTGCCATTCAGCAATTCAAAATGGTGCCTGATTGGTTATTTTAGGCTGTTCTTCACAAACCGGAAGTCGCCGAATTGGATTTCAAAATGGCATTTATGATAACTTCTGGCCCCTGAGCGTCATTCTGGTTGAAGAAACACCCATATCGGTAGTTATTCGATCATTATCAGCTGTTCTTCAGAAACCGGAAGTCGTCATCTTGAAATTTAAATGGTATCTGTGGTCGATTTGAGCTCCTGTGTATCACTCTAGATCCGGATATTATTATGTTGGGTGGAAATCGGCCATTTTTGGCTGTTTTCCAGAAAACCGGATGTTGCCATCTTACAATCCAAAATGTTCAACCTCAGAGATTATGGAACATATTTGTTACCACTAAAAACTTTCAACTACCAATATGGTTCCACTCAGTTGGTTAGTTCTCAGTATGTGCAGAAATCTGTGTTTCATTTGTATGGCACCCCTCCCTTCCAAAATAAGGAGGGGTGTCAAAACATTATGGACATATTTTTTACCACTAAAAACATTTACCTGCCAAATTTTGTTCCATTTAGTTGATGAGTTCTCGAGATGTGCAGAAATTTGTGTTTCATTTGTATGGGACCCCTCCCTTCCAGAAGAAGGAGGGGTCTCATACTATCATAGGAACCTTTATCGGCACCAAAAACCCCTACATACAAATTTTCACGTCGATCGGTTCGGTAGTTTTCGAGTCTATTTGAATCAGACAGACTGACCGGACTACATTTTTATATGTATAGATTACAACATCATTTTTTTAGAACCTTAAGAGTGAATATACATTTACTGGATTGAAGCGTTCATGTAAATCTATTTTTACAAATAATAAGTTTGAATGAGAAAGGCTGGGTCTGACCGCTAGGTGGATTAATTTAGGTTTTTGTGCAGAAGCATCAAATGATAATTTTCCAAGAATATTATCCATTTCGAGGTAAAAGGCTTGAAAAGCATATTCAAATAATTTCTAGGCGATGAGAAAGTGACCTATACGCCATAACAACTAGTTTTTATTATTATTTTTATTTAATTCCCTTTTCATTATGTTTACTTACGATTTACTGATGCAGAACATTTAGACATCATTAATCCAGGAATCTTTTATGCGTTTTACACATAAACTACGTGTTATACATAACAATAAGGGACAGATGTACGATGAATTGCTCACTCTTGGTTCCAGAAGTATCATTCGAAAACGCGAATTCCGGTTGAAAGAGCAAACTTGAGCAATGGCAATCACTTCTAAAATTTGAGAATATGCCAAATAAGAGGAAAAAGTGAAATTCAGAGAGGTACTTTGGGGTACTTTTTTGACGATCGATTTTAAATCGAAAGCATCTTTTTTCTCTAAGCATGAAGAAGCATGACCAAGCGGCCTTTAACTTCCAAATACGCTACGTTATGTCTCAATAATATCATTTGAAATGTAGTAGTTACATACCTCTACCGTTGCCATTTTGATTTTAACTTGATAAGATATAGAGTATATTGAAAAATTAACTTGAAAACTAAGAATATTTTTAAACATAACTGTCACTTGAGTAGTTGAAACCACTTCACAGTACCCTTACTAACACGCAGAGAATCCATCCCCAGGCTACCTATAACTCGGTGACGGAATCGTGAAAGGAATCGCAAACACGATCCGGAGGATTCCACTCACGATTCTTATTTTAAGAATCCTAGAGCCATATACAGGGCATTCCTGAGGATTCTTTTTCAGGAATCCTTTTCAAGGACGCTCAGGAATCCAATGTGAGGAATCCTAGAGAATCTATGCGAATCAAATGTGATGGTCCGAGTAGATGCGTTTCATAATCGTATGGGTGAACTTGCGAGGTTAATAATATCATTACAGTATGTCTCAAACATGTATAAAACATATCAGCATATAGAATTGGTTCAATAAGAAATCCACTTTTTTGTTTTTTGACTATGGAACGTTGCACTGTGCGCCGGTGCTGTGATTTTCCACTCGGATCCCAACAGGCTTTAGCGATCCATCACATTTACCACGAGGGTGCTCATGAAGCATCAAGTTGGATACTCGGTGATTGATAGAGAGGGGTTGGCAATCTATCACGAGCAGGGTTGATATTTGTTGACACTCTTGAGTGAAAGTGAAAAAAGCATCCATAAACGTTATTTTTTCACAATGCTTTCAGAGTTCTCCCTTCCCGCTTTTTGCATGGAAGTGAACTGTCAAAACACCTCATTATATTTCATGCGATGGAAGCAAGACAACAAAATCAGTTTATCAGGTAACGAAGATTGTCAAGGCATCGGTCAGTGTCAGTGAGAAAGTGTTTCGGTGAGGTTCATTTTGGTTGAGTGGACTGTTTGTTTTTCTTTTTCGCTTTGAAATGAAGATCATTTGGTTGGATTCGTCGTCAAATTTTATTCCGTAACCGTGAACGATGCGCGCGATCTATTTCATCTGAGTATAACAGCACGTTACTAGGACGAAAATCTAGTGTATCTGAAAGACTGCTGCGATCATTGGAAGTGAAAATTGAAAATGATTGGCTGTAATTTTCGAAGAATTTTGCTGGGGAAAATTACTTTTATCAGCACTGATTACGGGATTAACAAGCTCAATAATTGTCTTTATAGCCAACATTTTGTACTCAAGACAGAACAGCTCTGATAGTGTACTGGAGACGATGTCTGGACGTTTGCAACGATGAGGTGGTTTTCATATCGAATTGTGACTACGAAATCCATCACTATCTATCGCAGAAATTTAAAACTTTCCAACGGACTTCTAGTTACGAAATCCTACTGGAAGTAATGATGATTTTGAGGACGAAGACAAAATCGTAAGCTTGCTGAAATTCATCGAAGCTGGAACTCGTTCAATAGTGGAGGTCAAACAGTTTGACCTAGAAATCCACCGTGATAGATTGTTGAGCCATGTTGCTGAATATTAGAAGTCTGTGATGGTTCCAGCCAAACTGAGATAGTTTTTACTAAACGAGCCTCATTCGGTTCATCTTGGAATTGTGAAGATGAAGTGTTTGCGATCGATGCGTATCGAATCGCAGTAAACGTAGTCAATGAGTCGTTCGATAGAAGATCATGTTTGTTCTAGGGTTCAATCGAGTTGGTGTTATTCCAGGATACCACATTTCATAAACCCATTTCAGAGAAGACCATTTGCACCTTAAAGAATTACATTCGAACTCCCAATTTCCGTCACCATAAAAAAATTAACACCTACTGTAGGTATTAATGTTGTAACAACGGTTATCAACGTGAAATTTCCGAAGGCAATACGTAAACCACAATCTTCATTATGATTAATTTCACATCCAAAGAAATTGACCTTGGCTTTATCTCTCTTCCTCGTCCAATTTCAGACCCGCCAAAGAGCGTCTCCGAGGCTACCTACGGTTATCCTCCAGGAGAAACACCGCCACAAAGTCCGAGCCATCCGTCGATGAAGGTAATTCCCCACCAGGCATTAAGACACCGCTTTCCACACAGATGTCCACCATAAGCAGTAACCATCCAGTATCGGCAGTGACACCAGCCGCGCCCATTGCTACGGTTACCGACAATAACAAGTCACAAGCTGCAGTACAGCAGAACCGGTTCAAAACAGCGCCGTCAATCGATCGATCCAAATCACCGGCTGAAAGCAGTATCCCTATGCAGCAATCCTTCGTGGAGAGCAATAGCACCGTGCAGAGCACGCTTCCAACAGGTCGGCCGAAGCGACAACTGCCCCCGCCACTACGAATCGAACATAGTAACTTTAGTAAGACTCCATCAACGAGAAGCCGCAGCTCGTCCGGTTCAGCGGTTCAGCGATCGTCACTTCGATCGACCCACAGTCGAGCGAACTCGAGCAATGAAACAGTCCCGGCTTACAGTAGAAATTCCGTCATAGAAGCCGCCGAAGAGGACGACGACTGTTGCTCATCACTGGTAGGACAAGGTTCCAACATTACCTCTAGCACCTACTGCAACATAAACGAACGTGAAGTAGTTGCTCCCGAATTTTACAAACCCATTCCGAATGCCCTAAGAAAAAACTCCCAAAACAAATCCTCTTCCCCGTTTTACCAAACGGCAATCGATGGAGACATGAATACCGTGGATTCCGATTCGGACACCTACAGAGGCAAAATTGCCCGTTACGGATCACTTTCCAAGCAAGACTCCGGCATCCTCAAGACAGCCCCTTCTATAGTCTCAGTTTCCGAGAGTGAATACTCCTCCCGGAAAGGTTCACTCAGTACGCTCTCCCGAGATATGGAGATAATCGACCAGTTGGAGCGGGAACGCAGTATGGACATCCAGGAGATGATTCAGCGGGAGAAAAACTACGAACACTATCTAGCGCGACAGAACTCCAAACTAAAGTTCTCCACCAACTTTGACGACTACTTCGAGGAGGAACCGACCCAGCAACCGATCGCTCTGCCTCCAAAACACCGCTCCGTTTCACCACACGTTTTTCGCAACGGCACGAATCGACGCAGTAGCAACCTTAGCTATTCCTCCGCCAAACGGGACAGCGGTTACGAGCAATCGCTGGCCGGAACACCTCCATCACCGGTAGTGCTACCAACGCCACCACCGGTACTCCCGCCCTTACAGCAAACCATAACAGCGACCAGCGATTCCGGTTATCCGCATAGCCGGGTTCCGCGACGGTCGTTGGAACTGGAACGTCAGCGAGTCATTCGAACGCTCAGCTCACATTCCAGCCGAAGTTCGACCAAATCACGCGATAGAGTGAGTTTTCACGATGATATCTAGTTTGAAGGAGCACGAGGAGCAGTACAAAATTGTGCCAAATTAGCTTCACGAAAGACTTAGTCCAGGGGAGAGCCCAAAACAAGGTACGTCGAGGAGTTTGTGAACCGATATGTTGGACGTTCGTGAGTTTGGTTTTTTATTGTACCCTACCCATATCAGTATTTTTATTCGTATTACGAAATAACTGAATTTGTTCTCGGATTTGGGAGTGGAGACCAACTGTTTGGATCAAATTCCTCGTGTGTGCGATGCGATTGCATGAATACGTACTTGCACAATTAGAAAACGATGAAGTTAGATTTTAGAATGAAAAAAAATATAAGGCTGTTGATCTCTGTATAGATTTAGTGAAGGAGGATTTGGACAACGCAAAGTGATGGCTAAAATATAAAGAAATTCGTTCCGCTTTAAATCGGTACGTCCTATTCTCAGATTGCCAACGTGAGTAACATAATGATAGGTAATCTTTTCGCAACGTTTCTGCCAACAACAAATATGTTTCGCTGTGGACTAAAAAAATAATCCTGAGAAATGGAATTTAACAATTTTAACACGTTCGAAATTTTTGACATTTATCACTTTTATTCATGACATTTATTATATTTCTGTCATTTATGACATTCATGACATTTTTGACATTTATGACATATATGACATTTATGACATTTATGACATTTATGACATTTATGACATTATGACATTATGACATTCATGACATTTATGACATTTATGACATTTATGACATTTATGACATTTATGACATTTATGACATTTATGACATTTATGACATTTATGACATTTATGACATTTATGACATTTATGACATTTATGACATTTATGACATTTATGACATTTATGACATTTATGACATTTATGACATTTATGACATTTATGACATTTATGACATTGATGACATTTATGACATTTATGACATTTATGACATTTATGACATTTATGACATTTATGACATTCATGACATTTATGACATTCATGACATTTATGACATTTATGATATTCATAAAATTTATCACATTTATGACATTTATGACATTTGTGACATTTTTGACATTATTGACGCTTTTAAAACGCTAATGGGGAACACAATTTTTCTCATAATATTTTTGGAATTGCTGTTTCAAATCTTAATGACTGCTAAGGCTTTGATGAGCTTCTATACTATCCATTTGTTTACACCTTGTTAAGCCAAATTTCATTTTTGAAACTCCACCCCTTCCATGTTTTTCTCAACTAAAATAACTGTTTAAGATGCTCAAGGTCTACTGCTAGGAAAAACAAGTTTTCACATGTCTATAGCTAAAGTTTCTATAGAGTGTGAGGCAATTTCCGCCATTGTCTTGCCGAAAAATGAGATGGAACGGGGAAAAATGAAATTGGAAGGGGGGTTCTTGCGAAAGCTAGACCCCTCTTTCAGTCGTTTATATTGTCCAACATTGATACAAACGACGAAACGGGAAGGAAACAGCTTGAACTCTTCCGTACGGTTGTCTCCTCCTTGTTGGGATGAGAAACTTTTATTAGCTTATTATGCAAGCATCGAACAGACGTAGGCAAATGATTTTCGCCTTTTTGCTACCAACGAAGTTTAGGTTATCATCATTTGGCAGTCGATATATGTGGAAGCCTTAAGGCAATAACGTTTCCAAGTTCAATTTAATTTGTTCGCACATACGGCGCATTTTCATTTCATTCAACGGTTTAAGAAGCACGTTGAATTCTCGAAATTTGAGTTAAACAATCATTGAAACAAGAAATACACGGTAAAGAAAAATCATCGCAAAACATGGAACCAAACAAATTATTCATTGTTAGTATTTTTCTTACCATCGTTCAGTGAAAGAAACCTCACTGTGCGTTGTCATGACAATATTTTTTGCTAAGAGAATAAGCCGAGTACAAAAAAAAAGGTTTCAACGTTGAATTTGTAAACGCGACCGACAGTTGCCGAGGTTACTGATACAACCAATTCGAAAAACATCAAAGCTAACGGTGAAATTTTAGATCTGCGAAAATAGAATAAAACACGTTTTCAACAAAAGCGAAACAAAACCAAACATTTCTAACCAAATCGCATGGCGCATGGACGACAAAAAAATGAACGGTAACTGATGCAAGCGAATAGATCATCAATTAGCATTCCGGTATAATAGGAACCGTGGTTTAGTCCTACAACAGGAAATCGATATCTGATTTTATACTTCGATGCGAAAATGTATTCGTTGGCGTTAGCAAGTTAAATACGTGATGGCATTCTATTAAGAAACCATTATTCACCACATACACGTACCACAAATAAATTAAAATTTTATATGCAATTTTTCAAAAACAGTATCAATCGTGCACAGGTCCGGTTTTTATAGCCTGGTTCAGAAAAAAAACATAGCGGTATGTATCGCAATATTTGTGTACATAAAATAAGCCAAGATAGTCCACTGCACAAATAACGAAACTGTTACTAGAGCAGCTAGAGAGAAATCAACATCACTAGAATGCTGGGAAAGAATCGCATTAATTATTTGTATAAAAAGGTATTTTCGAACTAGAACAATGTACTGTTTATTCTAACAAAACAAAAAGAACTGTAACTGTGTTCTGCTTAATAAATTCGTCAAACGAAATTGAAAAAAAAACGACGCTGTAACTTAAACAATTCTAGCTACAACCTGAACAGAGAAAGTTTTAAGATAAGGATTTTGAATCATTCGCTGAGCAGTAAAACAATAATATATATATATATATATATATATCTACAAGGTTGGTTCCAAAGTGACCCTCGTGAACGTTAGATGATTTAGAACACGTTAATGTATCAAACAAAACTCTTTTGCATCCATATCGAACAACGTATGATCCCGTTCCGAATCTAACTGTGCTAAAAAATTGCAGTAGATTCATTTAAATGTTAGTAGTTTATCGAGAATGTTTAGATGCTGGTTCAAAACTGGAAAAAAATCTGCAAGTAGTTTCTACCAAAAAGGCACTAAACGAACAAGTGTCGTTTTACCACAAACTAACAGACATATCATTTGAGCTTTCTCACTTGCTGATGTTTTCACATCACAAACTCAATGGTATGTCTAGTGGTATGTGGATTTCGGTTATTCTTAATGAAATGAAAACAACTTTAAATAACTAAAACCTTTATCCCCCAAAAGAGTATCGCTGCATATTGTCAACATATCTGTTTAAATGTCCCTGAGAGAAAAATCTATATAAATATTTTCAGCAGAATAACTGCACCATGTAAATAATTGAAAGCCGGAACGATTTCTGTAAAATATGAAACTAGTTCATATAATAAGTGTTCCAGTGGCAAAGTTACAAGTCGGATAATAAAACACACACAGAAAAAAATTTCTCACCTATCGTAACGGCGTCATTTCATACAAAATTCAAAGCGAAGCAATTTTGCTACCAGCGCGAAGTACTGCATTTTGCAAAATTAGTAAATAGAGGAATAAAAAAACAGCAACAGTGAAAGTGAAGAAAAGCCAATTTTATACCGCCAAAGAACGAGAAGCAACTCTATGAGAAATGCGTTTGTAAATTGAAACAGAAAATAAATTATTAATGTGTTACGAAAATAAATTGGAGAGTATTCTTACGATTGAAAAAACCTAACAGAATTATTTGATGATATTCTGATCTCAGACATTTTATAGAGTTTGTGAGTCAACAAAGAGCACAAGATGGTATCTTTTGCCTATAAAAACGTCTATGCAAAGTTTCAGCCAAATCAAAAATGGTCGATTGAATTGGTTGCCCATTTTTTTGTGGAATTGCTCAAACCGGGAACATGCTATCCGCAACTCAGTTACCGTTTTTGGAAGAAATGGGGTAGATATCCGATACGATAGCGATGTCCGACAACGACTCAGCGCACAGTGGTTCGAATTGTATGACAAGAGCGGTCATAAATCATTTTTGTACAGTATTGCTCTTTGAAACTACTGAAATCGACAGAATTAGGTGTTTTTCGACTATAACAAACTTTTCTGGGACTGCCATCATCTAACTTGTTTCAATTTTCTTACATTGCCATTGTTATGCATGCATAATAGGGTGCCAATCGAATATAGGCAAAAGTTTGACCATCGAATTTCAAAATACGGCAGCTTTCAAGTTTTGCCTTCTCGAAAAAGGTCCTTATGCAAAATTAAAGCACAATCTGGTTTCGTTAAGTGAACCCTCAAAGCGATCAAAGTTTGATTTTTCTTCTTTTACGTTATTTTCCTGGAATAACTTCAAACAAATTTGATATTTTCTCAGGAACCTCCCGTATTTCAACACCAAATATCATAATTCGAATGAAGATAAATGTTTAAACACACACCAAGAAACTATGCAGAAAACATAAAATTCAAGCGAAAAAGTAACCATCTTTAGCCTCTTGTCATCGACTACGATGCAAATATATGCAGCTGGAACCTTTAACAAATTTTTTTTGGTTCTAAATCTTTCGTTTGATGGTAATTTGGTGATAGTATCTCGCGCGGAACACATTTAAAAGTTTACATGAAATTTAGTATGAGAGCTGCTCTCTGACCTTATTACTACGTTTCCTTTTACGACTTATTATGATTACAGTTTAGCACATACCTATCCAAACTACACACTTAGATTTTATCACCGAGTACGGTAAAATAAATTACCGAGATTTCAACAGCTGAGATCGCGGTAAAAGTCTCGGTAATACATCAAAACACCGAGATTCTGTAAAAGCAATAATCAAAAACCAGTCAACTTTAATGAAATTCTCGGTAATGTTCAACTGTCAAAGTATTACGAGAACTTCGGTAAAATTTACAGAGGTACGTATTTTGCGATGTTTGTTCGTCAGATAACCCAGAATATGATTAAAACGATTGAATATACAAATTAATTTATTAATTACTAAGTCAACTGATCAACTGAACACAGCTTTGGTAAAAACTGGAGTGTTGTATTGCTTCCAGGAAAAAAGCAACATCTATCGCTCTGCAACTTCCACCCTGCGAGCGAGTTGGTAACCTACAAAATTGATTGGAGAAAGAGTTAATCGTTTTCTCCAAATATTCTTTGCAGCAAAAAACGAGATCTAAGAAAAAATAGTGTATACTCACTCAATATTTTAGTTAATCTGAACTTTGCAGATTTCCCCATAATAATAATCAGCCGCAAAACCTGCTCCTTTTCTTTTCACACCGAAACACGAAAAAACAGCTAGTGAAGCACTCGTAATTTTGTTACTTTTTCGGAATCTCGGTAAGTTTTTTTTTTTTGTTCGACGAAATCTCGGTTAAATGATGTCAGGGCTCCGAGATTCGGTATTTTAGTTTACTGAACACGGAAATTTTCGGTTTTACGGATTTTTTCTGTAAAAAAATTTACGGTATTCCGGTAAACATTCACGGTTTCCGATTTCTCAGTAATTTTCTTACTAAACAACGGTAAATTACCGAGAGAACATTACGCAGTTAAGTGTGTACACCGCAATAGCAGAACAAACCTGTTTTCTGAAGGCTCACTTTGAACTTCACTGTTTTCGTCATCACGGTTAGAGTTCGACTGATAGAGCTGTCAATTTTTTTCTGCTGACTCATGGGTTACTGTGATGCAGCGTGGGTAGCTTCGTCAGTGCGTATAAAGGTAAACCTATATTTTCGGCAATTTTAAGGCAATTTTTTTAAATGCAAACGTTAAGCAAACCTGGTGCTAATGCCAACCAAAAGTCGAGAAACGTAGTCGAAATTCAACTCACATCCATTTCTTCTACTAGCTATCAGTTGCCATATTTGCTACCTAACTGGTACCGGTCTCAAGTAGAAGTGTGGGTAATGGGAGCGACACTACACACAGATACAGATAAACGAAGATACAGATACAGATTTTTCTGAATTTTCAAACCCTCTACGCCATTCAAAAATGCGGTTATCACAGAAGCAGGTGGGTGGCACGTTATGGCTCTATCTACATTTGAATCATTTTCTAATTAACCGCTCGAAAATGGCGAAATAGAGCATTGTGCACTCCTCCTGGGTAATATCTCACTGCTACTCCAAGCACACAGTTTACTGTCAGTGATCACGCACACTATGCATGTCTCGGCGGTCACCATGCACCATTTGCGTGTGGTTCTTAACCATTTCACCACGTTCTGCACGAGTGTACTTAGGGAACATCCATAAATGACGTAGCATTCGAGCGGGGAGGGGGGTTTGCAGTTTTGTGATAAAATTTGATGAAGGAGAGGGTGGGGGTTCAGGCCAAACTACATAGCAAATATGAAACTAAGAAAAAAAAATTTGTTTTTTTTTCTAATTGTTCTTTTGTATCACTGTTTTGTCTGTATGAGGTCATTTTTATTGCCTTCTTGTCTTTTCTTGTTTATTTATGTCTTTTCTTGTTCATTCATGATACAAGGTATGCTTTTGATAGTGAAATTTTCAAAGAAAAATTGTTATGGGGAGAGGGGTTGTTTTAATGCTACGTAATTATATAGTAGGGGTTCTGTCTTTGTGACGAAATGCTACAATGGGGAAAGGGGAGGGGGGTGGTCAAAAAATCTTTGAAAAGCTACGTCATTAATGGATGTACCCTTATCAACAACTCCGTAAGCTGACAACCTCTGGATGTCCAACCAATTCCGATATTTTTTTTTATGAAGGGGAAAATTTGCTTACTAAATATCCGAGAGACCAACCTCGGGTAGTGTAAGGTTCCACTAAAAGTGTGACCCACTAAAAACCCCTCCAGCTTCCAGCCCAAAGTATTCCCTGGAGCGACCGTTAGGTATTGCTTCGGGGAGCGGCTTTCTTTTTCAAGCCTCTTAGCTAACTCCCTTTCGACAGGCATACTCGACATGGCTTCTGAAGATGAGCCTGTTGTTCACCATCACCTTCAGCAGCTTCAGGGAGCGCCTCGAGGCAATGGTGCAATCCCCGACGCTGATCAGCGCCTGCTGCTTCGATTTGCGGTTATTAACAACTATGACCTCCGTCTTATAATGCGCCAGCTCCAGTTTCCTAGAGCGCATCCAATCCTCGACGACGCTTGTAAAGTGCAAAGCCGTCAACACAACCTCCTCGATCGATTCGCCGTAAGCCTCGAGTGGGATGTCGTTCGCGAAGCCAACGATCACAACCTCTGGAGGAAACTTTAGTTTCAGCACTTCGTCGTATAGAGCGCACCAGAAACTTTGGGCACACTGCAAAAATGGCGCTTTTCAAACGTTAATCGATCTCTATGCTTCGAATTAGCTGCGTACGTTTGTTTACATTATTTCAGTCCTCTCCGTGCGAACACAGTGTTTTTTCCGGTTTTGCTTCAAAATGCGAGGACTTTCGTCAGAAGGCCGTAAAAAAACGTGCAAAAATAGACTTACTTTGAAGACATACAAGCAGCAACATATGCCGAAAAGAAGTCCAAAACAAACTGCATCGGTCAACCCGGCAACGAAAAGGCAGAAATTTGTACGACGATATCTTTTGCAAAAATGATGCCTGTATTATAACGGATTATGAGACTTACGTAAAACTAGACTATAAAACTTCGCCAGGATCACAGTTCTACGCGGTACGGGAAGGAAAAACCCTTTAGAAAGAGAAGGCGTCTATTTACACGGAAAAATCTGGGAAAAAGGCTATGGTATGGAAAGCAATATGCGAGAGCGGTAAGTTTTCTCAGCCCTTCATTACAATTGATACTATGAATACTGATGTCATACATTAAAGAATGCTTGCAAAATAGATTGCTGCCCATGATTTGTCAACATACACGCTAAGTAGTGTTTTGGCCTGATTTTGCGTTCTGCCAGTATGCGAAAGCCACTCAGAAGTGGTTTGAAGACAACACGGTCATTTTTGTGCTAAAGCACATTAATCCGCCAAATTGCTCGGAAATACGCCCAATTGAAACATTTAGGGCATAAGTAAAGGCAAACCTTAGGAAATCAGTCAGAGCAGCAGATACAGTGGAAAAATTCAAAAAAGACTGACCACTTCCGTTGAAAGAACGTCTGTGTAGAACTCAGAAATCAAAATACTTATTATTCAGTTATTTCTAAATGTATCCAAACTTTCTGGTACTGTCTATACATGACGTTCCACAATATCGGGCCCAGGTTAGGACCTTGTGGGACCCTAGCGGATATTGGGACGCATTTTTGCTACCTCTGCTGTTTTGGTGACGGACAGGATAGCATCCACCGTAAACTTACCTTTTCGGAAGCCCATTTGCCCGACAGACCCTTTACACCATCGGTGTATCTAACTAATCTGTTGAGAATAGCCATCTCGAGCACATCTCACGGTCGGTCTGAATGCCGACGGGTGACCAGGTGATTTCCCTGCCTTCGGCAATAAGACCAGCTTCTGTCACTTCAATCTCTTTGGGAACGTACAGGCACTTCTGCATAACTGCACGAAATAATCCGGGGCCTCTTTAATGGCCTTCCTCATAACTAAGCTTGGGATCCCATCCAGACTCGGTGCCTTGTTCAACTTTAGGGAGTTGGCGATCACGATGAGTTTCTCGTGAGTGACCATAGCCATCCCCAAGTAACAAAACTGGTTTTGTCAAAGTTTCATAGCGCTGATGCGGCAGCATTCAACGCTATAAAACTTTGATAAAACCAATATTGTTCCCACAACCCACGGGTTGGTGTTGGCACTAGCACACAACTTTTCGCAGTTCCCAGGCAAAGATGCCCACGTGTACCACTTCGAGTAGAGTTCTGACGTTCCAAGTACCGAATTTCCAATCGTTTTGCCTTTTTGTTCGCCTGGGTCAATACCACGGTTTTTGTAAGGCCCTAGTAATTCGTCCATGCGAATCAGACGCTGTTTTAAACCGCCCAATATGGGAAAATAGACGCGTACGGAAACTCTTCTTAGTTAGGACACGATCAAAACTCCCACTAAAGTTATTCGTACCTCTGTTAGCACTACGAGGAACGCTCTCGGTAGGAGAAGTGATAGGTCGAATCAGGGCCTCGAATTACACTAAAATTTGCTCCCCGATTTAGCGTTATTCAGTATTTATTCAGTGATTTGTGACCACCGTGATTGGTTTATGATTCATTCGATAAGCATCGCATCAAATTGCGCAATTTACTCGAAACAATTCTTCGCCAATGCAAATAGGTACCATTTCACTTATCAAAGCGCCACATCACGCACAGTTATAAAAAAGAAAGCCATAAATATAACATTCGCTGGGCAAAAAATCGCTCACCGTGGCCGCAAGCTACGAGTCACACCACGCACGTGCTCAACACACCCGAATTTAATACCAAATTTATTGATTGCAAGCGTAATGGCTCCTTTCCCCCCTTGTCCACCATATCGTGGTCCCTGAAATAATAAGCAAAGGACAATTCGAACGAAAGTTTAATTTGAGCAGAAATTAACATCATTCGTTTGTGCCCCATAAAGTTGTCAGTCGAAGTAGAAAGTGTGTGTTTTGCTTTGTCGTGGAAGGCGAAATGGCCCAAAACATGAAATATAAACTGCGAAGCACCTGATGAATGGCATTTAAGGAAACCGGCGAGCTCTTAGGCACCGGCTGAGTGGTTGCGGAAATTTATGCGACATTAAATTTCACGCAAAGCGACATTTCGTACCCGTAGCCATAGATGCGGTTACTGACACGGGACCTCTACACTACTTGGAGGGGCTGTCTGTGTGAGCGCTGGAAGAAGAAAGTCCACACAATGATGGCGCGTTTAATTTCATTATTCTTTGGGAATTTAATTATGCCTTCATTCGCATTCATCGTCCAGAGAGCTTCGTGGCTCAATGGTTTAGATTGCGCGTAAAAATCAACTTGTAGATTTGGTGTCCGGGTTCTAGGTTGTGGGCCCAATCAACCGACTGCAACCACTTTTACGTACTAGAATATTTAAACATTTTCATTTAATAAGTCTTCGTTAAAACAATCCGATGACAATCAATTCAGATCCTGTCAGCACTTACCCTCAATCAGGCACGTCTAGAACGCGAGCCCAGCCGTATTCGGTTCCAAATTGTTTAACGGTGCAGATACCTGGCAATTCTAGGAATGACTTCTAGGGGTAATGTTAGAAATCTTTTTTTTTCTGTTCGCTTTTCGAGAGGCCTTCACGACAGAAAGCATCATTAACTTGGTGGCTTTTTGCTGTAATTACCATCGTGCCCAGATTGTGGAAAATATGAATACTCTTAGTGCCTTCGTTGATGAAAGGCAACCAGGCAGTCGGCATTAGAGGGTACTTTTTAATTGGCAAATGCAGTTATAGATTAAAATAGCTGTGATTCTCTTGCATTTCCAGCGTCCGAATAACGTTGTTGCTGTGGGTTATTTTTAGAACGTTGGTTACAATTGTAGACCGGTATTTAATATGAAAATAGTTGTAATAGAATCTTGTTAAGTGTTTTCTAGTTTACTCTGAATATTTAGAATACAATTTAGGTACAACCAACACTCCCAGACGCATACATACTTAGAACGAAAAATTTCGATTTATTCCGCTGGCGATTGATCAATGATTGAGTAACGCTACTTCACAGGTACTTCAATTTATTTACTTCACGAGAAATGCAATCTTCAAAGTGAACTATCAATCACGATTGAACGTGTGTCCTTCGGGACCAAACGCATCATACAAATTATTGCTCAGCGACCACAGTCTATCGCGTAATCCCACCTTTCACTCTACGCTCGCTGTTCGTTTGGACAAACCCCGAATTCATTAAAATGCTGATCACACACTCGTGCAACCGTTCCGATTTACAACTCGGTCACCCGGCACCCGGGCTGGCTGGAGGCGTAACGTGGCCTGGCCTTCACCAGCGTTGACCGCAATCCCGTGCACAAACTTGCCGGGGTAATTTACATCACCCGAAAACCGAAATGCATTTATAAGCGCAACTGTCCGCGGAATGGATTTGACCGCACGTGCTAGCTTCAAACATTTCGTAACAATGCGTTTGCCCAACTGAACACTGTACAGTCACCTCATTTATTAATTATGATTTCGAGTACTGTAAAATCAGCATTCTGTTTACAATTTAATTTTGTTGTGGATGACGGTGCGGTGCCGCTAGTTTAGTTAGTCGAAAAATCCTTTCCGCGAAACATTATTTGTGCTTCCAGTTAGTACAAACTATCGCTTCTGCTACTATGTAAGTAAACAACCTGTACCGAGCATGTAGAAAATTAAATGAATTTGTCGGAAATCGGACAGCAGTTGTTGGATGCGGCAAATAATAACTTGGGGATGTTTTCATTCGCTTCCACCGATGCGTCATTACAGCGGAAGTGCATCTGAATGAAATCATAACCATTGCAACAATGTTATCAAACTATATTATATGAAAACATTTTCTTTATGTTTAACTACCACCAGTGACTCTTTAGTCAATTGGTATTCCAGGAGCGTGCTCTTAATGAACAAGCGCACTCTACGTCTGTCATGTACATATTTGAAACTTAAAACCAGCGAAGTAGTTTCAGAATAAATTCGAGCGGGGCTTTCAACTTACCACAACAAAGGCAACGCATAATCGCACTTGATTTGGTGTAACAAAACGGTGTCAACGGTTGGGTCAAACGCAATACATTGCGTCTACCACAGGCAAGCGTACTAGTACAAAATTTCCCGCAAGATCGAAGCGAAACAGGTTTTGGAGTGTTTTTTTTTCTTGAATACATTTCAGAGTTTTAACAGGGAAAATTGTGAGTAGGTAGCTGTTTTATGATCATGTTTATAACTGATCACACAAGTTTTAAGCAAGCTCTACTACCAAACAATTGTTTGACTACGCAAATTCCGCAGTAATATTCAACTATCCATTCACATAGAGATTAACATGTTGTCCTACGTTTCGGCTGGATTTCAACATATCTTTAAGTTAATTAGCAAATTAAACAAATCTGAATTTGATTTCAATTATATTTTTTGACAATGCAGAATTCGAATAACAAAAGTCAGTCAGTTTCATTGAAAATGTTAAGGTCTACGATTAAATTTTAAATTGTACGAATGGTGATGACGACTACTGTAACAGCCGGCCAGGAATATTCAGAAATAGAACTGATAACTTACAAGCAAGACATTGGTGTTGGAAATTAATGTTGTAGGGGTGAGCGGGGTAAAACCGCCACCTTAAAAATTTCTGTTGATAGAAAAAGATGTTGCAGCTGCAATTTCATTTTTTAGAAAGAGGCTCTTCTGTTCAATACCCGCATCTAAAAAATTAGAACTACAGTATTTTTGTTTAATTTCCAGCTTTTTTTATTCTGCAGTTTTTTTTTTCATGCGGCGTAAGCCCACCAGCCGGGTAAGATCGCCCGCCATCTGTTGAGGATAACAAATATTTTTAAAGCCAGAATGCTTGTTTTTGTCAGTTTACTATCTTTAGCAAAGTTGTAGATAATATTTTTTCTTTTTTTTTTAATATACACTGTAAAAATATGAAAATAAAAAATTTCTAAGGTTTAACTTCTTCCAGTTTTTAATTATCCAAGTTTAAATCAATGCTTAGGTACTTTTTTCAAAAGTTAATCGTGTTTAAAAATATTACTAGAAAAGCTCCAACCAAATGGAAAATTGTCGATTGACATCGTCGTCTTAAAAGCAAAGCCTTGGTGCTACATTCCGATTCGGAACTAGACCTTATGTTTATTATACACAGACTTCGCAGCCAACTGTTAAGTGTACAAGACAATTGCGGGGCCAGCGCTACGATCCTACTGTCACTAGCAGTCTCTCCCGAGCCGAGACTCGAACCTACGACGATTGGCTTGTTGTGCCAGCATCGTACCTCGAGACCAGCTGGGCATCGTCGTCTTATGTGGCTTGAAATTGCTTTATGATCCTCTCAAAATTCCCTTTGTAGTGTCGAGACATTTGGGCCTCGAAATAAAAACAATAGTGGGCGGCTTTAGCCCCAGTGGAAAATTTTCTTATTCCACCGAAAAATTAGTTAAAATTACAAGTTTATTCACGGCTTTCGATATTTCCGAATGAATACAGATTCAGACAAGCCACTAAACGTATATTCACAAACGAAACAATTGATTATATTTAGCCAGAAAAACCTTAAGTCCCATAGCCGAAAAACAATAGCGCATTGACCGGTTGCCAGCTGAGGGGTTGTTTTTGCTTATTTCTGTGACCGTTCGCGCACTAGGGCAGCAGAAATGGGTGCAAAATGTTATGTAATTATACTGTGACGTGTCACGCTATTCGAGAAATTTTGCAATTATTAGAAACTTGGTAGTCAAACTACGGTGGGCGATCTTACCCTGTTTTCCCCTATTATGAAACGAAACAATTTGAATTGTTCCAATATCCCTATTTGAATGAAAAACTCAAACTTCCCACACAAGCTTCATCTCCAGGATACATTGGCTCTCTTGAAATCAAACCAATTCAAAAAGTTATTGCTATAGCTATTGGAATGAAGTGGTTTTGTTGAGTTTTTCACGAACACTGAAATAAAGCATGTCACAGTTGGCGGTTTTTGTTTCCTGTGTGGACTCATCACTGCGACCAGAGATTAGATCTCTTGTGATATTTACCAGGTGTTTTCTGTACTCCGCACTTCATATGATTGGCAGTATCACTATTGAAGTAAGTGATACGCTTGTCATTCATATCCGTGCTTGTGTGTAAGTTCTACCTTACCTTTTCAAGCTTACTGCTCTACTATACCGAGCCTCTGTCCATCCTAACAATATCGCCTGATTACAATTCACTGGAGAGAACTTTCATTCGTTACTCATACCAGTTTTAATAAAATAGGGACTTATTTTTGTTAGAAGGAGAGTCAAGTGGGGTACTGTAGAATTCAGATTGAATGCTAAAATTTAATGCTAAAACGCCAATTCTATAATATTCCATATTAGGCCTTCGTTTGCCTACAAACCGACTAAAAAGGTCGATTTTCGGCCAAGAAATTTTGACGTAAGACTACGTTTTGTTTTCTATACTACATTTTGTGAAATTGAAAATGAAACTGGCAAATGTCGCGTCAGATTTCAAACGATTATAGCAAGCGAACGATTTAATTCATCTTAGTCATTTATATTTCGGTGGATAGATAAAATGTGTAACAATTGTTTGATATAATGTTTAACATTGTTGCTTTACTGCTTAATTGTGAAAAAAGGTGAAAAGTTCCAAGGTCAAGCTTTCCCATACATTTTCCTTGCTATTCCCTTGCTTCCCGAGTACGGATAACAATAACATGGACGGAATAAATTCCACTGCCTACATATTTTGATTCAACAAAGTGTTTTGTTCCGTTTGTCTTTCTCAAAACTGCGTGGCCACGCCCTCATGGCAAAAATCTACGCTGAACTCGATACAAAAGACTGCGTGTAGAAAATTCAGCTTCAGTCTAGTTTGTCACACAATAGCGAGTGCAGTATAGCTGTTTAAGGTACGCGACATTGAGAAACGAGAGCTGCATACGAGTCAACTCCCAGATACGGCGGAGCATGTTACCTTAGCAACAAGCACCATCGTACGCTGCATGATATTTTGAGTGGAACAGCGGAGAGCAAATGTTATGCGCGGCCAACAAAATATTCAATGCTACCGGTGGTGGTGCGATCATCAGCGTTCTGTAGCACACATTTCGAGCTGAAGATTATGAATCGGTTTTTTTTTCAGAACTATAAATGCTTGAAGATATGAGTTATGAGAATTTTCACAACTACTACTAGTGTGAAATGCTCATCTATTTCTCAATAATCATTTTTACAATAACGACCAGGGCGCACCAAAGATGAACGGTAGTGTTGCCTATGAATAGTTTATCACAGCAATATATAGCCCTCATTTCAAGAATTTTCACTGCTTAATTGAGTGCTTTTCCGGTTCAATTGTTTCTTTGTACCCACTCGAACACCGTTATCAGTCAAACATTAGTAACGAAAATTAGTTAACCTTCTTTTGATGCCTATGAAAATCACTCAGTCGTATCGAAGGTGTTTTGTTTTGTTCCTCTTTCTCTAAGCTGCGTGGCCACGTCCTAATGGCAAAAATTTACGCTGAACTCGATACAAAAGACTGCGTGTAGAAAATTCAGCTTCAGTCTAGTTTGTCACACAATAGCGAGTGGAGTATAGCTGTTTGAGGTACGCGGCATTGAGAAACGAGAACTGCATACGAGTCATCTTCCAGGCACTGCGGAACATGTTACCTTTATTTTTCATACGGCAGCAACAGTTACCATCGTACGCTGCAAAATATTTAGCTAGCACAGCTACTGGAGGGCACAGTGGAGTGCAAACTTCATTATGCGCGGTTAAGCAAAATATTCAATGCTACCGGTGGTGCGATCATCAGCATTCTGTAGCACGAATTTCATACTAAAGATTATGGAATCGGTTCTTTTCAGAACTATAGATGCTTGAAGATAAGAGTTATGAGAATTTTCGCAACTACTACTAGAGTAAAATTTTCATGTATCCATGCATCGTTAGTTTTACAATAACGACCATCAAATATAAACGGTAGTGTTGCCTATGAACAAAAAACCATAACTTTGAGCGCTTTGAGGCATCCCGGAATCATGTCCGATTGAGCTGAAATTTTGCACGGATCATTTTTAATGAGCCAATAAAACGTACAAAGTCGGTTTTTGAAATTTGAAATGACCTTTTTTACTACCACCCTACTGCCCATATCGTTACTCCGTGATTGAACAACCATTCTCAATGTACAAGCTCCAGCGACTCAATACTGTTTGAAGGATCAATAACGGCGCTAGTCACGTTCTTGCAATCAGGTGAAATGAAGAAATGAATCTTAGCGTGACTTTTGCTATTTAGAGACGGTGCTAATCTGTGAATCTCTGCAAACGTCACAAAAAGAATATTTTTATTAGTAAGGAAGGAGCCAGTTTGATAAGGGATGCGATCATATATATAATTTATACCCGTCCACGGTGCTCCCACAGACCATTATTATAAAATAAAATGCACCAAAGAAACTGAGTACACCATTCGATTCGTTATGACGTCCAGAGTCTCTGGTCAAAATTTCAAAATCATCGTACGGTACATTTTTGAGTAATACCCTTTTGAAGGTAGTAAAATACAAAAAAGTTATATAAAAACGACGAAATACTTATTGTAAAGCACGTATTTACCCACTATTTTATGAAATAACTTCCAAAATAGTTTCTACACATTCCAAAGGTTATATTTCATGACATTAACAATTGGTGAACAGATTTATTTGAAAATCCCACAGTGCACAGTGGTCTAGGCTCGAAAAATCGTGATCATCTAGATTTGACTGTGAAAAATTGATTTCATGCACTCAAGGTTTTCAGCAAAATTGTTTCATAGAACAAGGCCTCACTTTTGGTGTTTTTAGTTTTTCGATCAATCCACCTAACAGATAGATAAAAAAATATTTTTTCTAATTTTCAATATACCAGATAGCTTCCTTCAGCAAAGTTGTGGAAAATTTCAAAAGATAAACAATTGCTGAATACTGCGATGTCCTATCTGCACGTAGGACACGACAAAATAGAGTTTTTTGTAGAACACCCCTCTTTAAAATCAGTTTTTTGTCTATAACTTTTTCTATGATTGTCAAACAATAAATTTTATAAAGCTTTGAAAGAATAGGCCACAGACAGCTTCTAAATATGCTGCATGGAGAATGGCGGAGATGTCCAACTATTACTCACCCCGGCTTTAAGGTCGTCGTAGAAAAAGCAAAATATAAGGTCTTGGATATGCCACTGAATAGTTTCACAATACGTGCTGAAAAAATTCTGATTTGCCCGTGAAATCAGCATGTTGGAAAAGTGGTATTGAGAAAGAGAAGTTTTGAATTTCATTACAACATTGACTTGACGGAAGACGACGGCGATGAGAAGAGGTACAAGCTGGTTTAGCCAAGCAACTGAAAACGATTTCTTCTGAGTTTTGACAATTTCAACTTGAAATATCATTTGAAGTGAGCAAATCACCCACAGGAAATTAACCCCTTACAGAAAGCAACATTGCTCAAGGCTATTATCCCTCTCATTGACGAAACCAATAACCTTTCGGGAACGAACTTTCAAAACTAGTTGCAGTTTCAATGTTTATTTAAAATTAACTTTTGTGTGGAATTTATTTGAAACAACTTTGCATTTTATAATCATTGACGATTTTTGAACAGCGAAAAGCTTGAAAAACAGCGCCAAATATTTGTTATAGGAATTGTAGAAAAAAAAAACGGCCATACTCAGGGAAAACATTTGGTGGAACTGATATGCGATTATTTTTAAAACTAGTTGACCCGTAGTAGCTAGCCACTTTTAAAATGCAAGTTGGACTTATACTTGGACTCACTACAAATACTGGTATTGATTCTAAAATGATGATGCTTCTTCAAAAAATTTAGTTTGGAATTAAGATTCAACTATGACAATTCGACAATTCGATGCAGATGATCAACGCTAATTTGAAACTCAAATGTTAATCTTAACTGTGAGAAACAACCTTCTTTCAGTGTATCATGAAAATGCTTGGATTGATCGTTTATTTGAAGACGAAGACGAAGACGATCTTGCCTCCCATACGGAACCACTGCACAGAGCGTTTTTTTCCATTATTTAACCATTTTCGAAAAAAAATCTAATGATTTATTAATTTTCGTTTAAGCTGTATAATTCAAATAAGAGTTTTTCAATTTTTCAATTGTATGATGTTACATTTCAAGTAAAACTTACAAAACAAACAAAAACAAATGTGATTGAGAAAAACATAACAATTTGTAAAATAGTTGCCTACGATACTGAACTACTCCAGAAATCATTCACTTCACTAAAGTTTGCCTCCGTACTTTATAATAGTCATGGCACAGCCAAATATCTTAAATACCAATATAGTTCACTTACGTAAAATTATGAATAAAAATTGAAAATGACAGAAGCGTTAGTCACCTTTTCGACCGCTAGGTGCGCCACTTCTGATGTTGTTCTACACGACATGCGAAAAAGAGTAACTTTTGACAATAATATTACCCTAAAAAATGTAAAAAAATGCACATTTTATTGTGAAGTGGACTCGGCCGAATATTTTATAATAATAAAGTTCGCCTATGTATGAGGCAATCCAGGGGTGGTGTTTCACGGTTTGTACGTTTGTTGACGTCCGACAATATTTTGAGTTGTAAAATGGCGACTTCTGGTGACTGGAAAACTGCCGAAAATGACCAAATACCACCTAATATGTGTGTTTTTTTTTTTAACCAGAATGACGCTGAGAGGCCAGAAATTGTCTCCAAATGCCAGTTTGAAATCCAAGATGGCGACTTCCGGTTTCTGAAAAACAGCGGCGAATGACCAAATATGAGTATTTTCGCGGTTGTTATGATGCACTGAAGCTACAAATCGACCTCAGACAACATTATGAATTGTAAAATGACGACTTCCGGTGATAGGAAACTGCCGAAAATGACCAAATACCACCCAATATGGGTATTTCTTCAACCGGCCGATTTCCATCCAATATAAGATGCTTCGATACCAGAATAATACACAGGAGCTAGAATCGACCACAGACACCATTTTGAATTCTAAGATGGTGACTTCCGGTTTCTGTAAAACAACCGAAAATGACTAAATAACACCTATCATTGGTGTTTCTTAAACCAGAATGACGCTCAGGGGCCAGAAATTGTCTCCAAATGCCATTTTAAAATCCAGGGTGATGACTCCCGGTTTCTGGAAAATAGCCTAAAGGGACCAAATACCACCCAATATGAGAGTTTCTTTAACCAGAATGATGCATGGAGCTAAATATTGACCTCAGACACCATTTTGAATTGTAAGATGGCAACTTCTGGGAAACAGCCGAATACTACTGCATATGAATATTTCTGTAATCAAAATAATGTATAGAAGCCAAACATTAAATAATAGTTTTTGCATAACAGTTGTTATCACTAATTATGTTTGTTTTGTTGAATATCTTTTATATATAATATAATAAAGCTTTTAAACCAATAACAACATTAGGTGTATCCATACTTCAATTGTTAAATTGATAGAAAATTCAAGTGTTACCTAAGCTAAAAGTTGCACTACAACCATATACGACTATTGACAACCATTGTGCGGTTTCTCCTTTTATCTTTTCCACGAGGTAATTGAAACATTCATTTAATTGTACACTTCGTGGCCTGATTATTGAGCTTGAGCTTGACATTTCGTAGTTGCTTCCCGTGATGGATCTGAGCTAGTGAAGTTACACAGAGAACCACGTCTATAGCAACTTGGGATTAGTTTACCATTTACACGTCGTGGCCTGATTATTTGAATATTTCTTCTTCGTGCCTCGATAAGCTACATATATTATATTATCAATATTTAACTCCCGGAATGGCGTTAGTTTTACATACAAACAATATACGCACGAAATCTACAACATATTTTTTTCTGTCAAAGTATGAAATTGAGTCAACTAAATCTAAAATTGAGTAAATTCAGTTTCGTGTGTGAGAATGTCACACGCTTACAGAAATTCAACAACAATGCACAGTAGTACAGTAAGGCAATGCAGGCGGACATGAGTTTTTCGATGCGATTTTGTGGTTTTAGAGTAAAATTTTTTTCTGAGACATTTTTCTTATATTTAGTCTATTTTTTATGTGCAAATGAAAATTAGGGTGGTCCTGAAATCGACTAAATAAAAAAACTTACTTTTTTATTTGCAGAAATAAATGTATACATTCATCGGCACAGTTGTAGATCAACTAATTTTAAGCAACTTTCGGTATTTCTTCACAATATTTATACAATATTTGTTCTTTCAAATGATACCAAAAAATATTATTTATGTTTGCCCTAAACGGAGACATCAATATTTTAAAAGGGCCTATTTTTAAAATAGAAATAGTGAAAATTCTTCTTCTGTACAATATATCGACAATGATTTTTCGTCAAAATTGGCGTATTTCTGATTAAAGTTACCGAACTTTGTTTTTGAATTTGAATTGAAAAAATAGAGCAAAAAGACTGTTTTTGGAAACCAAATTTAATGTCTACAAAAAAGTTTTTCACAAAGTTACTTAGAATTAGTTGATCTACAAGTATGCCAAAGAATGTTTACAATTATTTATGCAAATAAAAACAATTTAGTTTGTTTTTATTTCGTTAATTTTAGGACCACCCTAATTTTCATTTGCACATAAATAGAGGACAAGAAACAACTTTTACAAAAACTATGGCTTTAAACCGCAAACCAAAATCGCAACGAAAAGCTCATGTCCGCCTAAATTGCCGTACTGTACCACTGTGCAATAAGTTTAGTTACCTTTTTCACCACAAGAGGGGGTGTTCCCTGTCTGTCTTCACGGAAATATATGGGAAATTCGAGAGTGAACTATATTGTTATTTTAAGATATTTGGCACAGCCTAGAATAACTGGGTACTGACGTCTCCTAATCATTATTGGGCAGTTCAAATCACTCTGTGATACTCCGGTATAACCTCACATATGATAGGCCTGTCCCCCGCGTCCCCTTGTTCCTGGTTTGGACCTGAAATGTGTGGTGTAAGCCTTGAATGTGTATAAGGTTTTAACGGGAAACACACTTAGGTCTTTTTACGCAGATTTAGAAATTAACGTGTTTATTATGCACATTTCGGATTCTACGCAGATTTTTCAGAATAGTCGTTTTTGTCGCAGTTTTTTTATTGGCATTTCATTTTAAAATCGCTTATTTAGAATGTCTGAGTGTCGTTCGTTTTACATTTTTCCTTGATGTTCAGCTCAGTTCGTAGGTGAAAATAAGCTGCTGTTTATTCATTTTTATAAGTATTTAGCAGAAATGGTTAAAAATCTTAAGGAAATTAAGTTTTCTACGCGAATTACGGAATTTAAGCGGTTTTTTACGTCGATTTTGGAATTTGTCTTGTTCTTTTTTTTTAACAAATCAAATGAATATGAATAGTGAGAATAGGTTATGTTTCCATTTTATTCTACTACAAAAATCGAATACCCTCGAATCGAATACCGTCCGCAGATACGTATTTCGGTTGCTACATACAACCATCTTTAGTGCTTATGTGGACTGTTGAAGAGCATAACTGAGTAACCCCCTTTTTATATGCGTGTAGGTAGGTAAAAGTAGGTAGAGCGAAAGCTAGGGTGACAGAAAGACAGAACATCAAATCAAATGCTTGGTTTTTGTAGGATAGTACCTATGCTGGATTTTAGAAAAATCGAAAACTATATAGCGATATTTTAAACATCTAAAATAAAAACCGTTAATCAAATTTGACATCATGATTCAAAGTAATGACGAATAGTGTAAGTTTATACTGTGTTTGTGTTTATAAAGCAATGACACGTATTGACTGGTGATATTTTTACATATCGGCAAATGAATTATCGCTTTCACCATACAGTTTGAACGTCGGAGTATAATTAAAGGATTACGTTGGAGCTCTTGTTTTAAGTAACCCATCATCTATTTGACTTTTTCAAAGTCGCGTACTGTCTTATGCTATCACTTAACAAGCTAATTTTGATGAAGCTGTATGATATTACAGGACTAATTGGATATGCTACCATAGATTGACGTTCATAATCAACTGATAGCGGTTTGGTTAATTTCGAATCTCTGTGACATGCTGAATATTTATGACACTACTTTACTTTTACATCCCGAAATCATCTTCCTCTGTCTTCAGCGAAGCATTATATTTTTGGCGGTTTTTGACGATGCAACTGGATCAGAACATTTAGCCAT
Source organism: Wyeomyia smithii (assembly GCF_029784165.1). Taxonomy (NCBI): domain Eukaryota; kingdom Metazoa; phylum Arthropoda; class Insecta; order Diptera; family Culicidae; genus Wyeomyia; species Wyeomyia smithii. The sequence goes on from NC_073694.1 coordinate 40,468,245, forward strand.
GTGCGAATAATTACACGTGTGTCTAAGAAAGTTAAAACTTAGTTCACTCTGATTTCCTCACGCTTCAATGGGTCCGTATCAGGCGAGAGGAGGTGTGTAGAGGACTAAACGCAATCAATGGTAACTTTTAGTTGCTACATATAAAAAAATAACAAACATTGGTGAACCTCAGGTTCATAGTTTGCTAGGAAAGAAGACAGTTTTAGTAAATTGCGTTTGGCGTGTGCGTGACCGCTGACAGCTTACGAAACTATATATACTCCGATGGGACAATCTGACCTCACATTTTTCTGACTTTTTCAAATAAAACATACTTTTTTGTTTCCTTCATCGATAGTAAAGCAAGAAATAGATGGATTCTGATACAGGTTGGACTCGATTATCCGGAACATCAAAAAAAATTTCATTCCGGATAATCGAGTTTTCCGGATAATCGAATCACACAAAATATACTGAAATTTTGCGATTAACGAACATAAAATAAATATTTCTGATCCTTTATTTACTAGTATGCTGCAGTGGCGTAGCCAGAAGTTATTTCTGAAGCAAAAAAGGGGTAAAATCGTGAAAAGCAAAAAAATAAATTGGACATTGATTATTTTCACTTAATTCGAACATGTCCGAAACATGCCGGAAGTGACTTAAATGGTAACTAATATGCCAGAAGGGATGGTAAAGATAAAATTTCGGAATAAAAATTGAAAACGGACACAAAAAAAAAATTCCGGATAATCGAATTCCGGATAATCGAGTTTCCGGAAAATCGAGTCTCTGGATAATCGAGTCCGACCTGTATTTAACTCAAAAACGATGAAAATTCATATGGGACTGGTATGCGATTATAGGCAGTATATTTAACTATTTCCGATTTATTTTCTGTTTAGCGTAAACCAACGTACAATAAAATGCTGTTGGGGCCGCGCACAAATATGTATGTTTTATTTCAATAGAGTACAAAATTGTTTAACATCCCGACTTGAGAACGATTTAAACCAAAGACAATATTATAGGCCATCCGGAAGTGAACCTGAGAGAAGACCGGGTCGTTGTTGACTGCTCTGCTGTTAAGTTGTCCGATTATTCGTAATGAACAGATGCACATTGTTTTAGTCCACTTGAACGTTTGATCTGCCAATATTGTTAGTTACTTTCTTCGGCTCAAAGCAAAAGGTAATGAATACAATTCAGGTTTGTATGGATCTGGCACGGGTTTTCAGCCGTGACTTGAATCGCTAAAGTTCGCCCCAATAAACTGCGTGTTTTAATGTCAAACCTCAAGGAAGCAAACGAGATTGCTGTTTTCGAATTTTTCGCGCTGGAGTTCTAGCTCACGCAGTGGAGATCGACGGCGTGGTCACCGACTGGAGTCTGACCGTCGAAGCTAGAACCGACCGTTTTAAGAATTTCAGCCTTCAGTCAGTAAAGATACTGGATTGCAAGTAATTGAGAATAGTAAAAACATATACCCAATTAGACTCTTTCGCGTGACTTTCGCCGGGACTGTGCTGCCGAGCTATGTGCTCGTGGGCATGGTGCGTCTACCCGTGGGCTTGGTAATACCGCGGGTAATAAACTATCATAAGTGCGAACAGTTGTGTCATACGGCCACCCACTGTGCCTGTGCTAGAGGTGCTAAAAAGTGTCTCTATTGCAGGTAGACTCCGCTAATCATGAATGCGACGTATTTTTCCTCTGTAAAACTTAGCTCACTAAAACTATGAATCTTACCTTCCACGGCTTTAACATTATTCGTTTTGGCTGAAATACCTGTTACGCAGGAGTACCTCTTGGGATTGAGAAGTGCTATTCCTTCTATTGTATTAGCCTCCAATCGGTTCCAGGCATTAAGGTCAAAATCACCGAAAAATGCTTCAAAAAACCAGAGGTTAAAATGGAAAATAAACCCAAATTGAGCTCATAATCACCGGAAGGTGCTTTAAAAGGCACAAAGACCTATTGTCGCGTGTCAAATGTTAATGCAAGGTAAAGTACTTTGAATTGCCTCAATGTAGATTCCCCCCAGAGTACAGTTTGGGCAACAGCAGCTTTTTGATATAATAGAACTTCCCTCCCCGCCACGACTAATATGGGAGTTTTCAACTCCCATGGCGTAGGTTGGGGCTCTACTTTGAATAATAATCGCTCCGCTTTAAACTATAGCCTTTGCGACGCCTTAGATATGACAATTTTAAACAATTTATTTAAACAAATTGGGATATGACACGTATTCCTAAACCTCCAATGCAACTAAGTGCCTCAGATTTAGATTTCTGTTCGACATCGTTACAGATGTATTGCGCATGGAAGGTAATCCCGAATATCCACGATGGCGATCACCTGCCCATCTCAATATGAATTGCCAATTAATCAAATCGTGCACAACCGGTTAATACCCCGTAACGTTTGCAGTAAAAATGGACTTTTTTCAGATGGTGATGAATAAAAAACAAAGAGAGATAAATGAGTTGGATAAATTTCCTATTAGTGGTAATTATATTATCTTATTTTTGAAAAAATTCTACGCCCTTGCGAGCAGCCTTCCGACAGTTTTCCGGAACATACGCCATGGCGGAAGAAAACATGCGTATAGGCATGGTTTTAAGCTTTTTCTTCGTTTTCTTACTAATTCCTCCTCCGTTTTCGCGACAAAATTGTTGGAATAGATCTTGCGCTTCAAGTTTGCCCAGAAATTCTCGATGGGGCGCAGCTGGGGGACGTTGGACGGATTCGCCGACTTCGGTACCACATCGATATTCTGCCGCTTCGTCTCATCCAACGATCGCTTCCAGTAGTAAGCCGACGCCAAATCTAGCCAGAACACCGTGTCTTCGCCCTTATGGTATTTCTTGATGAACGACGCAACTTCCGGCAGGCACTTCGTACAATAAATTTGCCCGTTCACGGCCACCCTGGAGCGAAAGAAGAGCAGCTTTGACATACCTTTCTCGTTGATTGCCAGCCACAGCCGCATCTTCTTGGAGAACTTGGTCTGTGAAAAGTGTGTGTTCACCTTGGTGCTCACTTCCTTCGTGGGAGAGGTAAAATACGGAGTGCCCTGCTAATCGTTGCCATCCAGGGTGACATAGGTCTCTTCGTCCATCACCACGTCACGGTTCGCCGGGAGAATCGACTTGATCATCTTATTCAACCGCTGTCGCTGCGTGCAGCTCCGATATCAGTGGACGGGAATGCCGCTTCCTGACATGTATGTCCATATTCTCCAGATACCTTTTCACTGTTTTACCGCATGCACCAACCTCCCGACCAAGTGCACGTAGCGATTTAGCCACTTTTCCTTCGGCCTTCCTCCTCAGCATCCTTTGAATCTTCGAACGGGCATACCCGGCGTCCACAAAGTGCCGCACGATGTCCGTTTTTGACGCGACGGGGTACCGTTCTTCGAAAGCGCACACTTCGGAACGGAGTAGCTTCACTTTTTTCGCCTGTGATGGCTGATAGAGCTGTCAAATTTTTTTTTGCTAACTCATAGGTTACTGTGATTGATGATGCATGAGTAATTTCGTCAGTGCGATCAAAGGTAAACCCATGACATATCGGCAATTTTTGTACATTTTTTTACCGCAAACGTTATGACCCCGTATGATCATTGATCGATTGACTGATTGACATCGATTGAAAGTTATACCAGGGAAAGATTTAACAAGCTGTCGAATCGATTCAAGATCTTCCACAATTCAACATACCATAGGAAGGCTGTTAGGGCCACGCACGGATGTGTGCCGCTTGCTTGAAAGCAACACGCAATATGGATATTTCCCGAACTAAAATGATGGCCGGAAATCAATTACTAATCTTCCAACTTCTTCATCGACTATATCATCTCCTCCGTTACTCTAACGGCGCATAACGTGCTATAGTCGATGATATTTCCGAAAGTTCAGACCACTTTGCACCAAACCTGGAGAGAAGTTTTGTATGGAAGAGCCTGAGAATATACCCAATCTTTAAAAGAATCTTTTGACAACGAGTGGCCTAATTTAACTAAGATTCAAACCTATCGTCACACTTTGACACGCTTGTCAAAGCGGACTCTGTAACCTTGCAGCTACAAAACTCTTCAACAGAGAGATGACAGTAGAGGAAATGAGTTCAAACCAATGGGACACCACAACCAATGGTTCAATGCTAAGGGATGGCGCTGTAGTGGTAGTGATAGTAAAATCGGAATTTCCACGAGCATTTTGCTTAATGACCGGAAAAACTGCTATTAGTTACCCTGTTTTTATATGATTCTAACTTAATATGCAATCTTTTTTTATCAAAAACTTGCTTTTTCTATGCAACTCCATTGAATCAATGAAAAGCTGAGAAATAATGCTTCAAGATATGTTCATGAAATTCAGTGAGCAACGAGTTTACCTCTTCATTCATATCACTTTTCGAAAATGTCTAGCAAATGTTTTGTCTAGTTAACACATCGATGTCCCCCATAAAAAAGCTATCTTTTTATATTGTCATAGTCGACACCACAACCCACGGTACCACACAATTCCCACCGAACATCGAGACATCAAATATTCACCAGTTTCAGTTTCATTGATCTTTTCAACATGACGGGTAAATGTTGGAATTTTCCTACTAATGGACAGTGAATGCCACAAACAAAAACCAAGCATTTCATTCAACGTTTACCATTTCTCTTTATCTCCGAAGCAAAGAGAAGATGCGAAAAAAAATGTTTTTTTTATTTCGTTTTCGACACGCAATGTTATCAATTCAATGGAATCAAACTGTTTATCTACTAGTAATTCAGCTCCAAGCGGTCCTATCACGGCTCTCCAGTTGTACCCGGTTGTCATATTTTTAAGCGAAAGGTCAGATTAAAACACTGGGTGAGTTGAAACAGAGTTTTGAACTTTGCATTCACATTCGGTAAAGGAATCAACAAATAGCTTACCCTACCCAGCAGTACAGGCACTGGGTGGCGTTGCGGTGAAAATATTTATTTAGCTCCCCCACCCGAGTAGCCAGGGTGGGCCGAAATCTATCAGCGCTAGTGCCACTTGAACTTATTTAATCATTCCAACCAACGTTGATCCGGCTTAGTCCTGGTCAGGTGTGCGGCACGATTTGGTTTATTGACATTGTTCCACCGCTAGTCAAGAAGCGCTGTTCAATAGGTCCGAACTAGCGTTCGCCGTTTGAAATAATTGTGTAGGTGAAAATAATACTGTTAAATAGTGTGATTTTTGTGTGAAACATTAAGTGAGAACCCTGAATGATTGAACTTTTATACAGAGCACCAGAATCAAATCCGTCGAGAAACCAAAAACCGGTAACGATTCTTCCATTTTGCAGAACAATCGACCGACGCAGATCTGAAGTTTTTTCCCGGTCAAAAACAAACACAAAATGCCAGTGCAAAAACTTGTGCTGTCTGCTGGTAACAGTATGCTGCCACTACTACTCATATCAACACTGCTGGGAACGGTCGCCAACGGCCAACTCTCCTTCCAAACAGATGCCTCGCACAACAGCTTCCAGATCCGGACACCCGGCTTCCAGCAGTCCTTCACGCGCTACTTCAACGGACAGCAAGGAAGCTTGCTGGCAGCCCAGCAACAGCAACAGCCAGCACAACAAAGCCAGCAATACGCAGTAAGTTGAGAATCTTTAATTCTACAGTTTGATTCGATTCAACTGAAAGTTTACCTTGTTCTGGTTTTCTGATTTATTATGTTTACTATTTAATTAAAGTGTAAAATTACACTTACTCGCAATTGATCGTAAAAACTTCAATGTTTTCCATCCAACCTTGCGAAGCAACACGATTCTGCTAGTAAAACTTTAAATTTGAAAAATCTTGCTCATCACAATTGAAAAACTATTTGTTAACTCTTTAATATATTCGGGACCAAGTCTTGGTAATTTATTTTGGCTTCTCTACGTTCACCCCTTGTACATGAAAAATTCAATAAGCAAAATGTTCGCCCAAAGATAGTAACAAAGTAACAACAACAAAAAGAAACAGCAAATCGGTCGATACTAACAAGTTTCCACTTTCAGTTAGCTTAATTTTCAACTTCCTTGAACCGAGTAAAATTTACGAGTTTGTTTTACGCAGGAGCTGCTCTGCTGACAATAAAGCTTTGGAAAGCTTCTTTATTATTGCAGCGCTTCTCCGTACCAACAACAACAACAACACTGCGTAGTTTCTACTCCGAAAGCGCATTTTCAGTGAAATTTTATACCAAAGCGACTCGAAAAAGACAATCTGAGTAAAGAATGATACCATGTTTACGCTTGCCGAGTGAACTTTCGAATCGGAAGAGTGGGCAAATAGCCGGAAAATACTTTTTCAAAGTAAACAACCTCCGAGTGGAGTCTGTGAGATGGATGGGGCGCATCCGTCGTCAGCGACATGCAGCTGAAAAATGGTTCACAAACATATCGGTGGATTTTTTTTTTTCGGTGGAATGAAAAGCACAATTTTAAGTTAGTTGTGATTTCTAAGGCGAACTAGGTTAATTGTGTTATTTTTGCACACCGAGGTAAATTAGTCTAATTGAGTTTAAAGTTGCTTGCAAAGCTAATGGTGAAAATCACTATTTCACTTTTTAATAGAATTTTTTTTCCTCGAACGATGTCCCTCTTTTTAACATTGTTACGCAGATGCACTTTGAATGCAAGGAAGACATTTGTTTTATTTTTATTAATTTTAAATAATACTGCGTACTTGATTTCAGGACAATTTATCGGGACTAACATTTGAAACGAGCTGAAGTTTTCAAGCCAAAATTTATAAATAGATACATCTAGGAAAAAGGAAGTCATAAAAATCGATAAATCCCTCGAAAAAAATGGATCTATAACAGCGCTCTTTTAAAATATTTTAAATAATATAACGTGAAACAGTGTTGGACATAAGAAGTACATGAGTTACAGTTATTTTCTGGTACGGATTTACTATTTAGCTATTATGGCGACAGATCTTAGAGATCCTATGCCGAATGCAGAATTCGTCTCCATCGAACTTTGTCTTTGGCTGCTGCCCTCTTCTGTACGAATTGAAAGGAAAAATTCTTGAGTTCATTAAATTCTTTTTATATTCATGGATCATAATGGTCATGCATAATAATCATTTTATGTGAATATTTTATAAAATTTATTTGCATTTTCACCAATCTTCGAACATATTTTGCTTCGTGAGCTTGAGTAATCCTTAGTTAAAAAATTATTAAAATATTGAAAATATTTATCCTGGATATTATAGTCTATGATACAAATTATTTATTGATGTTCAAATCCTTCGTAGCAGTAATTTCAGTCTATTATAAAATACACTAAAGTCGCTTTTTACGCGGGGGATACGTGCCGCGTAAAAATAAACCGCGTAAAAAAAACCGCGTAAATTCCGGAATCCGTGTAAAATAAAACCGCGTAAATTCCGGAATCCGCGTAAACTCCGGAATCCGCGTAAAAAAAACGCGTAAATTCCGGAATCCGCGTAAAAAAACCATCGTTAATTTTGCATTCCGAGTGAAGGAGAACCGAAATCCGGGCAAAAAAAAATACCGCGTAAATTCCGGAATCCGCGTAAAAAAAACCGCGTAAATTCCGGAATCCGCGTAAAAAAAACCGCGAAAATTCCGGAATCCGCGTAAAAAAAGCCGCGTAAAAAATCGCGCGTAAAAAAACCGCGTAAAAAGCGACCACAGTGTAAATGAAATTTTCCATTGTGTATTTTTCGACATTTCATTTATTTCGTAACAATCAGAATAAAATAAAATTTCCTAATGCGTTCGTATTTATCTATATTTTGTAATTTTAAAAAGAAGTCTTGTAATGAAATTGAAAAAATGGATGGAACACAGTTTTGTGGACAAAAGAGAAGGAAATTATCAATTATTTAAAAAAAAAATTAAATCAAAAACAAGTAACAGAACAGAATATCTCATTTTATTAAACATCCAAAAACGAAAACCAGTTCAAAAATATGGCGAAAGGCTAGCACAAATTTACGGTAATAAAACGACATCGCGAAAAATTTAACTCAAAAACAACCAATTACTATTGAAATAGAACACAATAACAAATTCAAATACAATAACAAACGGAGAAGAAATTTTCAATAGGAAAGGAAACAATAGATACAAATAAGTAAAATTGATAATGAAGAAAACAATATAAAGAAAATAAAAACAGAGAAAAACATATAGGTAGATACAACTCTAGAAACTGAATTCAAAACTATGAGAAAATAATAAAACAAACTCATAAAAATAACCCTTCTTTGGAGAATATTCAAGAAAAAATAAAAACAAACCCAAAATAGTGTGAAAGACAAAAAATAAATAAAAAAATGGTAAGATAATAGGACATATAAGATATTGATGATATATTAGTTTGTCAGTTCTAGTTTTTGTTTAAAAAATATTCTGGAAACGAAGTGACGCAAAAAATAGATTCTCAACTTAGCACTGCTTGTCAATAGCTGGCACTAGCAGTAAGTGCTGGTCTTTTTGACAAATCTCAAACATGATGAACCATGCTAAGACATATGGTAAACGAACCACTTTGACACGTTATTGGTTTTATTGTGGCGTCATATACTTTTAGTTGTGTAGAAATGTCTGATTTTGTGCCAAATAATCGTAATTTGCAGGAAGTGTTGCTAGTGACATTTCATTTAAAGAAAACGGCGGCTGAAGCGCATCGAGACTTTAAAAATTTTCTAAGTGAAACAATGTCCCGTGATTGGTTCCGTCGCTCTAAAATGGCTATTTAGATGCTGACGACAGATCGCGTGAGACAAAATGAAAAACGTTCGAAGTCGCTGAACTGAAAAAATTGCTCGATGAGGATCCGTGTCAAACGCAAGAACGGCTTGCTACCGTATTAGGAATTACCCGCCAAACCATTTCTAAGTAACTGCATATATTGAGAGTGATTCAAAAACAAGTAGCTTGGATCAGGATTTATATTTGTTGACACTCTTAAGTGAAAGTGAAAAAAAGCATCCATAAACGTTATTTTTTTACAATCCTTACGAAGTTCTCCCTTCCCGCTTTTTGCATGGAAGTGAACTGTCAAAACACCTCATTATATTTCATGCGATGGAAGCAAGACGACAAAATCAGTTTATCAATTAACGAAGATTGTCAAGGCATCGGTCAGTGTCAGTGAAAAAGTGTTTCGGTAAGGTTCATTTTGGTTGAGTGCACTGTTTGTTTTTCTTTTTCGCTTTAAAGTGAAGATCGTTTGGTTAAATTTGTCGTCAAATTTTATTTCGTAACCGTGAACGATGCGCGCGATCTTTTTCATCTGAGTATAACAGCACGTTACTAGGACGAAAATCTAGTGTATCTGAAAGAGTGCTGCGATCATAGGAAGTGAAAATTGAAAATGATTGGCTGTAACTTTCAAAGAATTTTGCTGGGGAAAATAACTTTTATCAGCACTGGCTTGGATACCTTATGATTTGAAGCCAAGGAAAAATGAGCGTCGTTTTTTGCCTGTGGACAACTGCTCCAGCGGTAAAAAAGGAAGGGTTTTTCTTCATCGTATTGTGACGGGTGATGAAAAATAGGTTCATTATAGCAACCCAAACGAAAAGACTTGTTTGAACATGCTACCTCAGACAGACGTCCAAGCTGAGTTTCAAACATGTGTAAAGTTCTGTAGTACTAGCAATACGTAATCAGGTAGCGCCATCAGCAACGCCAGCCTCGTACACCTGCGAAAGGTCACCTAACGACGCAAAGATACAAGTGATTTTAAACCTATTTCTCTTTGAAAATTTACACAGAATTTTCGATCCATGTTCTTGCTTGAACGTTTGTATGTGAGTTATCAAGGTCATGCTGTGTATTTGGTGTGACCATGTCGGTGTTATTATGAGCTGTTGAAACTAAACAAAACCATCATCGAGGAACGATGTCGACTTCAATTGATGCGATTAAGCCAATGCAACTGCCCCAAAAACAGTCACAATACGAGCAGAGGCAAGAAAAAGTGATTTTACTCCATGACAACGCTCGGACTCATATGATCAAAGTCGTTAAAACTTTTATAGAAACGCTCGAATGGGACGTCTCATCTCACCAGTCGAATTCCGCAGATATTGCGCCATCCGATTATTGCTTGTTCGATAGATAGATGGTCTAGCTCAGCGGTTCTCAACCTTTTTTTGCTTGCGTACCCCTTGGCGATATTTTTCATATCGATTGTTCTCTCTGGCTTGGAATGTTTTCGCAGAGTGGGAGAGAGTAGTGATAGATCATGTTGCGTTAGTCTTTTTAAAATATTTTAAATAATATAACGTGAAACAGTGTTGGACATAAGAAGTACATGAGTTACAGTTATTTTCTGGTACGGATTTACTATTTAGCTATTATGGCGACAGATCTTAGAGATCCTATGCCGAATGCAGAATTCGTCTCCATCGAACTTTGTCTTTGGCTGCTGCCCTCTTCTGTACGAATTGAAAGGAAAAATTCTTGAGTTCATTAAATTCTTTTTATATTCATGGATCATAATGGTCATGCATAATAATCATTTTATGTGAATATTTTATAAAATTTATTTGCATTTTCACCAATCTTCGAACATATTTTGCTTCGTGAGCTTGAGTAATCCTTAGTTAAAAAATTATTAAAATATTGAAAATATTTATCCTGGATATTATAGTCTATGATACAAATTATTTATTGATGTTCAAATCCTTCGTAGCAGTAATTTCAGTCTATTATAAAATACACTAAAGTCGCTTTTTACGCGGGGGATACGTGCCGCGTAAAAATAAACCGCGTAAAAAAACCGCGTAAATTCCGGAATCCGTGTAAAATAAAACCGCGTAAATTCCGGAATCCGCGTAAATTCCGGAATCCGCGTAAAAAAAACGCGTAAATTCCGGAATCCGCGTAAAAAAACCATCGTTAATTTTGCATTCCGAGTGAAGGAGAACCGAAATCCGGGCAAAAAAAAATACCGCGTAAATTCCGGAATCCGCGTAAAAAAAACCGCGTAAATTCCGGAATCCGCGTAAAAAAAACCGCGAAAATTCCGGAATCCGCGTAAAAAAAGCCGCGTAAAAAATCGCGCGTAAAAAAACCGCGTAAAAAGCGACCACAGTGTAAATGAAATTTTCCATTGTGTATTTTTCGACATTTCATTTATTTCGTAACAATCAGAATAAAATAAAATTTCCTAATGCGTTCGTATTTATCTATATTTTGTAATTTTAAAAAGAAGTCTTGTAATGAAATTGAAAAAATGGATGGAACACAGTTTTGTGGACAAAAGAGAAGGAAATTATCAATTATTTAAAAAAAAATTAAATCAAAAACAAGTAACAGAACAGAATATCTCATTTTATTAAACATCCAAAAACGAAAACCAGTTCAAAAATATGGCGAAAGGCTAGCACAAATTTACGGTAATAAAACGACATCGCGAAAAATTTAACTCAAAAACAACCAATTACTATTGAAATAGAACACAATAACAAATTCAAATACAATAACAAACGGAGAAGAAATTTTCAATAGGAAAGGAAACAATAGATACAAATAAGTAAAATTGATAATGAAGAAAACAATATAAAGAAAATAAAAACAGAGAAAAACATATAGGTAGATACAACTCTAGAAACTGAATTCAAAACTATGAGAAAATAATAAAACAAACTCATAAAAATAACCCTTCTTTGGAGAATATTCAAGAAAAAATAAAAACAAACCCAAAATAGTGTGAAAGACAAAAAATAAATAAAAAAATGGTAAGATAATAGGACATATAAGATATTGATGATATATTAGTTTGTCAGTTCTAGTTTTTGTTTAAAAAATATTCTGGAAACGAAGTGACGCAAAAAATAGATTCTCAACTTAGCACTGCTTGTCAATAGCTGGCACTAGCAGTAAGTGCTGGTCTTTTTGACAAATCTAAAACATGATGAACCATGCTAAGACATATGGTAAACGAACCACTTTGACACGTGATTGGTTTTATTGTGGCGCCATATACTTTTAGTTGTGTAGAAATGTTTGATTTTGTGCCAAATAATCGTAATTTGCAGGAAGTGTTGCAAGTGTCATTTCATTTAAAGAAAACGGCGGCTGAAGCGCATCGAGACTTTAAGAATTTTCTAAGTGAAACAATGTCCCGTGATTGGTTCCGTCGCTCTAAAATGGCTATTTAGATGCTGACGACTGTTCGCGTGAGACAAGATGAAAAACGTTCGAAGTCGCTGAACTGAAAAAAATGCTCGATAAGGATCCGTGTCAAACGCAAGAACGGCTTGCTACCGTATTAGGAATTACCCGCCAAACCATTTCTAAGTAACTGCATATATTGAGAGTGATTCAAAAACGAGTAGCTTGGATCAGGATTGATATTTGTTGACACTCTTAAGTGAAAGTGAAAAAAAGCATCCATAAACGTTATTTTTTACAATCCTTACGAAGTTCTCCCTTCCCGCTTTTTGCATGGAAGTGAACTGTCAAAACACCTCATTATATTTCATGCGATGGAAGCAAGACGACAAAATCAGTTTATCAGTTAACGAAGATTGTCAAGGTACGGTCAGTGACAGTGAAAAAGTGTTTCGGTAAGGTTCATTTTGGTTGAGTGGACTGTTTGTTACTCTTTTTCGCTTTAAAGTGAAGATCGTTTGGTTAAATTTGTCGTCAAATTTTATTTCGTAACCGTGAACGATGCGCGCGATCTTTTTCATCTGAGTATAACAGCACGTTACTAGGACGAAAATCTAGTGTATCTGAAAGAGTGCTGCAATCATAGGAAGTGAAAATTGAAAATGATTGGCTGTAACTTTCGAATTTTGCTGGGGAAAATAACTTTTATCAGCACTGGCTTGGATACCTTATGATTTGAAGCCAAGGAAAAATGGGCGTCGTTTTTTGCCTGTGGACAACTGCTCCAGCGGTAAAAAGGAAGGGTTTTCTTCATCGTATTGTGACAAGCGATGAAAAATAGGTTCATTATAGCAACCCAAACGAAAAGACTTGTTTGAACATGCTACCTCAGACAGACGTCCAAGCTAAGTGCCAAACATGTGTAAAGTTCTGTAGTACTAGCAATACGTAATCAGGTAGCGCTATCAGCAACGCCAGCCTCGTACACCTGCGAAAGGTCACCTAACGACGCAAAGATACAAGTGATTTTAAACCTATTTCTCTTTGAAAATTTACACAGAATTTTCGATCCATGTTCTTGCTTGAAGGTTTGTATGTGAGTTATCAAGGTCATGCTGTGTATTTGGTGTGACCATGTCGGTGTTATTATGAGCTGTTGAAACTAAACAAAACCATCATCGAGGAACGATATCGACTTCAATTGATGCGATTAAGCCAATGCAACTGCCCCAAAAACAGTCACAATACGAGCAGAGACAAGAAAAAGTGATTTTACTCCATGACAACGCTCGGACTCATATGATCAAAGTCGTGAAAACTTTTATAGAAACGCTCGAATGGGACGTCTCATCTCACCAGTCGAATTCCGCAGATATTGCGCCATCCGATTATTGCTTGTTCGATAGATAGATGGTCAAGCTCAGCGGTTCTCAATCTTTTTTCGTTCGCGTACCCCTTGGCGATATTTTTCATATCGATTGTTCCCCCTGGCTTGGAATGTTTTCGCAGAGTGGGAGAGAGTAGTGATTGACCATGTTGCGTTAGTCTTTTTTAGGTTTCAAATTAAACCATGGTTCGGTTGATTGCTGCAGTAATGTTTTAATAGCAATATTGAAAAACAAATGAAGTATTTCAGAGAAAAATTGCTTTGTCCGCCATCACTGATTTTTCTTCCGCGTACCCCCTGAAGGCTTTCGAGTTCGGCAGGTTGAGAACCGCTGGTCTAGCTGATCAGCAGGTTATCCTCATTATACCAGCTTTTTTGTTTCATTCACCGCTGACGAGTGACACGGACCGCAACTGCTTGTAGTCCAGTATTTTCGCATTGGGTCGAGCAGTATTTTTGAAGCAGCCGATACCGCTTTCTAAAATACTCTCGAAAGTGTTTTGTGGGTATCGGCACAAACATACGAGCTACATTGGCACTGTACCATTAGTGAATTTTGCTCTTCATCACCCGCCGCTAAACTAGGTATTAAACGGTAATCCTATGACTGATAATATTGACTTCAGAATCATGGACAATGACAATGTCGAGGCAGCTTGACCCTCACCCATTACGTCGGGTATATTATCGATCGTCGTGTACCGAAAAAAAGCTGTGATTGAATCCACTAGGACTCCTTGGCAGAACGCTCCGACTCCGTCGGTTTAAGACAGCAAAACATGCCGCATTGCGTGGATTTTCAAAACATCGCTCTCTTGCTTTCCGAGAATACTATGTTCAACTGAACCATGATTATAAAAGACCGAGCAGGTGTTACATCAATACCTTTTAACATCCCATGCAGCGGAAATTGAACATGGATCCAAAAACCTTTTGGTCTTGCATCAACGAGCAACGAAAATAACTTGGTTTCCTCTCAACAATGTTTTGTTACGGCGAAATGGAAGCTGAATCAGATGGCCTTTGTCCCATATTTCTCGGAAAAATTCAGCAGTATTTTCGTAGAGGAAACACTCTCTCTAGACTAGGTGGCCTCGATAATAAGATATGTACCTTATTCGAACGCAATGTTGATTGATATCCTTGTTGAAACCGACAATACATATTCTCACAACTGCCTCCAAGTTGAAATCGTCGCTTTCTTCAGGACCTGACGCAATTCCTCCTATTATATTGAAGAAGTGTATTTAAGGCTTGCTACTGCCACTGCGTTATCACTGCGTACCGGAACCTATTCAACTTCTTGGAATCTACGTTTGCCTTCCCTGTCTATAAAAAGGAGATAATAATCACGTTGATAACTATAGAGAAATTTCGGCGTTATGCGAGGTGTCCAAGGTGTTCAAACTGGTGATAATGTATTCAGTTTTTCTCCATTGCAAAACCCTTCATCTCATTAAATCCAACGAAATGTTCGGTGGCTTCATTTTGTTGTATAATGGAAACAATTTAGTTCGAATAATCAAAGTTGTTGACTCTAAGCTAACGTTTAAGCAGCATACCAACTATACAATAGCCAAAGCTTCGAAACACTTATGCATCATCTTCCAAATGACAAGAAATTTCAGAGACATCTACTGCTTAAGAAGCCTATATGGAGCTTGTTTGGTCCGAACTTCGAAATCTCGGTACTAACGCTGAAACATGACGTTAAATTTAAACAATGTTCAAAATAGTTTATTTTGGGCCGAAAATAGACAACCAATGGATTTTTCGATCCGCCTGGGTAAAACCTGATTGAAATACTGAGAAAACAGTAGGTGAAGGGGGAGTAAGAGAGACAGGCGCTAGAAAACTCAACCAGGTGAGGGATCTACGCTCATCCCGCTCAAGCCAACATCCCAGCCCTAGAATAAAGAAGCACATCTCTCCTTTCCTTCCCCTGAGTAGTACCAGCGCGCAGCACTTGAAAACCAAATCTTCAGATACAACAGGCACTCCACATAAGCACTGAAAATAGTAATTAGTTACAAGCAAAATACGTATGTGTGGACGATTTAAGCCGACAATCCTATGTCTATTCCCAATATTTGAGAAAAATTATTCATAACAAAATAAAACAATTTTGCACTGGAAGAAACATACGAAATATTATCAAAGCCCAAAACTAAATGAAAGGAAATTTAACACAACATGTTTTTGTTAAAAAAAAAACATCAATATGCAAAAACGCTCCATGAAATTTCAAATCTTTAACTATACACTTTAATGAAGTACAAACTAAGAAAAATACGTTTTATGAACCATTCAAAAAAAAGGGAAAAATGCCCTTAATTTACGATATAAACCAAAATAAGAGTAGAAAATGAAGGGCAGATTTCACATTAAAAATGGTGTCAAACATTAAAAATATCTAATATAGCTCCTGCTTTTGAATAACTACGAAAAAAGAACAAAAAGAGAAAATGGTTTGAAACAAAAAAAATCGACTAAAAAGTAACAAAATCCAAAATGAAAATGGAAATAAAATGAATTAACATAGTATAACAAAAAGGATCAAATAAACTGAATGACAAGAAACAGGAAAACCAAAATCTATACATTTGGAGTACACTTGACAAAAAGGATTCTTTCTAGGATTGAAATGTTATTGAAAGTTTAACATTGAAAAAATGAAAAAGAAACTAAAACACATTTTTCCAAAGGTAAGAAATATTATCGAGTAAAACACAGGTATAAAATGTGATAACGACTGAAAAATTATTAAGCAAATGAGTAACAAAACAAATTTTACATATCTCTTGTAAATCGAAAAATGGTTGCCTAATTCTGCATCGAAGCGTGAGCCGATAACTTCGGGCATTTTTTCTCTCAGTAGCTTTGATGGAACAAAATATTATGCCAGTCAATGAAAACTTTTATCCAAAAGCATGCGTAATAAACTAAGGACATATTTTCACTGAATACCAATAATTCGTATTTATTTTCAGCCCTTGCCACAAGCGTACACCCAAAATGATCCCGCCTACTACCAACAGTACTACCAGCAACAACAAGCAGCCCAACAATATCAGCAACAACCACAACAGCAGCAGCAACAGCTTCAACAACCATACAGTCGATTTGTATCTCAATTTGCTGGTGATTCGTCGGCGGTAGGGCAGCCTCAGTACACAACTGTACAAGAGAATTACATAAACCCCAACATCCGATTAGCAGCCCAGCAGCGGCGATTATTACAGCAACAGCAACTACAACAGCAGCAACAACAATTACAGCAGCAGCAATACTACAACGCCCAGGATGTTCAAGCCTATTTGCAAAACCAGCAGGTAGGTTCCCATATTACATAGACAATCATCAAAAAATCTTCATGTATTTTTTAGATAATTACCCAGACGAGCCTACATCAAGCATTACAAGACGCAATTAATCTTTAAATGAATAACCTTGAAACATCAGAACATATTTTCCAATATGCTGGTGTCCAAAAAAATGAATTCATTCATTAACCTCTTTATGCCCATGCTATTTACTAAGAACAAAGTATTCAACAACTCTTCATATCGTCTAGAAACAATTCGGGCATGAAAAGGTTTTATGCTTATCCGTCGCACCAATCGAGTTAATTACCTCCTCCCACAAGCTTCGCACCATGAACATGATATTCAAAATCCCACACAGTCCACGCGAAGCAACGTACCTACTTACAAACCGACCCATAACTCGGATCATTAATAAATGCTTTCCGTCCGGGTTATTATCTCATGTTTGCCGCGGTCAACAGCCGGTAGCAAACCGCAGCCGAACATTCAAGAACCACGAATCGAAAACTGCCTGACAAGCAATTAATTAACCTCACCTTTCCTTGTTTTCTCCTTGCTTCGAAAACTGTGCTTTCCAGGCCGCCCAGCTCTACTCCGGCCAACAACAGCAGCAGCAACAGCAACAGCCCCAATCACAGATTGAGTACATCCAGCAGCAGCAGCAGCAGCAACAGTTGGATGGCCAGCAACAGCAGGAACAGCAACAACAACAACAGAACTCGCCTGCGGCAGAAGGAGCCACACCGAACAAATTGATCGGAGTTGCCTTTTCACCGTCGAATGAAGTGTCGCAGGTGAAGTTTAGCAGCAACGGGCTAAAGTATAACTTTTGAGGTTAGGTGATAAGTAGTTGCTTTTGATGGCTGTTTGTAAACTTTTGTAGAAGGTACGAGTAAATTACACGTCTGGTTGCTTCGAGTTTTATGTAGGGATAAGAGCCGTGAAAAAAGCGTTTGCCAGTTAGGTTATTGTTTCCCGTGTTAGACTAGACTGCCTATTGTTGTGTTTGACAATTTAGTAATAAATTTATACAACAAAAGTAATAATTTTTTAGCTTGCATGAGTTACTGAAAATCTGGTACTGTGGGACAATCCTAAACAAAACACCCAAATCAGTGATAATGTCGCTATGTTCTAAAGATAGACCAGCAATGCGATGGTTGATCGACAAAAGCTGCTTTTTGCACTGGAAATTAACTACGGTATATTAAGAAACGCTTAACATCATGTAGGGTGAACGCTCCTATATTCATCTCAGTACCTATATTCATCTCATGCAACATAAGAACTCAGATGAAAACTGGAAAAAAGCTGATTTTCCACAATAAATCAATCTGCTGTTTTATGGAATGAGTTCCTCATAGTCTACTTTGAATAACTAATGAAGTAGAAATCTCAAAAACAAGCTTAAAGACTCTAAATTCGAGATAATAATCTGACATCTTCACTCAAACATTCATTTATTTCAATCACCTACTTCGGAAAACAAATTCGTCGTCTTGCTCCATACGTCGACTACGGGATTCGTCTAACAGCCGACAAAAATTTTACCATCAACAGCTAACCACTTTTCACATCAATTACTCAACAATTCCTCTCACCACACTACGAATACTTTAATCTTTGAAATCCACATCTCAAACTTTCGAAAAATCACTTTTAATAGTAGAAATATATGAGATGAAATTTTACAAATTTTAAATTCCAATTGTATATATTCTCATCTGTTTGTACTGCGTTGAAAATAATCAAAAGTTCCCAAATCCGTTTTTATCCACACAAAAAATCATGTTGAAAATTCGGAATTTACTCGGCTTTATTGGCACAATTTGGTATCTTTTAAGACGCTGTATATAATTTCTTCATTCTTATAAATAACTCACGCTATCTTTGCGAATAATGCTGATGATTGCTTAAGAGTATACATCAAAATCAAATCTTTTTGTTATGATGAGCAAACAAATATTATTGCATTCGACAGCACTGCAATAATGGTACGATAACGTATACGGACACCGGCGCGTATCGGTAACGGTAACCTTGGTTACAACTATGCAGTGGTGGGCACCGCTAACTGAAAATTTAGCGACGCTAATCGATAATTCGCTAGCTGGAATATTTAGCTCGATAATCGCTAAACGCTAAACGCTAAACCCATATTAGCGGAACTTTCGCTAATCGCTAATCGCTAACTTTTTAACACGTAGATTGTCATGTGGCCATATTTATAGCTCATAATAACAAACGAAAATAATTACTTTTGAATGCTCTTTATAATGAGAGGTTCGAAGTTTGCAGTACGATCAAACTTGAGACACAGACCAACAGACATTTCTAGCAAGTTCTGAATCAATTCTTCGTTTGGGAGATAACAGTAGTTTCCGTAAAAAAACAGTGCTAGTGTACGTGCATGTGTCAAACTGAGAACCACAAAAATATATCAGACTGCATGACAGCTTCCTAGACGACGCTGTCACGCAATGACTGTGGTTTAACTGTAAATTTTATTTATTTATTCGTTCAACATCAACAGACTCTATATATATTTAAAAAATTACTCCTAATACTAGAGCGAGGTAGATGGTAGTCGAAAACGGAAGATACACTATTGAAAACGCGCTGAAGCCAATAAGAGCTCCGTTTGCCTCATAATTTGTATGACGAAAGGAATTCGCGCGGGAAAAGGTTATTCCGAACGACTCTGGAATTAATTATTAGATTGATATTGCCCAGTTTTACAGCACAGTCGGTTCTCGCCATCAGGGTATCAGCAATTAACATAGCTCATGAAAGATCACGTCTTACTTTCAAAGAGTCAAGGCCGATGAGCTGCGCGCGATTTTCATAACTGGGGAGCTGGTGAGGATCGTTCCAAGGTAGATGTCGAAGAGCAAAACGTACAAATCTCCGCTGAATTGCTTCGATTCTGTTGGCACCATTAAAGTAATGAGGGCTCGACACTTCCGAACAGTATTCTAGCGTCGAGCGAACTAATGAGCAATATAGACTTTTGCAATACACGTCCCTGAAATTCTTGGCCATTCTCATTATCATTCCCAAATTTCGCGAGGCTGCGGCAACGGTATAGCAGATATGCTATCAGCACTTTGGCGTAAATTTTCATGTCGTCGGCAATAATATTCTGGGGCGACTGAGAATGCAGTTCACATCGTTGAAGTAGAGGATGAAGATTGAAGGCCCGAGGTGACTACCTTGTGGGATTCCGGAAGAAGCATGAAATTCTTGCGATCTGTTGTCTCCAATTTTTACCATAATGTGGCGATACGCAAGATACGATTGAAGCCAGCGTAAAATGTTTCCGCCAAATCCCATTCGGTAGAGTTTTTCAATGGTAATGTTGTGATTAATTTTATCGAAGGCTGCTGACAAATCAGTGTATATAGCATCGGTTTGGTGCCCTTCAGATATAATATCCATTGAAAATGAGGTGAACGTTAGAAGATTCGTTGTTGTTGAACGCTTTGGCTTGAATCCATTCTGCGTATCAGAGATAAGAGACTTACAATGATAAAAAATCGGTTCCATCACGACCAACTCGAACAGTTTTGAGACTGAATTCCCGGCGGAGATTCCGCGGTAATCATCGACGTTTCTCTTGTCACCTTTTTTGTAAACCGGAAACATATACGCGAACTTCCATGCAGATTGAAAGTTGCCTGTAGAGAGTGAGTGGTGGGAAAGATGACAAAGCGGAGTAATCAAGCCGGTAGCGCATCGCTTCAGTAGAAATTTGAAATGATGGTTTTTTTTCGTGACAATGAAGCTAGGTTCCAATATTACGTCTGTTAGTATGTGCTTGAGGATTTAATTAAAAACAAGGAGCAGCAAAATTGGTTTTGCTCGTATGTAAAAAAAATCTACTCTAAATTTTTTTTCGCATAACAACACAATTATTATTTGAATCGAAGAAGTTACCATAATTTCAGGATGCTCTAGTGGCTTGTACGCTAAATGGAACCCCATTCTATGGTAAAAAGACTGACTTGCACTTATGTCGTAAAGAGAGAAACACTAGACAGTTGAGACAAATTAACGTTATTTGAATAAAACATACGTTAAAAAGTAATTTTCGCCGTAAAGTGCGTTCATCGTTCGAATCAATTTATGTACGCCATCAGCAACTCACAAATTTTGTAAATATTTTTTTGTCACTTCTCTACAAATTTAGCGAATTAGCGATTAGCGTTTCGAAGGTCAAAATTCTAGCGACGCTAACAGTTCGCTAATCAGCTCAAAAATTAGCGAAACCGCTAAACCGCTAACAGAAAATTAGCGTCGCTAATTAGCGTTTTAGCGAATTAGCGGAATGGTGCCCACCACTGCAACTATTAAAATATAAACAAAGTGTTTGAGAGCTGTTAGACCTATGCAAGCATTGTAAGTAAGTAAGTTATAAAGAATATTCTCGCGTTTTTTAAATAAAATGAACGATAATAATTTTTCAGTTTTACTTCAAAGATGTCAGGAAACCAAACTGGAAGTACAGGAAAATGACCGTGAAATCGTGAAGAACAAAGATCTGAAGACTGCTCCGTTCCAGCTTTCTACTGGAGATTTGACAAAGTAGAATTACCCACCTATATTTGTAAAAACCAAGTTAATTTTACGAATTCAAATATTCTAGCATCGTTCCCAAGAATCTGAGCAGTGGATTGCAAAATAAAGTCTACAAATCGTTCTTCCGAAAGCGAACGTCACCGTACACGGAACAATTTTTGCAAAAAATTTTAAAGAAAGTTCAAGCGGGTTTAGTATCAATGTACCACGTAGAGAAATATCATTTAATACCAAGGGCAACGCTCCGATACAGATTAGAGAAAAAATTCAAAAATAAAGAACGTAGATTGTGACTTCGGATGAGGAATCGGTGATCGTAGAATGGCTTGAAACCATGGAGAGAAGGGGTTTTCCGATTACTCGCCACGCATTGATCGCACGAGTTGCTGCTTTTATGCGCAGAAACCCGCGTAAAAAAGCTAAACAGATATTAAATGATGGATCCAACCATCTCTGCTTATGTTTCGGTATTTATCGAAAGGCTCAATAGCACAAGCCATTAACCACCCATAAGAAGTAAATTGCTTTTTAGATTTCACGTTATCTTTTCAAGTATTCTTTCCGAAAAACTATTATCCCGGCCCACTGTCTTTGCTTATTGTTCTGACGTTTCGCCGAACACAGTAGTATTAGTGAGAATCTCTTGCAGCTGTAGAATAGTAGTATGAATATTGGAGCGTTAAGAGATGAATTTTGGAGCAATCATTTGAGTGGTGAGATGAACATGAGAGCGTCGTGAAAATTTCAATATTTAACAAAATATAGGGTAAATTTCGCCAACTTTACTATATATTAGTAGCCGGTCGATCCCCTAAAGGCAGGCAAGCCTATTTCGTATTTGTTTTCAATTATTTCGTGGAAAATTGGTGTATAATACGCACATTTTCCTCGAACGTCGGCTTAATGAGATGAATAATGGAGCAGTTCCCCTAGTTGCGGTGGGAAAAGACACTGAAGAAGACAATTATCGATTGAAGCCTGCAGCAATCTTCAAGAGTCTCGATTAGCTTGAAAATTTTTATTTTATCCGCATACAACCAAAGTGTGCCAGGTGGAAGAACTTTTGTAACATCATTGACGAATAACAAAAAAAGTAGCGGCCAAGAATGATTTCATGGAGCTGTTGATAAATCACGTGAATTGACAATTGCTCAACTTAACAGTGATTAAACGATGACGTAGAATCTAGCCATTTTACTATTTCAGTTACAGTTCCAAGCTTGTCGAACCATCAACACGATCAAAAGCAACTATTAGATCTGTATAGACAGCATCGATCTGAAGGCCATACCGTGGAGGTAAAATGCGGTGAATCTCAGTAATTAGTAATTGAATTTCCAATCATTCTTTCGAGTGTGTCTCCTGGCGGCGACTAGCTAGCTGCATCTCGTTCACGTGCTCAGAGTAACGCTTTCTATCAATTCAAACTTTGTTTTGACCATCTTATAGCACCTTAAATAATTTTTTGCGTACATTTTAACATTCTTGGTCTATCGTTTTTTTTTATCCTTAAGACATGTCCGGCCTGTTGACTTTAACCAAAGATAACTAGAACAAGATACTCGACTCTTGCAGTATGCAGCGGACACGATTGTCGCTGCGCGTGAACGAAAGTCGAACTAATTTGTATACTGGTAATTTGATGATGACGGCGAAATGGTGAAAAGTGAAGCATTTAGTTTTCATTTCCATCTGGCGGACTCATCTGGCGACTTGTGTCACGGACCTTTAGGACCAGTGGCACCCCATTGACTTCGTATCAGTTGGTAGGTCGGAACTTCACCTGCTGCAGGAAACGAACATTCCGGCTGATCACTATTTTGTTATTCTTCAAGCAAACAAACGTCACCTTGTTCGCTTTGGTCTGTAACTTTACTTCTTTCAGATGTGCACAAACGCTAACGCACTGGTTGATATGGTCTGTCCCCTTTGGCCGTCTCAATTTCTCGTCCTTACAGCTTTAGCCTAGTCCCAGTAACCTAGCTTCACATCCAACAGCACTCATCGCCTGTACGATGTACGTTCACGAAAAACGACTGTAGTCATCAATCATACCAACAATTATCTAGGTCTTTGTGTTCATTGGTCTACACAGGTCACTATGCACAAGATCTAAAACTGTCTCAAATTTCTGTTTGGCCTTCTTAAAAAATAATCGACGAGTCATTTTCTCCACAGCACTCGCAGCTTTTGGTTGGTTAATGACTGAACCAAAGGCGCACTAGTGAACCTCAGTCGTCCAGCTACCGAACCCCTACCTTCTCGTGGTACCATGTGATTAACTAGTGGAAAGACCGGGTAACCAACCCCGGTGGGATTGCTGGTCACATGCTGACAAGGGCGGGCTCGGAAGGAATATTCTTGAGATCGACATCTTTTATAGTAATGGGTGAGATGCAGAAGCGGGTAATCGGATGATGACCAATTAGTCCCAGAATTTGCAAGTTAAGGATTAAAGGCCGTTTCTCCAACATTAGTATAATTACCGAGCATAGTCCAACCCTCGGAAGTGCCGATGATGACAAAGACGAATTTTACGCGCAGTTTAAGAATGAAGACGACGCTGCCCAAAACATGATATCAAGATCATCATCGGGGACTCAACGCTCAGGTTGGCTGGGAGGACATGTTTAGACCGGTGATTAGACGTTTCAGTGCACACCATCTGACGAATGAAAATGGCCTCAGACTAATCAACTTTGACACCTCCAAAAACATGACCATACGTAGGACCTTCTTCCAGCATAGCCTTCGCCTAAATTCACCTAGAGATCACCAAACAAAACAAAAACACAAATCGACCACGTTTTGATAAATGGTCGGCACTTTTCAGATTTTATTGACGCCAGAGCACATCGAGGCGCTTACATCGATTGGGACCACTACCCAGTGATGGTTAAGATTAGGGTTTGCAATATTCCCGGGAATTGATTTCCCGGAAAACGGGAATGAAAAATTTCATTTCCCGGGAATTCCCGGGAGCCGGGAATGGAAAAAATTTCTTAGCAAAAATGAGTTTTCAAATAAAGTTTATTAATTTTATTAATTTGATTGGCATAACAAACCTATTTGAAGTTAGTATCACCATTGATTAGAGAGTAGGATTCCAAGTAAGAATTTTGATTATTCAACTAGAACTTTATTTGGCCTCTCGGAAGTTTTCTTTGAAAGACCGAACTAAACTGGAAGGAAATGATAGAATAATCTATAATCAGTTTAATACGACTACAAATAAGTTAGTTTTAGCGCATTTGAATGTCTACGTAATTAATCTCAAAGATATTTTTTTGTGTGAAATCGTGGCCACGACCCAAATTACGCTGAAAGAGTTTTATTAAAATCTAAAGTTTTATTAAAAACTGGTCGCAGTGATTTACGGGTTTCAAATTTTCTTTATCAATTTAATTTAATTCTCATCAATGAACAAAACAAGAAATCACTCTTCGCACATAGGAGTATTTCAGTCAAAAACCTGGCCAAAACACGAAAAAAAATTAAGTGTTCCTCGTGCTATTGATCCTTTTTGCACTCTCTGATACTTACTACATTGTATGCAAGCCAGCTTGAAATTATCTGAGTTGTTTACTAACGACAGTAACTATCATAACCTTGGTATTAGTTATAGCCCATGAATAAGTCGCAAATTGTTTTACGAAAAATATAAAATTCCACTCTTGTTATTATAACTTTAAAGTGAATCTTGAACGTAAATTTAAAATGGGCGGTAAAAACAAAAGTATTTTAAGTAAATTTATGTCGGAAATGTGTTGAACACGTTGAAAAAACTTCTTCAAAACAAGGACTTGCCATACACGTGTTTTTCAGTTTCTTGTGATTAACAATTTTTTTACAAAAAATGATTTTTGTTTGAGTTCCCAGCAAGTCCCAGCAAAAATCCATCCACCATTGGAAAGGTTATGTGTTTCTGAATAAGTACCAGAAAGAAAATCTGCCTTATCATGGTTTCGATTGTAAAAATTTGATTAGTTTTTTCAGATTGTGTGATAACTTGCCGAGAAATACCCTATTTGGGTTGATTGCGCAGTGCTACGAACATTCAAGTTATAAAAAGTTTCTGTTTCAGGAAAAAAACTTGAAAAACCCCTCAAATGTTACCACAAAAGACCAAAACAATAATCGAGTAGTCCAAATCTTACAAAAAAAAAACCAAGTGTCCTTCAAGAAGTACTCAACCTTAAAATATCAACGAAGCGGCCTCAAAAGTTAGTTTAAATAAAATTTACAGTTTCGAAATATGACAAAATTGGTATAGCTTTACCATAAAATTGTAATGTTGATCGGAAGCTCCACATTCATGTCGTCCAAGAAGCCAAGTGGTTTCATCGTATTTCTCGGAAAATTTTACGTAAGAAGCACTTACCACCCCGTGGTGATATGAGCCAATCTTGAGATATAACATTTTTACGAAAAATTAATTAGGAAATTCAGAACTATTTTCATAAAAATGCTATATCTCGAGATTGGCTCATATTACCTCGGAATGATAGTTGTTTCGTATGTAAAATTTTTCAAGGAACACGATGAGATTATCAAATTTAAAATAAAAATGGCTGCATTTGCCGAAAAATGTAAATTTAGTTTAAAAATACAAAAATAATCTGTCTGGCAACACTTTTGGTCAAAAATAATATTTTTTCTGGATTCCTTGGTTTATTTTCTTCAAAAATCATCTATGAGTATTTTTCGGACATCTTACGTCTATGAATTGTAAGAAAAAAAAAGAGATTTTGAACAAAAAATGCTTGACTTTGCAATAAACAGAGGGGTCCCACAGAGCGGGGGGTATTCCAATCGACACCAAATTTGGGATTTTTCCAAAGTGACAGTAGATGAATAATTCTCCCAACTTTGAGCAAAATCTGTGATGGTCGTGTCCAAGTTTGTGCTTTTTCGTGGTCACTTCGTATGGAATGACCCATATCCATATCAGACGATCCTTTTAAAGCGAGCGATTTAAATGACGCTTTAAAAGAATCAGAATCTATTATCGGCAAAAAAGTATTCACCAGAACAAGCTCTTACCATATTTGTACTTTTTCCGAATTTCAGAGTAATAGCAGATGAAAGTTGATATATTACTGCTAGGTGATTCAACGTAACGAAAACTTGTTAACAATAAGTTTTCATGTCTAAATATAAAGCTTAATAGAGATAAAACCAATTTAAGACACATTTGCTGTCTGAAAACTCATTAAAATTATTTTGGCCGAGTTTTTGTTCTAGGTACTCCTATGTGCAATCGTTGGAGGAGATAGAGCGGCTGAATATCGTTACGGTGCCCAAGTCGGCGAACTCGCTCAAAGTCCCCAAGCTGCGTTCCATCGAGAATTTTTAAACAAACCTGAGGCGTGACTACTACTACTACTCCACAAACTACTCCATCAATTTTGTCACGAAAACTGAGGAGAAATTGATAAATAAAACTAGAAAAGAACTTGAAAACATAACTACACGCATGTCTTCGTCCGCCATGGCGAATCTCTAGTTAACTGCCGGGAGACCGCTAATGAAGACGTAGAGTTTTTTGCAAGTAAGCTAGAATAATTACCTTCCATGGGAAATTTGTCAAATTATCTGTCTTAGTGTTTTTATCATCTTCCGAAAAGAGTCAATTTTTTAAAACAAATGATACTGATTTTACAACACTATATGTTTGGTATTTAGTTGTCCTCAAATACAACTTTTACGAAAATCAGGTACCTGTTAAAGATAACCCTTGAATCCCCGGGATAATTTTACACATTTTCCTTAATTTCCCTAACTTCGCCTAAACTCAATCAAATTTGATTGAACAAGTTTCAATACGCTCAAAACTAAATTCAGGGTAAATTATATGTACATTAATTTAATTAATAAATTTCAACAATGATCGTACCATACAATCGATGTAATACTAATAGTTTATCCGAAAATTACAAAAACTTGAAAACCTGAGCTAAATTTTAACTTCCGCAACAAACGAATTGAAGTCGGCCGAACGATTACCAAACGAAAGTAAGATTCATAAATTCCATCTCATCTGCCATAATAAAAAGTTTTAACCACAAGTGTCGGTGTGTTCTTTTCCAAAGATCTGTAATTGATAATTTTCAGTGAAAAGAATCATCATTAACCATACCAATTTCACCCAGATGTCTCATAGAAACTTTGAGCATCCTCGGATTTGTTTCTTAAACAATTAAACGATAGAAATTTCACCCAACTTCCCGAGTACTCACCAGCACTCATTTTAAATAAATATTGCTTCAAAAAAAAAACAACATGTATCGAATTATTTTGAAAGTATTGTAGAAAGTTATCAATTTCATCCAATTCCATGGTGAACAAGGCGGAACCGAATAACTGTTCTCGCGAGTGTTGTATGAAAAAAAAAACAAATAAAATCTGAACAAGCAAAACAATAAAGAAGAGCAGAATATTTAATCCGAGATGAATAGTTTGGCTCAACTTGTTCAAGGTATTTTTTACATACAAGTATACCATCAGTATCACAATAAAAAAAATCTTCATTAAAACGCACGAATTTTACTTGCACGAAAGTCTTCGGCAAAAGACGCTTGAGGCTGTTCTCTTTTTTTCAATCTCTCAATTTTTTACCCATTTCCTTGCTTCAAGCTACTTCTACAATATTTTATATGTTAGAGGTTATGTCTGCGGACGCTAAAAACTTAGTTTTTGGTGTAAATTATTTTGGTAGTGTCTAACAAAATAAGAGTTCACTCAAAAAATGATTCAAAATAATATTCTTAAGCAACGAAATGCCTACATTTTGCGAACTGTCGAGAAAAATGTTTGCATAAATGCACAAATACACACACATACATACTCCGACAGTACTTCAATCTTGTTTGCAGATAGAGAACAAATGTTCGACAGAAGATAAATAATATCTGCACTGTTTTGGTAAGCATCGACCCGTTCGTCAGGATGTCGGACAGATATTTTTTTGCACACCAAAGTTCACGAACTGTGTAGGCTGCAGAAAAAACCTTGGCATACCTACTTTATTATGTCGAATTATGGATTGGTTGGATGGATTTACTTTTTGCTCCAAAAGCTACACCTACATTTTTTTCAGCATCCAAATAAACACATATTATGTTGCATTAATTGCTCCCTTAGGCATCCTGCTACTGGGAAAAATGGAACAGGAAAAATCTGGAAATCAGAATGGAACGGCAACAATGTTTTGATTGCAATCATTTGCGCTGTTAAACGACATTTTATACATAACTTTTATCACTGAGGATGACGGAAATTAAGCTCAGTTCTTTCTCAAATTTAATTGTGTATTAAGATAAGTAATATTTTTTTCAATTATCTTGGCTGAGATTCAACATCTCTTTCGTCCAGTAAGTATTTTAAAATTGATTAAACTGTCACAAAGACAACATCTTCCGTGCCATTAACTTTGCCGCGACTTCGTCTTACGGTGCAGAGAGAAGGGTCGAATACTTTTTGAGCATCGGGTAAATTTATCGGTCCTCCTGTTGCACGAATTTTACGTTTGCACAAGCAAACCGTTGTCCCACGGTCGATTAGCCTGGCACAGCGAGAGTTTGCTTCCGGTTTTCGAGCCCTTCGTCGGATAGAAGATTTATGATGCGGTTTTCGGTACGAAGAAAAGCGCTGATCTAAGCTACCACCACAAACTAACGCTAAGAAAGGAGGTTGACACAATAATTTAATGATGCTCGGCGAGGCAAACAATCGAAGAGACGTTTCATGGTCATAGGGAATACTAACTTGGGTATTTCCCCAAGCGAAAATAGCTTGAAAAGTTTTCAAAACGAACACATAATATTACTTTTTAAATTTCGACCTAACTACAGCAGACTGCATTCAACGAAAACGAAATTGAATTTCACTCTCTGATTGATTCGTTCTTTTATGTAAACACAACCGAACCTCCGGTGTCAGAATTGGTTCAATGGAAAGAATCAAGAAATGTTTACTTGAAAATTACTTCACTCAAAAGTTTTTGTTACTTTTACCTTTCAATCAACAGTCGGGTTCCAGTAATGAAAACAGACGCGATAAAAGGATAATTGGGTAACTGAATAATGAGAGATTTTACGTAAATTCGCCAGTCAGTTAGGCGAACGAAGTTACAACAAAATCTGACCGGGTGCAGGCAACGGCTGGTTAAACTGGCATGAAATTGCTCCAAAGTGAAAGTTGAGAAAAGGGCATATTTCTGTATACACTTTGAGTCCGAGAGTAGTAACCTGCAGTGCTACTACTTCACCCAAGAATGTGCTAACGGAAACTGTGTTACCCGGTTGGAATGGAATGGAATAAAATTTATTGGTCTTTCTCTTGCGGACTTTTTTATTCACATTTTTTCTTGTCATTGGTTTATTCTTTCGACGGGTCTTTGCAATTCTTCTCTAAAGTATAGACTTTTTACACGGGATAGTGGTGGAGTTAAAGAAGAAAAGGAGTGACTGGATCTTAGGGTCCTCCTTGCTGCCGGAAACAAATCATTCCGAGGGCTTATAGAAGTAGGGAAAAGCTACGTATTTAATGATAAAATCTCAGTTCTTGCAGTTATTCCAGGTGCTGCAAAATTAAAGCTACGCTTGCTATACTAGAAACACAAACGGATACATTCTTCCTTGACTGCCGTGACCTTAACTTCTAGTAAATCGATGCCGGTGTAGATTCGTAGATTCGGTAGAGTAAAGCCGGTGAGAAGGGCGATTCATCGTAAATATCGATTTTAGGTACGAACTGACCAAGTCCAACATCCAGTAGCTGATTACCAGGCATACTGTGCTCCAAGACCGTGGAAGGACACAACAGCACCAGGATGAGCTAACGGGGCAGCAGCGATAGGGGCTCTGAAAAGGACGAGGAGAAGTTTTAATTTATACATTGTCTGATGGTGCCTCGAGCTGGTGGTGGTTTATGTTGTTCATACCTATAGCCTAGCGGAGCGGCCAGAGCGTGTCCATAGGCTGGGTAAGCAGCTTTAACAACCGGTGCGGCCAGAGCGTGTCCGTAGGCAGGATATGCGGCAGCTGGAGCTCCATAGTGGACAGCTGCAGCTGAAGAAAAAAACGAACAATTATTCATCTGCAATCAACTACAGTTTTAAAAGGGGACAATAAGTGCCGTGCTCAAAAATAACAAATCTCCGTTCAACAAAAAGTTACACATAACTTTTCAACTAAACTTTACTTACCGACGGCGGGAGCTGCATAGTGAGCTAGAAATGAAGATAAGAGAAAATAACAAAAGTTAGCTTCACAGAAAAGCTGAGAATGTAAAACTAGAACACGCTGCTGTGCAATATCCAATAGAATGATGGGAAAAACGAAAAGGAAAAACGCAATTTCTCCTGCATAGCACACCACACACTCGCACACCCAATCTGTTGTCCGTACAAAGCCCTTCAAAGATGAATCCTGCTTTCAACTTTTCCGAAACCCCGCCGGATACATTTCACCCGAGAGAGAGAAAATTAAAGTCCTGAGCTGACTCGTGACTGCTTGGAGCTGGTTGCGGGAGATATTAATGACAAAAACGTGATAAGTGCTTTTTTTCCTGGTATCTGTATGAGCGTGTGTTGGCGCAGCTTTCGAGGAAATAAAGTTTCCATGAAGCTTAACATACAATAGAGTGCGTTCAACGTCGAAGGAAACTATACTGCTTTACACTACCGCTGGTAGAACGGTACAGAATAGATACATTTATCCTGCTTCGTTCAGGCGCGTGAAATGTTGAAAGTAGGTTACCGCGTGATGAAAACAGCTTTGCGGTTGATTTAATTTCAGTAAAACGGCTTCCGGCGAACCGAGCAACATATGCGGCAAATGCTGGGCAAGATGATATTTCTATCTTTGAGATGTGAAGAATGATTTGCATGGATTTTAAACAATAATTTTGAATGACGTTAATTAAATTAACTACACATATTTTCTAAGAACAGTGGATCTATGTCTAAAATATCACACTTTTCCGTCATACTGTTAGTTCAGTTACTTCACTGTCCAACAATGACAGTGAAGAGTGATGAATTTATTACCGCGAAAGCGGGGCAGATATAATCCACTGTTAGTTTCACTCAATGCTTCCCACGTACTAGGATTTATTCATAATTGAAGAGTCATCTTCTTGTCTGGATAATACACCAATTTGTAAGTTTTATAGCTACCCAGCGATGTGATAGTTTTTCTCGGCTGAATTATTTATACCTATTATTCTGTATTTCATAGAACGTTAGATGGTACTGGTACAAAACCCTGATATTAAATTTGTTCATATTTTCTTACTCTTAACGTTAGTAATTTCATTACGAAAAGTGTAAACGAACTTATAAATTTATTTGTAAATATTTCGTTTCACAGGTCCATTTCCGTCAACCCCATTGTCACACTACCGTTCAAAGTATACATACATCAAACAAGATAACTTCAATGTTCAACGTGAGATAAATTATATTGAGTTCCTAAGTGAATGTGTGAACGAAAGGCGAATCGAGCTAAGCTCAGCTCAGATCAAATGAAATCAAAGAAAAAAATTCAAGAAGGATGCCAGCGAAATCATGATTGAAAGAAATCCGGAATGGTTTCCTGAGTATTGGATTGCTGATTCGTTCTTTTTTGCGAATTTCACAGAATCGCCGAGAAAACTTAACTTTTCTAATTTTCAAACATAGAAAAATCAAGTCCCAAGGACAGTCTTATGAAAAGGACAGTTTTACCTCTCCCTGCTCTCCATACATTCAGTACACAGTCCGACAGCCACTGACGACAGCGCACACATGCAATACCAAATGGACTGTTATTTTTCATCTCCTTATATCTGTTGTTTCTTCCAAGCTGTCGCTAATCACAGCCTTTACAGTACGACAGCCTGCGACACAAATCCGAGCGGGCTGTCAGGTGATTATGATTCACGAGAGTAAGGCCGATGCTATAATGAAAGCGAGACGGTGCGAAACAAGTTTTTTCTCACCAATGGGAAAATATGTTAAACGGTTTGCTTCGTATTCATTATGGCATCGGCCTGAGAAAAAAGAGAAACGAAGGAGTGCGAGCCCAACATCAGCGGGGACAGTCGCAGCCGAAAAGTAGGCTGTCAACAACGCAGGCTAAACCAACAGAACATCCTCAAAATGTTCGAACTAGGCTGTCATGTCCGAACGAACAATACATGCGCAAGAATGAGCTATCGTGTGCAAAATAAGGCAGCTTCGTTGTCTGAAAAAGCTTTAGCTGTATGTGAGCTCTTACGAATAGCTTATTCATGAGGCTGTTAGAGCAATAAAGAACAATCGTCAGTATTGTGTCGCACCGCAGTCATTTTCCGAAGCCTGCCTAGGGAGAATGTTTAACCTTTTTTCGCCTTGCTCTAACCGTTCTAAGGTTTCAACAAATTAGTCCACTAATCCAACAACAGCGTTCAATATTTAAATTAAAGTTCCAGTAACTTAAGAACTTTTCTCTGGTTTTCCAGAACATGTAGCAGCTGAAAATTTATGATTACTTTTTAAAGCTTTTATTATCGAGTTTAAGTCAAAGCCTAACATCCGAGAGAAGTGAAA
Source organism: Wyeomyia smithii (assembly GCF_029784165.1). Lineage (NCBI taxonomy): Eukaryota > Metazoa > Arthropoda > Insecta > Diptera > Culicidae > Wyeomyia > Wyeomyia smithii. The sequence continues at coordinate 40,501,224 of NC_073694.1, forward strand.
AAGATATTTGAAATTAATGTTTAATTAGTTGGATCACGGCTGAACCTAGAAAAAGTTCTCGAAAAAAATATTTTAGGCGTATCGCATAGAACCTAGTACATTTTAAAGTGCGTTTTAAAGAATAACTGTTCGCCGGCTTTGTCGCTTCTACGTTAGCTGCAACTCATTTAAATCTCTGCAAATATGTCTCTGCTAGGGGCACCAAAATTCACAGGAGTGGTTAAAAAGCTATAATCATTCATTTTTTCTAAGTCCTAGGGCTAAGCCTGAGTTTCATCATACATACGGTGGTCCTAATAAAAGCCATTCCGCTTCAAGAAAGACTTATTAACTCAACTTCACAACAGCATTTCGAAAACAAAACAGAATTTTGTTATCCCTTAGAATATACTATTGTGTTAAACTCGCTATTAGCTTACATCCGACACGAGGAAAATTGAGTTGTCTGCTTTCAAAACCGCAATAAAACGTAGTGCTACGTCAAAACAACATCTGCGTGCTACATTGTTGAATGGAAAATACAGTTTATAATTTTCTTCATGATTCCGCTAATTATTTTTTCCTAGTTTTATAAAAATAAAGCTTTCTGTATGCATATTTATTAACAACACTGTAGAAAATTCATACGTACTAAATTCATATTGAAAATTCCGTTGTAATGTAAAACTCCTTCTTAAAATCAATTGAATCTAAATCTAATAAAAAATCTTCCAGTTACTACAGTTCTGGGATAACTACAATCTTGCGCATTCTGCAACTCTCTAAATAATTCGTCAGCAAAAAGAAAACAACGCAGAATAACAGCGTTAGGATCGCCCCAGCTTGTGTTGGTTAGGGTGCCAGCCAAAATGGTCATCTCGAATTTCAAAAAAAAAAACCCTATACAAAATTCACCTGCTCGAAAAAACACCCTGTGCAAAATTTCAGCTCAATCGGACTCAAAATGGCCTGGCGCAAAACGAATGAAGTTTGCCTTTTTTGAAAACCGAAAAATCACCCAAGGGGAGGGGGGAGGGAGGGGGTACGTGAAATTTCGGTTTTCAAAATTTGTTTTTTGATGCCAAATGACTTAAAAATGCATGAATCGTCGAGAATTGGTGTCACCTTCTGTCTTTCCAAAAGAAAAGTACTTTTAAAAAATTTTTTGATTATTTAATTTGAGAAAAATTAAAAATTGATTTAATTTTTAATGATTGATTTAATTATTCAAAAGGGATTATTTTTTAAAAACTTGATTTTTTTTTAAAAACCTACAAAAGATTACCGAAACAATGAAACCAGTCCGATCATTTAGAAATCAAGAAGAATAAGTTATCTTTTTTTGAAAAAAAAAATATTTTTTGAAAATAAGATAATATTTTCAATTTTTTTAAAGGGTTTTTTTTTGGAAGGACAAAATATTATTTACAACTTTCCGAAGCCACTATGCCGTTTCGACTGTAGACATATTTTTAATTTCCAATAGAGCACTCTATGAGGATTCAAGAATATTTCTACAGTCAAAACGGTTTATTTGGTTGGCATAGTGTATCTGGCAAAGTTGTAAATAATAACTTTGTTCTTCCAAAAAAAATGTACCCTATGAAAAAAAATTAAATTAAAAAAAAATTATAACTTTTTTCTGATTTCTGCATAGTCGGTTTCGTTGTTCAGGTAAACTTTCGTAGTTTTTATACAAAAATCAGTTTTTTAAATGGGCTGTTTTGGGTAATTATTTTTATAACTTTCTTTTTTTTTTTTTTTTTTTTTTCAAAACATTAATAATTTGTTTTTAGAGTGTATATTTTTTTTTAAAACAAAACTATTATCTAAAACTTTGCCGAATACGTCACACCGCGCAAACGAACCGTGTTGGCTCAAAAAATATTTATAATCATCAATACCTATCCGAAATAGCATTTTCCAATAGCTTTTCAAAAATGAGTTATGTTTCAAAATATTAAACCAATAGCACAACATGGCATCTTCTGCCTATAAAAACGTTTATGCAAAGTTTCAGCCAATGGGCACGTTCACGTTCTGATGATGTAAACTTGACAGAAAATATATGGTCGAACTGTCAAAACGACGCAAACCTAGAAACAACGAGTCAATTGTGTTACGTATCGGATTGAGATCCCTATACTCTCATTATCACTGAATAACATCGATAGTCTTTTGTCCGATTATATAAGCCAGAGCACTGTGTGTTCAATCAAGTGTTGGCAAAGGACATTATTGTGGTAAATAAAACGAATAAATTGTCTGGTACAACATTCTAAAGAACAAGTAGAAGTGTCTTAGAGAGTAGATTTTTCAAACAAAATAAGATAAAACATATTCCATCAGTTTCCACCGTTCCATGTACTTTTAAGACACTTGGAATGAAAAACATTTTTCAAATACTCGAATTCCATGTACCTCCCATGTGTGATTTTGCAAATGACATGAAAGCATTCAACATTTTCCACGAGACACAATCTTAATTTTGGTTGAGATAATTTTTTTTTGCACAGAGTAGTTTTTTGATACATTTTGTAAATTTGATTTGTAATATCTTGCTAATTTTTCCAATTCAACATTGCCACCCTAACGACAATGATATAAGAAATATTATATTTTCAGGAATTTTTCTATTGGTATTCAGTGAAAAGTGTTTTTTTTAATTTTTTACTCATTTTTACACAATACAGGCTAACTTCGATATAAGGTACATTTCGATTTTTAAGTTGTACTTTATATCGAATTGTACCTTATATCGAATCATGAAACATTTTCAACAATAGGGCTTCAAATACATCATTTTGTTGCTATTTGTCTACGTATAGTTTATTTTGGAAATAGAATCCAACTATAAGTGTGAACCAACTTGTTTCAAGTACAATTTGAAACACATAGTATTTTTGGCTTTCTAGGGGACCTTTAGCCGCGTGTGATAGTTTGTTTCCAAAACGTATGTCATCCAGAAAAAAAGAAAAAAATTGAGCCGTTACGTTATTATCACTAAATTTTTTCAACATTAATTTACATTCATACAGACTTTTTATTTAAACTGCTTTTTTTTTTTTTTTTTTTAAGGGGGGATTTGTTAGTAGCTTAAGTATTTATGATAAATATTAGTAAATAATGAGTATGTGTGTCCAATCACAAATGGTGACTTCTCAACACTGTTAGAAATTTGTAACTTTAATTGTTAGGATTTGTTTGCTTTCGCAATTAGGACTTATCATTCGTAGGGATTTAAACCTACTTGTCAGAAAAGGGGAAGTAAACTTACAACTAACTTAATTGCTAACTTATTGGCTATAAAGAGAGCTTATCGTAGCAATTGAGGATTGCAACGATTTTTGTCGAAAATTGTTAATAATTTTATTTGACATAGCTTCTAATGGTTCAACACCAGTAAGTCTATGTAATTCGAGTGTACCAAACCAAGGAGGACGCTTCAAAATCATTTTCAGAATTTTATTCTGAATCCTTTGAAGCGTTTTCTTCCTTGTTGAACAGCAACTTGACCAGATCGGTACAGCATAAAGCATTGCTGGTCTAAAAATTTGTTTGTAAATCAAAAGTTTGTTCTTTAAACAAAGTTTAGAATTCCTGTTAATGAGAGGATATAAACATCTCGTATATTTGATGCACTTGGCTTGTATACTCTCAATGTGCTCTTTGAAAATAAGTTTTTTATCATAAATTAGTCCCAAGTACTTAACCTTGTCGGACCAACTTAAAATAACCCCATTCATCTTAACAACGTGATTATTGTTTGGCTTGAGGAAAGAAGCCCTAGGCTTATGCGGAAAAATTATCATTTGAGTTTTAGAAGCATTGGGAGAGATTTTCCACTTTTGCAAGTAGGAAGAAAAAATATCTAAACTTTTCTGCAATCGACTGCATATGACACGAAGACTTTTTCCTTTTACGGAAATGCTTGTGTCATCGCAGAACAATGACTTTGTGCATCCTGGAGGCAAATCAGGAAGATCTGAAGTGAATATGTTGTACAGGACTGGACCCAAGACTGAACCTTGAGGTACACCTGCTCTGACAGGAAATCTATCAGATTTTGAATTCTGATAGACAACCTGCAGAGTTCGATCAGTAAGATAATTTTTTAAAATTTTGATTAGGAAAATTGGAAAATTAAAAGTTTGCAATTTCGCAATCAAACCTTTATGCCAAACACTGTCGAATGCTTTTTCTATGTCTAAAAGAGCAGCTCCAGTGGAATAACCTTCAGATTTGTTAGCTCGTATCATATTAGTAACTCTGAGCAATTGATGAGTTGTGGAATGCCCATGGCGAAATCCAAACTGTTCATTTGCAAAAATTGAATTTTCGTTGATGTGTGACATCATTCTGTTAAGAATAATTCTCTCAAACAGTTTACTTATTGAAGAAAGCAAACTGATTGGTCGATAACTTGAAACTTCAGCTGGGTTCTTATCCGGTTTTAAAATGGGAGTAATTTTTGCATTTTTCCATAATTTGGGAAAATATGCAATTTTGAAGCAGCAATTGAAAATTTTTACTAAAAATTCCATTGTGCTCTCAGGGAGATGTTTGATTAGTATATTAAAGATTCCATCGTCCCCAGGTGCTTTCATATTTTTGAAATTTTTAATAATTGATTTAATCTCATTCAAGTTAGTTTCAATTATTTCTGCAGGTAAAAAATTCTGGGAAGAAATTAAATCAAATTGACGTGTGACTTCATTTTCAATTGGACTCACAAAATTCAAATTTGAGTTATGAACACTCTCAAACTGCTGAGCAAGTCTTTGAGCCTTTTGTTCATTGGATACAAGAAAACGTTCACCATCTTTTAAAACTGGAATAGGCTTTGAAGGTTTCTTAAGAATCTTCGACAGCTTCCAACATGGTTTTGAATATGGTTTCAATTTTTCAACTTTAGTCTCAAAATTTTGATTTCTCAGAAGAGTAAATCTATGTTTAATCTCTTTCTGTAAATCTTTATAAATAGTTTTAAAAACAGGGTCACGAGAACGTTGATATTGACGTCTGCGGACATTTTTCAAACGAATTAGAAGTTGGAGATTTTCGTCAATTATTGGTGAATCAAATTTCATTTGAGCCTTTGGAACAGAATAATTCCTGGCATCAACAATTGCACATTTTAATGCTTCCAAAGCGGAATCAATATTCACTTCGTTTTGCAAATCAAGCTCATTATTGAAATTTCTCTCAATATGAGTTTTGTATCTTTCCCAATTAGCCTTGTTATAATTAAAAACAGAGCTCATAGGGTTTAAAACTGATTCATGTGATAAAGAAAAAGTTATTGGAAGATGATCAGAATCAAAGTCAGCATGTGTGATCAAATCACTACATACATGACTTTGATCTGTAAGCACCAAATCAATTGTTGAAGGGTTTCTTACAGAAGAAAAGCATGTAGGACTATTCGGAGACAAAATAGAATAGTATCCTGAAGAACAATCGTTGAATAAAATTTTGCCATTGGAATTACTTTGAGAATTATTCCATGAACGATGTTTAGCGTTAAAATCGCCGATTATGAAAAATTTCGAACGATTTCTGGTGAGTTTTTGTAAATCACCTTTAAAATAATTTTTGAGCTCGCGTGTGCATTGAAATGGTAAATATGCTGCGGCAATAAATAAAATGCCAAGTTCAGTTTGAACTTCAATTCCCAAAGTTTCAATAACTTTCGTCTCAAGATGGGGAAGAGCACGATGTTTGATTCGGCGATGAATAACAATTGCAACTCCACCGCCGGAACCCTGAATCCTATCATATCTATGAACCACGTAATTGGGATCATATTTTAATTTTATGTTAGGTTTCAAAAATGTTTCAGTAATAATTGCAATATGCACATTATTTACTGTTAAAAAGTTAAAAAGCTCATTCTCATTGGCCTTCAATGAGCGAGCATTCCAATTTAATATTTTAATTGTTTTATTTAAAATCATTGCTAAATTTTAAATTAGAAACAATTTTAATAGTAAAATTTGTGCCTATTTGAATGGCTTCAAACATTGATTTTGCCTGCAACATGGCGTTCATAAGATCGAACATTGCCTGTTGCAAAAAAGAAAGTTTACCTGCCGTAATAGGCCCCAGGCAGTTGACATTAGAAAAAATATTTTCGGCAGCAATATTAGCTGGAGTGATAGGTGTACAATTATTTTCTAGCCTGTTTTGCTTACCCATATTAACGGTCATTTTCGAACTACCAACACTAGGCGGTATAATGTTCGAACTACCTGTAACCTGTGCATAAGTTAAACGGGTATGCAAAGGAGTAGGTAAACTATGCGTCACTGGTACGCTTGGAGAATTTTGCTTTGAAGTTGGTTTTAATTGAGAAATTGAATTTTGTTTACCTTGCCTTGCCTTAACAATTGCTAAACGGACTGGGCATTGATAAAAATTTGACATATGGTTGCCGTTACAATTCGCACAGCGAAAATTTTTACTCTCTTTCACAGGACATGTGTCCTTTTTGTGAGAAGAGTCTCCACAATTAAGACATTTTTGGTCCATGTTACAGAATTTGGAACCATGGCCATAACGTTGGCAAGTACGGCATTGGGTGATATGCTTTTCACCTCCGCCATACTTCCTATAAATTTCCCACTTTACACGCACATTATTTAAACTGCTTTTTTTTTTCCTTCTCGTTGTTATATATTTTTTGGTCCGATGTATAAAAACCAAATATATCTGTATACAGGTTGACAAATTTTTTAATAATTTCCTCGTCCTTCAGGATTTTGGAGCCTGCACCTTCTTTATTGCATTTAAATATTACCGTTTGAACTAACTTGTTTTACACATAAGGGTGGTCTAAAGTTACACTTTGCACACTGGTTTAAAACGTGAAAAACGTGATCGTCAACCTTTCGACCGTGAAAATGCTTTTGAAATGCTATAGTGTATTCGACAAAGTTTCCGTTTATCTTAAGGGGAAACTTTTAATGCAAATAGATTTTTGATTGATCCGCTTAAAAGTGAATTTTAATTACTTATCAAATCAAAGTGAAGTTTTTAGCAAAGTTGTAGGTAATCTTATGCAGAAAAACTTTGCTGAAGACGCTTTGGTTCTATCTCTTGAATATTGATCACATACAGGTAGTTTTATAGACACATTCAAAATTTAAAAAATACCAATCAACTTTTTCGGGTGTGATTTCAGAGGTTTACTATATTGTGAACATTTTTTCATATTTGAGAAATACACCATTCTGGCGAACATACATTGAGGCGTCGTACACAAATTACGTAACGCTAAAAATCTAGATTTCAGACACCCTCCCTCCCCCATATGTAACGATAGGTAACGTTCGGCATGACTCCCCCCTCCCCTTATAAAATTACGTAACGCTGATCAGCTTGACCCCTCTCCGAAATTTGCAATTTCGAGCAAACATCACAGTTACGTAACTGTCACTACTACCCCCCCCCCCCTCTTCATACGTTACGTAATTTGTGTACGACGCCTAAGCATATTTTCAACTTTTTCATAGGTTTTATAATGTTTTTGATGAAAAAATGCACTTTTTCAAACATTTCTAGCAATTCGAGTTTTAATAAAATTTTGTCTTTTAAAATTTCAAACAAATCATCAGGGATCAAACTATAAGTTAATTTTTTTATCAGCTTCTCCGTTCCCATCCATGTAAAACCACGCTATATCATGTTTTTTCAGCAACAATAAATTTCTCTGACGGGTTTTCAAACTTCCGCTGAGTGTGGAGTATTTTATGGACACTCCCCAAAAGATAATTAGTAATCAGATACGTTGACAAGATAACCAATATATTATTCATAGAAGTTTCCATACCAATTTCGGAGTTGTTTGGAACATAATAAAAATATGTACCTTATATCGAGGTAAAATGTACCTTATATCGAGTGACGCTATATCGAAGGTACTTTATATCGAGGGTTCCTTATATCGAAGTTCCCCTGTATTATGAACCACCCTATGTCGAATAAATGAACCACCCTACTGAAACATAATGTATTCGATGATAGTTATAGTGTATATCATTATACAAGCTGTTTCAAGAGACTAGTGATCAATTTCAAAAGATAAATTCTAAAAATTTTGAACTCCGCCTTCCACAATTGAAAAAACGACTAAGTCCCAGAGAGCAGATTTTTGCAAAAAAAAAATTTCAGATGACACCAATTCTCGACGTTTCATGAAACTTTAAGTCATTAGGCATCAAAAAAAAATTCGAAAACCGAAATTGCACGTACCCCCCCCCCCCCTTGGGTGATTTTTCGGTTTTCAAAAAGGCCAAACTTCAATCGCTTTGCGCCACCCCATTTTAAGTCCGATTGAGCTGAAATTTTGCACAGGGTGTTTTTTCGAGCAGGTGAACATTTTGTATAGGGTAGTTTTTTGAAATTTTCTGGTCACTTTTTTCCATACGGTGATTGGCGCCCTAGTGTTGGCGTTGAATGAAAAAAACTGACATAAACAAATTGATCCAAGATAGTCAATTGTTTAGCTAGCAATGCGTAATCATCGTAATCAAATTTAATTTTTTTATTCCAATCGAGTGTATTCCCCAACCTTTTGCAAAAATATATTGACAGTCTGTCGTAATTCTTCGTTAGCCTTGCGGTCGTGTCTCATACACAGCCACAGTCTTATATGTTTCAGTTATGAACTGTCATATTAAATATTCAATACTGAGCAATTGATTCCCGGGTCCGAATCACCGCAAATCTAATCTACTCGGAATTCAACCGATTCTTGGGTGAGATATTATGAAACATTACTCAATGCAGTTTAAGTTCACAAATGCTATTTCTTCGCGTGTTTTACTGTAGTAGATGTGGGCAATTCCATGATAAATTAAATATTTTTGGATCTTTTTCGACTGTTGTAATTGTGGATTTTCTGGGATTCCGGCATGCAATCTTTTTTGTAAAATTGAAACAGAAGATCGTCTACTGCTACGTTTCGGCTGAGTATATTTAGCCTTCTTCTGGGTAACATTCTTTTTTTTTATGTAATTTTTTCTGTAGCACTAACTTACAGTAAAAATGTTATTTTGTACTTTTTGTTTTTTATTTTTTTTTTTTTTTGATTCATGCCTAAAGTGTGTGATAAAAGGTTATGCAAAAAAAGACGTTGATGCGCGTTTCATTATTAAACAAGCTGGCCCGGCAAACTTCGTCCAGCCCCTTTTTTTCTTTATTCCAAAGATTGGATGTATGTAGGATCAATTGGAAATGTTTGAAACTTTCAAAAAAAAGGTTGATCACCCAGATGGTCTTGAGGTACGATGCTGGCCTAACAAGTCTCGGCTCGGGAAAGACTGTTAGTGTGAGTAGGATCGTAGCGCTAGCCCCGTAATTGCCCTGTACACTAAACAGTTGGCTGCGAAGTCTGTGTAGAAATAAAACAGAAGGTCGAGTTTCGAATCGGAATGTAGCACCAAGGCTTCGCTTTTGGCTTTGCTTTTTACATCCAAAGATTGACCTTGCGGTTTGTTTATAGTCTGCGAATGCATGACGATTAGTTAGTTATTGAATACTTTCAAACTCGAAAAACAAATTGTTTGCAATGATCTTGACTTCTATGCATCAATCCGATTACGAAAATATCCATATTGGGTGGTATTCGATCATTTTCGGCTGTATTACAGAAACATTTTGGGATTCGAAATGGTATGTGGAGTCAATTTCTGGTCTCTGTACATCAATGTGTTAATGCACACACCTTGTCTTCGTTTGATTTGAACGGCAGCGATCGAACGATAGAGATTTTGTTTTTTTTTTTGGGCTTTGAACAGGCCGACTTTAGAATCCTTATGCTCGACTGTCTCGTATGCACAGTGGTAGTAAAATGTGTTTTTAGAAAACAGATTGGAGTGTTTTACATACTTTATATACCCAACATTGTCAGTTGATCGTTTCGGTACCAATTGATCTGTTTTTTGGTAGATTGTTGTTTATTACAGTCGAGTGAAAAGATAGAATTGGATATTGCTGTTTGCCCCAATAAGTGAGACGCTATGAATCTTTCAACACGTCAGACAGACAGAATTTGTAGTTTTACATAATAGTTAAAAAAATTATCATTAGCGCGCGATAGGTATCTGATCGTGTCGCTTTCTATGGTGAGTCCTGACCGGACGGCTACGGACATTTTGCTTTCTCGAAGGTATTGTGAATGGTAATAGAATTATCTCCCAGATAGTCTCGAGGTACGATGCTGGCCTAACAAGCCAGTCGTCGTAGGTTCGAGTCTCGGCTCGGGAGAGACTGTTAGTGTCAGTACACGCAAAAGTTGGAGTGTGCGTAACCAGATCATTTATAAGCGAAATAAGCGCATTTACTGATTAAAATTGGAACCAGTACAACGAATGTGCGTTAGGCATAACGCATTTGATGCTCTAGCGTATTTTGAATGTATTGCGCAGCTCCAAACCACTACACTTATAAAGCATCAGCCGATGTTCAGAAGGTTGGCATCGTTAAAACAGTGCAACCAGCAATCAATACTGATAAGTTGGGTACTGACTCCATTGAAGAAATTATTGTCTGATCGATTCACTTTCATGAATCAGGTCATTTAAAAACATCATTCAATCATTAACAAAAAGCAAAAACATGAGATTAGTCCAAAACATTTTGCATTTAATTCTGACTCTGGTTTCATTCACATGCATTCGGTTCTGCGTTACTGACACCAGCGTCAATAACTTCCGCGGCAACAAGGCTCGCTATTGGCTGCTTCGGTTGCTGACGATTTCTAGGGATGCACGAGCCGTTGATACGCACCGGCTCGCGAAAGTAAAGAACGGTTTTTTGAGCGCCTCGAAACTGATCGTTCGCCCGAAGCCGAAGTTTTCCGAGGCATTGCGATTTTTGTGTATATGATACATATTCTGATTTTGATCTCTGTCAATGTATTCCTTGTACAACTTTTGCGTTATGCGTATCACGCATTGGTTGTGCGAAGTCAGAGCAAATTCTGTGCGAATTGAAAGGACACATTGGATGATTGAAGCTTGAACTTTTGCGTGTAGGATCGTAGCGCTAGCCCCGCAATTGTCCTGTACACTAAACAGTCGGCTGCGAAGAGTGTGTATAAATAAACAGAAGGTCAAGTTCCGGATCGGAACGTAGCACCAAGGCTTTGCTTTGCTTAATAGAAATTGATATAGATATTTAGTTGCTCCGGGTGGTAGATAACTTTTGTCCGCGTGATTCGCAAAGAATCGCAGTGCATGAATCGTTCGTTCGTTCATAATGAGCTAACTTCTCGCGCAACATCGTTGGATTCCGGCAATTGCAGCGAAGACATAATAACAAAAACCTTTTTTTTTTGCCGCAGTCATAGAAACTCAGAAGTTAACTCGGTTTCGTTCTCACCGTTCAGCTTGCCTACTTTACAACTTGAAAACATTTGTCGACCATAATTGTTTGGTTAACAGTGTGTAGATTTTGTAGAAAAAAATTCAGGTGTTAAAAGAGATAATTTTTGAGATATGAAATAAATAATTATATTTTTGCTTTTATTTTTTTACTTTTTTTTCAGCTTTTGGTATTTTTTCTTGTTTTTCCTATGGTTTGCAAAAAATATAATATTTTCGATGGTATTGATTTCGAAGACATTTCACTGTTAAGAACTCATTCATTATACTAAAACTCCCTATTTTTGCCTTTCTCCTAGAAAGGTATAGCAATCACTGAAAAAACTAAGGGTATAAAAGTGCTCCAAAGGGCCGAATGTCGTATATCACTCAACTCAGTTCGACGAGTTGAGTATTTTCTGTATGTGTGTGTGTATGTGTGTGTGTGTGTGTGTGTGTGTGTGTGTGTGTGTGTGTATGTGTGTGTATGTGTGTGTATGTGTGTGTATGTGTGTGTGTGTATCGCTCTCCCAATCTCACTAGATTTTCTCAGAGATGGCTGGACCGATTTCAATGAAATTATTTGCAAATGAAAGGTCTAGTTGCCCCATAAGACCCTATTGAATGTTATTGTAATCGGATTTTTAGTTTAGAGGTTATGTATCAAAATATAAAAATCACGAAACATCAATATCTCAGAAACTACGCAACCGATTTGAACAAAATTGATTTCAAACGAACGGGCTACCTAAAAAATCCTTAACTTTTGAAGTTTTTGAAGATTGAACATGTGGTTCAAAAGTTATGCAAAGAAACGTGTTTTCGAGACTATTTAATCTCACTCATGTTTCTCAGAGATGGCTGGACCGATTTTCATAAAATCGGTGTCAAATGGGATATCTAGTTGCCCCATAAGACCCTATTGACTGTTTTTGCAATCGGACTATTACTTTGCCTGTTATATTCAAAAATGTGAAATCCAGCTATGAAAAGTAAAATATTCACAAGACTACTTAAACTCACTCACTTTTCTCAGAGATGGCTGAACCGATTTTCACTAAATTAGTATCAAATGAGAGGTCCAGCTGCCTCATAACACCCTATTGAATTTAACTGTAATCGGACCATAACTTCTTCTGTAATGTAACGAAATGTGAAAATCACGAAACTTCATTATCTTAGAAACTACACAACCGATTTGATCAATATTATTATCAGGTGAGCGGGCTAGTTAAGGGTTAACTGATGAATTATGATTGAACAAGTGGTTTCATAATTCGGCTCCTCTATACGTTCTCATTTCATTCGATTATTATCGAACTTGAGCAACCGTTATGTATTGAATTGTTAAAACAACGAGTCTATTATCTCAAGTATTACACGACTTATTCAACATAACTAGCGTCATACGAACGAGTTATCTCTTAAACTTACAATTAACTAACTTCATAACAACTTGAAATATGGTTCAAAAGTTATGGAACGAAGAGAAATTCAAAGACTATTTAAAACTATACCTGCTTTGATCAATATACGTGGCCTCAACATAATTTAAATGTGGTTTCGTACTATTTGAACGTTCCCGGTATCGCTCGTGATGAAATTGTTCGAAATTAGAAGTCATTTCTTTTATTTCGCTATTTCTTAAGCACTAACATTACGTCAAATTTCATATTTTATACATCAATTACAACATCAATATTTTAGAACCTAAAGATTGAATAGACTTGTATTGGATTGAAGCGTTCAGGTAAATCTATTTTAACAAATAATAAGTTTGAATGAGAAAGGCTGGGTCTGACCGCTAGGTGGATTAATTTTTTAAGTATCGTAATGAACAAATGAAACCATAGTCTTCTTTAAAAATTTGAAAAATTCTTCTTTTTACATCATGTCAGATCTTTTATATTAACAAAATTTAGTAAGAATTTAGTACAAATGCAATGTAATAATGCCTTTATCAGGAAACACTTTTCACATAGCTAGACTTTCCTAATTTTTTAAATATCTTGATGGACAAATGAAACACGAAGCTTTTTGAAATGGCTTCAGCAAAGATGAACTTGACGTTTCAAACTTATCGAAATATTCGTCCTAGAATAAATGGGAATTGAAGTCACTTTCGGTGTGATGCCTGGCTTACATTTAGGATCACTTATTTTTATGTTATAGCAGATCTTTTATGCATAATGTTGCAGAAGTTGATTGAAACTCAATGCAAACGTATTGCAAAAATGAGTTTAGCAAAAAAAACCATCCTTACTTTTCTAATTAATCAATCGGGAAATTAGAATGTTCAATAATGTGAGAAAATAATAAATGTAATAAATTAAAACAGTACGAAGGCAATTAAAAAGCTTTTTTGGCAGAAAACAATCCACACGTTGTTTATTGGCTGCACTAGGAATTATTAAATAAAGCAGTGTATTGGAATTGAACGTCTTCGGCAGTGGTTTTCTTCGTCCAGCTTTTGCCTGAAAATGCTGCAGAAAACCTGCCGAAGGAAACCACTGCTCTGTATTTAAAATCACAATTTTTTTTCTTTACATTTTTAGTTTGTTTTTTGTTTCTTTTTTGTTGGAAAACTGAAACATTATCCAAGAACCAACCCTCGTTATTTTTGTTTCTGAACGTTTATTTTCTTATATTTTCATGTTGTAAACTCGCACATATTTTTACAGAAAAAGTAACTCTTAAGCGTTTACTAGATTTTTCAGGAGAAGAAACGTTTCATCCCTAGCACGATATTTGAAACAACATATATTTCTTCTGAAATTTCCTGAGTTATCCGGAAATTTGATTCTGATTTTTAGTGTTTTCACTGGTATTTCAAAATACATAACATAAAATTTTCATGATTATAAAAATGATGATTTTTACAACTTTTTTTCTAAGTTGACAGTGTGTAATGGCGTGCAAGCGTCATCTGTCAAGATCAAAATTGTTCAAAATAGCATGCCATTTCAACATCATCATCAATCATAGAAATTTATTATCAAATTTAATACTATGTGAAAAATGTATTGTTCCTGCTACGGACATTTTATAGTCGTCATAATCGACCACAATTGAAAGTGTTATTACAAAATAACACCAATAAACAACCATCGAAAAAACAATAGTTCGGTGTGACTTTTGGGCATTGGATCATTCTATATTGTGTTTGTTTTTTTGCGTCAATCATAGTAGACCGATGACGTAAAGGAGGAGTTCTATGAGCTCCTCGAGAAAACGTATGGAGAGTGCCCACAACACGATATAAAGATCGTCATCGGAGATACGAACGCACAAGTCGGACGAGAGGAGTTCTTTCGTCCCGTTATTGGTAGGGAAAGCCTTCACTCTACCACCAACGACAACGGCTTGAGGCTAGTGAACTTCGCCGCGGCCAGGGAAATGGCCATCTGTAGCACCCATTTTGCACGTCTGAATATTCTGTAGCACACCTGGAGACACCCCAACGGAGAGGCCTGCTCCCAGATCGACCACATGCTGATCGACGGCCGGCACTTCTCAGACGTCATAGATGTGCGGTCCTTTCGAGGGCCAAACATCGACTCGGAAGAGCGGGGGCCTAGTGTGGTTGGTAACGTCTCCGCCAACCACGCTCGACGCCTGGGTTCGAATCCCACCGCCGACATAGGTGTCGATGGTTGTGAGGTGGCGTGATCCACTCACAACCAACCCAACTGGTCTAGATTCGATCCTAGCTGACACCGGGAGATTTTCTGAGGCGAAAAATCTCTGGGATCACGCCTTCCATCGCATGAGGAAGTAAAGCCGTTGGCGCCGGTCCGTTGATAAACGGGTCGTGAGTTAGGGTCCTGTGTGTGGAGTCGCCTCCCTGGGCGTCGGTGATTGGCCACAACAGCGGCGGAACTAGACCGACGGAAAATAAGCGAGAATAAAAAAAAAAATCGACTCGGATCACTATCTCGTGGTAGGCACGATTCGCGCCCGGTTGTCCAATGTATTTAAATCGAGATCGGCGAGGAAGATACATCTGGACATCCAGAGGTTATCAGCGGAAGGCGTTGCTGCAGAGCATACTCGGAAAGTTGATAGACGGATCGGTGGACCAGCTGGAGTGGACCTGAACGAGCAGTGGAAGCACATCCATGATGAGGTCAGCGAAACAGCGCGAGAGGTGATAGGCATGATAACGGGAACCACGCGTAGTGGGTGGTTCGATGCTGAGTTCCTAGAGGTGACGAAGGAGAAGAATCGAGCCTACGAAAACACGTTAGTAGCAGCTAATCGTGTAACGCGTCCGATGCGGGAGAAATACCGGGAGGCAAGAGCTGCCGAAAAGAGGCTTCATCGCCGTAAGAAACGTGAGCACTACGATCGCGTTCTCGCGGAGGCGGAGAATTGCTTCACCAGGCACGACACGAGGAGCTTCTATAGAACGATCAACGGAATCAGGAACCGGACCGTGCCAGTACCTGCCATGTGCAATGACAGGGAGGGGAACCTGATTACCGATAAATCGCAGGTGGCCAGGCGTTGGAAGCAACATTTCGAAGTGGTGTTGAGCGGCGAGGAAGGGAGGAGAGTCGTCGAGGGGAACAGGATAGAAATTGGGGAGGACGGACAAGCTGTGGACCCACCAACATTGGACGAGGTGAAGAATGCTTGCAAAGAGCTAAAAAACAACAGAGCCGCTGGGAAGGACGGCTTACCGGCCGAACTTTTCAAAGTTGGGAGCGAGCGGCTGTGTAGTGCAATTCACCAGATTATCCTAAGGGTATGGTCTGAGGAACAACTACCTACGGACTGGTTGGAAGGACTCATATGCCCTATCTACAAGAAGGGACATAGACTCGAGTGTAGTATTTATCGAGGCATATAATAATAATTGAGGAGGGTCAATTCCGCTTACAAAATTCTCTCCCGTATCCTGTTCCAGCGACTGAGGCCGTTGCAGGAAGCCTTTGTTGGAGAATACCAATGCGGTTTTCGAGTGGGGCGATCTACAACGGACCAGATGTTCACCTTGAGACAGATCCTCGACAAGTTTCGAGAACACAACCTGCAGACACATCATCTGTTTATAGACTTTCGAGCGGCGTACGATACAGTGAAACGCAACGAGCTGTGGCAAATAATGCTAGAACATGGTTTCCCAACTAAACTGATTAAACTGATACGTGCGACGCTCGACGGTTTCACATCATGCGTCAGGACAGCGGGCGAATTTTCGGACGCGTTTGTGACGTTAAATGGTCTGAAGCAAGGGGACGGGCTCTCGAACTTGCTGTTCAACATAGCTTTGATCCTCCCGGTGGCGCTCTACGGACATGAATCGTGGACGTGGAAGGAGGCCGATCGACGAACGCTTGGGGTCTTCGAGCGTAGAGTCCTGCGATCAATACTCGGAGGCAAACTAGAGAATGGGGTGTGGCGCAGGCGCATGAATCACGAGCTGTACGAAGTATACAAACACGCTGATATTGGTAGGTTACAGTGGGCTGGCCATGTAGCACGGATGGCGGATGAGCGACCGGCAAAGATAATATTTAGTAGAGAACCGGATAGAGGCCGACGACTTCGAGGCAGACCGCGCACGCGCTGGATGTGTGCTGTCGACGAGGATGCCAGAGCAGCGGATGTAAGGGGAGACTGGAGAGTAGCAGCCCAAGACCGAGTTTTGTGGAGACGTATTCTGGATTCGGCATAGGATCTTAATGATCTGTCGCCATAAAAGTAAAATAAGTTCATAGTAGACTACATCTTGAAAACTATTGCTAACATCACAAATATAGTTATGTTATTCTAGTGTTCAATTTTTTCCAAGAGCATTTCGCGACATCGTTAATTCAATAACTTTACAATATTTATTGAAAATACTCATCATACTATTAACTGGCCCGGTTATGGCATATTCTGTTCTATAAGCAACGAAATTGTTAGGCCTAGCTTTGGCGCTATAATTCATGCGATTTAACGCCACTGGATAAATTATAGTGAGGCTACGTGAAATCGTTAGTGTAGGCAAATAACACGCGTTTCTGGTGAAATTCAGGCCAAAATTCTGGAAAAAATGTTATAAAACTGGACCCTCTATTAGACCATAAAATTAAAATTAAAATTCAAACTTGTTGCAATCAAGATAGGAAGAAAAAAGAAGCAAGGTCTCTAGAACTACTGAACTTAGTTCTTAAAGGTTTAAAACAGCAGCAAAAATATTTGTTCTAATTTTTTTTGTCTTTCAATTCCTAAAAATTAAATCTAGTATGAAATGATGCAATAAGATTACTACATAAACAATTGTCTGGATTACTTGATGCATTGCACCAATCAACGCGGACAGCGATGAGGCATTGCAAATATAATTGAATCGAGCAGACCACAAAATGCTATTAATTATTGGATCAATCATTCCAAACGATTAAATTAATGAGATCATTATTTTCCTCACATCCTCGGCAGCTTATTAACGCTTATTTCATGCGTTATGTTGGCCAACCGCTTTTTACTATAACAGTGATTCACGATTTTGAGTTTTTTACTAGATAATCACTAGTTTGATTCAACATGTGCTTCTATAGGAGTGTTTGGATGCACTCTAATGTATGATTGCAGTTTTATGCAAGCCCGCAAATTGCCTACAACTCAGCACTGACCATTTATTCACGTCGTAATCGCAAGTCCTAGTCATATCCCACCCAATCCTTAGGGAAACATTCACAGTTCAGCCCACAAGCACCAGCATTAACTTAAACCACAAACAAAAAAGGAGCACTCACCAGCGGCTGGATAAGCGGCAGCGGCGTAATGTGGCCCGTAGGCGTATCCGTCGTTGCTCAGGCGGGAACTCGCCACACGAACGGTCGAGTGTGCAGAATCGACAGCCTTAGAGTACTGCGAGAGGACGTTCTGTCCGTACAGTCCCTTGACGGTGTGCTCCTGGCTGGAACCAACCGAGTGGTAGTCCAGGCTGGGTGCGGCAATCGAATAAGCAGCCGGGCCTCCAGCACTCACACAGCTGACCAGCAGTGCCACAGCCGGAATGATGTACTGCGGACGAAAACCCATTTCGAACGTGAATATTCTGCCACTAATTGCACTACCCACAACAAGCGTACCTTAAATGCCATTTTAAAGAAAAAATGTAAAATCACGTGTACGTTTTCACCGAAGAACTCACTGTTTAGAACTGTTCCTAAATTTACCCATGCAAAAAGCTTTTATACGTACCCGTGTACGCCGATAGCAAATCCCAGACGCCTGAAACACTCCAAGTGATTGGTCGCGTCGTCGGTCCAAGGCATTCTCGAGAGCAGAACTAGGCAGGGAGGCTGCTGCGTTGTCTCGCTTGCGCCTGCTAATATCCGAGAAAAAGAACCACGCCAATACCTTCGCAAGGTTCTGCGCGAGCTGGCGAGTGTGATTTGTTGTAGGCCTACAGTTTAATGCGTTACACCCATCGTAGGCCAGACGACAAACGTTCTTTCCGATGAACAACTATCGGTACCTTCTATATATAAATCTAGAACGAATGAATTTATTATTATTCATAAAGTGCTAGGAGCCTTCAAAAGTGCTGGGTGTTACATAACAGTGCCGAGGTGTGCGACCTCGATGTGCACATTATTTTATCTGGGCGGTTGTCGTTAGGGCAGCAAAATCATGCCATTAGGTCGTAATGATGCATACGAAATGATTGTAACCTTACTGAGCTTTCCAGGTAATAATTTTTGATTGGTCCTAGGTTGCAGTAGTTTTGACCTAATCTTAAACGAACGTTTAAGTTTAAAAATGAAAACCTCTTTCGTGGCATCTGAAGTGGTGATTTTTTGTTTCTTTTGCATCTTATGCAATATTTCAGGTTCTACCTCCAAAATGTTGGAAAGTATTGTGAAACTATAAAAATTCATGACATGAAATTTTCCAACCTTCCGTTAATTGTTTCTGTTGGAACAAAACAGTTAATTTTTCGAAATGCATTATCTTAAAAACAATATTGTGAATATTTAATAGACAATATTGTAAACATTCTACACCGTTGATTTATGTTACCTACAAACTTTACTATCTGCATAAGATTCAACTTTGATAAAGATTATCGAAAAACAATATGTTCATAAATGACAGATGGTGGGCTTCGATGTACGACCATAAATCGAGAGTTGCTAGGTAGGAAACAACATTAACAGCTATTGACACTGCCATTAACTGGTAGATCGGTTCTCGCATAACGTACGTCATTCTGGTGGGCTGGGTTGAGTGCATACATGCGTTTAAATTGGAGCAGTACGCTTTTTTAATACTAATACTCATAAGTCCTTTAGCGCCAAAAGTACAGCTTGAGAATAGTTCACTGATCAAGCTCTGTACACGAATCAGATAAATAATACACTCCAAAACAGAATATGCAGTAAAACGACTTTATTGCAATGAACACAAATTCTCTTACGCATGTCGCGGTTTTGCCGCCGTCTTAATGAAAGGGAAAGAACCCAAGTGCAACCAAATGAATGCGACCACGCCACGCCGAGCAGCGACCGCGGCAACATGTTGATTTCTGAACAGTGCACTGGTGCAGCAGTATCGAATTGCAGTACTTATCAGCATTCAAACCATAGGTCAGCTGCAATTGCTGTGCTATGCAGCATAAACTAGGCAGGTACTCCGAGCCCGTTTGCCTTTCCCTTTCGATGGTCAGCAATAGAGAGCGCGAGCTGTGGCTTGAATCCCGCGTGCGCTTTAGAAGCCGCGGCCGAAGTTCAGTGGTTTTGTTCTTTTTTTATAATGCCTACTTTATTTTATTACTCGTTATGTATAGCTAGCTCTAGCCTAGCAAGTCGAACTTGATCGTGATAAACGGTTTCGGAAAGGCCACCATAATGTTCCGAGGGGAGTGTAAAGGTTGGAGCGATGTGGAAACCTCTGTCTGGGAAAATGGCCAATGAACAATGAATAAGCGATAAAAAAAATTCAACTGATTGATTGCAGGGAAATTTCATGAATTTTGCTTTCCAACAATAGCAATTATGGATAGTAGATGTAGCCAGGACCTCCACTAGAAAAATTCTGCCAAATTTGAAGCTTCGAACACAAGAAAGGTTGAAAATTTATAAATATTGTTTGATTATTATTGTTCCGGTTTCCCCACGGAAACGTTTTGCTATATTTGAATGCATATGACAAAAAATAAGCTGAGGCTCAAATTCAGAACATTTTCTAATAACTGTTTAGTGTTGAATAAGTAAAAAAATATTGTTTGAAGTTAGTTATTGCCGAAAGTCTTGACGAGCAGATGGAGCAAAATAATAACTTTTCCTCGGCGATCAAACCAAATACACACGTATATACTACAGCATAAGCTTCGGTGTCACAGAATGAAAAAAACTATAGCAAAACCCTTTCTTATCTACAGGTCCCTTCACAAATCAGCCTTAGGCTATTTACTAACAAACACAAAGGATACAGTAAAAAAGGCGTATCTTTTCTGAACATGGTGCACTGCAGCTGATCCTCATTGCCCCAAACCGCACAGTGGACATTAAATTAGAAGCAAGAATACCAAATAACAAAAAGACCCCTAGCGCAATCCCCGGAACTCTGTATTTTCGGGTGTGTGTATCATTGGAACAATGACAGGAGAGAGAAAAATAAAACAAACAACCAAACTAACTCTAGCCGATTGCGTCCTCTTTAATATCAGTTAGGCCAGCGGAGGAAAACCTCCCACATGTGCCACGTACAGCACGTAATACCGTCGGTAGAGTGTTGCAATGTTACAGGAGCTGCACGTGCACAGTAAAGCTAGGCTTTCTTTTCAACTACGAAGAAAAGAGGTTTAAAAAAATCTTTTCCAAAAAATAAACAAATCGAAACAGCGAACAACCCTACGCTATCTGCGCACGAATAAGCAACCAAAAATGCCTCATCTATCTCTCTACTTTTTTCAGTTACATTACTAAGCTTAAAGCATGAGCAATAACTAAACATTAGATTAGAAAATCGAAAAAAACTAACCTTAGTAGGCTTTCAAAAGGCTGCAGATAGTCATCAGAGTGACAAAATACCATTGAGAGATCATGAGCATTAGCACCGAAACTCATGAGCTCATGAAGACTAATGCTGAAAGTTACAAATTGGCATAACCTGAATATTTAATACATTTCCAAAAAAATAGTTGAATTTACAAATAATGTATACTCGAATTCTTTTGTGGCATAATTTTGCGAAGATACGTGCTATTCAATAATATTGAAAACTGTATAGATTTATAAATCGAAAATTTCGAAATTTCGAAAAAAATAAATAGACTGAAGCGTTAATAACACACGCTTCATCTAAAGTATCAATACTGTTTCAGCATTTTTACGAAAAACGGCAAAACGGAAGATAATAATTTTGATAAAATAATAGGGGAACTGCTCCATTATTCATCTCATTAAGCCGATATTCACGAAGAATGCACTGATTAAACAACATACTTTCATGAAATCATTGAACAAATAAACAAAATACGCTTACGTGCTCTTATAGAATCGTTCAGTATTGTATATTTAGTAAATTTAGCTAGATTTATCCTTAATTTTGTAAAACAAACCATTTTGCACAACGCTTCCATATCCACCTCAAAACATAAATCACTGCTCTATTTTATCTCACGACGCCCCCATATTCATCACACTGCAATGCACTGTTAATCATGAATGAATCACATTATCATGAATGAACGTAGCCGCAGCCCATCGTAGTAGGTTACCTAGATATCCGCTGTAGTTGTTTACGTGCAAATATGGTAACCTAGGTAACCACTGCAGTGTTGTCCATTTATATCAATTATGTCGGAATAATTCAACATTTTTAGCATGATTTGTTCGTATTAACAGAAACCGATTTGGCAACTTTTTATTTTCTTCAAAGCAGTGAAAACAGATGAAAATACATACAGTTGAAAGTTAGGAATTTAGAAATTCGTCTCATATATATCTGCTAATTCAAGCTTGTTTTTGGAAATTTGAGGTGAACATTTCAAAGATTAAAGTATTATTAGTGTAGTGAGTGAATTTGTTTAGTGATTGAAATAAAAAATGATCCGCTAGTGATGAGAAAAACTTTGGTTGGCTGCTGAACGAGTCCCGTTGTAGCCGTACAGAACAATGCGCGGATTTTGTTTTCTGAGGTATGTGATTGAAATAAATGAGTTTTCGAGTGCAGATGCCTGACTATTATATCAAATTTAGTGCTTTTAAGTGAGTTTTTGGGGTTTCTACTTAATCAGAAATCTAAAGTGAACTAAGAAGAATCCATTCCATGGATAAGCAGATTGATTTAAGAAGAAAATATGCGTTTTTTCCTGTTTTCAATTGTGTTTACATGTTGAATGAGAAGAATATACGGGCTGAGATGAATAATGGAGCAGTTCCCCTATTACGCGATTTTTGGAATAATTTAAATTTATAAAATTATTCATTGCACTAATTCGGTGAACCGCTATCAGAGATTTACCAAAAATGATAGTTTTTTCGCCCGAACGATGACTTATAATTCCTAGAACTTCTTATTACCCTATTATTATTAATTTTGAGCCTTGTAACCAGTGCCTTAGAATATCAATGTTCATTCATGAGTAGATGAATTGAAATAATCTCAGTGTCAGCACATTTTTTCTCTGATGCAACTCAGTAAACTATGTTCATTGCGACGATGCATGAATATCGTTTCTCATATTCAATGACAGAACAGTGGAATGAATATCGAAGGCCTCGTAATGATATTCAAAATAGCTTCGGTGATTATCAATCCAAGTAGTGCAAATCTGTTCAGAAGCTGTTCACTGCCCAGTACAGTATAAATGGTCGAATAAGGATAATTTTGATTTACACTATTTTGATATGATTTTTTTTTTGACGATCAAAATATCAACACAAGTGTTAAAATTTATCTTGTCGGTGTTCACCGTTTGTTTGGTGTCATGAATATCAACGGTCGCATGGGTAGTATGATTATCAATATAAAGACGGCTGAAAATCGCTGCTTTTGAATATCACGACAGTCAATATTCTCAGCACTGCTTGTAACTATTGAAATAGTAGTAACTAAAAGCAATGTTTGTGAGAGGTATAAAAATACCAACCACATTTTGAGGCACTCAAAAGTGCCATTGGTGTTCCACAATAGTGATACCGTTTGATCAATTGTTATTGGCCTTTCTTCGCAAACATTGTAAGCTAGCAAACTGTTAGCAGTGGCCAAAAGCGATTTTATCAAAAAAAAAAAATCACCTTCCTTTTCGATGACGGTCAATAGTAATTGTAAATGAAAAACTATTTTCCCAAATTAAAAACCGAATAACTGAGAAGCAACATGGCTTCTTCAAGGGCCGTTCAACAACGACCAATTTACTTGAATTTATAAATTATTCATTGAATGCAATGGATAATGGAAATCATGTAGAAGCTCTTTACACAGATTTTAGTAAGGCATTTGATCGAAAAGACATACCAATGCTACTTTTCAAATTGCAAAAAATGGGACTTGAGCCAGAACTCCTGAAGTGGCTCGAATCATATTTAACCAATCGCCAACAAATAGTTAAATTTAACGGACAAAACTCAAATCCGATTCTAGTCACTTCTTGTGTCCCCCAAGGCTCTCATTTAGGACCTCTTCTTTTCATCTTGTACGTTAACAACATTTCCTTTATTCTCAAAAAACTAAAAGTGTTAATTTATGCCGACGATATGAAGCTCTTTTTGAAAATAAGAAATGAAGAAGACATCAATGCATTCCAGAATGAAATATACATATTCTGCACATGGTGTAAAAAAAGTTTACTGGAGTTAAATGTAAAAAAATGCAACCACATATCATTCTGTCGAAAAAGAACAGCACCAAACATTACAATATCATTAGGAAACCAAAC
Organism: Wyeomyia smithii; assembly: GCF_029784165.1. Classification (NCBI taxonomy): domain Eukaryota; kingdom Metazoa; phylum Arthropoda; class Insecta; order Diptera; family Culicidae; genus Wyeomyia; species Wyeomyia smithii. The sequence goes on from NC_073694.1 coordinate 40,525,455, forward strand.
TGTAGCAAATTGTGAAAGAGTTAGGGACTTAGGAGTTGTCTCCTACCCTAACCCGACCCGAACCCGAGACTTTTTTTGAAGGGTAGATTTTTTGTACCAATTTGAGCCTCGAATGATATTGAAATGTTAGTGATTTTTACAGTTGCATGAAATTAGACATCATTATCTTACAAAAATGTTTATTTGATATAGTCGAGTTTCGGGTTTTCAGACCTAAACCCGACCTATTTTTGAACCCGAACCCGAAAATTTTTTTAACAGCGAACCCGAACCCGACCCGTACCCGACACTTTCAAAAATTTACAAACCCGAACCCGACGGGTATGGGTCGGGTTCGGGTTTCGGGTTTGAAAACACACAATAATCACACACGAAGAAAGAATAGAATCAGTACAAAAGCAATTTCTATTGTATGCTCTTCGTAAATTAGGTTGGACATCATTTCCTCTTCCCTCATATGAAGCTCGTTGCATGCTCATAAACATACAATCATTGAAAGAGCGTCGTGAATTCGCAATAGTGTCATTTGTAAACGACATCGTTTCGCAGCGCATTGATTCAGCTACACTTTTATCTAAGCTAAATTTCTACGCACCTCTTAGACAACTTCGAAATCGAAACACGTTTGCCACCAAACATTACCGCACAAATTATGCAAAATTTGGTTTCTTGAATCGTATGATGCCCACATACAATCAATACTGCGAAACCATTGACTTCACAATGTCTCGGCATGAGACATGGCTCCACAACGCTTCAGTACATTTATATCAAGTCCTGTGGAAAAAATACATGATTATAAATGCAAGCAAATAATTTGCAATCTTCGAAGAAATATGGCTCGAAATATGGCTATTTTCAGCAAAAAACTAGAAATATCTTTACAACAAATGAAAATATAAAACCAATATATTCTACAAAAATGCGAGGTTTAGCAGAATGAACAAAATCTTAGAACATCTTGAATTGTTTCGACGATTACAGAAAAAAGTTATGGACAAAAAACTCATTTTGAGGGGTGTTTTCTTTTCATTCAGTAGTCGGTTGGATACAACTGGAAACAGTTGAACTTATATAAGTAATGCAGTTCATTTGACAAACTTTCAAATGCATACAGTCTGGTTTGCTACTATCTGCAACCTTCGGAGAAATATGGACTCAAAATATGGCTATTTTCAGCATAAAACAAGCAATATCATTAGAACAAATGAAAATATCAAACCAATATATTCTACAAAAATGCGAGGTTTAGCAGAATGAACGAAATCTTAGAACATCTTGAACTGTTTTGACGATCACAGAAAAAGTTATGGACAAAAAACTAATTTTGAGGACTGTTCCTCGTAAAACTCTATTTCGACATATCAGACGTACAGATAGAAGATTACAGTGTTCAGCAATTCTTTTTCTTATAGATTTTCTCACAACTTTGCTGAAGGAAGCAATCGGGTATTTTGAAAATTAGAAAAAATATTTTTTTTATCTAACTACTAGGAGGATTGATCAAAAAACCGAAAACGCCAAAAGAAAGGCCTTGTTATATGGAATAAACTGGCTGAAGACACTGGGTACATAAAATCAATATTTCACAGTCAAATCTAAAACGATCACGATTTTTCGAGTTTAGACCACTGTGGATTGCCATCAAATTTTCAGGGATTGAAAAATAACTATTAAACTTCATTTTACCATTTTACTCGTATTTTATTTACAGTCCATACGCAAATGCCCGCACCTTGGCCTTATCCCCGGCCATAAGATTGTGCACAACCTGTGAATCACCCGTTTTTTTGCATGTAAACCCATACTTTCTTCAGTTCCTCGACTGTCTTCACTACCTTAGGTTGTTTAAGAAGGTGCTGCTTCATAATCGCCCAGTACTTTTCGATGGGGTGAAGCTCCGGATTGTTGGGAGGGTTGAACATTTTCGGCACGAAATTGATCTTATTGTCCGCATACCACTTCAGCACGTCCTTGGAGTTGTGGCATGAGGCCAAATCCGGCCAGAAGATTGTTGGGACGTTGGGCCGCTTCTGGAGGCACTCTTTCATGTACACCTGTCCGTTCATCGTGTCCTGGGTCACGAAAGGTGCACTCCGCTTCCCGCACGTGCAGGTGGCTCGCCAAACCAGGAATTTCTTCGCAAATTTGGACATCTTCTGAGTGCGGACATGCTTCGGAACGCTGAACTTATCCTTGGCCGTGAAAAACAGGTTGCCGGGGATCTGTTTGAAGTCGGCCTTCACATATGTTTCGTCGTCCATGATGCAGCATTCAACTTTCGTCAGCATGTTGAGGTACAACTTCCTGGCACGGGTTTTGTTCTGCTTCTCGTTGCGATTAGGGGCCTTCTGTACCTTGAACGTTCGAAAGCCAGCCTTATTTCTGGCCTTCTGGACAGAACTTCGGCTTAGGTGCGTTCGGGTTTCGGTTGAAGGCCCCAACTACGCGGTTGTGATTTTTGGTGTTGTACGGAATACTTTTTTTTTACTCCTGGGCTTCCGATCGGTGGTCAATCGTTCCTCGAACCGCTTGATCACTCGCGACACCGTGGAATTCGCGATTCCCAACGTTTTAGCGATGGAACGATGCGAGAGATCCTTGTTCTCGTGATGAATGCGCAAGATTTTATCACGCACGAGCTGTTCTTTCGGCTCCATTTCCGCGAGTTTTGATCACAGGACTTTAAAACTTGCAGGATGTAAATAATGCACTATGAACTAAATCCACTCAAATTTTTCATTAAATTCTACCCAACGGTTGAAAAGTTAGAGCAATTTCATGGTGTGGCAATTTCATCGTGGACACCCTTTACATCGCAGTGCGCACTGCTGAGATAATACAACAGAATGTGATACGGAGTGGCGCCTGAATTTATTTTTTTCAGTTTCGAGATGTAGAGCAAACGCAATCTACTTTCCTACCTAGATGCTGCATTTATTTTATATATGCTCAAGAAATTCACTGTGAAAGCGCTGCAGTGAACTCTGTTGTGTAATTAGTGTGCGTATTTTTTTATTTCCCGCGAAAGATATTTCAGATTCCACCACAGTATTTTTTGCAAGCTCCTTAGATAAAACCAATTCACTGCTCTCATCAAGGATGTGCGTCGATTTGCTCACCAGCGTGAGAGCAGCTTTTTCCGCAGTGATATTCTCCTGCACGACAGTTTTGCGGGCAAATATCATATCATGGTATTCTATATTCAGTATACGTCTGATTGCTCACTTACTTGCGTATGTGTTTGTATAACCGCAACATCTTCAGCAGTTTCTCCACTGTATTACATTCACCGCATATTTGTCTTATGCAAACAGTGAGCCGTTTCGTTTTCATCAGTCTTCTCATATTTGATATGCGAAAATAGACAATGTTGCAAGAAATTTGGGGAGTATAATATTTTGCAGTCCTGCTAAAAATAGACTTTACGACTCAACAATATTGTTTGCAATTTTCAATTTTCCATAAAAGTTGATTTAATGCTAATAGAAAACAAACTGATTTTTGTGTCATCAACCAATTTAGACAAGTGACCTTCGAAAAGTGTTAAATCATATATTTTTGAATAAGACTATACTGCCCATAACCGCATAATTGTAACATTTGCAAAATAGGTTGTTCGAGCAAATGACACTTTTATATTTTGACCTTAAATGCATTGTTCTCAATATGTTTTTGCAAATAGACAGTTCAACTAAACTTAGTATCACGAAGAAAGCACTACTTTACACTATGTAAACGTTGAACACTAATTTTGAAGTCAAATTGGTTGAAATTTTTGCAATGATACTTTTATGCCGTTACTTTCAAGCTACTTTTGGAATATATTACAGTGGAAATGAAGTTTTTCTTGCATTCAACAAGCATGAGCTGAACATCAGAAACGGATCACCGGTAGTTGGCTACCGGACCAGAATAACTTCCGAGTTTCAAAGGATGCAGAAGTGGATTTGGATGGAAGCTTTTATGACAAAAAAGTTGAAAAGGTTAAGTAGTGTTACAATTATGCGGTTATTTACGCTATGTGACAAAGCAACTTGGTATTTTTTACGACTTTTTTCAAACAAATATTAGCATATTTTTTCAAATGTAAAAAGTACATACTAATTTAAGCATGTCCCAATAAAAAAACGCAAAATCCATAAAATGTCGAATGTTACAGTTATGCGATCACAGGCAGTATAGTTCCCTAAGGTATTATCTTGAAGACATACAATATGGCACTACCAGTTACAGAAAAGATTACTAATACAGGTCGGACTCGATTATCCGGAGACTCGATTATCCGGGAACTAGATTATCCGGAATTCGATTATCCGGAATTTTATTTTTTTGGTGTCCGCTTTTAATTTTTATTCCGAAATTTTGCCTTTACCATCCCTTCTGGCATATTTGTTACCATTTAAGTCACTCCCACACGTTTTGGACATGTTCGAATTAAGTGAATATAATCAATGGCCAATTTATTTTTTTTGCTTATCAAGATTTTACCCTTTCTCGCCTCAGAAATAACTTCTGGTTACGCCACTGCATCATGCAAAAAAAAATAAAGATAAGAAATATTCATTTTATGTTCGTTAATTGCAAAATTTCAGTAGTTTTTGTGTGATTTGTTTATCCGGAAAACTCGATTATCCGCAACGAAAAAATTTTTGATGTTCCGGATAATCCGGATAATCGAGTCCGACCTGTACATTAAATCTGGTCTTCAGTAGGGATGGATCAGAAAAAGAAAATTTCAGTAGCTAAAAGGTTGTGCATTTATTTGATGCTCGTATAACGGCTGACAACTGAAAATTTTGATTTTTTTTATGCTGTCAAAAAAAATTTATGTACTGAATCAAAAACTTATTTATTGCACTCGAAAATTTATTCATTATTAACAAGAAAAATTGATGAATATTTGAGAAAGGTCCAGAATCGGCTAGTCGACGAAACTTTGTTAGGATACCGGAACAAGAGCGTTGTACGGTACTCACGTCGATTTTGGATGCATATCTTGAATCTACAAATCATCTGTTTGCAGTTTCTCGAAGAACTCAAAACCTTGAGAAAATCTTCGATTGGGCGACACTGTGGAAAATTTGTTGGATTGCGAACTCGGGGTACAAATAGAGTTTTTTGACGTAATGTGATTATGTTTCATCTGGCCAAATTATATACTTTTAATCGGTATAGTGTTTTTGAAGAAATGGAATCAAAATTTCGTTCAAACATTCGTTCTTTCGTTCGTTTCTTGATTGATAACCAAACCACACTAGGCTGGAACTATGGTTAAGACGAAAAGAAAAAAGTCCTTTTTGGTCCAATACTCTGACCAGTTTTACACTACCGTTCAGGCGTATTTTTGTTGAGGTTTGCAGGAAATTATACACAGTCGAAACCGGAAGATTTTCGCTTCACAAATGGTTTACCGTGAACTTCTTGCCGAACTGTACAATTCGTTTGCGATATGTTGTTCGTTACGACGCTATTTTGATCAGAACTGAGAACGCATAAACAAAACAAAATATACTGGCATTATAAGAAGAGAGAGAGAGATCTTTCGTGTGAATATCCTCTCTGAACGTGTTTGTTGTTGAGTTTGTTGTTACACCTCGAAAAAATCAATTTTTTAGTTATCACCCGGAAGCAAAAAAACTAAATATTTATTAGGTGCGCAACTAAATTCTCGCGTTTTTTTTTTTTTTCTTTATAAAAAGCAAGTTTATTTCGAAAAAGTGTGCAATTGCTTTGCAATGGTTTTGTAGGTAACTCCTAATAACGAAGCAAGCTGTTCCTGCATCTAGCATGGATATTCATGGAGCAATTTCTCCAATTCAGTGTCTTTTACGGTTTTTTGCCTTCCTTCGCGCGGACAGTCATCGAAATTATCTTCTTTAAAGCAACGAAACCACTCATGGCACGGAGTTTTATCTAGAGCAGCATTTCCGTTGTAAGTTTCGACCGCCTCAACAGTGAAATAAATTTCTAAGAACATAAAAAGGTACGAAATTTGTTCCTTCATTAGTTCAGCAGAAAATTGTAATTTGATAATTCGAACAATGTTCTATTGAAAATTGTCAAGCCTCGTTGAAACACAGATTTCGACCTCAGATTGATTGCCTAAAGTTTGCTTTATCTAACTCGGTCGACAGAATATAAACTATAAACAGAGGCCGTAAACCGTGTTTTCGGCAAGTAAGAGAAACATTTTTAAATAAAAATAACTTTCGACTTTCGATTTCGACCTCAGATTGATTGCCTAAAGTTTGCTTTATCTAACTCGGTCGACAGAATATAAACTATAAACATAGGCCGTAAACCGTGTTTTCGGCAAGTAAGAGAAACATTTTTAAATAAAAATAACTTATTGAGTTAAAACAATTAAAAAACAACACAGCTCGGAGACGCTTAGGATAAGACTCAACGGCGGACCGAATGTCATAATGAAGAATTTCCTTCCAGCAAATTGAGCAAAGACTTCTTCAACTCGTCCAAACTTCCGAAATGTCTTTTTGTGAACGTCTTTGTGTGAGTCGGGGCACCATCTTGCATGAAAGTCCAGTTCTGATTGTTATTCGTTTTCTGGGCCCAACAAATATCGACCCGCAAATCGACTCTGCATTTTTGTTGCAATAATTATGGCGCACCCTGTGGTTACCTTGGAATGCACTATTCGGTGCTATATAAGAGACTACGCAAACCAACCATTTTACTAGTGGATTTTCACTAGGACGGTCCTAAATAAGTAGCAGCAACATAAGAGGTAGGTAGCGGTAGCATCAGAGTGAAAAGCTCGGCCGTATTTTGGCTACATCGGCCGTCAAATTTTCAGCGTGAAAACGGTTTTCCACTGTGTTATCAAAAGAATGCATTATTCGTCGGGGATATCATAGAGATGCGATCAGCATCGTATCCAATATAAACTTTTCAGGAAGGGGATCTTAAGGGACAAACATTCGTTCGTCCAACTGAATACCCTAGCAACCATGAATGAAGATCTGATGGACTCTAAGACTTTCTCTAATGTTCCCTCCTAAGTGATTGAATCAAATCGCAGCGAATGAGAAAAAGAAAGTCCTACAGTTTGTCCAGGATCAGTCGTTTTTTTTACAGATGGTTTAAAATGGGCCCGAAGATTCGGCTCTGGGGTCACTGGAGTGGAGTGGACCACAGTTTTTCAAGCTGAATTTAATGCTATTTTAATATGCACGAATATTTGCTTGGCTAGGAAATATAGGTATGTCAATATCTGTATGTTCTCAGATAGTCAAGCAGCCCTCAATGGAATAAATTCATTCTCATGTTAATCGAAGTTGACATGGGATTGTATTCAATCCCTACGACAACTAACTGAAATAAAAAAGCCTATCTCTTAGCAAGAATTGGTTCTACAACTATATTCGTCAGCCAGGGGCCATTCTGTGGGGTAACTTCATGATTAATGCTAACTGGATGGCTTTCTCTAAAGCAAGACAATCTATACTATTCATTATTCTATTCGTTATTCATTCACTATTTATTCACTCTATTTATATTCATTCACTATTCATTACAAAAAACGTAGAAAAACAGTGTAAGAAAGACATTACTGTACAACTTTTCAGTCAAATACGTCAAAGTATTCATTTAAACGAAGGATACATAAAAGAGTTATTTTAAAAACTGTCGTAAAAACGCGTTATTTGAAAAATCGTCGTGAAAAACGCGTAAAAACCTTCCTGAATAGAGATAACTAATTTTATATAATATGGAGTTGTTCAAATGTTTCCCTCACTATAATAAAAGACAAACCGTACGAAGACATTGCGCTGTATTACCCATACTAATAAAACGGTAAACGTATGATCACATCAATCAACTTATTATCTTGAATCAGTAATCAACAAACAATTCACCATTTGAACCCTGGAAAGATAGTCTGCGTCAATTTGAGTCCTCGATTTTAGCAATGTTGTGCTTTTCACAGTGCGTCAGTTTTTTCTCGTTTTTCGTGATTATCCTTATCTTTATCTTTTCAGGGTTAAAAGTTATGAGGCGATTAGCGGTTTACTGGGATTCCGTTCGTTTGAGCGTAAAACTGAACTTTTCGGTTGACACATTTTTTCAACAGAGTCCACCATAATACCAAACCAGACACTTTATAGTCAAGACTGGCGATTCGTAAATTTCGAATGACATTTATCAAATTTCCAGTAGACAATTAAAACCACACAGCTGGTCCATCACTGTCATGGTTTGTGTACTGAAACGTACTTAACCTTCCACAAAAACAATATTCCCAACGGGAAGCTGACATTTTCTGACGTTATGCAACACTCACAATCGTCCCCCGGAGTTCTCACAGTTTGCGGGCTTTGGTTACATTAATAATTTGTGCTACGTTACGAGAACGACCAGACATTTGCCGTTTGGTCAATTTGTGATGTTGGCGTACAACGTTCCCCAAGCACATTGTCGAACATCAGACTATCGATCGACACTCAACCTAACATAGATACAGTGACACCATGTATAGCAAACTAATTACAATTAGATTTTAATACACCTTGTAGATCGCTGGGCGGCACCGGCAGGCAGTCTAAAATTATGATTCCATAATTGCCGATAGTGAAACCATGTTTACGACCACCCTTTTTGTTCACCAGCAGCGCGAAGGTGGGTCTGCTTCATAAGTTGGTTCATGTTGAAATTCACAAAAGTGCTCGAAACATCAATTGTGAATCAGTCTAGTTAACTTCTATCGTCTGCTGTACGAATGTTCTGTCGCCTCGCCCCTAATGAACCAAACATTTCGCGCTCACATTTATGCATCAATTTATCAATAATCACCTGTTTGAGTACTGCCATCAGCAGCCAGCAGCGGTAAGAGGCACAGCACAGTGAGAACATTGCTGCTTCTTTATTTTCGACTTCCTTTTCACGACAAGCCCTGGAATAGGAAAGATATCAGCAAACTGTTATAGTAACCAGTTCCAATGAATAATTAAATAATGAGCATTTAGCAAATCATAATTTTCCATATGCCGCTGTGAGTGGAGAAAAAAAAACACTTCAAAAACTTTCTCGACACTCTTCTTATCTATTGAAGGCCATTTGGTCGGAAACTTTTTGGCACAATCGTAATTCAGTGGATTTGACAACTTTTCCTCGTAAAATATCAAGTTCACTAATCAAGTCGCGTGTCTCACTGCCACTGGGATTTTATGAAGGTGTGCTTCCTCATTCTGGCTCTATAGGTATGTTTACCGCGATTTAGGCCGGTAGCCAAGCTGCTCACCCTTTCGATACTAGCAAGCAGCGTCTTATTTCGCACTGTTTTACAGCTAAAAAGTTGAGCACCCTCATGCCTTCTTCTACAGAAGCCAGAGTTTATACCGACGTAACAACTTTTCACACATACTGAGGCATTTCCGGGCAAAATCAGAATGAAAGGATGTGACGTTCTCTGTTTAAAATTATCTTATAGAATTGTTTATGGCACCTAAACATGGTACTTAAGTTCCTTTGTGAGACTTTGCTTACTGCGGATGATCGATATTTCAAATCACATTTTGGAGTTATTATTTTGAAGACATTTTATTACAGTAAAGTAAAGTGAAATAATTCACCACCAAATCCAATTCAGCTTTAAATCAAATACAGTTCAAGCTTAATTCAAATACCATTGCAGTGGTTTTGCATAAAATTCTTCATACATATCCAGTAACGTTCGAATAACTTCATTCAGAGAGTTCACAAAATTTTAATGTTCTTAATTTTCGCAAAAATGCGCTATTCCAAATTCGCAGAATGAGTCGAAACTATAATTCGACTATCGCTAACAAAACTTGTGTAACCAGAATATTATCGCGAATGTATCGCACTGTACTGCCGATAGCAGATAGGCAGAGAAGCATACGAAACAGGGGCATCCGTTTCGTTACCCAAATTGACTTTTATACCTACTTCAATCTCACACCCCTTACACCTTTCCTGCATAAGCACCAACAGTCAAACTCCGACCATCCCCAATGCGCCACCCAACAAAGGGTAGTGGAAGCCGGTGCAACCGTCACTTGAATGTGAGGAAAAGGTGTATTATCGCTCTCCCTCCCTATGTTTACATTTCCAATATCACGGCACTCTCAAATATTGTTACCTTTTACAGTCCGGTCTACTGATGTACGGTTCGATGCGCGAAACTATGATTTAATTAGTTTGCAGTAGAATTTTACATTGATAACACAAAACAATATAGAATATGATCCCAATTTGTTAACAATTTGAAACTGAAACTGTGATTATATTGATTTCAGCTCCAGATACACGCCCTCCAAATACGCGCATAGAAAAAGCTGCCATACTTTGCAGCTTCACCCTACACTGATTTGAGTTTACATCGGACCAAAATGAAGAGAACCGGCGAGAATAACACGGTGTACTCACGCTTCTCTCACCAATTACTCTCCAATGCCGATATATCGTATCGTATCGTAATGAGATTCGTGTCTCGTCTTGTGTTTGCTTTTTTGACAGCAGCAACGAAGCGACGCCGCGTCATAGGCACGGTGCGAAGAAAATACAACCCATCATTTTCCTCCTGCTGTTTCCAAGTAGATTGCAGTGTCATTTCAGAGTGTCATATTTTCGGCTTTGTGGATTTCGTGCGTGCTCTACACAGTGTCTGGTGAAAAGTGTTCGATTCCTTTGCAAACAAAGCAAACCCGCAGTTAAAGGTGCATTTGTGTTTTGTTGTTACGGTGTTTTGTGTGCAGGAAAAATCACAACCAAGTTCAATGTGAAATCCTTGAAAAAGGTGGTGCAATCTTTTTCTCCTCGTGTATAGAACATTAGTTTTTCCTTTATATGTGTTGATGTGTAAATTGCTCAACGAAGAAAATCATTCCGACTCCGGTGAATCGACTGCTTCGCTCTTCATCTCCATTCCGCATCCCCTCCGCAGTCACTCTATCGCAGCTGTTCCACTGTCATCATCGCCCTAACGGGTCATCGGTAGCAGTAAAACAGCCGGCCGGACGCCATCAGCATCTTCTGTCCCGCGGTTCGCCACTGGTAGCAGGTTGGTATTCTTTCTGGCAAAATAAAATTGCCTATATTTAGGGTGATGGAAAAATTGATTTTTTCACGCGTTGAAAATCCGTATAGTGTGGAAAAGTACCACATGTAGAAAATTACGTTTGCTATAACTTTTTTCCCATCGATTGGTAATCAGGATACAGGCTCTGTTTTTATAATTTTTTTTTGTTATCAAACATCCTTTGAAACCTGAACCACCCAAGTGTTTCCATTGTGAATATAAATGGCTTTCACTCACCGCACGAAACGGCAGTTAGGTGGGAATATATGTATCTATTCCACGGTAACAGGTTAATGCCGATTCGTAAGCGAAATGGAAAATCTATTTTTATGTTCAAGCGCGAGACTCACTAACATGACATACGACCGCACTTCAGAAGCCGCGTGTCGGCTATTCATGCTTCCTAATTTTTGTTTGGTAATTATTTTGGCATTTCAGTTTTGCGAACAAAGGAGGCATTCATATACGGGTTATTCATAGATTTAAATTAAGTATGGGAAATTTTCGCCCAAGCTAAGCACCCGGTTTGGTTGTTGTACGCTGGTTCTTTACCCAAGGGGTTTGCAATACGATTTTTGCGAGAGTCATACTAATTATTAGAATAATACCTGTTTCCACGGGTTTTGTTATCAACTTATTAATAACAGAATTGTTGTCGTAAACTTTCGTTATTTTATCTCTATCGTCCCTCAATAAAACACGTTTCTATGAATGAGGACAGGCCAGTAACAAGTGCCACAATGAAAAAAAAAAGAGTTTGTTAAGAAATGTCAATCTATTACTCATGTGATTACAATATTTAATTATGCAAGGTCATAGGCTTTAAGAAAAAAAAAGCCAATCAATCTATCCCGGTACCGGAAACACCCACATTACGTGGTATTCGCTCATATGAGGTTGCTTTCTAAAAACCGAAACCCTAGTGGAACTCATAAAATTCCTCAGTTTCGGAACATATCCCCGTGTGAACCGAACTTCCGGAAGAAGAGAATTCTTTTAAAGAACGTTTGACTTGAATGTAAATAAGTGACTGAATTTTTACGAGCGAAAACTCTTGAAATCGAATGGAAATAGCAAAAGTTACAAGAATTTTAATTTGCGGGTACCCGGGCACCCCATCGGGCACATCCAGTTAAAGTAAAAAGTTTTCGTATCCGAAAATTACTCATAACACGAATCTCATTCCAGAATCCTAGTCCCATAGACTAAGCTGTCTTGCTAATTCCTTAAGAATCCCTCGAAGACGTCCACGATTCCAATGTGAGGAATCCTATGGAATCTATGCGAAACTTATGTGTTCGTCCAGGTTATTTGCCCAGAACCAGAGTCCAAGATGTGTTGAAAAAATTTCTTGAACATTTGAAAGGAAACGAAAATATTGCGGATAGTTCTATGGACAGAAAAGTGAAGAAGATTCTGAAGAGACTTCACTTCCTGAATTGTGGCTCGAAAAGTAGGAGTGTAACAGGGATTCGTTCAGAAATCGAAGAAGCGTTCCGGTTTAAGGTCCTACAATGTAAAAAAAGTTCTCAAACGCGACGATAAGCAAAATTTAACAGCAAAAATACGTGCTCGAGAAATGTATTACGGTTTTTTGACAAAATTTTCATCTACTATATAAAAATGGAACTCCGCAACGCTTGATCTTATTGATATTATTCCCTTCGTCTCTGAGGTGTACAATAACTACGTAAAACATGCGCAATTATGACTTTTTGTGCTGAATTTGCCTCTAAATCAAAATTTAAAGCGATGACATATGAATTTTTTTTTCAATTAAAATGTTTGTCAATGTTCAGAAAAGACATTTGAGGAAAAATAATTAGTATCTGATCACTAAAACTTCAGATATAATTCACAAAACTACGTAAAACATGCAAAGTTATGACTTTTTGTGCTAAATTTGCCTCTAAATCAAAATTTAAAGCGATGACATATGATTCTTTTTACATTAAAATGTTTATCAATGTTCAGAAAAGACATTTGGAGAAAAATTATTAGTATCTGATCACCAAAACTTGACATATTATTCACAAAACTACGTGAAACACGCAAAATTTTGACTTTTTGTGCTGAATTTGCCTCCAAATCATAATTTAAAGCGATGACATATGATTTTTTTTGATTAAAATGTTTGTTAATGTTCAGAAAAGACGTTTGAGGAAAAATTTTAAGTATCTGATCACTAAAACTTCAGATATTATTCACAAAACTACGTAAAACATGCAAAATTATGACTTTTTGTGCTAAATTTGCCTCTAAATCAAAACTTAAAGCGATGACATACGATTTTTTTTTAATTCAAATGTTTGTTAATGTTCATTAAAGACATTTGAGGAAAAACTATTAGTATCTGGTTACCAAAACTTGAGATATTTATTCTCAAAACTATGTAAAACATGCAAAATTATGACTTTTTGTGCTAAATTTGCCTCTATTAAAAATTCAGAGCGATGACATATGATTCTTTTTACATTGAAATGTTTGTTAATGTTCAGGAGAGACATTTAAGAAAAAATATTTAGTATCCGATCACTAAACCTTGAGATATTATTCACAATACTGCGTGCAACAATTATGACTTTTTATACTTAATTCGTCTCCAAATCAAGATTCAAAGCGATGACATGTGATTCTTTTTTCACTAAAATGTTCGTTGATGTATGAGAAAGACATACGAGGAAAAATAACAGGTATCTGATTACTATAACTCGAGATATTATTCACAAAACTACGTGAAACATGCAAAATTAGGACTTCTTAAGCCGAATTTGCCTCTAAATCGAAACCCCAAGCTGTGATCTGTGATTTCTTCTATAATAAAATGTTCGTTGTTGTTTAAGAAAGATATTTGAGGTAAAATTAATAGGTATCTGATTATTTGAAATTTAAATATTTTTCATAAAACTATAATACTTTTGAAAGTGGAACTCCATACGTCATTTTGAAATCCAAAATGATGACTTCCAGGTTCAGCAAATCAGCCCAAATCACGAAAGACAATCCAATATGGGTATTTCCGTTCTGTGCGTTTTCAGAACTAAAAGTACTTAAAGTGATGATGGAAGTATAAGATGAGAATTATATTTTTGAAGTGAGTTGAGCTAATGCAGCAATGAAATACACTAAGGTCGCATTTTACGCGTTTTTTTACGCGGCTTTTTTACATGGATTCCGGAATTTACGCGTTTTTTTACGCGAATTCCGGAATAAACGCGTTTTTTTAACGCGAATTCCAGAATTCACGAGGGTTTTTTTACGCGGATTCCAGAATTGCACGGTATTTTTTTTTCGCGGATTACGGTTTCTCTTCACTCGGATTGCAAAATTAACGCGGGTTTTTTTACGCGGATTCCGGAATTTACGCGGATGCCGGAATTTACGCGGTTTTTTTACGCGGATTCCGGAATTCACGCGGTTTTTTTTACGCGGCCGGTATCCCCCGCGTAAAAAGCGACTTTAGTGTATAAAAAATGATTCTTATCTTTGAAACCTTTGATCCCGAGCATCGCCGGGAACGTTCAACTAGTTCTTCATAATGGACGATGGAACATACGTCGTGGAAGACTTATAACAGCTTCCAAGATTGGCTTATTACACTGCAATTGCCAGAAATGGAATCGAAGAATATTTCAGGACAAAAAAGTGGTTGAATTCACCAAGAAATATCTTGTTCTGTAAACAGTTTATACCTGTGACAGAAAAAGCTCAACTTATAATATCTCAGGCACCATCAACAAGGTAATTTACCAGAAGTAATTTTATTGGTTGTCAGGATACAAGACTTGATGCGGTTATTACGAAGACTTATTCATATAACGCGGTTGTTTTTTGCACGGTACGTATCCCTCGAGTAAAAATATACTTTACATTTTACTTTTTCAAAATGACACCCGATTTTTATCACAAATAACTTTTCGTATTCTTTTTTCTGCAGGGACTTAACCACCATTGATAGTAGATCTATTGGGGTATGCTCCGCCTTACTCTAGGTGCATTCAATTTGGCATATAACTATTATTGAGTTGCTATCCAATTTGATTTGCACATACATTCCAGTCAGACACCACACTTCGAATGAAGTTTAATATCTGAGAAGGAGTTTCGTTCGAAATGTCGGGAAGACCTAATAATTCTCTACCGAGGATACGCAGTCAGTCTGTATTAATACTCAGCATTCGCAGAGTAGGTGTTCCGAGGTTTTGCTCTCAAGTCTACAAAGCGGCACCTCTAATCATCGAGTTTGCCTAGCTTCATGACATAATACTTGCGCGGACAGTGACCAGTTAAATGTTCCGTTATCGTACTTAGGGCTGGTAAGCCAGCTACAGTATTCCAATAATAATTGCATATATTCTAGCTTGGTAAACTGTTGGCCAGTGTGCCATAGAAATATACTCATTGATTCCTGAACCGGTGGTAACAGCAACAGTAGCTATATTTATTTTGGAACCGCCGGTGTAGAAGATGGTTGAGCCCTGTCGAACTACTGGTTGTTCATTTTCCCAAGCTTCTCGTTCGGTCTCAATGATTTAATAACGAATGTCGATGTTGGGCTTATTTCAGCAAATGCTCCTTCGATGTCGAGAAATGTAGCCAATGCAATTTCTTTGGTTTCAAGGTTTTGTGGACTTTCCAAGCTTCTCCAGATTGTTGTTCCTCCAAAGTGTGTTTTTATTGGATATTTTGGTTTTGAACGGACAGCTTTCATTGTAAGCAGTAAGAAGTTTACTTGTTATCAACTCAGATGAGAACTTTAGTTCTTGTACAGTCTTCATATTTTGTTTAATCAAAAGTCCTTGCTCCTTTTCTGGTGTCCCTGTGGATTTTCAGTTGGACTTCTCCAACCAATGACAAGTGCGCCAGCAAAACGAACATTTTCTAGCAGAGACATCAGGTTCGTCGAGGTGGTTGCTTGAACTTTTATTGAAGTGAAGCAAATTTGTTATGGATAAGGTGCAACAGTTTGTTTGTTATAGCGCCCACTTCGCTGGTGTAGGTCTTTGACGCAGAGTCGACAACGGCAGTAGATGTCGAGTAGTTGGAGGCTTCTGCAAGGTGGATGGGCGCCTATAAAAACAGATTGGACACCATCAGCATGACCGGCGCCGTAAGCGGTAAATTGAAGAAAGATGCAGCCAACAACCTAGATGTGGCAAGTTAATGGTTTTAGTTCAGCGCGGCAGGGTGACCGAAATGGGCGTGCCACTTTTGCAACATGTTGTAGTAACAATCTGTTAATTGGTTGCGAAGATACAGAAAGAGTTCTACTGGGTTACCTGTTAATTAAAGTGCTAGGTTACATATTTGTTATAGTGCTAGGTTACCTATTTGTTACAGCCGGAATAGAAATTTTATAGTTCATTCCAAGTCCAACTTTCAACCTGATCGGAAGATTAAATAAAACGTTCCTTATTCACAAGTCTTTGCGTTCTGATACATAGTTACAATACAACCATATTCACATTATTCCCATTTTTTCTGGAATAACGCTGCGCATTTAAGGGTTAAGTGAATATTTTCTCATCACAAATAATCTTGCATGAATTTTCTTGTTTTCATTTAAAATTTTCATTACAGGGCGTTTTTATATTTATTAGATATTATTAGACAGTCTTTAGTGTTTAGCGATCAGAAGAGCACAGCTAAAGAATTTCAAAGTTTTATCCACACGACATACAAACAATATATTTTGATACGATTTTGTATTTTCCCATGTGCTTCTGATAATAAAAAAATATCTGAACGAGATATGATAAATCAACCTAAAAGGAGTTGTTCTGAGCCAAATCTACCAAATAGTCTGTCTCCATCAAAGCATGTTCCAACTGTTCTATATGCTTTCTTAGTTAGTTAGAAAGCTGATACGTTAGTAACATAGTTTGGTTTCGGAATGATATTAGTAGAATCATATTTGTTATAATTTCTGTTATTTTAACACCTAATGGAATCAAATTGAAAGCACAACCTAAAAGGTTTTTTGCATAACTAACTAACAGTTACTGTTAGGGAAAAGTAGGTAAAGACAGACACTCTAAGGTTTAACCTAAATAATTACTCAGGTATTGCTATTTAGATCGCAGTAGTCGTACAAATTGAAACTTACGATCATTTGAACTTCCTCCAAGTTTCATGTGTTTTGGGTCTTCAAAAATAAGACAAAAATTTGCTGTTTTTTGAAATGGTTTGGAAAGACGAACCCCTGGGGTGGGTAAGATGGACTCTATGATGGTAAAGGTGGACACTTACAAAAAAGATGTAGTACGTTACGTATTCTTTTGATTTATGTGTTAAGTGCTGGCCATACAGTTTGGGAGGGTGGGTTAGGATGAAGGCAATAATTCACGGCCTATATGGCCTGTTCTAACTGCAAAGTGATTAATATCTGCTGGTTCCTCTCGCGGGTGTACTTTGTAGACATCTGTAGTACACAACCGATATTACATATGAAAATTTATGGAAAATCCATGTGTCCATCTTGCCCGACCTGGCTGTAAATTTTTCAAACGATCGTAGCTCTCTATCGGAACATCGAAAATCTGCTGGTTTTTCACTAGAAAACCGAGGAAAGACTAATTAAACACTTCAGGTAGGATAGAAGCACCGGTTTTGGCCATGATAGAATTAAATTGATAATTGCGAAGAAGTATCTTGAATTACTCCTATTTCGAAGTCTTCTTTTGAAACTGCTGATGTTATTCGACAAATACATTACTTACTGTAGCAATTTCTTTGCGTATTTTACTTTTAATAAAGGAACTAATTATACTCTCCCAGGTTTACTGTACAGTCTAACGTTTAGGTAATTTGCAAGCTATTTTTGATAGAGTATAATCTTGTTTAAGTTTGTACATTTCTATAGCAAATTTTGTTACCAGCATCAGGCACAACTTATTACAGCACATGGATAAAAAAAATAGGCAATCTGGTATCATTTTTCTCTGCAATATCAAAAATAACAGAAGCTTCCAAAAACGATCAATGATCCATTCTTGGCCACTTATCAAAGCAATTCCATAATTCATAATCCTGATATTGGCCATATGTAAACAAATCTATGATAACATTGATGCGAAACATGAAAAGTACGAAGTTTTTCGGGCTGTCATAAAGCATGTATCAGACTAACCGTTGTAGCGGTTGACCGCTACCGTTCCGTTCTTTTTCGACCAATCAGAGCACAGCGGTCGACCGTCGCTTGTTGTTGTTGTAAAAAATAGAATTATTTCTATTTTGGCCGCCAACCGTTCCCAACGGTTGGCGACTGCTGTCATTGACATGGCGAAGGCAAACGTGCCTCTTCACACCTACAGAAAGTCACATATAGAGACTTATCGAATAAAAATGTGTGCTTCTCTTTTTGGCACACACGACAGCCAGTCAAAACATTAATAGCACCGGCAACGCTGCTTGGCGATGTCAAATTTCGACCAAGGGAACGGGAAGGAAAAAAAAAGAAGTTTTGTTTTGATCGTGCGCTAGGAACTTGTTTTTATTAAATCTGTGTTTCGTTTGTTAGAAATAGTTCCAGTGCAAGTGAAAAAAACTTGACCGATCGTGCCTCTCCGGAGGAATATAGTCAAACGGTCAGACTCAGCTTTTTTGCTGCTGCGTTTGCGGGTTTTTGTCGTATTCGCGTAGTGTTTGTTTTGTGATGCTGATTCACTTGCACGTAGGAAATCCAGCGATCAAATTGGACACAAAATCCAGTCGTCCTCTGGAAGGTATCGACGATGTTCGAGGATGAATCCGGGATCGGAGCACGGCATCGGCGCTGGTATCGGCTGCATGGTCATGTCCTTCGCTATTGGACCTATCCTGATGATGAAAAATGCAAGCCTCCGATCGGGAGCATGAATTTGCAGAAGTGCTGCACCCAGACTGGTATACTCTCGATTGAACAAATTATTATTACAATTTCGACGTCCAGCACCGCTGGATGATGTTGAATCGCTGGTGCTAGCAAAGCAAGGCAATACTGCTTTTCAGCGTGAATATATGGATTTCACCGGATACTAATACGTCGTCCTATATTTTTACAGGTATTTGCTGTCAGCAGATTGTTGCGACGAGTGGTGTGCTAATTTTAATATAACACTTGCTTTACTTGAAGCCTGGGGACATACCGATAGCAGAAGCAAGAGTTGCTCAATACGTTCAATCTGCTTAATATCGGTTTTCTTAGTTCTTAGTTGTATTATTAGTTAGTTAGTGAGTTAATAGTAGTATTATTAGTTAGTTATTTATTAAAATTATGAATTCGAACGTCCCAAGCAGATGAAGATTAGTGTCTTATTTTTCAAATAGGATTTTATGTGATGAATTAATTATTTACTAGGTAATATTTATTTAGAATTTATATTGTGTGTTCTGCCATAAACGGAGACATCAACACTATCACATACATTTACCACATTATTATATTGATAGTTTGTAGTTGCTTTTACACAAAAAATGAATTGAAATAAAACTCAAACCTAATCTTACATTTATCTTTTACTGGCTATAATTGAGAATTGCAACGATTTTTTCGGAACTCATTCGACATATTTTGTAATGTTTACAAACTAGTAAGCATATGTACAGGGGTCAAAATAAGTAGGATAGGCAAGTGCCGGTAGGCAAAAAAGGCATATTTTTAAATTTAGGCGACATTGGCCACTTCCGGAACAAACTGGATGTCCCGAAGGAACTTGTAGTGCGAGAATTTACATTTCTGCAACAAAATATAGCATGCGACACCTCTATCTTCAGGATTTTTTATCAGGAATCATCCGAAAGACATATTTCTGAACACAGACTGCATTGGCCACTACCGGAACAATCTAAAAATGCCCCGGAGAAACCCGGAATAGAGACATTTCCATTTCTGCATCAAATATAGCGTGCGACACCTCTCTCTTCGAATTATTAGGCATCTTCCAAAACATATATTTTTGATTATTGGTAATGTTGGTCACTTTTGAAACAATCCTTGATTCTTGAACTGCATTGTGAAATTTTTCTTATCATCTGTTTTTTTCAATGAGGCAAACATTATTCCCGAATGGTGAAGGTTTTCTTTTTTTCAGGATGACAATGCTTCATAAAATTTTGGTGTGTTGAATCTTCCCTCAATGCTTTCGGATAATCGACCAACCAGCATATGCATCCGCTTCACAACCGTATATTTTCCCAACTGTCTACCCTGCTTCATTTCTTCAGCACTTCTCTTTTCCCTTCTTCATTTTGAATCTCTACAGTATAAACACGACGAGGATTGTTTCAAAAGTGACCAAAACAAACAATAAGGGGCCATCCACATACCACGTGGACAGATTTTTAACGATCCGGAAGTGGCCAATGACGCCTAAATTTAAAAATATGCCTTTTGAAAGATTCCAGATGAAAAATCCTGGAGATAACGGTGCCACACGCTATATTTTTATGCAGAAACGTAAATGTTCCCTGAGACAGGTTCCTCTGGGGATGTCCAGATGAGAAATAGCCATTTCTCGATGAGCCCTTTGCCGATTCCTGATCTTGATGAAATATTATCTTTAGAAATGTTTTTTTTTTTTTCATCTATGCCAATGATGCAAATAAGCATTTTTATCAGGTAACCAATTATCAAATCCATCCAAAAATTAGCTGGTTTGTCATGCATACCGGCACTTGCCTAGGGATACCATCTGGTCAAAGTTAGAAATCAGGACACCTTTTCTGAGCACAAATTTGACTAAGTCATTCTATTCTTCGAAGTATGAGCAAATATAACACGTAATATTTGATTTGATGTACTGATACTTACCTCGTGAAAAAACGCGTTAATAAAGAAATCCGCGTATTAAAACGCGTAATTTGAAAATCCTTCGATTTTAAAATCCGCGTGAAAAAAACCGTTAATTCGAAAGTCCGTGTAGAAAAAAAACCTAGTAAAAAACCTGAGTGCATCTCTGATGATCCACTTTTATCGAACCACTTTGAATTATTAGGCATAGGTAGTAGATACTTTAAAAATTTAACACACGTAAACTGTTTCAACTTAAACTTAACAAATGCCAAATGTTTAATGGTAACGGTCAACGCGTGAGAGATCCTTTTTGTTACTCTAGTGAGATTCAACCAATGAAAAATTTCGATCGCAGTGAGCGTTGCGACCCGAAAAAATTTGCCAAACCATTAGTTAACGCTTATTTACAGAATATGTTGCGTCAAAAAAATTGATTGTATTCTTTTCCTTTCGGAGTCAGAGTCAATTCAAAGTAAGCTGAATTTGCCACATCATTGTTCTGGTATCTCCGACAGTTAACTTTCGAAACTGACTTGTAATATAGCCATACAATGTCCCTGAACTTTTGTTTTGCATCTGGTAAGGTTATGAAAGATGTGAAACGTTGAGTGAGTATTTCATGCGCTTATACACCAAAGGCTTTTCCGTTTTACTCACTTCACTTGTCTCAAAGTTGAGCACTTTTGCGGGACGGCAGTTCAATCTAAACTATAACTTATCTTTGAACTTGGAATTAAATACTTTTTATCGTGGTGTAACATTCTTCGCTTGATTCACAAAGTTTTTTGTTTGACTAAAATTATTCACTGTTTAAAACATGTTTGTGATATAAATTTTAGTTTACTTTAAGTCTAATAATAAACAATGAACTGATGTGATGTGAACGGATTCTTGTTTTATTTGAACAGCTTCATTACAAAATATTTCTTGTTTGACCTAAATTTGACACCAACACTTCTCAATTAGTGCTGCTGGTTCTAGACAAAAACCAGCTTAGTTAATCATTATTCTACAAGCACAAATCAAATTTGTGTTTCACTATCCGGTTCCTCTAAGGACACTTCTCAAAGTGGAAGCAAAACTTTTTCTCTGAATGTGGATTCTCTTCACGTCCTAATTGGGAAATCCGACTGCGGCTGCTAGCTTCGTAAACTTTATCCCAGGCTTCAAGGTTAGTCTGTCAGTCTTTCAAGACTAGAACACTTCGTTAAAAACGGCTGAAAGGACCGCCTACACATGTTTGGCAAAACCGGTGCTCAGCGTTTACAGTGGCTGGTAGGATTTTTCGCTCATATGTATGTTAAGTTAAATTCACAAGGGTTGTCATATTAGCTTGTAATTTTTATGGTGATTTTAAAATTACTGGGTATCTCTAGAGGCGATAAAATAACAGAAATCATAAAATTCTTTTGTCACGGTCACCATGTGAGAATAAACTAGCTAGTAAATAAAAATAGCGCGATAACATAAAACAATATTTGCAATATCAACTTCACGAAACACCAATCAATTTAATTCAAAAATATTACTGCAATTACCGAACAGAAAATTTACGTTGAATGAGAACATAACATCAATCCGATATATCTCAACCTACTAACCCCAACATCTGTTTCTGACATTCGGCACAATAAGCGCATTCGAAGCAAAGCGTTCTCCGAAATCGATCGCAGTATCGATAGCGAAAGTATAATTCATGCAAATCAAAATATGCTAATTCAGGTTCTCCATCTCCTCTGCTTTCTTCCCTCATCCACAGCATCATCAATCATCGTCTGTACGAGCCGACGCAGTTTTAGCAGTTCTATCACAACCAGTAACCCCATCTGGCGGAGGGCCTTAACAAAGCGACCACTTAATCAGTTACTGCCGCTACAGCAGCTCAGCAGACAGCACTGGCAGCACACGGATCCCAGCATGTATTTTGAAGGAATGGAGTTTCCCTCGCCGCTGCCAATCGGCGAGACCGCCAACCATTCCTCCGGTGATCCTTATGTGAAGAAATACTACCGCAAAGCGGAGCACAGGTGAGTGCTTCTGGAGCCCTAAATCCTCTTCACCCCAATCGCAATATCTTATCCTGAGTATTTTATTCCGTTTGGCAAATGAAGTCGATTTTCCAAAGTTCCATGCCACCTTCATTTTTTTTTGTTGAAAGTGCGTTTATCTGCCTTACCGGGAAAAATAAGATTAATCGTTAATTCCAACCTAGCCGACACTTTCGGGGGAGTTTAATGAAAAAAGTTTCTAATCATTTTGCGTCCTTTAAGGGAAACTTTAATTAATGGTCGTAACTCTTACCGTATGAAATGGCTCCCGTAATCACTTGGAAGCGATTAAGGTATTAAGAATGGTTTAGAAGAGACTGCCTCGCAATGCTATGTATAGAATTTTTTTTTCGAATTCGATTTGACCGATCCACAGCTGGTGAAGCTACTCGACTTAAATGTAAAATAATTAATCGAAACATTATTCTTTGGCCAGTTCTCAAGTGCAAAAGTGTTTTTTATTCCTACAGCGTCCGCCTGCAGTACGCTAAGTTGTCTTTCCGCCCGTTGACAGATTAAACTTTCTTAGCGAGAAGGCAGACCAAGGCGAGTTTTAATCTTGCTGTACGGTCCGGTGCAAGATTGTATCAAATCTGTCGTGTTGCAGCACGTAAGAGAGAAAAAGTTTTTCCAACAATTGAAAAGATAGCTTCCTTGACGTGTAATGTAATCGGATGAAGTTTCTCTCTCGAAAGTTTATAGAATACTCTATGCGGGTAATTGCATCAGAAATCGATAACATTGCAACTGAATTGCATCCAGTTTTTGGCTTAAATTGGCCCTCTGAAGCATATTTTGATTTGTCTTTACAATCAAGTTTGTCTCTAAATGCAGCTTTCGTCTCAGTTTTGTTTCGATATTCATTAATTATTGAGTAGTTTAAGACTAAATTTTGTTCTGCTTTGTATTGATTCCTACATAACAATCACAGCTGAATATTTGTTATGGACAGCTGAATGTATATTTTGTTACCATGGAGAAATTGATGAAATATGGGAAACACAGATTATTCGAATTGTCTTCTTCGTGAAACTTCACAGATTTTTCATTGTCTATTGCGACTTCCGGAACTACTAACAGCTGAAAAGTCTACATCACTGGAATTTTCTGAGAAACGACTAATTTCTTCATTCGATAATTTTTTTTCAACCGACTCGACATTTCATCTAAACAAATTTTTTTTCTCGTTCGAAATAGTGTTAACAATAATTCTACGAGTGTAAACAACAATATTACAATGAACTATGGAATGTCTTATGCATGAAAATCGCACTACAATATGGCGGATCGAAAACGACCCAGTTTAACCGAAAAGTCCCACAATCAAATATCACTACTGCTATATAACGGAAAACATCTGGAAAGGGTCTCTTTGGATGCCTCAATGTTCAAGCAATTAAGTGAAGAAACTTCAGCCAAATATTATTGTCGGTTCTGGAAATATCGATTCCTGAAATGACCCCAACGTTGGTCTACGGTTAAGAATGGATAAGACTAAGCTGAAAATTATTTTCCAATAAGTCTCAAAATTTGCATAAATTTGCGGAGACAGACCCAAATTCCAAATTCAGAATACGTCGCCATGTCTCTCGGTCTTGAGCTAGTATCCTCCAGTCACCAACGAGTTTGGGATCTACTATCTATCGAAATTCATGCTAAACTTGTCGTTTTTTGGCATTCTAGCTACATACCCAGCCCACTGAAGTCTGCCGTGTTTTACCCGCTTGCGTTTATCTGCCGATGTGCATTCCTGGCACACTTAATGGTGTTGTCGCCAAAAAAAACCCAAAAGCTCGCGGATCAGTCTCTTTCAGTGTCCATGCTTCATTGCCATAGAGGGCCACCGGGAGAATCAGTGTCTTATAAAGTGCATACTAGGGGATAACTGGTTACGCAATCCATAGAAGGCCCTATTTACGGTCGCTATCCGCCTCCTAATCTCACGGCTAACCTCGTTGTCGCACGTCTTTAGTACACCCAGGCGAATAAATTTGTCAACTACTTCAAATTCTAACACCACTGCGGCACCAATATCCGACGGGCTTCTACGCCCTCTACCAGCCATCATATACTTCGTTTCGGCAGATTGTATGACAAGCCCTATTCTAGCAGCTTCCCTCTTGAGAGACCCAAAGGCTTCTTCCATCGCACTACGAATAATACCAATGATGTCGATATTGGCCGCAAAACCTAGGAGCATGGCAGACTTCGTAACGATAGTACCCCGTCTCTGGACGCCAGCCATCCGTATGGTACCTTCCAATGCGATGTTGAACAATAAGTTTTACAGCCCTTCACTCTGCTTTAAACCATCTAACATCATGAAAGCGCCCGATAACTTACCAATTACCCCGACGCATGATGTGGAGCCGTCAAGGGTGGCACGTATCAGTCTAATGGGTTCTATTGGAAAACCATGTTCGAGCATAATCCAACAAAGCTCATTATTCCTAACTGAATCGTACGCTGCGTTAAAGTTTTTGAACAGATGGTAAATCTGCAAGTTGAATTCTTGAAATTTATCGAGATTTTTTCGCAAGGGAATATTCGGCACGTAGTGGAGCCACATTGGTATTCGCCAACGAAGGTTCCCTGCAACAACCTCAGTCTGTGGAACAGGATGCGTGAGAGAATTTTGTACACGGTATTAAGTTTGAGAGCAATTCTTCAACTGCTGCCCTCACCTCATCCATGGAAGGTGGATCCACAGCTTGTCCATCATTCGTAATATTCATCCTGCTCATTTCGACGCCTCTGTCCTCCTCGTCTTTGAACAGCATACTAACATATTACTCCCAATGCCGTGCCACCTCTGATTTATCGGTTATCAGGATTCCCTCCTAGTCGTTACACATGACAGAGACTGACGGTTCCTGTTTCCGTTAATCATTTTGTAAAAGCTTCTCACATCTTTCCTGGAGAAGCAACCCTCCGCAAAAACACGCTCCCATCGCTAACGTCTCTTCCGGCGATAGAGTGTTTTTTCCAGGGACTCTAGTTGCTCGAGATATTCCTCCGCTCTGAAGTGTTACAACCGTAGCCAACTTGTGACCTTTGGTGCGGCTCTTCTCATTCATCGCTAACTGGCCCTCAGCATCAAACCGGCTGTCGTAGTTGTACTCAACACTTCTCCTACTGTGGTGCTGGTCGTACTGTTCGTTTAGGTCCTCTACAAGTACTTTGTAGCAACTCCTCCAATTGATAAGTGCTAGATGTTCTACGATATCTTCCTCGTTGTCCTCGATTTGGACAACCGAGCGCAGATCTTGTAAACTACTAGACAGTGATCCGAATCAACGTTCGGTCTCTGAAGGACCTTACGTCTGTAACGTTAGAAAAAGGCCGACCATCGATTGAAACATGATCGATCTAAGAGCAAGTCAGCCCATTTTGGTGCATCCAGTTGTACCTTCGGTAGTCATGCCTCTAGCTACTGCGAAATTTCTAAGCCTCAAGCCATTATCATATCCGATTCTAATCACTTCTGAAGTCCCCCAAGGCTCTCACTTAGGACCTCTTCTTTTAATCTTATACGACATATCTTTCCTCTGTTGAGCTTAAACTTGACGACCGCATATTTCGTAGTTGCTCTTCCGTGATCGATCTGAAGTGGCTAATGAAGTTGCACAAGAAAACCACGTATATGGTTACTTGGGATTAGTTTGCCATCTTGAGTGTACCAGTGTGCTTTGTATGGATTAATTACGACGCCGCCTACGTCCTTACGATCGTTATGGTAAGGAATGATGTTGTAAGGAAGACCGAATTTACCCATGCATCTCCACAACTGCGACGGAAAAAGGGCTATGTCACCGTGGTAAGTGATTGAGTCAAACAGTGTTGCGCGTGAAGTAAACTCATTGCCGCGACTGCGTTGGAAAGGAAAGTTTATGTGTTCACTTATTACGAAAACGAACGATGAGTATCAAACACCGCGATCTTCTGCTTACAACACACGCGAAAAAGTATCTACCACTCGTAGCATCCAGCTGTTGGTCTATTACCATAACCCGAGTACCTTAGAGGAAGCAAACGCAAGTCGATCGACGCGGTTCCTTTGAAGTTAAACATCGCGTTTCCGGTAATCATGATATTTATCGATTTAACGAAATCTTCGGCTAAACGATCGCAGTAAAGAAATATTTGGGTACACCTCGCGAAGTCACAACGTTCCGGAAACATTTATATGAGCAAAACTCCCCAGGCCGGAAACGCGTTTACATCGAGGCATTATGCACGACCGCTATACTCCCTCCTACCGACACAGACACTCGGGACAGTGATGGAAACGAAACGAATATGACGCGATCGTCGTTAATTCATCACATGTGCACTTCATGAAGTGCACAAACCGCGACTAAACTTGAATCCTCTCAACCCATAATGAAATGCATAGGTTTCTGGGAGAGAACAAACACATGACTAGACTATATCAGCTCTGAGAAGCGATTCGATCGTTGCGTTTGAATCTCCATAGGCCGGTAGTTAGGGGAAAAAAGGATAGCAATAGGAGAATATCATGTCGCCTGAACAGCAGCAGGAGTGTGGTGCGGTGCGAGGGAATGTGTGGGGGAAGGAACTACTTCGGCAGCGGTTGAGTTTAAGCGAGAGTAGGAGAGCATACACTGTCATTTTCTTTCTTTTTCTGACAAAAAATCATATTCATGAGTCAAATGAATATGGATATAGCAAGATCTGATCGCTCTGTGTAACAAAGACGAATAACTTCATATACCGAGTTGTGCACATTGAGAACCACGTGTTGTGATGTACACTAATGAACAGAAATATACCGTAAAGAGGAAAGCAAAGAGAGTGCACTAGCACCGGTACTTTGTTTTTCGTATACTGACGACGATGTCAACCAGCGTTGCCATGTATCCAGCTTTGTCTGGATTATCCGGATTTTAAACATATATCCAGATAGACAGATTTGAACTCCACTTTTCCAGATTTTTCATATATGATCCATATTTTGTCCAGATTTTATTTTCTCTATTTCGCAAAAAGGTCATCACTACGAATTTGGCGCAAAATTGTGCAATTTTGTCACTTAGAATGCTGGGTACCCCTAGAATTTTATCCGAAAAAAATACCCTTTGCCCCATAAAATGACTGTCAGATTTTTTCCAGATTTTATTTTTGCTTGTTCCAGATTTTTAAAAACTGACCTGACAACGCTGATGTCAACGCATCTTAGGCTTGTTTTATATGAATTCATTAATCGCTAGAGGTGATTTTTTTCCTTCGCTGCTCGGGGACACGACATTTCACAGCGCTTCTCTCTTTGTTGTCGATGCGGTGGTTGCCTATTAAATAGAAAAAATGGCAAGCTTTGATGAATCCTTTTCAATTAAAAAAATGCAACTATGCATATGAAACAAAACAGAGTACGAGGTTTATTTACAAATCAGCTGATGCTGATAACTCTTATAGACCTGTGTGATTGAGACCAAAGTCAGTCTGAGTCGTGCTATAAGCCGGTCTATAAGAGTTATCAGCATCAGCTGACTCTCCTGTGTGTGATGAGACATTCCTTTCAGTCGTATAAATAACGCTCGCACAGCAATGTGTGTAGTTAGGGATGAGCAATAGAATAAGTCGGAAGTGGAATGTGATACGCATATAGATTGTGGAACAGTACCACCGTCCATCGTAGTATAATTGGTCAAAACACCATGCCGGAGACAGGGAGATTGCGGGTTCAAGTCCCGTCGGGATGCGGTATATTTATCCAAATCCATCATACTTCCAGTTCGCTAATTTTTCGCTTTTGCTGCTGTACACATTGTTAGTTTCTGGTGATTTTAGACCCCCTTCACTCTCCGTGGACAATCGTTCATGTATATTTGAAAATTTCGTATGAATCTTGCACATTCGCCAGTATATGCTGTTCACGTGGAATATGAATAGCCCCTAAATTGCTTTTCATATTTATAAACGCATTCAAGTCGTTTTAAATTGTTATAATTTGTTAAAGCAGCAAAGTTTCACTCCAAATTCATCTAAACAATGAAGTGTTAAAAGTCACTCCGGATGATGATTGATCTGAAAATTTTAGAGCATATTTAAATCCAGCAGAACTGTTGCTAAATTTGTGAAGTAGCTACTGGATCTGGCTTAATGCATGCCAGTTCTCATTTTAAAAATACCAAACAATGTTGTATTCAGTATATTTTTAAAATATTCAGGATGTATTAAAAAAAGTGATCCAAGTCACCCCAGTTTACGATAACCAAAACTGCTCGTGGCTTCCACAGATTTTAATATGCGTTGCGTTTCGCAGCGTAATGATTCCAAATTTCTAAGGTGCGTACTTTGGAATCGAAATATATTTGCCTTCAATCGTGACCGCACAAATTATGTAAAATTGGACCATTGAATCGCATGATGACCGCTTTCAATAAACACTACGAAACCATTGACTTTTCAATGTCACTTTTTTAGCTCAATGCGCAATCGCAACGCTTATTGAATGGAAAATAGTTTGAAAGTAAACAATGTATTAGAATAATGGTTATTGTCTACTTTTGATTGATGGAATAAATGACGATCAAGAAGTGTCATAAAAAATTCAAAATTTCAATTGAATTGCTCTCTTCTAGTTACGAGATCACCCTGCAATAACCGAAAAAAAATATGGCTCCTAACAGCATGTAAATTGTGATAATAACGCGATATTGGCTGGAGGAACGTTATTTCCCCAGGGAATTGTAATTTGACGAAGTTTCTAGGATGAAAGAGGCTCGATAGAGCAGTAAGCTTGAAACGGAAGGATAGAACCTCACACACAAGCATGGATATAAATGATAAGCATGTCCCTTACTTCAACAGTGATACTGCCAATAATATGAAATGCGGAGTACAAAAATACGAGAAATTCAAATAAAACTCACAGCTTAGTTGAATGTGCTTGAAGAGTTAAAATATAGTTTATGAAAAATGATTTCAAATGATAAGCACAAGAAAGCTTAAAAAAACTAAAAATAGTTTTTCTATTACTCTACCATACGAGCCCTTAAGTTAATACAACTATCGTCGAATGTCGATAGAATGTCATTCTACCAGAAAAAAACTACGAAAGTCTGGTTAAATTACGCAAATTGATGCAGCCAATTATTTTATCCGATGATTCATTAGCATTCTAATGGATTGCGGTTGTTTGATAGATTGTGTCTCTCGGTTGATAAAATTATCATACGGTGACACTAAGCAGCACATAGCTGGAAGTGGCCCGTCAATAATTTATTTGCAAGTGGAATTTATGTTTGATTTGATTTGTTTCATAGATAATCTTGAGATAACTTTTTTTAAATTATAGACATTTCGATGTATATCAAGCACATACTTTCGAAGCCAAAATTCCGGCGAAAAGATCAACGTTAAGTCTCTGTAAATTTATAAAGGCCTCTTAGTAAAGTAATCATTTATTTACGGTGAACCAATACGCAAACCTTTTTTGGAGTTTTGGGACCTGTATTCAGAACCTAATTCTATTTCTAAATTCTTTGCCGAACAGGCTCACATAAACTGTTCGTGACTCTGTTTTCCCACATGAATGCAAACAAAACGAAGTGAAGAATGTCATTTTATTCCGGACATTTCTCGCAAAAACAGAGTCAATAACATCAAACACATTCAAAAAGTATATTTTTATCTCCAATTCACGGCTTTGACCCTCGCAGCAATGCACGATCGAACTGGCGCTCGTGAATGCAGCTGGCGCTGCATCGATCGACAAATCTCCCCGTCCATAACTCACACGGACTGACGTCATAACCATGCAGTGGAACATTCGTTGTTTCACCAGTGCATTTAAACACAAGCGGTGGCGGCGGCGACGCGCCGTATCTCGTTACCATGAGAAGGTTGTGCACAATTCAAAATACCAAACAAGAGATAGGATGATGATGGGCATATGAGTGGAATAGTAGACTACTGCCTAGTGGAGGCCACAACTAAAATCTATAAACAAACAGAACTGTGCCGTGTGACTTTTTTGTTTGTACTGACTGTTACAGTAGTCGTGTGTGAGAGAAACATGAGAAATCAAATTCCATAATCTGTTGACGATTCTGAAAGTTTTCAAAGTTATCAAAGTTTCATCATTGTATGGACAAAGTTAACTTAACAAAAATTAAAAAGCAAAATAACAAAGCCAAATTCCATCTAGAAATGATCACAGTTTAGCAAGCGATTGCAAAACAAATCCAAACGCACAGCACTTCCAATAGAAGCACAAAAACAAAATTGTTTTGTAGCAATGTTGATTGCCCAGTTTACACAATCAGCTCCGCCAGCTCAATATAATCGATGATGATTGGATTTATGCCCTGCATGCTGTGCCACTGTTATCAGTGCCATGTACTGATTCAAGAGCGTGTTTTTGATTTTCCGCTTCTACCGGGTTTCGATTTAGCGCTCTGTTTTTCGATGGTACAGACAAGTGATGAACGATAGCACTGCTGCAGGCGAGTGCAATCATTAGATCATTGCACGCTTGTTTACCGGTCGCTATCAGCTATCAAATATCACACGAATGCACTGAGCGGTGGAAACTATACATTTCTAGCTGATAAGACCGTGTGATGCTCGCTCTAAATACGGTAGTTTGGTAGAGGTTTATTACATTCTTGTAACTGGGTTTTAGATAGATATGGGTTGATCAGATATTGGATAAAATTTCTATACAGGTGGAAATGAATTCAACTATTTCAGTTCAAACTATTAACAGTGATAACTCTGGGTAATTTGATGAAAATATAATATATATTTGATTTAAATTCTGTTTAAAGGTGTTCGCAAACAGTTTCAACCAGTATATTATTTTGCACACATTCAATGCCAAGAATCTTATACAAATCATCACTTCCTTCCTTAACACGAGTTAATGAAACTCTGGGGAAAGAATGCAAATTAAACTTGGCTATTACTGCATATTTATCCTTTTACTGCACAACCCACAGACTACCCACAAAAGCAAAAGCAAAAACGTGATTGCGAAAGTCATATTATTTTCAGGAGTTGTATACATATCTATTCCCGAACTGATCTTTTCGGTTTCCTCCTGTGACGAATCCACCTATAATCGATGTTGTTCTAACATAACACGCCTATTATTATGTCCTGGTTAGGTAAATTGAATTCCATTGTGAATAAATTTTATTCATCTTCGAAAAGTCATCAAAGTCAATGTTGTATTATTCTTTCAGCCGCATTTCAACTCCACTTCATTTATTCTGGCCGGAGCAAGTTGTTATTCCTCATGCTTTGTACTCTTCGTCCTCTACTAGTTCAATATGAAAATAACAGATTGCTGGTTCGATTTCTGCGCTGTTTACTTCTCTGCTTCGCATGTTACATTTTTCAGGGAGTTGCGATTCTCGCTATGTATGAATATTAGGGCGCCAATCATGGTATGAAAAAAAAGTGACCAAAAAATTTCAAAAAAAAAACCTATACAAAATGTTCACCTGCTCGAAAAAACACCATGTGCAAAATTTCAGCTCAATCGGACTTAAAATGGGGTGGCGCAAAGCGATTGAAGTTTGGCTTTTTTGAAAACCGAAAAATCACCCAAAGAGGGGGTACGTGAAATTTCGATTTTCGAAATTTTTTTTTTGATGCCAAATGACTTAAAAACGCATGAAACGTCGAGAATTGATGTCATCTGAAAAATATGTTTTTGCAAAAATTTACTCTCTGAGACTTTTCAATTGTGGAAGGCGGAGTTCAAAATGTTTAGAATTTATCTTTTGAAATTGATCACTAATCTCTCGAAATAGCTTGTAGAATGATATACACTATAACTAGCATCGAATACATTATGTTTCATTAGGGTGGTTCATATATTCGCCATAGGGTGGTTCATAATATTGTGTAACAATGAGTATAAAATGAAAAAAATCACTTTTCACTGAATACCAATAGAAAAATTCCTGAAAATATAATATTTGTTATATCATTGTCGTTAGGGTGGCAATGTTGAATTGGAAAAATTATAAGTAAAATGGCAAAATATTACAAAACTAATTTACAAAATGTATCAAACTACTCTGTACAAAAAAAAATTATCTCAACCAAAATTAAGATTGTTTCTCGTGGAAAATGTTGAATGCTTTCATGTCATTTGCAAAATCACACACGGGAGGTAACTGGAATTTTAATATTTGAAAAATGTTTTCGATTCCAAGTGTCTTAAACTTTCAAATGAAACGGTGGAAACTGATGGAATATGTTATAGGGTAGGTGAGCCAGTAATGGCAAGTGCACCAGTTATGGTTATATCGCATAAGCGCAATGGTACCAGTTATGGCAATACACCATTTAAACTCCATAGGCCATAACTGGTACATTTTTTAGGTATTGCCATAACTGGCACTCCTCTCCTATTACTTTGTTTGAAAATTTACTCTCTAAGACACTTGCACTCGTCTTTCGAATGTTGTACCAGACAATTTATTCATTTTATTTACCACAATAATGTCCTTTGCCAAGACTTGATTGAACACACAGTGCTCAGGCTTATATAATCGGACAAAAGACTGTATCGATGTTATTCAGTGAGAATGAGAGTATAGGGATCTCAATCAGATACGCAACACAATAGACTCGTTGTTTCTGGGTTTGCGTCGTTTTGACAGTTCGACCATACATTTTCTGTCAAGTTTACATCATCAGAACGTGAACGTGCCCATTGGGTGAAACTTTGCATAGACGTTTTTATAGGCAAAAGATGATATTTTGTGCTATTGGTTTAATTTATTGAAACACAACTCATTTTTGAAAAGCTATTGGAAAATGCTATTTCGGATAGGTATTGATGATTACAAAAATGTTTAGAGCCAACACGGTTCGTTTGAGCGGTGTGACATCTTCGGCAAAGTTGTAGATAATAGCTTTGTTTTTCAAAAAATATATACAATCTAAAAACAAATTACTAATTTAAAAAAAATAAAAGAAAGTTATAAACTAATTATCGAAAACAGCCCATTTATTTTTTATAAAAACTACGAAAGTTTACCTGAACAACGAAACCGGCTATGGAGAAATCAGAAAAATAGTTATATTTTTAAATTTTTTTTTTTTCACAGGGTACACTTTTTTTGGAGGAACGAAGTTATTATTTACAACTTTGCCAAATACACTATGCCAATCAAATAAACCGTTTTGACTGTAAAAATATTCTTGATTCCTCATAGAGTGCTCTATTGAAATTGAAACAATGTCTACAGTCAAAACGGCATAGTGTCTTCGGCAAAGTTGTAGATAATATTTTGTCCTTCCAAAAAAAATATGCCTCTTAAAAAAAATAATTGAAAATGATTTTTTTTTTCAAAAAATATTTTTTTTGCAAAAAATGATAACTTATTTTTCTGATTCATGATATATGATCGGATTGGCTTCATTATTTTGGTAATCTTTCGTAGGTTTTATTAAAAAAATCAAGTTTTTAAAAAATGAACCCTTTTGAATAATTAGTTTTTAATCTTTCTTCTAACTTTAGAATGAATAATTTTTTGAGCGTAATTTTTTGGAAAGACAGAATTATTATCTACAAATTTGTCGAAGACGTTACACCAATCAAACGAACCGAAGTGCTTTTTTTATTTTATACTCATTTTTCACAATGAACCACCCTAATGAAACATAATGTATTCGATGCTAGTTATAGTGTATATCATTATACACGCTATCTCGTGAGACTAGTGATCAATTTCAAAAGATAAATGCTAAACATTTTGGACTCCGCCTTCCACAATTGAAAAAACGACTAAGTCCCAGAGAGTAAATTTTTGCAAAAAAAAAAATTTCCCAGATGACACCAATTTTCGACGTTTCATGCGATTTCATGCGAGATAGAAGTGTCTTTGACATTATTTCTTATGAAATGAGCCACAACTTTGCCGAACAAATCAGATTTTTATATGAAAAATAAGTAAAAATAATTAAAAATAAGAAATAATGAATTCGTTTTTTACTTTCAGGTGGATTATTCATAAAACTCAAACTACTGAAAAATTGAGAATATTTAACAAAACAACTTTGCTGAAGGCATTACTGCTCCAAAATCAACTTTTTTGAGTAAAAAGTAATTAGTTTAAACTAGTGCATTTTAATAAAAATCGTCAATAACCAATGAAATATGTAAGATGAAAATAAACTTCCTTCGAAGAAATCGTTTGTTTCGTTATGGCAAACAATATTGTAGAACATTGAAAAATTATAGAGAATCAATATAAAAAGTTAAAGCGTCCATTAAAATAGGTAGATAGAAGTACAGTGCCTTCAACAAAGTTGTTCCTTTAGAATTGTGCTACAACTTTGCCGAACAAAGTGGATTTTTTAATTCCAAAATGAGAAAAGTAAAATTCGTTTCTCACTTCCATAACATGGATAATAATTAATGGAACAACTCTTCTGAAGACACTGCAGCTCTAAAATCATTTTTTTGGGTTAAAATAATTTCGATCACGTTTTTGCAACTTTAAAAACAGTGTACACTCCTGTAGAGGCTAGTGCTGCAAACCGATATGTGCAGGAGCTTGGACGGCAACCTTCTTGCGGATAAGTTTAAGGTGATCGAAAGGTGGAAACAGCTCTTCGATGAGCATCTGAACGGGGATGTAGTAGAGCGCGAGAACGGTATGGCAAGTGATCTTGGTGCACGAGCAGGAGACAACAAGGTTCCAGCCCCCTATCTTCTAGCGGTGGAGAAGGAGATTGGCCGGAAAGATAGTAAAGCTGCTGGAGTGGACTAACCTTCCAGCGAGTTGTCGAAATACGGTGGAGAAACACTGGCTAGAACCGTGCACTGGGTCATAGTCAAGATTTGGAAAGAAGAACGAGTACTGGAGTAGTGAATGGAAGGTATTGTGTGTCCCATCTAGAGTTCGTGGGGCATCACCAGGCGGGATTCATGGGTGTCCGCGCAACCACGGATCAAATATTTGCGGTTTGGCAGGTTATGCAGAAATGTCACACATCAACTATCCATTTAAAATCGGCATACGACACAATCGATCGAGACCAGCTATGGCAAATTATGCACAACTACGATTTTCCTGACAAACTAAAGCGGTTGGTCAAAGCGACGATGGATCGAGAGATATATGTAGCTCGAGTATCTGCGGCACTCTCGAGCCCCTTCAAAACTTGAAGAGGTTTAAGGCAAGGTAATGGTCTCTCGTGTCTACGGTTTAATATTGCCCTGTAAGGATTGAACTAATTATTAATGCATCGAAGACGAAATACATAAAAGGACATGAAGTACAACGGCTCGGGCCACTACCTAGTTACGATATCTTTGCGCCCAAAACTGTCGACCGTATTCCACAAGCTACATCGCTGAGCCCGCGGCTTAACATCAAGCAGCTCTGGAGCAGACTGCCAGACACCTGAATGGCGATAAAGTAAACAGAAGCGGTGCAGAAACTGACCTAGGAGCACCAGTAGCAGAAGAATAACAAAGCCGCAGGCAAAGACGGAGTGCCGAGCGAACTCTTCAAACATGGGAGAGGAGCTGGCTAGAACACTGCAATAGATCATGTCCAGGATTTGGGAGGAGGAAAACTGCCAGACGAGTGGATGCAGGGAGTCGTCTGCCTCGTCTGCAAGAAGGGAGACAATCTGGAGTGCAGCAACTACAACGGTATCTCGCTCATCAATGCCGCATGCAAAATACTCTTACAGGTCCTGTTCCATCGTCTGTCACCTTTAACCAGGAGGTTTGTGGGCTTCATAGTTGCCCGTGCCACCACGGACCAGATCTTCTCAATCCGACAGATGTTACAGAAATGTCGCAAGTACAACGTGTCCACACATCACATCTTCATCGACTTCACGGCGGCTTATGATACAGTCGATCGAGAACAGCTATGGCAGGTCCTGCACGACAACGGACTTCCGGATGAACTGACTCGATTGTAGGCCACCATGGCGCAAGTGATGTGCTACGAAACTTACTGCGAATGAATGCGTCGAAAACGAAATAAATGCGAGCGAGAGACTCTAATGAGAACAACTTCAGGCTCCCAACTCAAGTCTCTGTAGACGTCGATGAGCTTGAGGTTGTCGACGAACTCGTGTATTTGGGGTCACTGGTGACCGCCAATAATAGCCCAGAGATCCAGTGACGCATCCAGGCGTAAAGCTTCTCGCAGAGTACCTTAACGCTCTTGGAGTTTTCGAACAAAAGGTGCTGCGGACTATCTACGGTGGAGTACAAATGGACGACGAAGAATGGCGACGGAACATGAACCACAAGCTGCACACGCTTTCAGGAGAAAACCTCATTCAGTGCGTCTTGAGCTGCCCGACAGAACAGACGTATTTTCGGTTGCTTGTGGACTGGTCTTTGACTGCCTATAGCTTCAAAGCTTGTGTTTTGTCAGTGTGTCTTTTAAAGATTACCTGGAAGTTAACTTACATCAGTCTTTCTCAAGACTACCTATTTCTTTCTTTCTCGTATCACCTGAAATGGCAGGACGAAAAAAGAAACCACGCATCGCTACGGGGAGGAAAAGAGAGGCATCTCTTTCTGAAACTAGCTTATGCAGTGAAAATTTATATGATATTCTGCCTGAGCAAGAAGCCGGTGAAATCGAAATGTTCGAAAGTAAAACTATTCAAAGTGAAATTTCCGTAGAAAAGGAGAAAGTTCCACCTATTGTGGTAACTATTGCTTCTGAATTTAATATTTTTAATAGAGAACTTTCTACGTTTCTCTCCGACGTCAAAGTTACTTATCAAATTGGCCGAAGAGGCGAATGCCGTTTACTGGCCCAAACATTGAAAGACTGGAATCGTCTTATTCAGTATTTAACTGAAAAGATGTATAAATTTTTTACATATGATACGAAGAGCGCCAAGCCGTTCAAGGTCGTATTGAAAGGTCTCACCAACGATCAACCCGTTGATGAGATCAAAATTACTTTCACAGAATTACTTGGTATAGCCCCTACCCAAGTAATTCTGATGAAACAAAAATCACGAGGCGAAAACAGTCAGCGAACTGGAATTTCCCTTGTAAATTATTTAATTCATTTTAACCGCAGTGAGATTAATAACTTAAAATTTTTTGAAAAAGCACATGCTTTATATAACGTGCGTGTAAAATGGGAATTATATCGAAAGTTTGGCGGAGGTGAAAAGCATATCACCCAATGCCGTGTTTGCCAACGTTATGGTCATGGTTCAAAGTTTTGTAACATGGACCAAAAATTCCTCATTTGTGAAGACTTCTCACAAAAAGGACACATGTCCTGTGAAAGAGAGTAAAAATTTTCACTGTGCGAATTGTAACGGCAACCATATGTCGAATTTTTATCAATGCCCAGCCCGTTTAGCAATTGTTAAGGCAAGGCAAGGTAAACAAAATTCAATTTCTCAATTAAAACCAACTTCAAAACAAAATTCTCCAAGCGTACCAGTGACGCATAGTTTACCTACTCCTTTGCATACCCGTTTAACTTATGCACAGGTTACAGGTAGTTCGAACATTATACCGCCTAGTGTTGGTAGTTCGAAAATGACCGTTAATATGGGTAAGCAAAACACGCTAGAAAATAATTGTACACCTATTACTCCAGCTAATATTGCTGCCGAAAATATTTTTTCTAATGTCAACTGCCTGGGGCCTATTACGGCAGGTAAACTTTCTTTTTTGCAACAGGCAATGTTCGATCTTATGAACGCCATGTTGCAGGCAAAATCATTGTTTGAAGCCATTCAAATAGGCACAAATTTTACTATTAAAATTGTTTCTAATTTAAAATTTAGCAATGATTTTAAATAAAACAATTAAAATATTAAATTGGAATGCTCGCTCATTGAAGGCCAATGAGAATGAGCTTTTTAATTTTTTAACAGTAAATAATGTGCTTATTGCAATTATTACTGGAACATTTTTGAAACCTAACATTAAGTTAAAATATGATCCCAATTACGTGGTTCATAGATATGATAGAATTCAGGGTTCCGGCGGTGGAGTTGCAATTGTTATTCATCGCCGAATCAAACATCGTGCTCTTCCCCATCTTGAGGCGAAAGTTATTGAAACTTTGGGAATTGAAGTTCAAACTGAACTTGGGATTTGATTTATTGCCGCAGCATATTTATCATTTCAATGCACACGCGAGCACAAATATTATTTTAAAGGTGATTTACAAAAACTCACCAGAAATCGTTCGAAATTTTTTATAATCGGCGATTTTAACGCTAAACATCGTTCATGGAATAATTCTCAAAGTAATTCCAATAGCAAAATTTTATTCAATGATTGTTCTTCAGGATACTATTCTATTTTGTCTCCGAATAGTCCTACATGCTTTTCTTCTGTAAGAAACCCTTCAACAATTGATTTGGTGCTTACAGATCAAAGTCATGTATGTAGTGATTTGATCACACATGCTGACTTTGATTCTGACCATCTTCCAATAACTTTTTCTTTATCGCATGAATCAGTTTTAAACCCTATGAGCTCTGTTTTTAATTATAACAAGGCTAATGGGGAAAGATACAAAACTCATATTGAGAGAAATTTCAATAATGAGCTTGATTTGCAAAACGAAGTGAATATTGATTCCGCTTTGGAAGCATTAAAATGTGCATTTGTTGATGCCAGGAATTATTCTGTTCCAAAGGCTCAAGTGAAATTTAATTCACCAATAATTGACGAAAATCTTCAACTTTTAATTCGTTTGAAAAATGTCCACAGACGTCAATATCAACGTTCTCGTGACCCTGTTTTTAAAACTATTTATAAAGATTTACAGAAAGAGATTGAACATAGATTTACTCTTCTGAGAAATCAAAATTTTGAGACTAAAGTTGAAAAATTGAAACCACATTCAAAACCTTTTTGGAAGCTGTCGAAGATTCTTAAGAAACCATCAAAGCCTATTCCAGTTTTAAAAGATGGTGAACGTTTTCTTGTATCCAATGAACAAAAGGCTCAAAGACTTGCTCAGCAGTTTGAGAGTGTTCATAACTCAAATTTGAATTTTGTGAGTCCAATTGAAAATGAAGTCACACGTCAATTTGATTTAATTTCTTCCCAGATTTTTTTACCTGCAGAAATAATTGAAACTAACTTGAATGAGATTAAATCAATTACTAAAAATTTCAAAAATATGAAAGCACCTGGTGACGGTGGAATCTTTAATATATTAATCAAACATCTCCCTGAGAGCACAATGGAATTTTTAGTGAAAATTTTCAATTGCTGCTTCAAAATTGCATATTTTCCCAAATTATGGAAAAATGCAAAAATTACTCCAATTTTTAAACCGGATAAGAACCCAGCTGAAGTTTCAAGTTATCGAACAATCAGCTTGCTTTCTTCAATAAGTAAACTGTTTGAGAGAATTATTCTTAACAGAATGATGTCACACATCAACGAAAATTCAATTTTTTGCAAATGAACAGTTTGGATTTCGCCATGGGCATTCCACAACTCATCAATTGCTCAGAGTTACTAATATGATACGAGTTATCAAATCTGAAGGTTATTCCACTGGAGCTGCTCTTTTAGACATAGAAAAAGCATTCGACAGTGTTTGGCATAAAGGTTTGATTGCGAAATTGCAAACTTTTATTTTTCCAATTTTCCTAGTCAAAATTTTGAAAAATTATCTTACTGATCGAACTCTGCAGGTTGTCTATCAGAATTCAAAATCTGATAGATTTCCTGTCAGAGCAGGTGTACCTCAAGGTTCAGTCTTGGGTCCAGTCCTGTACAACATATTCACTTCAGATCTTCCTGATTTGCCTCCAGGATGCACAAAGTCATTGTTCTGCGATGACACAAGCATTTGCGTAAAAGGAAAAAGTCTTCGTGTCATATGCAGTCGATTGCAGAAAAGTTTAGATATTTTTTCTTCCTACTTGCAAAAGTGGAAAATCTCTCCCAATGCTTCTAAAACTCAAATGATAATTTTTCCTCATAAGCCTAGGGCTTCTTTCCTCAAGCCAAACAATAATCACGTTGTCAAGATGAATGGGGTTATTTTAAGTTGGTCCGACAAGGTTAAGTACTTGGGACTAATTTATGATAAAAAACTTATTTTCAAAGAGCACATTGAGAGTATACAAGCCAAGTGCATCAAATATACGAGATGTTCATATCCTCTCATTAACAGGAATTCTAAACTTTGTTTAAAGAACAAACTTTTGATTTACAAAAAAAAATTCAGACCAGCAATGCTTTATGCTGTACCGATCTGGTCAAGTTGCTGTTCAACAAGGAAGAAAACGCTCCAAAGGATTAAAAAAAAATGATTTTGAAGCGTCCTCCTTGGTTTGGTACACTCGAATTACATAGACTTACTGGTGTTGAACCATTAGAAGCTATGTCAAATAAAATTATTAACAATTTTCGACAAAAATCGTTGCAATCCTCAATTGCTACGATAAGCTCTCTTTATAGCCAATAAGTTAGCAATTAAGTTAGTTGTAAGTTTACTTTTCCTTTTCTGACAAGTAGGTTTAAATCCCTACGAATGATAAGTCCTAATTGCGAAAACAAACAAATCCTAACAATTAAAATTACAAATTTCTAACAGTGTTGAGAAGTCACCATTTGTGATTGGACACACATACTCATTATTTACTAATATTTATCATAAATACTAAAGCTACTAACAAATCCCCCCTTTAAAAAAAAAAAAAAGAAAACCTCATTGCACACCTAGCGAAAGTCAATAGGTTGCGGTGGGCTGGTTACGTCGTAGAAATGCAGGACGACAACCTTGTGAAAAAAACTTCTTTTCAGCAACCCTGCCGGCGCCAGAAATACAGGGGCGCAGCGTGCACGATAGCTCGACTAGATCAAAGGAGACATGCGGATGATGAGACACTTGGGGAACTGATTAAACACAGCCCAAAACCGAGCAACATGGCGACAACTTCTTGATACAGCACGTGCCACCACGGCTCTCCTCTGATTGGTAAGGTAAGTATTATGGCAGAAAATCATCTTCAAAGGACGCTCCGATCGAGTAGCATTCGCCGCCGCACTAAGTTGACCAACTACAGAACACTAATCAGATCGGTATCTCTCTACGGCCATGGGACTATGCGTGTGTAGAACGAACGCGCCCTCACAATCTTCGAGCGGAAGGTGTTGGTGGATGGAGAATAATTAATGGAACAACTCTACTGAAAACACTCCGGCTCTAAAATCATTTTTTTGGGTCAAAAACCATTTCCATCACGTTTTTGTAGCTTTGGAAACAGTATGCACGGCTCGGTGCGTTGTGATCGCCGAGGTCATGCAATATGTTTGTGTCCACTAACAGTACCCGACATCCGCGTTCAATGCCTGGTGGGAATCAGGCAGAAGAAGGATAAGATGATAGGAATCAGTCTTAGGATCAAATTCCCTTTCCCGAGTTACGCTGTTTGATGGCGTCAGAGTTCCTCATAAGGCGCTATGGCGACCTACCCTAGCCATGTCCTCAGTGTTTCGGCATAGACCACCATGGGACCGCACAGGCGACTACTTCACCATGGATAAGGATAGTGGGTGGATGGGGAGACAAGACTGAATCCAACGAACAAGAAACAGGCGGCGTGTGCGAACCAAATCTCTTCGCGCGTGGTGGCATCCAGCGATCTCAGTAGGGAAAGACTGGGTAAGAAAAGGCTAACACACCACACCACAATTGAAAAGCGTAGAGAAAAGCGGCCAAGAGTGACAACGCTGTCCGAACAGCTCGATGCAATCATCGAGATCATGGCGAATGGGAGCAATATCGCAAGGGATCTGAATCAATGTCTCCTCCTACTTCGGATCTCCATCGACGAGGCTCAACAGCAGTACGCCGAAGCTTTTGCTCAGACAGAAGCCTCCGAAAAGGAGGAGAGGACTAAAAAGGTTGAAATCGATGGCCCCACATTCGCAGCGGTCTGTTCTACGAGGCACACGGGGGCAGTTCTCGAGAGAAGACCGCTTCGAGAATGTGAAAAAGCAGTTGGTTGTGCTAGTCCCTCAAGATAGCACACCGACAAGCTCACAGGCTATAAACCAACCGGAGTGGCGACTACGGGAAACCCATGGGTTACCGTGGTACAAAAAGGGCGCCAGAAAGACAGGAAGTTCCAAGATGGAGTGGCGATAAAACGACCACCAAGAGTCAAGAGAGCTAGAAGCAGAGGAGACGCCCTCATACTCAAGTGAAGTACTCTGAAGTCTTGAAGAAAATGATCGACGAAGGAGCGGATGCGCGTAGCATCCGTCGATCTCACACTAGCGAGTTTTTCTTGAGCTCCGAAAGGATGCGAAGAATAAGGGCGCTTCCTGCAAGGTGGTAGCCAAGCAGGTCCTAGGCAAAGATGGGCAGATCCAGAAAATCTATAACGAGCGTCTTAGCAGAGTGATTGAGATCAATCAAAGAAATAGTTATCGATTTCCGTTATACTCTACTAAATTTTTTGGAAATAAATATTGAAATTCAGTCCGCAAATATATATTTCGACTGTGACGTACAGTCTTCCTCAGTGCTTATGTGGACTGGTAAAGAGCAAAGCGTAAATCCTGTTTTTTTATTTGTAGTAGGTAAAAATGAAAATTTAGCACCCTTAATTGGAGTTAGGTAGGGAATTATGCGGTCGATTGTTTACCGTACCATGTTTGGGGTTTTTGGGAAGCAGATTGAATAGCCATGAGGGGTGATTACCTGCGTCTTTATTGAGAAGTGTGCATGAGTGTTGTTTATAAATTTCTAAACTTTCAGCTACGTCTAATTTCCATAAATTATTAACGGGGCGGAGGAGGTGAATGTTATCCGAAGTTAGTGGATGTTCCTCGTTAAAAATATGTTCTGCCACTTTTGATTTGAAATGGTGTG
The DNA here is from genome assembly GCF_029784165.1 of Wyeomyia smithii. Classification (NCBI taxonomy): domain Eukaryota; kingdom Metazoa; phylum Arthropoda; class Insecta; order Diptera; family Culicidae; genus Wyeomyia; species Wyeomyia smithii. The sequence continues at coordinate 40,569,186 of NC_073694.1, forward strand.
GTGGGGCATTTGTTGAAACTTTACTTGCTTTGGTCACTTCTGCGAAATGTTCTTTGAAACGTATCCCTAAGTTTCAACAAATGCCCCACCACACCATTTCAAATCAAAAGTGGCTGAACATATTTTTAACGAGGAACATCCACTAACTTCGGATAACATTCACCTCCTCCGCCCCGTTAATAATTTATGGAAATTAGACGTAGCTGAAAGTTTTGAAATTTATAAACAACACTCATGCACGCTTCTCAATAAAGCCACTGAGTCAATCCGCCTCCGGAAGGTCCCACCTTCCGACTAGCGCCGACGAATGCGAACCTGGCCCTGAAGGAAGGGAAGCTAAAGATCGGCTGGTCAGTATGTCCCCTGGGTATACTCCAGCAACCGGACGTTTGCTTCAGGTACTACTCGATAGGAACCAAGGCGTTGTGCAAACCATAAAGAGAAGGATTGCGTGGAATCTTCCAAGTACCTAGTATATTTCGGAAAACGGGACGCCACTCTATGGCAAATGGATCAGATGCCCAACTGGCAACCCGGCTGAAAACTACAGCTTGATTATTATGTAACGCAACTGAACCACTGCTACGCGGCTCAGCAACTGCAATATCAAGCAACCTCTGAGTCGTTGTCGGACAATGCCATCGTATCGGACCCCTACGACTATACCTCGTATTATGTCCTCGTATAATGTCCAATAGCTCAGCGGTGTATAACAGTAAGCGAAAACTTCTTGCCAGCGTGGTTTCGTCCATACTAAGGTATGTTGGGCCAGTGTGATCCAGTGCTCTAGGTACTAACAATTACCGTGGTAAACTGGAAAGTAGCTACAGGCTCATATGCCTGAGAGTTGCGGTAAATGTAATACGATGCATTCTGTGTCTTGTCATACCGTCATACCGGATGCTATCAGCATCGCCATCAACGAGGACAGAGAATACTTCGACCAGCATGACACAACGAGCATGCTAGGAACCAGAAGGTCATCCTCGAAGTCCCAACGGCAGCAGGAATGGTCCAGATCCACGAAGAGTAGATGGACGCACCGACTCATTCCCGGGGTATCCGGTTGGATTGGGAGGTACCATGGCGACGGAACGTGGAAGGATGGCAGTGAATGGGCCAGGAAGCTAGCCGAGAGAATGTGCGACGACCCGGACACCTGGAGCGCGGTTTGTATAGCCGCCCCTCAGATTGTCCTGGAGCTGCAACGTGTGTGGCGGCTCAACCACCAACCCGCCAGTGGGAGATATTTGCCAGCCTCCAGGTAGTTGGCTAAAACGTTGTAAAAGTAAAGAGAGTGCATCAAGCACAAAAGTTACCCGACGTCGTCCCGAGAAGAGTAGAGCTGGAGACCGGAGGGGTTTAGTGGGTCCGCAACAAGCCGAGTAGGTGTCGGGGGAGTGTAACTACCCCAGCATCACTCTCCTAGTTTCATCCCCATACTCTGAGTTCTCTTCTCAGGTGTCTGTTAGCCGCCTTGGGAACAAAAACCACGGCTTGGGACTGTTCGGTAAAGTAAGTTCAAAGTCAGCCTACCCGCATAGTCAATAACCATAAAACGTGCCTACAACTAGTTCGGGTTATAGTCCCAACTGTATGGGGTATCGTTAAACCATATGGATTATCATCCGTTTATGGTTATTGATTATGCGGGTAATTCAATCCATAAAGCTTCCAATTGCTTTGCATGGATTATTTCCACGTTCATTACCATGGATTCTTAACTCTTCTGGATTTTTTGTGATATGCGAAGGCTTCTTAACTAGACAAAATGTTGGCAGTACCCATTCAAAATTGTTCATTTTGGCCTTACTAAACTAAGCAACTATACTTAATTTTTCTGAAAAATTATCTAGACTAACATTTAAAAATGGCTTAAGTGTTCAACTATTTCTTCTCTTTCTTCAAATTGAAGAAAAGCTATCCCATGACAACTTGTCTCTTTTGTCGGTTGAGGGCCACCCCTCCCCTCCCGGTGGACAATCGTAGACATCGACCAAACCCCTTCTACGCTTTGAGGCAGACGCTGTTTGGGCCATTCCTATCAATTATGGGAAAATTGTATTGAATGTATGAGATGCCAATTCGCTCTCAAAAAAAAATCCAGTAAAGTTTGGAATAAATCTATAGAAAATCTCACCAAATTATTACATAGATATTGTTGCAAACTCAGTTTCTACGATTACTTAACAATTATATTTCTTCTCTTTCATTTGACATACAACCTTGAACTTGGGCTAAAAATTAGGGTCAATTTCAAAAGCAAATACATACACTCTTACAATAAGAGAATAAATTCCATTCAGTAACCTCAACGTGAGCCAACTCCATGCTGTGAGTTTCACCCAGCTTAAACTGACAGCATGCATCCGTCGTTGTATGCATACTCCTAAAGCGTTTCAGCTGGTTTGTTTTGGTTTCGAAACCTTGCTGCGACGCCAGCCGTACACGGATGCAAACCCTTCCAAGACGCAAAAATCGACGTCGTCGGGCGCTCCAGCAGTAGTAAACTTGCACGTAGGGGCCCCACCACCACTCCACACAGGCAGTGGTTTTGTTTTGATTCGCCAGCACAGGGCTAGAGGTTGGCAATCGCACCACTACATCCACATGAGTATGAACGCCGTCTGCTGCGCGGAGTCAAGCACCGTCCAAGTCAAGACCCCGGATCGACAGTTACTCACCGTCCGCGAAGTAAGAAACAACAAAGTTTTTACCGAAGAGTATCGTCGTTTTCGACTGAGCTGCAATCGCCGCGTGTCAACTCTCCCTTTGCCTGCCTGCGTTTGCCTTAGAGATTGGCGAATCGTGTTTTTTCTTATTCATTCAGTGAAATCGCTGAGCCGTTTGAACTGCTCACGTTTCCCTGATATATCCCCCCCCCCCCCAGCCGCCCATCGGGCAGCCTTCCGTTTCTCCGCGTAAAAACAGGGTGCATCGTCGTCATTTACGCGAACACGCAGATTGGTGTTGGTTTCGTTTGCAAGAATTAAGGTCGACCGAATTGAGTGACGCAGAAACTTTTGTTTGTTGTGAGAACAAAGACATCATACGTAGTGCGTAGTGCTTCGAGTGTATATTTGATTTCCTTGACATTTGCATATTAAAAACTAGTAAATAGCACAGTGCCATTATGCCCGAGATATCGCAGGACCAGTTTGAAGCGAAGCTTCCTCACAAGCCTCCGGCAACGGTCGAACAGCTGCGTATCCGTGCCAACTCCGGTGGGGCAGCCAGTCTGGAGTCGTCCCACAGGCGACTGAGTGCATTGAAACAATCCAATGGAGACGCCTCTAAGTCTTTCACGTCGACCCAGGAAGCGGGTGGAACGGGAGCGATAGCTGCTGTACGGCGTTGCCGCAAGAGCAGCGTCACCTTCCAGGAGGAACCGAAATTGCTTCATAGCGAAAGTTTCATTCACGATATTGGCTACAAGCGTGCCATCAAACACCGGTAGGTACCTAGATGAGGAGTGGGGATAAAGCTTGGGGTGATGATTATCTCTCTGACGAAAGGTGGTTTGATTGGTGTTCATTTGTTTTAGCAATGGCTTTGACACCTGCTTCGTCACGTCGGTCGTCAATGCTTGAGGCCTTTATTGATATTAAACACTTTTCCTGAATGCAAGCAGGAATTCTTGAAACGAAATTCGCAGCAACACAAATTTAGCAAATGAGATAAATATGTCTTCAGGGTATTTTTCTGTTTGAGGTGTTTGTACCTCATTTGCTCATCCAACACTATTTTTGCCTTCAATTCAATTAAAATGAAACAATACGAGGACTGAATATCACTGTATTAGCAAGCCAGGTTAACACTTGAACCTTTCGAGCAATTATTCCATAACACCTCAATTACAGCCCCAATACTTCAGCGCAATGACGATACACTGAGTAATTCTGTACTCGTTATCCACCAACATTATCAATAACGTGATCACTCACTAGAGGTTTTACTGTCGTTCCACCCTATCCAGTAATCTCTGATTTGAACAGTGAAATACTCGCACCTACACATTTTTCTTTTTTTACTGATAATCAATCAGGCAGAAAAGATTCGCTGGAAATATTTTACGTTCGTCATCAGCCTTTTTATTTTGCAATCATCTACTGCAGGCGGAATAACAACAAATTTCTTCTCCGATTTTGCATTTCGGATTTCGCACGGCGAAGGCAATTAGAGGTAATTATCTTCTGTTGTGTAGTAGAAATAGTCTGCGTTTCCATAGCGTCACAGCCACGAGTGGGAGTTACTTGAGCGTTTTGCTCGGGTAGTTTGTTACTGCTAAATTTTTGCAAATCTATGAATCTGCTCCTTTGTGCTTTGCTGTGATACTTTTCTGATAGTGTGGGTGTTTCTTCGCCATTCACTGCGTTTCCGCAATAATGGTCCTTCCTAGAACAAGCCTATAGTTGCGATTTTCTTGAATTATTGCGTTGTTATATTATGAATATCAATATTGATGCTTAAATGAAACCCTTTCACGCCACTGACTAACCTGTTGCTGCATTATCAGTCATAGCTCTCCTCGTTCTCCTTCTCTGCAGTTGCGATGGTGATAACGACGATGACGACGGCAAGTTCCGCGCAGTAGCAAAGTTCAATGTAACTCAGTTGATTATGACTTTAACCTAGAAAAAAAAAACAAATTCGATGGTTTAAATCCTATAATAAAGCAGGAAAAAAATCAAAACAAGCGAGCGAGCGAAAAACAGCACTTCACTGTAATAAACGGAACGCAATGTTGTATGTTACTATGAGCTATTTTTGATTTTAAACTATTAGATAGACTGTTGGCGTTTCGCTTATCAGCAAACGGGATGTGCAGCAGCAAACTTTCGTACGACCGGATTTTGATGCATTTCGTACGTCAGAGCTTTTTGCTGTTGCCTAGCTTGACACCGGTAACAAGTTAATTTTGTTCTGTCAGACTATATTTTCGATATACTAGTTTTAGAGCAAACAAAACCGTTTGATGAAAAAAAAGGTTACGGCCATGGAAACGGATCATGGAATGTATATACGCTGACCATGACTTTTTTATTATTCTCGCTCGTTTCCCGTCGGTCTAGTTCTAGCACTGTTGTTGTGCCAATCACCGAAGACCGGAAAGGCGACTCCACTCAGGACCCTAACTTACGGCCCGTTGATTAACGGACCGTGTCGGCTAGGGTGAAATGTAGACCGGTTAGGCTGGTTGTCAGAGGACTCAAACGTCAAAATTTTGCCTACCAATCATAAATTCATCACGACGTCAATATTTCATTTGAAATTCTTACGAAAACCAGCTTTTTCATTGAAAGCGCACATTGTACCGAAAACTAACGTTGAGTCCTTGTTTTTTTCATCTATGAGGACATTTCTTCGAGAATAAGTCTACTGACAATTATGGGATATTTACTCTATTTCAGTTGTTTTAGGGCAAACCAACCAAAAAGTGGGTACCAGAATCAATGAGTGGAAGATGAAAAATGTATGGAGTTTGACGGCCACAAGAGCCCCTTGCAGGGTGTGAGTGGATCACGCCACCGCACAACCATCGACACGTATGTCGGCGTTGGGATTCGAACCCCATCCCCCGATCACGAGCGTGGTTGGTGGAGAAGTTACCAATTATGCTAGGCCCAACTGACCATGACTTGAAAAAAAAAACTATTTTTTTATTGATACGTAATCCGAGGTCAAGCAGTAAATTGTAGTTATTTCACGCGGATATCTCTAATGAAAAGCAAAATTACAATATAGACAGTATTGAAATGAGAAATCAATTAGGTACACCCCTCCTTCTTCTGAAAGGGAGGGATTCCATACAAATGAAACACAAATTTCTGCACATCTCGAGAACTAACCAAGTAAAATGAGCCAAATTTGGCAGGTGAATGTTTTAGAGATAACAAATATGTCCATAAAAGTTTGACACCCCTCCCTCTTCTAGAAGAGAGGGGTTTCTCACAAAAGAAACACAAATTTCTGCACATCTCGAAAGATAATCAAATAAATGGAATCAAATTTGATATGTTTAGGTTTTTGAGAGCAAGAAAAATTCTCATGGTGGTTTGACACCCCTCCCTCTTCTGGATGGGAGGGCTCTTATCAAAATCAAACACAAAATGCTATGGTGGTTTGATACACCTCCATACTCTGGGGGGAAGGGGAGGATGGTCTTCCATACAAATTAAACAGATATTTCAGCCAGGTTTTCCGGAAAACAACCTGATCGAGTCGATGCATAGGATGCACCAAAACTCGACTCCAGACGCCATTTTTAAATTTAAGATGGAAACTTCCGGTTTCTAATATGGGTGTTTCCGGGACCAGTATGACGCCCAGAGGCCAGAAAATATTTCCAAATGCCATGCCAACAGCGAAAGTTGACCAATAACCACCCTATATGGGTATTTCCAGAATCGTAATGATGCATTGAAGCCACAAATCGATCTCAGACAACATTTTAAATTGTAAGATGGCAACTTCCGGTTTCTGGAAAACAGCAAAAAATGGCCGATTTCTATCCAATATGAGTATCTCCGGAACCAGAATGATGACAGAAGCTTAAAGTCGATCACAGATACCTTTTTGAATTCTAAGATGGCGACTTCCGGGTTCTGGAAAACAGCCGAAAATGACCAACTAACACCCAATATAGGTGTTTCTTAAACCAGAATGCTGATCGTTTTTTTTTCTCTGAGGCAATGAAAATAACCAGCTTCGCAATACCCACCAACAGACTCAATCCTCTAGGCAATGAAAACGACCAGCTTCGTAAACGCAGAGCGGAGAATGACGAAACTTGCAAAAGTTGTATAGTTGTATTGTATGTACTTCATACGTATCACCTCTCAGAAGTTATTCAAGAACTACTGCTGATGCTTCTGTTTCAGCAGCCAGATTGGAAACGAACGCGAGCTGCATGTCAGTGCTGCTTTTTTGCATGAAAATGAGACCATCTTTTGCACGGGAACAGCTGGATGATTGATGAAACGACTAATCACGTGGTAGCGTTCGAAATGCGAGGTTTAAAGGCAAGATTTAGTATATTTTTGCTATACCTGTGTACGTGGTTAGTTGAATGATATTGATTGTGGATTAAATTTAGACTTGTTGAATTTTTTTTTATTTTCAAATAATGACGACATATCATGCCGTACTGTTGATGCTAATAACAAATCTTTTTAAATACAGGAATCTAATGAACCATAAAAATATGTTTCGATTTTTACGTCGCTATTCATGATTTAAATGTTACATATAAAACGTTTCACAAGTTCGTACAATCGAGAGAAATCCCGTAAAAGTTCGTACAATCGAGAGAAATCCCAAAACGGACCCTTACGGAAAGACGTAGTTCGACGTCAAAAGCCAGAACGTTTTGGTTTGATTGGTATAACGTCTGCAGCAAAGTTGTGGACAGTATTTTTGTCCTTTCAGAAAAAATATACACCGTGAGATATGAAGTTTTTTTTGTGAAAAAACAGAAAATTAATTACAATATCTCATACTATATCTTCAAAAACTCACTCTTTTTTAATCTGACTCTTTTTTCTACAAAAACTACACATTGTTAGCTAACCAATGACAGTTAACTGAACTTAAAGAAATGAAACATAAAAAACCATTATTTGTCAGATAAAAAACAAACAATTTAATTCAAATTTTTTTACAGCGTCTTTTTTCCTTGAATAACAAAATTATTACTCTGGTCGTCAAAAGTGAAAAAAAATGTTGCCCTAAAGCTCAAAGGAGTGCCCCTAGCGTATACAAAAGTGCATCAAAGTGCGGCAAAGTAATTGCTGGCCGGTTTTGTTGCTTCCACGTTGGCTTATGGGAAAACTCATTTAAGTCTCTGAGAAAGTTACCTTCACTAGAGAGCTTCGTAGCCGCAAGGTTACAGAGCCCGCTTTGATAAGCGAGTGGTCGTGGGTTCGAATCTTAGTGGAATCAGGCCATTCAAAGGACTTTAACATGGGTTCATTCTCAGGCTCTCTACTATATACCCTTCCTTCAAGCTGAATTCTATAGTACCCTTTGCTGACTTTCATCCTAACAAAAAAAGTCCCTCTTATAATAAAACTGTTCTGAGTAACGTATAATAGTTCTCTTCAGGAAATTGTAATTATGACGCGGTCTTGGCTGGAGGAACGAGGTTTCGATAGGACTCCTTCCTCTTGACAAAAATATAAGTCCTACTTATAATAAACCTGACCAGAGGTGAAGCATTGAGTGCCTCTTCAGGGAATTGTGATTGCTACGCGGTGTTGGTAGGGGGAACGAGGTTCGATAAGACTCCTTCCTCTTGACAAAATAAGTCCTTCTTTAATAAAACTGATTTCAGAAATATTTACGCTCTACAGGGAATTGTAATTGGCGATATTGGCACGAGGAACGAGGTTTCGATAAGACTCCTTCCTCTTGACATAATAAGTCCCTTTTAGAATAAACCTGGCCAGAGAGGAACGTTAGGTGTAGCCTCAGTTCAGGAAATTGTAATTTGGCGATATTGGTAGGACAGAAAAGAGGCTCGGCGGTATAGTAGAGCAGTAAGCTTGAAATGGAAGGGTAAACTCTCACACACAAGCATGGATAAAAATAAAAAAAAAGCGTATCATTCACTTCAATAATGATACTGCCAATAATATGAAGTGCGGAGTACAGAAAACACCTGGGCAATATCACAATAGATCAAAATGTCTCTGATCGCAGTGATGAGTCCACACAGAGGAAAAAAAGGGGCACCAAAATTCACAGAAATTGTTAAAGAGCTATATTTTTTTTCAGTTTGAGCCCTAGGACAAAACCTGTGTTCACCACAGTTATTGATTTGAAAAAAAAAAACAACTTCAGCTCTTTTCAAATGTTGATACAGATAACTTTTCAAGAAAATGCAAAGTGTCCTAGGGTAGTAAAGTCACCCTTAGGGTAGAGAATTACACCCACAAAATTTCATTAAAATTTGAGAGGGTGCTGACAACATCTGGTCAAGTTGGCGCGAAATCTTTCAAAAGTGCTGTTTTTCGTTAAAATCGTGGTTTTTTAAATTGTGGCTACAAAAGTATAAAATTTAGAAATCTACTGATACCTTATTTTTGGAGAAAAATTGTCAGAAAAATTTTAAAAATTTATTTTGAGCACCAGTGTTTCCAGATAGGTTATCTTGGCAATTGAAAAATTTTGCTGCGTTTTTGAACAAATAAGTATATTTTAATTTCAACTTTAACAATTTTATAGTTTTCTTGAAAAAGTTTTACACAAAATACGCTCATAACCCAGAGTAATTATGAGCAAAACACGAGTCACAGTATGTTGATGAAATAAAGTCAAGTTTTCTGTGGTTTGGGCGACCCTCTATTTAAAGTTTTTTTATATCTGCGGACTTTTTATATCAATGAACATTTTGGAGATCTCATTTTGAAGAAAATTAGTCAAGAAGTTTAACAAAAATATTAATTTTGAGCCACTAAAACCTAAAAATTCAAACACAAAATACTCTGTTCTAAATGGATATGGGTCATTCCATACGAAGTGATCACGAAAAAGCACAAACTTGGACACGACCATCACAAATTTTGCTCAAAGTTGGGAGAATTATTCATCTACTGTCACTATGGAAAAATCCCAATTTTGGTGTCCCCCCGCTCTGTAGGACCCCCCTGTTTATTGCATAATCACGCTTTTTTGTTCAACATCTCATCTTTCTTTTTTTTTACAATTCATAGACGTAAGATGTCCGAAAAATACTGATAGATGATTTTTGATGAAATAAACCAAGGAATCCAGAAAAAATATTATTTTTGAACGGAAGTGTTGCCAGATAGATTATTTTTGTATTTTAAATTTAAATTCGCATTTTTCAGCAAATGCAGCTAATTTTATTTTCAATTTGATGGTTTCATCGTATTTCTTGAAAAATTTTACGTAAGAAACACTTATCACCCCGTCGTAATATGAGCCAATCTCGAGCATTTTTACGAAGATAGTTTTGAATTTCGTAATTTATTTTTCGTAAAAATGTTATATCTCGAGATTGGCTCATATTACGGGGTGGTAAGTGCATCTTACGTAAAATTTTCTGGGAAATACGACGAAAATAAAGTTAGCTGCATTGGCCGAAAAATGCAAATTTAATTTTAAAATACAAAAATAATCTATCTGGCAACACTTCCGGTCGAAAACAATATTTTTCCTAGATTCCTTGGTTTATTTCCTTCAAAATTCATCTATCACTATTTTTCGGGTGTCTTACGTCTATAAATTATAAAATAAAATAATAACGAAATTTACAAATATTTTCGTAAAAATGTTATATCTCGAGATTGGCTCAGATTACCTCGAAATGATAGTTGCTTCTTACGTAAAATTTTCCAAGGAACACGATGAAATTATCAAATTTAAAATAAAAATGGCCGCATTTGCCGAAAAATGTAAACTTAGTTTTCAAATACAAAAATAATTTATCTGGCAACACTTATGAACGAAACTTATATTTTTTTGGATTCCTTGGTTTATTTTCTTCAAAAATCACCTATCAGTATTTTTCGGACATCTTACATCTATGAATTGTAAGAAAAAGAAAAAAGAGATTTTTGACAAAAATTGCGTGACTTTGCAATAAAAAGAGGGGTCCTACAGAGCGGGAGGTATTTAAATCTACACCAAATTCGGGATTTTTCCAAAGAGACAGTAGATGAATAATTCCCCTAACTTTGAGCAAAATCTGTGATGGTCGTGTCCAAGTGGCATATACACTTCGTATACAAGCAACAAGCAACATTCCGATTCCGATCAAATTAGAAGTATCTCCAAAATCCTTGTGTAACATCCTCCAATTTATATTATTCAGAATGCCGTTAGTCGTAAAAGTTCCAAAGACATTATCAACATAAGAATAGAAATTAGAAGCAAATCTGAGAAAATATGACTTTTTTTATAAATGCTGTAACTCGAGTTGTGCTTGTAATGCCTCTGGGTGATAAGTGTTTTTCGTATAAAATTTTCTCAGAAACACGATAAAACTGTCAATTTAGATATCAGAATATATACATTTGCCGGAAAACGCAGTTTTAATTATCAAAACATATAAAAATGCAGTCCTGTCTGTCTGTCTGATTTATATAGGCTCGGAAACTACTGCCCCGATCGGCGTGAAATGTTGTATATAGGGGTTTTAGGGGCCGGAAAAGGTTACTAAGATAGTTTGAGACCCCTCCCTATTCTGGGAAGGAGGGGTCCCATACAAATGAACAACAAATTTCTGCACATCTCGAGAACTAATCAAGTAAATAGAACCAAATTTGGCATGTTCTTCAAGGTAAAAAATATTTCTATGCTGGTTAGATACCTCTCCCGCTTTTGGAATGGTGAGGTCCCATACGGGTACTCATGGGGTATCTCCGGAATTTGGATGATGCTCAGAGACCAGAATCTGGCCTTTGACGCGATTTGAAAATCCATGACTCCACTTTCAGCTTCGGGAAAAAAAGCTTCAAATAGCCAGAGGTAGGGATTTCAACAGTATAATAAATGTGTCAAAACTAGGAAAAATGGCCAATGAGGGTATCTAGAATAGGGTGGCTACATGACTAAAATGAGGACCGACAGTCAAAAATTATTTTGTTCAAATTTCAACAGGCTTTCCTATTTTTTAACAAAATTTTAAAAAAATCACAAAATATTTTTATAGTCACAGAAAAGCTACGAAAATATTACATTTTCGATTCTAATCAGCATCGATCTTTCATGTTTCATGTGTTGAAAAAGTTGACTGCGTCTGCGCTTTATTGCTTAATTTCGCTGTTTTATTAGATTCAATAATACACCTTTCAATAATCATATCAACTTTGCATTAACAAATTTATCTTTTTGAACCTTAGACAACATTTTCATACGTTTGATTGTATGATTGTGACTGGTTTGTTCGAAAAGAGTTAGGCTACGTACTATTTATCGAACGGTACACTTTGCATTCCTTCTGGTGCTTTCATCGTGTAGTAGAGGTCGACTGTAGGGGGTACCAATAATAGGGTTTCGGCTTAGCAGTCTTTAAACTCTAAATTTAAAACGCAATCTCAGTTCTACATAAATATTCAACACGAGTTTTTTTTTTCGCTGCAAAATAGCATGTCATTAACCTATTTTCAGGGGACAATATGTATCATATTCGAATTATTATTACTTGATAATATATGAGCAATTGACGCAAATTTCATTCTAATTGAAATATCAATATTTTATATTTGATATTTATGTTCAGCCATTTAACATTATGGTTCTGAATTGCATAGCTGAAAATACCTAAAAACTCATGATTTCATGTGCGAAGAAGGCAGTTCCAGAAGTGTTTCCTAAAGAAAAGAAACAGAAAAAAATCCAAGGAAACTGAATCTGGCGTTTTAGGTTGTGTGAAGTAACAGTTCGAGTTTTAATAAATTGATTTTGGCCGTCCCTGTAGTTTGGTTGTCCTTTTTGAAAATTGTAAACAGTGTTAATAAATTGTAAAAAATAACACATGCGTATCCCACGAAACCACAGCACGCACAGCACATTGACGATTTCAAATAAAGATCCGAACTAAGAATATTAACCATATAACGAAAGCCCCTTTTTTTCATATTTATAAATGTACTTAATTCGGAATGTCTTCAAATTTCAATCATAAGCTTTTTAAAGTCTTTCAGGTGGTTCGTTACAGAGGACCACATCCCCTGTCGTAGGATAATTTACCCCATGTGTCATCAGACTCAACATTTGCACAAAGAACAGCCCCATTTCTAACTAGGCATTCACCCATTCACAACTTCGTCCTACAATGTACACATTCGATTTATTTCTTTACAATGACTTCTGGTTCCCATTGGGTTGATTCCTATCAGGTACTTTACAAAAGATTTTGAATACAATGTGAATAATGCATTGTCAATAATGATCAAATTCAGTCAACCGGAAACTGTGCCTTACCATCATCTGTACCAGGGCAATTGAGACTGATTTCCACTGAACTGTCTCATACGGTGGACCTTTACTTCGAAGCAACACCTGCATTTGTGTCAAATGTCGCACACTCACATGTATTAGAAAGACAAATTGATTCTAATATCTGAATGGCACTCGAACTGTTTTGAAAAGTATTTCTACCTACCGATCCATCTCTGCAATCGAATTTTAATTCTCTCTTTCATCTCCGATTATTGATTATGAAACTTTGTGCGCACTCCTAGTAAGGATCCGCTTTTATGCTGTTGTGATAGACGATTTAAATCGACAGATCCTCCCCTATCCAGTGGAGCGCGCATTCCAGCCAAACGCCAAGCCGCAAAGTGTTGCATAACCGGATTTATTCCACGCTATCGGTTCGTGTGGAGTGACTGACTGCACTAACTGGGCCTAGACATGCCACTTCTTTGCCTTCCAGGTGGGTTAACAGTGGGCTCGCGACGTTGGAAAGTTGTCTGAGTCGACTGTGCCAAGTTTTGCGTGTTGATGCAACTAAAATTTTGTCACCACAAACAAGACGGTTTAGGTAGTAGGAAAAAAGCGTGCAAAGTTTGTCGCCCTCAAGGGTGTAAATTCGCCACTCTGCCGAAGGAACTGTTATAATTATTATTGTTCAAGACAGACAAATTTTGTTCATTATATTCGAGACTTACGTTTTCTTATCGAATTTTTTTTTGGCTCGACTCCACAAACCACGAAACCGGATTTTCCTATGCGTGCCTTCACGCTATTCAGGCTACACGCCGCATTTATGTATATGTATATCAAACCAGTATGTTCCGACTCCGTGGCATAGTTTCGCTCCCCGAGGGCTAATCTGTTCTGTCGACTCGACTTTTGCCTGATAGCGTGCTCGAGCTCGGTTCACCCGGTCCATCGTTCATGGTCATGAACAACAACATTGTATGTATTATACTATTCGCACATCCACAACATTCGCTTGGCGAGGGAATGGAACCAGAGTGTAGAAACTGTTGTTGAAGGTTGAATTTGAACAGCCGCAGCAGTGCATATAACAAACAGCCTTGTGGGTAATCCAAATGCTAAAGTTTACTATTTTATCCCAACGTGCATCCTATCGCAATTACAATACAGAACAAGCGCGCCTATACCTATCGTGTATTGTTCAACTTTTGCTTTAGTGGTAACGATGAAAAGTGGAAACGATTTCCTTGGGGATGGGAACAACATGAGTAACAAGGTTGTTTGGTTTGTAATAAAAAAAATTATGATGAGATGTGGTTTGCGGTTGATATTTTGCTCAAAACGCTGAATAACGCTAGCAAACATTTTTTATTCCTTTTAAATTCAAAATTTTATTCCTTTTAAATTCATAATTTCCAATATTTTTTGCAAATTTACTCAGAGGTGAGTTTCAATTTTCTTCCCAAAATCTCCTCAATTCTTATAAATTATCTGATTAATATTAAATTCTACCTGTATTTACCAAATTAAACTACAGATTCTGAGGGATATTTTCAACTACTTCAACTCCACCTTTTTTGTATTAAATTGTGTAATTCCTTTTCCCATTTTTTTGGATAGGCTTTAGCAAATTTGTTGGAAGTACTGCAAGAAATCCACCAATTTTTCTTTCAACAATAAAAACCAGTGATTCAGTTAAAACTTTGGGTTCAACTTCATTTTGCCCGAATTAGTAGTTTTCCAGTTTTGATTTTTTTTTTAAATAAAACCAAATACTCTTCATGCAAATCTTTGAAGGTCGTGTTAGTATCTAGCTCAAAAATTCTCACACCCCAGATTTTGCATATAATTTGGTTATAAAGTTTCTTCTGTTCTTTATTGCTTCTCCGCTTACAGCTCATGAATCAGTAACAGAAACCACCGACAGCCTACACAAACCGATGTCTGGAAAATCGTGTTTACGCATTCTACCGAAATATATATATTTTAACGCGAATGCTTCTAGCTTAAAGGTCGACTATTTTTAGACTCAAAAAGAAGAAACATTCGACATGGAAAATTTTGACGCAACGATACGAGAGTTTCACAAGCAAATTAAAAATTTCTCACGACCTCATCTTTCAGTGGCAATGGATGTCATAAATCTAGTCCGGCAGTAACAGTAGCTGCTGGCAATTGATCAAGACACCGCTACTGGAACGGCCAGATTCCCCGAAAAAAAAAGAATCTGTCCGACCGTTAACCGGCAAATTAGTTACTTCCTACTTACTGGCTGATTTCTAACTAAATTGGATAAGATCCAATACGGACGACATTCGCAGGCGCTAGTCACCCCCAACGCTAGACGAAGGCGGTGGGAAATTGTTACGCCTAATTGACAGATTATGCACTTCGCTAAAAATATTTATCCAATTAGGATACATTCAGCGCATATTTCGGGAAACACGTGGCAGCATCATTATTAACGCTGAAATCAGGTTCCTCCAAGGTCCGGTCAACACAAGACACAAATCAGAACACGATTAATTAGAAGAAATTCTCAAGAGTTTTTTGTTAGAAAATAAAAAAATCGTTTCATTTATTTTTTTTGCGAGCAGATTATCTCTTACAATTGGAAAAAGCTTTCCAACTGAATAAACAAACGAAACCGCCTTTGGCGTAAAAATTCGTCACATTTTCTGACGACGGTGAAATTTTGATTTGTATGGAAATTTCAAATTGCCTTTGGGATTTTGTTTGTCACCAGTAGTCTAACATACATCCAGTGATGCAAACCCTCGAAAGAACAAAAAATCGGTTGATACAATGTATGAGCAAGCTGTTTTTCTTAGATTATACTAGAAGTCTCTCCGAACCATGCAGAATTGTGGACCACAATTAAATTCACTGAATAATTTATGGTATACGCGATGCAAACCCCGCGTACATGCTTGGAGTTAATTACGTTTGAACAAACAGCTCAAAGGTATTCTTGACTATTTGTGTACCTGAACCGAAGCAAAAGCAATCTCAGTTAATTATACCTTTAAGCCATTCAACGAATGATTTGCTTTATTCGCGTTATTATGATGATTTGCGACACACGCAGTATGGTTTCCGAAGGCAAAATTGAATGCGTACCGCAATTTATCACATCGTCACCTTTTAGAAGTCGAAGCCGTTCTAATGCAAACATTTTAAGAGCAATTGCTTTGCCAAGCAAACATTTAGATGTGTGACTTCACCCAGAACTCATTTTATGGACTGGAATTGGAGGATGGATGGAATTTTCGATGCATCATGCAATAGCTAATCTTCACATGATAAGCAAAAAAGTTAATCAAAATATGATAATTTTTATTATTGTTATTATTATCGCTGAAATCTGTAATTTCTGTGATTCCCTTAATTATATACCGAAATTTCTTAATGATTTCTTCCACGAAATTGAAAACCAAGCCGACACATCTTCTGGTTAGATTTTTCGTCGAGCAACCATATCCATATACCAATTATATACTTAGAATTGATTAGTCTACCTTTTCAATATATGCGTTCAATTTTCACCCAATGTGATTGCATTTCAACTCAACTTTTCCTTTCCTACTGAAATAACGACCAGTTTGGAGAATATTTTAACAATCAATCCCGATACTGGTATTTTTAATCTATTCAGTGGTTCACTTTTCCTGCACCAAAAAATCCGCTTGTGGTATTTTGCCGCATTGAGAGCAGCATCCTCCGGGTTGGCATCTCTTGGGGAGATTTTCTCGAAGAAGTGTAGCAATTTTTTTTCTCGTTCATTTTTTGCATCCTCGTAAAACTTCATACATTGCCCTCTTTACTAAACTTAAAATTTAGTCTTAAGACAAAAAATGGAATTAGATCGTGAAGTGAAGCAGCTTCCGTTACGAGTCTCACTCCTTTGAAGAGGCGGATCATTCCCATCCGTCCGTCGTCCCTGGAGGTGGTGGTAGTGACGGCCATCTTCTAAAACCCGACTTTTTCATAACCTTGATGTATCTGAAAATAGATCAAGACTGGGTGCCACCAATTCTAGTGAACACTATGACTGGGCCCATAATCTGTTGATCTGAGAATCGACATTCTAAACTAATAATACCTCAATTTCGTCTACATACAGCGAAACAGTAAGCATCGTAAAAATGTTGGCGCCATATTCGCTGAATTTTGTATAAAAACTTTACGGTCAATTTCACCGAGGATTTATTTTATTATGGTCATGTACTACGACTAGAGTGGCCTTCAAAGGCCAGTTTCGTTCAAACGCCGTTCAATTTTCGTAGCGCTGTTTGAATTTACTTTCTTTACTTTACTTTTATGGCAACAGTCCTCCTAGTGGTCTAATGCCCAGGTTTTTCGGTTATTCCAGTCTCCTCCAAAGCCAGTAGCTCGTGCGTCTTCCTCGACAGCTCACATCCACCGGGTGCGGGAGTCTACGGCTTCTTCCTGGTTCTCTGTTGAGAACTGTTTTGAGGGCTTTTGAACCAGGCATCCTGGCTACATGCCCAGCCCACTGCAACCTGCCGAAATATGTCACCTTAACTATGCTAGCATACTTGAACACTTGATTCGTAAGTCTGTTCCACATTCCATCTTCTAATGTGCGTCGAGTTTTAAGGACCATATGCTCAGAAGCATATGGACCATATGCGCTCGTCGATCGGCTCCCTTCAAGGCCAAACGGTATTGAAGTCAAAAATGGCCGACTTCGAGCATCCACTTCAAATTTTCAAAGGCACAAGACTCGGTAACCGTTATGGCGTCACCTGTGAAAACGCTATTTTTTATCCATTTCCGAGTCAAAATTCGGAGCGGTTTCTCGAAATCGGGTGTTGTGGCTTTAATACCGTTTCATCTTAACGTCCATGTTTCATTACCGTAAAAGACGACCGGGAGTAACAGCGTCCAATTTAGCACCAGTTTTATGCGAGTGTGCAGGCCACGAGACTTCAGCGTCCGTAGAAAATCCTATTTTTATCTGCAACTCGTCGTTCGATTTCGCGGCTCATGTCGCTGTCACTTGTCAATAGAATACCAAAGTATATGAATTTCTCAGTCACTTCAAAGATTTCCTCGTCTAACTCCACCTCAGCTACCATTATGATGAGAACAAACCTCATAAAGGGCCCCTTTCGCAGCGCTACGGATTATCCCGACTATATCGATGTCATGTCATGTCATGTGAGATTTCGTAATGATTTCTTTCCCCGTTTGTTCTTCGCACTGCACCTTCCAAGACGATGTTGAATAGGGCTTTAAAGCACTTTAGTCCTTCCGAAATCACGAAAGTGTTAACCACTCCAGCGTCATTCAAATCAGCTTATCAGTTTCGTCGAAAAACGTGTTCTAGCATTATCTACCACGGCTCATTTCACTTGACTGAATCGTACACCACCTTAAAATTTACAAACAGATGGTGAGTCGGCAGGTTATATTTTCGCAGCGTGAAGATTTAATCCTCGGTTGAACGTCCCTTTCGTCCCTTTAGCCTAATTCTTCCCGTTTTTCCTTCTTTGGCAGTCGACGTCGAACCAACCTTTACGCTGTCTCTCAAGCGTCGTACTAAGCACTTTTCTCGCCATCGTTGGCATCATGCATGTTTTTCAACAGTCCAACAGCACTCCACGTCTTAAACCGCTGCATGTTATAACGCATCATCCGCTCGGTGCGCAATTTCAACATTATTCGACAACCATTCGCGGATCTTAATTACGTCGAGATGGTGGTCAAACAGAGTCCCCGAAAAGATCTATCATCCGAAAAGTGTCGACCGTTAATCAAAACATGATCCATCTGGGAGCTGTTTGCGTTTACTTCGTCAAATTATATACCATTATGTGCAACTTGGAAGCCAACTTAATTTTTGACGTAGGACTACGTCTAACCGTACTATAATGGGGTACATTCTGCGGAAAACTAAAAATAAAGGTGGAACGTCGGCATGTAATATTTCAAACGGAAATACTTGTGTAACCACATTATGGATTACAATAATCAATATGTCGTTGGATTGATAAAATGATGGACAACTTTGTGATACTTTAGTTGTTATTATCACTTCATTGTTCTGCAGTGAAAATTAATGAGGATGAATGAAACGCCTGGCACAGACGGCTTCACGACAAGACACCAATTGCCTGGTGTGATACCCTCTATATTAGCGGCAAAACTGAAGCCTCCATGAGGCTAGATTATTTTGAGGTAAAGTTTTATGGAAACTTTTTTTATTATGATGTGTTAAAGAAAAACATGCTGGCGCAGACAACTGTACCGCATCGTTCCAAGTGTGAGTAAAGTGTTGGTCATTCATCGTCAAACAGTGCAGCAGAACTCCATTCCCATTTGTGTTACCGCTGCCAACGCGCCGTGCAGAAAAAGGTTGTAATGTAGAAAAAACACATGGTTTTTCTATAATTTTGGGACGCCGAACCGACATAATTTTGATTGTCTTAGAAATGCATGAAACGTCGTTTTTGAGTTGGGAATCTTCTGCATGGAACCGCATCCCACCTTATTTTCGCAGTATGTGGCCGTATACCGCAACATTCTATGCAGTTTATCACCCGCGGTACAAACAAGCGTACACATGGGTGTAGCAAGTTCTTCAAAATTTAAGAAGTAAAAAAATGGTATTTTGAAAAATAAAAATTAATAATAGTAGTTAGTGATCAACACGGATTTGCTCGGTACTTTTGCCGCTGCAATGTCCTTAGTGGATCAACTGAAAAACCTGTGCAATTCCACGCAACATAGGGCAAGCATTTCAATCAATTCTTCTTGATCTGGCTGATATTTTACACTGCCCGTAGTTCAAAAATTGGCTAATATGCCATTTTTACCAAAAACGAGAAAACAGTTTTCCGTGATGGTAAACACCCTAAACAAGGTCCTTATGGAAGCCGATTGTCAAAAAATGCATTGGCAAATGTAAAACAATTTTGGCTAATATCCAAAATAATTGAGGAATTGGCTAATATCCAATATATTTCAACCTGTGGCTTGTACACGAACCAGTGTGTTATTACTGTGCTTTGTTTCGTCTAACTTTCGAAAGTGTGTGGTAGCCTGGTGGTTACTGATGTCAGATAACCGATCCTTGCATCAAATTTTGCCTTTTTTTACGAAGACTATTTGATGCAACAAGAATTTATTTGCAAAACTCAATTATCAAAAAACGTGACTGTTTCCTTCTGTCATAAATATTAACATTTTCAGAAATGCTATTTAGCTCTTTGATTACAAGTAATATTAAAGAGAAGAAGATTGGACTCGCAGCTTTTGAAAATTACAACGTGGTGAAGCTGCTTTTTTTCCTTGATTCAATAGCTCGAGCCTCACGTTTCCGCAACGGTCCAATCGGTTGCACGAAACTATTGTCTCGTCGTCCTTCTCGTCCTCACTTGTGCTTCCGTATTGTTTCATTAACGTTTCTAACGTATGCGTTAAAAAAATGGACTTTTTTCGGATAGTGGTAAAAAATAACTAGGACAGATAATTGAGTTTGATAAATTTCTTATGGAAGGTAATTATGTTAGCTTACTTGCAAAAAAATCTACGCTCTTGCATGCGGCCTTCCGGCAGTTAACCGGAACATTCGCCATAGCGGACAAAAACATGTGTGTAGGCATGTTTTTTAATTCTTTTTTCGTTTCATTTATCAATTTCTCCTGTAATTTCGCGACAAAATTGTTGAAGAAGATTTTACGCTTCGGGCTTGCCAGAAATCCTCGATGAGACGCATCTTGGGAACGTTGGGCGGGTTCGCCAACTTGGGTACCACATCGACATTAAGCCGCCTTGAATGGTGAGCCGACTCTAGATCCGGCCGTGTCTTCGGCCTTATGGTATTTTTTGGTGAGCGACGCAACATCCGGCAGGTACTTCGTACTATAATGCCCTGCCAGTCGTTGCCATCCAGGGTGAGACAGGTCTCGTCGTTCAATCGATTTGACCATCTTATTCAGGCGCTGTCGCTGCGTCATTGCCTGCAGCTCCGAAACTAGTGAACGGGTATTGAACGTCCATGTTCGCCAAGCACTGTTTGATCGGTTGCACAGACCTCCAGGCCAAGCGCACGCAGCGATGTAGCCACTTTTACCTCGGTCTTCCTCTTCAGTATCCTTTGGAGTTTCTTGTCGCTCAGGGTCGTCGGCCATCCGGAACCGGGCTTTCTTTCAATGCTCTGATTGGTGTCCAATAGTGCCAAGATGTTGTAAATGCCGGAACGGGCGTATCCGGTGTCCACGAACTGCCGCACGATGTCCGTTTTCGACGCGGCGGGGTACCTCTGGCTACGCCTATGAGCGTACGGGTTGCAAACTTTGTCCACGTGGACATAACTAGGCACAGCAGACTCAACGAACGTCACCCAACATGTATTTTAATTTGCTGTAAGTTGTTGCTCTCTTGTCGAGCGATACTAAATTCAATTGCTTGCAATCCATTTTTTTATTGAAGGCTGGAATAAAACGGCCGGTTCCAGCCTTCAGCAGATCCGCGATGATCCGACTCGAGTTGGTGGCCACGTTGTCGATCTTCACTAAGTGAGCTGCAATGTGTTGGTGGTATTCCAGTGTAAAAAACTCACAAGCAGCAATCGCGCAGTTCATTAGAACGGACTTTGGTAATTTCTTTAACGGCTGAAAAACCATATAACCAAAACCAAATTTGCATTGTATTCAATGCTTTCACCTTGGGCTGAAAAAACACAACCCACGGTCCCATCGATCCGTCCAGAAACAACTTCACACAATGTATATGCTAATTTGCGGCTACTTTTTCGATTCTTGGAACCTCATGACCTTATGGCCACTGCTACCATTAGTTAGATATATTGTGGTATACTCCGCGTAACTTTATATGCACTGTGGATCACAATAGGTATCAATGATAGTCACCCTAAGACATTGCATATCATGATGTCTCGAAGGTAAAGCTTCTTCGAAAAGTTCGTAACAACTCGAAAAAAAATCAGATGTCTTGGAAGAAAACATGCTGGCACATGCAGCAGTACCGCAACGAGCCATGTATGAGTGAAACGCTGGTCACTCGTTGTCAATCAGTGCAACAGGGCTCGACTCTCATTTGCCGTAGTGATGGCGCTTCAACACCAACTTTTTATTCTTTACACGCTTTGCAGTTTCCGACAAAGGTTTAGATTATAAAATTTTATTGAACTTCGTAGAAGACACAAAATTTCTGTCTCTTCAAATTTCTGAAATGTTTTTGTTGGGGGTTGTTGAATTTGTCTGCAATTCACGGTTTTTTGTAATATTTTTGTGATTGGGAACATTAAACTCACTAAATAATACGCAACTTTCTGAATCAGCACACTCAAAATATCTGCAATTGTTAGCGAAATGTGAATTTTATTAAAACGGTAAAATAAAAAAAATTAAATTGAAAAATTACAAAAACACAAAAAGTACATCTTTAAAAATTTAAGAGGATAAAGATTTTCTAATGGACAGTTTTTAGAGAAGATCATGGTTTGCTAATACTGACTAACCAACGGGATATATAATTTACAAAATTGTGATTTTTTCAAATTTTTTGTCATATTTTCATTTAAGTACTACTTAAAAAACTTCTGTACTTGGACGAAAATGACGTACTTATCCAATTTTTATCGAGAAAACATTTGTAAAAAACTCATGAACCCATTACATCGTGAAATTCAGACAAAATTTAAAAAAGAAACTTGTAAATCTCTGAATCTTAAAGAATTAGAAAATTTGTGTATTCTGTGAAGTCTCATAGAATTAAAAGATCTACAACTTTGTCGAAAACTGCAAAGCTCTAGCGTATAAGAGAAAGAAGTTGGTATCGCAGTGCCACCTTCGCGGCTGAATTCAGAACTTATTCAAATATACAAATTGAAGCCCTAACTATACCAAGAAACTATGTAGAAGATCGGAAACTGACTTGGTAAACCATAAGAGCGCTAATAATTTCATTCTGCTAGATTTCATTCCTGGCCCAGTGTGCAATGAAATAGGGTAAGGACCCCACAATTCGTCCTGACCCCACAATTTGCCCACCCAATCAACAAATTGTTTATGGGGTTTGTTATTGAAATATGCCAAATAATAATTTATTTTTAATCTCAGCTATTTCTTCTTTATGTTTAAACACGGTTCTTAGAGTTGACACTGTATTGCGAACAATAAAAAATAGGTGGACGAATTTTGGGTACTCGGATAAAGTGGGCGAACTCTGGGGTCGTTACTCTATATGGAGAACATTGACCTTCGAATTTCATTTAACAGTAGAATTCAAATGTTTCGCCTTCTCGGAAAAAAGTCTTCATGCAAATTTTCAGCAACCACAGACAGAAGGTTGCATCGAATGCCTGTCTGTCTGTGGAAAAAGAATTTAAAAATTATGCCTGCTTCCAGAACAGAGGCTACTGCACGAATGAATTGGAATTTCGTTGCATGGAAACTTTTTTTCGAGAGAACAACTTTTGAGACCTTCCGCTTAAGCGAAATTCGAAAAATCGATTTCCAATGACAGTAACAACAATTCGAATATGGGAAGTAATTTAAACAGCCCGTGCGTTGCACGGTAAGCGGTGTCGCTAATGATAGCAGGAAAACACTTCATCTTTTGTTCTCTCCTATTCTCTCTATTCTATATTCTCCCGCGTTCATATCTGTGATACAACGCAACCCAGTACTGAGAATGAGTGATGTGAGCGCGCTAAACCATTGTTTTTCCAACATGATAGTCATTGATTTAAGTTACTCTCTCTCTCTCTCTCTCTCTCTCTCTCTCTCTCTCTCTCTCTCTCTCTCTCTCTCAACCTACCTCACTGTTCAATATTCTCAAAATTCATATTTTCTATCAAAGTGTAGCCAATTTTGGCGTCGCGCCTTAACCTACTTCAGACGGCTGCTGAAGAGGCTAAGGCTCTTATTCACTGACAACGGCATTGCATCGGTTTTGTGGGGTGCGCGTGGAACCATTTTTTTAATGTTGAAAAAGAAACATAAATGTTAAACAAATTGAAAATGTAAAATTTCGCAGAAATTTCAAAGTCTCTATCCTTGAACTGTGTCCCTATAATGTACACGAAAACACTGCAAAACATTATTTGTATTCCTATCGTTTGGAGAGCAATGCTTAACCATCTTTAAATCTGCTTTTTCTTAGACAAATCTGTTCTACTATCAATAATCGTTTCGGGAATGTTCAGTTTTACATGAAAATTCACGAAAAATGCCATTGGAAATCGAGCAAAATGCAAGAACACCGTTTTTGATTACATTTTTCTTCCTATAAGTGTTAATTCACGTAGTAAACAGTGGGATCATTTTATACTATTGATAACACCTTACAACAACGATAAAGTTACAATTAGCGATTAGCAAAAATTCCACTTATCTAATCTACTTGTTAGCGGCTGTGATTCAGTCTTCTACAAAAATGATTTCTTTTACTACTAATAACGTTACTGATACTGATCTTTTCAATTACCAAATTTATTCTAGAAATTTTTGTTTGAAGATTTTCAAAATAAAACTTGATTTAACTAGATTAATGTAAATCAACTGTTCAATTATTGTCGTTAACGGAAGCGAATCCAACATTCAAGTTACACATTAAATAAAACTAGAAGTGTAAAAAAATTCAAATTTTAATGTCAAGCCTATATTTGTGCACTTGGGTAAAATTTTTTTAAGAATATAAATTATTGAAAGAGAAGACTATTCCATCCAAAATAGCATAACTTGCTGTCTGTATATTTAAACAAATTATTCTCCAATCAAAACCTTGGCACTTACCAACCATCATTGGTCAATCAGCGGTGGCCCTCCTTCAAGGTTCTCGACATTCCCCCACCGCTTTCGATTTTTTTTCCTGCTATTATCCACTAAACTGATTCAGAGAATTCCCACTTTTCCTAGCGAATATCTCTCACTTTATGATGCCAACTCCACACCACACCGCACCGGCTCGAACAGGCCCCAGTCAAGTAAAGGCAATTGCTACTCATAATTCAATTTTTGCCTCCTTTTCACACAGTTATAGTTAACGTAACGATTCGATGCTGCTCAGCTGAGCGTCCAAACACTAACGAACCAGGCGTCGTCTTCGTCGTCGTCGTCGTCGTCGTCGTCGTCGTCGTCGTCGTCGTCGTCGTCGTCGTCGTCGTCGTCGTCGTCGTCGTCGTCGTCGTCGTCGTCATCGTTGAGAGTCGCACCGCGTCTGCCAGTTTACCTATTACATCAAAGCAAAGCGTTTCATGATCCTTTCGTTTGAATTCGTCTTCTCTGGTGGAGTCAAGTGCACCTCTGCGTAGTACCCTGCGGGCCTTGCCCGAGAGTGAAAGCCGTCGGTGTCGCTAGTGACCAGTGGAAAAAAAATCCACTAAGACAGACAGCATACCTAGCATTTGTCAAACTGATAAGACTGAAACCCAGTCAGTGGCTTTCTGGAAGATAACGACGTGACAAAGTGCCTTTTCTGTATTCGGTTGCAGCAGCAGTGCTTTCGTGACCTTTTAAAACAAAAGAAACGATTGTGCGCAGCTTGGTGTGGGCACTGCTGTTTTGAAACCGGAGCAGCTGAGAAGACCAAACCCTGGTGAATCTGACCTGAATCGTACGGTGGTGGTGACACGGGGCGTCGGTGGTGCGGCGGCTGGTCTGGCGGTATTCAAGTTCAAGTTTAGGCGGTACACAGTCAGAGTGGTAAAGTGATTTCGGGTGGTTGATTCGTGTGGAGAAAGCTCGTAGATCAAAGAGCAAAGAATTTTCAACAAAACTCAACGTGAACGGGTTACAATAGTGATTACATAATTCGGTTGGCTGTTTTGGTTTCGAATAAACCTTCAATAGCAGACGCGTGATAGAAGGAGGGAAAAGTTCTACGCTGAAGTTCAAGTACGGCTGGTATCGATTTTTCGCACGTGAATGGCTATGATGAGAAAGCCGAATATATGTGCGAAGCATTGCGATGCTGTATTGTTAATAGTGTTATTGGTGGATTGTGATGGAGAAAGGCGTCTGTTCCAATAATTGGCATCCTTGGAAACATGTGGATGAAAGTGTTAATATATAATTTTTCACACATCCGGTAAAACTGCCGCGTCTAGTTTGGTTTCTACTGCTATTATTATTTTATGACACCATGTTTATTTCATGAAATCATTGGACTAATTTGAACGATTTTTAAGTGGTACAGTCGAAGTAAATCCGTACAAGAAAAACAATTACTTCCATTTGAGTCTTGTACAAAATTGCACAACACTGGTCAACACAGGTTTTGCCCAAGGAATCAAACTGAAAAAATATTATATATTGCATCTGTTTAACCATTCCTATAAATTTTGGTGCTCCAAGTCAGCTCCAAATGGTTAAAAAGCAACTCAATAAACAGATTAGCAGATATGATTGTCACAAAGGCCGTACACAACTGTACGTGTCAGTACTCAGACATGAGCTACCAAAAAACTTGCTCAATAACAAACCGTTTTGTAACGAGAAACAGGACCAAGAGAAACACCTTCTAAAAGTATTAGAGTTAGCTTGAGTATGCACAAATGCAGGCTTGATGTAGGACAACGTAAATTAATTCATCAAACTCTGGTTATATATGCTTCCACCAGACATGAAAAGAACCCAGGAAGCAACATGACACAACGTGTTAGGTTGTTACGTGACTGAGAGTCCCGCTGGTTGGCAACAAGAATTGAGATTTGAGCAATTCCCATTGAGACTGAACCGCTGCTCATATGAAGTTGTTAAAAACGATTCAAGCTATGTTTGTTTGAGAACCCGATTGATTAAGTGAAGAAACTAAACTTGGGTAAACAAATTGAACCCCTCGTCAACTGGAAATAAATACTTTTTTATGGATCCATCGTTTTTTGTCAAAACTTGGCTCACCATAATTGTTCTAAATCTTAAATTTCTTTATGAAATTATGGAAAGCGGACAGATAGGATCTTCTGTTCCAAATATCAAAGTTGGATCTCACCCACCTTCCTTAAAAACCCTCGCGCTATTCGAAAGCTTATGTTTTGCCTTTCTCCTAGAAAGGTATAGCAATCACTGGAAAAACCAAAGGTATGAAAGTGGTCCCAATGGCCGAATGTCATATAACACTCGACCCCTTTCGACGAACTGAGCATTTTCTGTATGTATGTATGTATGTGTGTATGTGTGTGTGTGTGTATTTGCAACTTTTTTTTCTCACTCACTTTTCTCAGAGATGGCTGGATCGATTTTCCTAAAATTAATTGCAAATGAAAGGTCTAGTTGCGCCATAGGTTGCTATTGAATCTGATTACAAGATTTTTAGTTTAGAGGTTATGTATCAAAATGTAAAAATCACGAAACATCAATATCTCAGAAACCACATAACCGATTTCAATAAAACTGGTTTCAAATGATCGGGCTCTCCCCAGAACCCTAAACTTTTAAATTTCGTTATGATTGAACATATGGTTCAAAAGTTATGTAAAGAAAAGTTATCCTGAGATTGTTCAAACTCACTCACTTTTCTCAGAGATGGCTGAACCGATTTTCACAAAATTAGTGTCAAATGAAAGGTCTAGTTGCCCCATAGGTGCTATTGAATTTCATTGTAATCGGATTGTAACTTTGTCCGTTGTTTAAAAAATGTGAAATCACATAATGAAAGTAAACATATTGACTTTCTCCCAACGATCACTGGCTAATTAAAAGGTAGAAAAGTGATCCAATGGCCGAATGTCATATACTACTCGACTCAGTTCGACGAATCGAGCATTTTCTGCATATATGCATGTATCGGTGAATATGTTTGTGTGTGGGTGTGTACGTGTGTATGTGCACCTTTTTTTTCGCACTCACTTTTCTCAGAGATGGTCTGACCGATTCTTTCTATCTTGGTGTCAAATGAAGGGTCTATTTGCCGCTCAGGTTGCTATTGAATTTCATTGTTATCAAACTTTTAGTTTTGGCGCTGCGTCAGAATGTTAAAATAGCACTAATATCTCAGAAGCTATGAACATAGTTGAATTCAAATTAATGGGCTTTTAAACCCTTAAACAATGAATTTCATAATGTTTAAACATGTGGTTTAAAAGTTATAGAAAGAAACGTAACCCGCAGACTGTTTAAAACTATAGCTATGATCAAAATATGTGGCCTCAACATCATTTAAATTTGATATTGTACTATTTCAATGTTTGCGGCCTTGCACGGGATTGAAGTTGAAATTAAAAATCATTTCTATCATTTCACTTTTTGCCTATCTCTTAGAAAGGTATAGCAATCACTGCAAAAACTAAAGGTATAAAAGTGCTCAAAAGGGCCGAATGTCGTATACTACCCGACTCAGTTCGACGAGCTGAGCTTTTTCTGCATGTGTGTGTATGTGTGTGTGAGAAACGCTCTCCCAATCTCACTCGATTTTCTCAGAGATGGCTGAACCGATTTCAAAGAAATTGATTGCAAATGAAAGGTCTAGTTGCCCTAAAAGACCCTATTGAATTTTATTGTAATCTGATTTCTAGAAGTTATGTATCAAAATGTAAAAATGACGAAACATCAATATCTCAGAAACTACACAACTGTTTGACAAAATTGGTTTCAAATGAACGGGCTACCTAAAAAAACACTTAACTTTTGAATTTTATGAAGATTGAACATGTGGTTCAGAAGTTATGGAAGAAAACGTGTTCTGGAGACTATTTAATCTCACTCATGTTTCTCAAAGATGGCTGGACCGATTTTCATAAAATCAGTGATAAAGTGGAAGGTCTTGTTACCCCATAAGACCCTAACGATTTTTTTTGCAAACGGATTATTACTTTGCCTGTTATGTTTAAAAATGTGAAATCCAGCTATGAAAAGAAGCATATTCCGATGACTACTTGGACTCATTCACTTTTCTCAGAGATGGTTGACCCGATTTCCACAGAATTAGTATCAAACAAAAGGTCTAGCAGCCTTATAACACCCTATTGAATTTTGCTGTAACCGGACTGTAACTTCGTCTGTAATGTATCGAAATGTGAAAATCACGAAACTTCATTATCATAGAAACTACACAACCGATTTGAACAATATTATTATCAGATGAACGGGCTAGTTTAGGGTTAACTGATGAATTATGATTGAACACGTGGTTTCAAAGTTTGGCTGCCCTATACGTTACCTTTTCATTTGATTGTAATCAAACTTAAACAACCTTTATGTTTTAATTTGTAAAACAACGAAAGTCTATTATCTCAAGTATTACACGACTTATTTGAACATTACTAGTGTCATACAAACGAGTCATCTCTCAAACTTACAAATAACAAACTTCATAACAAATTGATATGCTGTTCAAAAGTTCTGGAAAGAAAAGAAATTCAAAGATTATTGAACACTACACCTGCTTTGATCAATATATATGGCCTCAACATGACTTAAATATGGTATCGTACTATTTGAATGTTCCCGGTATCGCTCGTGATTAATTATTCGAAATTAAGAGTCATTTATTTTATTTCGCTATTTCTCAAGCACTAACATTACGTCAAATTACATATTTTATACTTTAATTACAACCCAAAGAGTGAATATACCTTTATTGGATTTAAGCATTCATGTAAATCTATTTTTACAAATAATAAGTTTGAATGAGAAAGGCTGAGTCTGACCGCTAGGTGGATTAATTTAGGTTTTTTTTACATAAAATATATTACACATTGTTCACGTGAACATAGCTCGGCAGAGCAGACCCGGCGAAAGTCATCCGAAATAGTGAAATATCGAGCAAAATCGTTAACGATAACATTGATAATTTCCAAGCTTTTATCGATATTATCGATAATTTTTGCAGACGGTGCGAGGTCGCAAAAGCAAGGATACTGTTTGTTCACTTGTGAATTTTACCGAAGTCTATTCGGCCAGTAGAGAATTGGGAACAATAATTGGCTATTTTGGCCATCGATCCTTTCTGGCACATCCGAGTACACGATGGATTAGCTCATGTGCGGCTCCTTTTCCGATTCTTGGAACCTAGTACCCGAGAGAATCAGACTGGGGAGCGAGCGGGTCTCCATCTTTGCAATTGGGACACGCGTGCCAAGAAGGCAAACCCTTCTATTTTAACTCTTAAAACTTTCTATTCGGGTGAATCATACTACGGAACGAGCGGGTTTTCACCTCTGCAATCGGGACGCCCGATCCAAAAACGCAAAACCCAAATGCAACAAAAATTAATAAGCAGAAAAAAACACAAAAAACTGCTTATCTCGTGTAGTAGCTGTTCTCCTTAACAGGCGTACGGGCGATGCAAATCTAGCAGAATAGTTGTCACAGCAATCATCAATCCGTATGTCAAAGCGGGCAGCTTCGAATGGTCACACAAAGGCTTGTTGACCTTGAACAGGGATTAATTTCACTCAAACCGAAAAACCGAACTGTAACGAACGGAACACAACCGATGGTATCACATGTTCGACACGGCATAATTCTAATAATTATCTTGGTATATAAACTTTCGAATGCACCGCTAGGAACGTTCGGACAATGCCACGAAGGAGCAAAATTACTGGCCGTGGGATTCATACCAAAAAACGTTCAAAAACCGAAGTTTGCATTGTTTTTATTTGGGCCGGAAAAACACAACCCACGGTCCCATCAATCTTACCGGGTGCAGCTTCACACTATGTATATACTAATGTGCCGCTTCTTTTCCAATTCTTGGAACCTTGTATTCGAGAGGAACAGGCGGGTCTCCCTCCTCGTAATCGAGACGCGTGAGCCGAGAACGCTAAACCCAAATGTAAACAAAATCAATGTAGCAAAAGAAAACCATGAAAAAATGCTTGTTTTGTGTTGCCGCTCCACGGTGCTCCCAAATGCATCAAAAGATCTGAGTTCACAATTCGATCCGTTATGACGTACTGAATCTCCGGTCAAAATTTCCAAAATCATCGTCCGGTACATGTTTAAGTGAGGCCCTATCGCGGGTCATAAACATAAAAGGTGATAAAAAAACGACGAAATACTCATTGTAAAACAACTTTTTCAACCACCTTTTTTAAGAAATAACTTCCAAAATCCAAAATCAATTTACAATTGATGGAATAATTTATCTGAAAATCTCACAGTGCGTAGTGGTCTAAGCTCGAAAAATTGTGATCGTTTTAGATTTGACTGTGAAAAGTTAGTTTTAAGTACCCAGTGTCTTCAACAAATTTTTTTCACAAAATAGGTCTTGAAAAAAATTACCGCGTTCTTCTGTCTGCACGTTGGACACGACAAAATAGAGTTTTCTGTAGAACACACTCCTCAAAAAAAGGATTTTTTGTCTATAACTGTTTTCTGTGATTGTCAAAACGATATATATTTCACAAAGTTGCGAGGTAGGCTTAGCTGATGAAATAAAAACATTTTGAAATGGCAAACTTTTATTTAATATGTTTTTCAGTTCTTACGGAACGTTTTCCAGTATAGAAGAAAAAGACGTAGTCCAACGACAAACTGGAAAAAGTACTTCGAAAATGGGAGCAGATTGCACTTTCCATTTGTCATTACGGTTCATTTTTGGGTAAATTATGCAAACTATTTTGTGATTTAAAATTAGTGGAAAAATAGAAGACTTTAATCTGGTTGAAAATTTGAAATGACGTTGACACCAAAGTTGTAAATAATTGCTAGTGTTCGGAAAATAATACATAGAAATTGTAATATATTTATCATTACCTGATTGCCATGTATTTGCGAACCAATTCTGGCACATTTTTTCAATATTTTCAAGAATATCTGCATTTCAATAATAAGACTGAAAAAATGAAAGATTTTCGGAAGAAAAAAGTATGTTCATAACAAACTATTAAAAATTGTTATAAACCTGTTGACCAAACAATGACGTTTATGAATAAGAGTGTTCAACAAAATCGCTTTCAATATTAACAGTTATCACACTGAAGGAATGAAGTTTGTATAGAACTTCATTCAGAATAATGTGTAAAATAAATCTCAATTTGAAGAAAAAATAGTAAAGTGGTATGAAAATTAATCATTGGAAAATTTCGCTATTTATAAAAAATATAATTCAATATACGTCCACTCGAGACAGATAACTGATGCTAATCCAACACAATCCATTCAATGCACGAGATTTAAAAGAACGCTTTCAAATTTCACACAGTGATAAATTCGTACAATCAATCAACCATAATTTAAGCAAAGTGAAAAATAACGTTTCCAGAGTCCCGTCACTGTACACCGGGTACGCCGATGGCCAATGAAACGCCACAACTAAACGGCCAGGCAACAGATCATCACTGCGTTGCCGAATCAAATCATCTTGGTTCCCAAAATGGATCCAAACCGGCGGATCACCCGCGGAAAACGCGATACCAGAACCGACGGCCGGTAATGCAAACGACGGCAGCGACGCTCGCGGCGCTGCCACGGTGTGCCTCATCTTCGTCCTGTTCCAGCTTCGAGGACGACTGGTGCATCAACCAGTTACTTCCGGTGCCCAGAAAGTGAGTTTCTATTCTATCGACCGTACCCCGGTCTTATTTCCGCTGAGAACTAGCTGACATATTTGATAAAGTCGCTACGTGACGATGAAGAGCAAACATGTGTCATAAAGAATAGAGTTTGTGTAATATCTTTGCAGCAGTGAGTGGAATTGACGAAAACCAATTTAGGTAACGAGTTGTGGGTGATACACATATGTATTGAAAATTGTCTACTAATTCACTTACTTTCCATCCAAGTCCTAAGGTAATTTTGAAAAGCTGTGAATAATGTATGGTGTAAGAGACTCTGAACGGCAAAATCGATTAATCAATCATCCTACCCCAAAATATTGTGACTGGACGGTAGTTTTGAGTTCATTCCCTCACACTAGAAGAGTGGAACCTAAGTGTGTGTCCTAATTGAATTCTTCCAAACTTTACGATGGAATACTTTCCACCTATGGAGCCTTTCCCCTTCAATCCTTTCGTTATCTTACCGTGCATAATCCTAATAAAGCGGTGTGCTTCAACCTTTTTTCTCTCCTGTCTGTACAATCGAGCGGATGATCCAATCAATTTGAGTGGGACACCCGAAAAGCGCGTGACGATGGGGAACGACATGATCCGGAACGCTCGTCCTTTTTATCGTACCTGATTTCTGATTTAAAACGACAAAGGCTGTCATCAGAAGTCACTGTCGGGAATTTTGGCAGTAAAGAGTTTAATCTTCCCTACAGCACATGGCACGTGTGTACGTGCAAAATTGGCTTACGGAGAATGTGGCTGAAAATTTCAATTCGATCCGAAGCATGTTCATTGTAGGTACTTGAATTTAACTTATGGAATACGGAAAAGAGAACGGGATCAGGTTACTTCAAATTGATCCAAAGCATCGTTGTCGTCAAGTTGGGATTTTTAAGAAATGCTTATGCCAAATCATCCGCTGAAAACTGTAGAGCATTTCCACGTAATAAAATAATCGGATCTGACGGGACTGTCTCTGGTGGTAATAACATCAGTCTGATATGTTAGCTAAGTAACTTTAAAAAGATTCAACTTTATAATTTCGTATCCGCCGTTCGAGTAGAAATTTGTCAAAATTTTAAGTCTCAAACACAGGTTATTTTCAATATTTTTATTTAAAAATAAAAGCTTACAATAGACTAGAACTTATTACCGGAGAAATTAGATTTTTTCATAGACTCCCGAATTCAGGGAAATATATGTTCAAATCCCGAAATCTTTAGAAATATTTTCTACAATGCAAATTATCAGAAAATCGATTAAAAATTACAAACTCTTTAAAAGTGTGCACTTTTATGCAGTATTAAGTTACATTTTATAGCCATGTGCTTATGAATGACTTACAATCACCTCTTATTCCTCGGTTCGTAATCTTATGTAAACGAACCCGGTCGAGAACCATCTCTCTCACTCTTTGTCTTTGTCTGATTGTAAACTAACAGCACTTTTGATTAGATGTTTTGGAAGGCTTGTACGTGAATAAAAATAGGTAACAGTTTGTCACCGCCATAATCGACGAGTCATGAAAAATCATATTGAAGAAGGTAAAAAATTGTTTCTCATCCAGCAGCCCTAAATAATGTTTTATAGCAGTTATAGTAAACGTCTGGCAGTACTTCAGAAAGCATTTTCTCGGTCTTTCTGCTATAAATCTGAATTGAATAAATCGCTGCTTTATTTTGCTTTTTTTACTTCCTGGGACATGAACTTTTCATTTCCCGGATCCCGGGAAGGTGTAAACCGAGAGAGAGTGGATGCTTCAGATCTCAATTATATATACAATTCAATTATATATGCAATAACAACAATTTGAAATTCAAGATGGAAACTTCCGGTTTCCGGGAAACAACCAAAAATGTTCATATACCATCTAACATGGATATTTCCAAAACCGTGATGATACCCAGAGGACGAAAATCTGCCCGAAGATATAATTTTAAAATAAACAAGAGACGTAGCTCTACGTCAAAAATGTAAAATAAAAAACGAAAAGGCAAAAATAAGAATTTCAAATGCTAAGAGGTCGGTCAGTTTTCTTTACATTTCCTTCGTTCTTGCAGCATCGATTGGCAAATCATTTATGCATTCACCCAAATGCAGAAAATTGTAATTTGATTATTTAAACTATTGTACTATTGAAAATTGTCAAGCCTTGTTGAAACACAAATGTTGTTGCTAAATGCTTACTTTCCCTAGCACGGCTGACAGAATTATGTACCTAGTAAACCAGGAATGTACTAATTGGGCTATATAAGAGCCTGCTTCTGCTGAACCCATTCCCGGCGGGCCGTATGGCATCACCTGACATCTAAATTTTTACTGTAGCTTAAATTATACTTGCAGTTTTGAACAACGAAACTATTCAATACGGTTAGAGAAAAGATTGATCTACAATATGCAATACAGTTTGTGTCAATTGTGCATGTAGTTGCTAAGTAATACGAATAAGAGATCGCATTCCAGGTTAAAACTAATTTCTCTCTGCCGGATTGGGTTAAATCAATCATATTACTAGCGGACCACTTACTAAGACGATCCTAACTAAGTAGCAGCAGCATTAGCAGCGGATAGCAGCAGCAGTGGCAGCGGATAGCAGCAGCAGTGGCAGCGGATAGCAGCAGTACTAGCTTTTGCGGGTATCAGCAGCGATAGCGGCCTTTTGAGAACAAATTAAATACTTACGTAAAGAGTAAACATTTTCTCGAGTAAATATTCTTTCGTGCTTTCAAAGGACACTAAAACGCATAATCAAGCCTTGAAAATTATCGTGCCTTGATTATGCAAACAACTGTAATATTAAAAATGATCAAGCCTGCAAATTTCAACTGATCTGATTGATCGTTTAATGCTCGCTTTCCCCAATAGAATATTATACTTAGTTAACCGGAAGGGCACTCTTTAAACTATACAGGAATCTGCTTCTGCTCAAACAAATCAGTTTACTAGAGAGTGGCCACTGAGACGATCCTAACTAAGTAGCAGCGGCTTGCAGCAGTAGCGGTAGCGGATTATAGCGGTATAATCGATGATTGTTGCAAGAGGTTGATTTACTGCGAACTGGATCGACAAGCAGCAAGTAGAACTAGCGGATGGACCAGCAAAGTAAACAGCAACTTTCACAGCGATAGATTTTGGTTCTCCCTTCTGGGTCGTAATCACCGTCGACCTAATCAGGCATGTCCCCGGTTCCGAAAAACTAAAACCAATTATCCTTTAAAAGACGACTACATATTTTCAATTGAAGTAGTGGAAACGAGATTTCCACTTCTAAGTACCGTCAGCAGAGGTGAATTGTGCCAGTGGGGGTGAGATTGAGCCATTGAACCCGTGGCTTGTCAGCCATTTCTTCCGGTTCAGAAGACTAGTCTTTCTTAGTTAAGTATTCAAGGAAATTTATTCAAGAAAGATTGGTCTTGTGATCGCCTTGAGATGGCCGACACACAATGGGTTCGTATGGCACAATCTCACCCCCACTGGCACAATCTCACCCCGGCTTACGGTACTACAGTAATCGTGAATTTACCATCATGAGACGGGATGGCTTTTTACTGCTAAAAAAAATAAACTCTTCAACTATTTTTTTTTAATTTTTGAAATATGCTTTTTGCACCAAGTGAAAATATTACAATTTTTTATCTTCCTGGAATTCTTCTGCGCCGCTATAATGCTAATTTCCTTGCAAAACTTCTTGTCGTCTGCGTAAATAAGCATTTTTAGAAATACGAAAAAAATGTCTTTTATGATAAACGTAATGAGAAGTAGTCTCAAATAAGAGCCCTGGGCCACCCCGATGTGATTGAAACACATTTTGACAGACCACACTCTTCAAGGTAACTATTTGAATAGTAAATCTGATAGATAGAGCTGGTGTACCTCAAGGAAGTATCTTGGTCCCAGTCTTATATAATATTTTGCTTCTGATCTTCCTGATTTACCACCAGGATGTGAGAAATCTCTGTTTGTGATAATACAAGCATTTCTGTAGAAGGAAAAAACCTTCGTGTTTTATGCAGTAGGCTGCAAAAAAGTCTAGATATATTTTCTTCATATTTGCAGAAATGTAAGATTTCTCCTAATGGTGCAATCTTAAATTGGTCTGACTAAGTCAAATATTTAGGGCTAATTGATGATAAAAAATCTTACCTTCAAGGAGCACATTAAGAATATCCAAACAAAGTGCAATAAATATATAAAATGTTTGTATCCTCTTGTCAACAGAAATTCTAGACTTTGTCTCAAGAATAAACTGTTGATTTACAAACAAATATTTAGACCAGCAATGTTATATGCAGTTCCCATCTGGACAAGTTGTTGTACAACCAGAAAGAAGATGCTCCAAAGGATTCAGAATAAACTTCTGAAAATGATATTGAAGCGTCCTCACTGGTTTAGCACGAATGAACTACACAGGATTACTAATGTGGAAACATTAAAAAATATGTCAAACCAAATTATCAATAACTTCCGACAAAAATCATTGCAATCCTCAATTACAACGATTAGCTCACTTTATAGTCAGTAAGGTAGGTGTAAGATTAGATTATGGTTTAGTTTTAAATTCATTTTTTTTCTTGACAAGTAGGTTTACAATTTTTGTACAATTATAAACATTTAACTGCGGAAGCAATTACAATCTTTTAATCAAATAAAAATTAAAATATATGTAATAGTGTAGATATGTCACCGTTTGTGGCAGAACACACAGTATAAATTCTAAATGAATATTACTAAATAATTAATTCATCACAAAACATCTCCTCCTATAAAAAAAATAGTCGCAGGGGACAAAAATACAGTGCTTGAAGTCATTTCACGCAGAAGATGCATACAGTACGAACCCAATAAATAAATAAAAAGCCATCTCTATAATTTGGTAACAGCGGCGGGATTACTCAACTTGTTACAATGCAATGAAATTTACTAAAAATGTAAAATAGATTTAAAAAAAACTAAAACTCTTCGCTTTCCGATTCCCAACTAGAATTGAATGCGAATGAATGAGAAGCCTGAGTGAAAGTAAGTCCAGAATACGGTAGAGCATTTCAAATGGATTTCTAGCTAAGGTCAGGTTTTACCGACAAAAACCATTACAGATGAAAGCTAACAATTGTTTTATGAACAATTTTCTTCAGCAGAAAGAATGCATACGAAACAGAGTGTTTCGATAAAACTAACAAATCAGTCCTAAGACGAGAAAAATTATTTTATATTTGTTCTCAAATTAACGAAGGGTATGTGAAACAGAAAACAAAAATTTCAGCGAGTGAAGTCTGACTATCACATGCATTGTGGCTCTTGGTTGAATATAAAAACACATACAATTGTAATTCATTTTGTTGCCTTTGGGTTGTTATTTTTTCTATTGATCGGTCATAAGATAAAGTAAATACCGTAAACTGGGGTGTAATATATCCTAAATGTTTTAGGAATACAAAATTGTTTGATATTTTTAAAATGAGTACTGGCATGCATTGAGTAAGATCTAGTCACTACTTGAAAAATTTAGCAACAATTCTGCTGTTTCCAAAAATGCTCTAAAGCTTTTGCATAAGCCATCATTCCGGGGTGACTTCGATCACTTCATTGTTTTAATGAATTTGGAGTGAAACTTTGCTGCTGTAACAAATTTGAACAACTCGACAACTTAAATGAGTTCATTGATATGAGAAGCAATTTGGGGGCTATCGCATTCCACATGAACAGATCATATTAGCGAATGTTCAAGATTCATACAAAATTTTTAGAACATGAATAAACGATTGTCCATGAAGATAGTATCTAAAATCACCATAAACTAGTCCACGTGGAATATGACTCATAAAAGTGGCATGTTATACGACGTCTTAGGTGGTCGTTAAGAAGAAAACATACATAATACAGTGTTGACTCAACATTGGCTTTGAGGAAAAAATTGCAAAAATAATAATAAAAATCGTTGTCTTAATATTTCTTTACCTTGAGAACTAATCTGGGAACCGAAAAGGCAAACCAGAACATTCGCCATGACGGACGAAAACATGCGTGTAGGTACATTTTTGAGTTCTTTAGTTACCTCTTCAGTTTTCGCAACAAAATTGTGGGAGTAGATCTTACGCTCTAGGTTTTCCCAGAAATTTCCGATGGGACGCAGCTGGGGGACGCTGGGCGGGCGTCGATATTCAGCCGCTCCATCTCCTCCAACGATCATCGCCGACGCCAGAACTGACCAGAACATCGCGTCTTCGCTTTAATTGTATTTTTTGATAAACGACGCAACTTTCGGCAGGCATTTCGTACTATAAATTTCCTCGTTCACGACCAGTCTGGAGCGAAAAAAGGGCGGCTTTTAACATTCCCTTATCGCCGATTGTCAGCCACAGCAGCACTTTCTTGGGGAACTTGGTATGTGAAATGAACTTCACCTCGGAGATCACTTCCTTCGTGGGTGAAATAAAATACGAAGTACCCTGCCAGTCGATGCTATTCCGGGTGAGATAAGTTTCGCCGTCCATGACCACCACCACATCGTGATTCGCTGGGGAAATCGAATTGATCTTATTCAGCCGCTGCATCATTACCTGCAGCTCCGAGGCCAGTGGACGAGACTACCGATTCCTGACAAATATGTCCGTGTTCGCCAGGTACTTTTTCACTGTTTGGCCGCTTGCACCCACCTTCCGGCCAAGTACACGCAGCGACATAGTCACTTTTCCCTAGGTCTTCCTCTTCAGCATCCTTTGAAGCATCTCATCGCTCAGGTTCATCGGCCGTTCGGAACCGGGCTTTCTTTCGATGCTTTGATTGTTGTCCAAACGTGCCAAGATATGGGTGTCGAAACGGGCATATCCGGCGTCCACAAAGTGCCGCACGAGCGCACACTTCTGAGCGGAGTAGCTTCACTGTTTTCGCCATCACTCTTAAGGTGCCGCCACACAGACCCTAATTCCCTTAGTTTCTAAGTCATAGTTGATTGTAAAAAGCATTTTTTTCATCATAACGCGGGATTGTACTGTCAAAAGCTATAACATAGAGACCCTGAACTACTCCGTCATGCCCGAATAGTTCATAGCCTACTATTCAGTGATGAAAAAATGCTTTTTACAATCAACTAAGACTTAGAAACTAAGGGAATTAGCGTCCGTGTGGCGGCATTTCTACTCTGGTTTTGATACTGTATGGGTAGATTCGTCAGTGCATGTGAAGCTTAACCCTGAAAAATCGTCAATTTTTGTCCATTTTTTTAATTCAAACGTTATTTAAAATGTCCAGATTTCCTGCTGGCAACGTACCTTCAATAGGTAGAAGTTATTTCCAGCCTTTCATATAAGCATTCAGCAACCAAAAATTATATAAAATGAAAAATTTTTATTTTATTGATTGATTTTAATTCATTGTATAGGTGAAACAAAAATTCCTTCGAGAATGGCTAAATTTTGGACAAAGACGGTTTGTTGGTAAACTTAGGGTTGCCACCTGATAGGAATATCTAACCCGAAGATTTGGGAGGGGGTCTTGTGTGTGCATTTAGGCCCGGATTTAAGGAGGGAGCAAAGAGAGCAAATGCCCCGGGCCTTCCGACATTAGGGCCTCCTCTAGACCTGGGCCAGATGTGAAGACAGAGTGGAGACCTTTTTTCGCTCGTCACCTT
Source organism: Wyeomyia smithii (assembly GCF_029784165.1). Taxonomy (NCBI): domain Eukaryota; kingdom Metazoa; phylum Arthropoda; class Insecta; order Diptera; family Culicidae; genus Wyeomyia; species Wyeomyia smithii. The sequence continues at coordinate 40,609,214 of NC_073694.1, forward strand.
CCAGCGAAGTGTGGATTATTTCAAATTTTAAAAATTTCCTGCCTCTAAATTTTTTTAGAAAATAGGGCCCCACGAAAATATCTGCCCCGGGCTCCCTTGCATCTCAATACGGCCCTGTGTGCATCGACATGCTTGTTGTGATTTATTTTCACCAAATGATCTACAACATTTACTTACTTTATTTATTTTAGCAATTCTTAACAGCCGATCGAATTCGGCGATTTTGGTGACAATTGGGTCCTAAAGCTATACCAGTTTTTATATATCGTGTGATAAAGCGTTTTCTGAGCAAAACGTGATTTTTATAAAATGTTTATCGTTTTCCTTCGATTTTTAAATGAAGATTAAAAAACAGCTCGAAAGGTCTTAAATGGCATTTCGCCCATGTACGGTATATGGGAGAACTGTCATTTAAGGCATTTCGAGCAGTTTTTTATTCTTCTTTTAAAAAAAAACGAAGGAAAACGATAAACATTTTTCAAAAATCACGTTTTGCTCAGAAAAATTGCACTCTTTCAGTTAATGTATAAAAATCAGAAAAGCGGGAAAAACTTTAGGACCCAATTTCAATAAAATATTTAAACGACAAAGATTCACCGTAAATTTGACAGCCTTAAAATCTCTTAGGGAGAAATTCTCAAAATCAATGCCGAAATTACATAGGACTTGAAAATAAATTGGTCAATTTATGACTCCAGAGCGAGTTGAAAATAATTTCGCTGGCTCAGAGAAATTTCGCTTTCACCCAGAGACCCGGAAATTACATCCCAGACCCAGAGATCACTTCCCAAACCCGGAGACTTTGGGTGAAACCCGGAGAGGTGGTAACCCTAGGTAAAGTCCTAAACAATATCATAGCGAGTGCTCTGCTTTAATCCTGATGAGACATCGAAAGCTTCCAATAATCGTTAATTTTTATTTGTTCATCGCCCCAACTTGATTTTTCATAGTAATCAATTGTTTTTAAAATTTTTATTTTTATTTTTTTTTATTTAAGTGGTTTGTTTGTCTTTGAGCCTATAGCTCTTAGAGACTTACTAAACATAAACAAACATATTTATAGATGTAGAAAAAATAAACAAACATATTTAATTCACGTTAGAGTACAAGGAACATTAAAGACTTTTTTTAAACTTGACAAAACTTTTCACAAAACTTCAAAAGAGCATTTATTTATTGGACTGTTCAATAAAAAGCAAATTTTTTAACTTAGATTTAAAACTATTCTCTCGAAGCAATTTTAGTTCTGGCTGGAGTCTGTTATACAGATCGGTTGCCCTGTTGACTGCACAATAACTCTTTATCTCTTACCCCAGTACTGTGCCTGTGGATTAAATTTTTCACACTAGAAACTCAATTGTTGATTTGACAGGACGATTATGACGACCATAACTTTAGCGACGTAGCGCTCTTAAATTTGAGGCCACTGACTCCGATTTCCGGCAGTAAATTTTAACAATCTCGACTCGTTGTTGGATCGTGTTTTTTTCCATTATGAAATGGCAAACTTTACTGAAGATAAATGTCCAGAGAGCGGGAACAATATGGCATTGTTTGTTGTCTCTATCGGTCTATTCCTATTGAAAAACCCTTTAATTCCTATTTATAGTAATCCTGATGGATATGCTTAGTTGCATCACTCTCAACTATTCTTTCAACTACAAATATTTTTGAAAGTTCGCTCGTAAAACTGCCTTACATGAATTTTATTTTCAAATAGGTTATCTCACTTAGGATGTGGCGCTGCGATGTAATCAACTTTGAAAACTGTAACAACATACCCATTATAATAAATTTTATCAGCAGGCAAATATTTACATCCTTTACCTTGCATATTAAATCGGCAATATATAAAATTTTCCGCAATGGCTCCCCTCACGTTATTTCGCGGCGGTCGGTTAACTAGCGATCAGCACTGAAAAACTGCACAATATATTGCGTTGGTTTTGTCATAACGAAGCACTTTTCGTGCTGAGCGTGGAATCGATTTTCCCATGCACGACGCTATTAGTGCGCAAATTTAATACTGTATTTCCACCCGAGCCTTGAGGGCCATTGTTAACATTTGCTCTTCCAGCAAACTCAGTTTAATACCTAGAAACAACGATAATTCACTTTTCTATGTTGCCCGGAAGTGCTTCTGATTGCCTAAAAAGCCTCCCAGGAAAATTTACAATTCATCGCAACTCACGTATGATTCCGCTGCTTCCCCCGTTGCGTATTCGGGGGAAAAGAACATTTTTCCAAAAATTTAAATTCCGAATTTTAATGAATTTGGGGAATCATTTTATTGAGGGTGGCGCGCGATTTTCCCGGAACGCAAGCATAAATTCGTTATGAGAAACACACACTGGCTATAAAAAAGGAAGGCTCACACTGATTGCACTTATTTTCTTGTTTTTATTTATGCAGAATCTTCGTCAACCGCTCTTTACATCTGGAGAACATCAAATTCTATGGCTTCGACATGGATTACACGATTGCCGAGTACAAATCGCCTCAGTACGAGCAGCTGGGATTCGACCTGGTCAAAGAGCGCCTCGTCAATCTGGGCTACCCGGTGGAAATACTCCAGTTCGAGTACGATCCGTCATTCCCGGTGCGAGGCCTGTGGTTCGATACCTTGTACGGGAACCTGCTGAAGGTGGACTCGTACGGAAACATTCTGGTGTGCGTGCATGGATTTGAATTCTTGAAACAGTAAGTTTTTTCTTAAATAGAGAGTGGAACCAATTTTAAAGTGAACTTTCCTTTGCAGTTCCCAGGTGTACGAACTGTACCCGAACAAGTTTCTGCAGCTTGACGAAAGCCGAGTGTACGTGTTGAACACCCTGTTTAATCTCCCGGAAACCTATCTGCTAGCGTGTCTGGTGGACTTCTTCACTAACTCACCACAGTATGCTGAACAGGCAGACAAAACTGGTGTCGAATACGGTGAACTGTTCATGTCGTTCCGGTCGATCTTCCAGGATGTGCGTGGAGCGGTCGATTGGGTGCACATCTATGGGGACCTGAAGAAGAAGACATTGGAAGTAAGTTACTATAGTATATAAGTTTTTGTTTAAGAATTTTAATTAACTCTCTTGATTCCACAGAATCTCGACGAATACGTCAAAAAGGATGACCGTCTGCCGATGGTTCTGTCCAGGTTGCGCGATTCTGGTGCCAAACTCTTTCTGCTGACCAACAGCGACTATACCTTCACCAACCGTATCATGACCTTCCTGTTCGATTTTCCCTATGGAGCCAAACCGGAAGAACCGCACCGTGACTGGAAGACGTACTTTGAAACCATCGTTGTGGACGCTCGAAAGCCCCTGTTCTTCGGGGAAGGCACTATCCTGCGCCAGGTAGACACAACCACAGGGGCGCTACGCGTAGGAACCCACATGGGGCCACTGCAGGCGAATCAGGTTTACTCGGGTGGTTCGTGCGATGTCTTCACCAAGCTGATCGGCGCCAAAGGTAAAGATGTGCTCTACGTGGGAGACCACATTTTCGGAGACATTCTCAAGAGTAAGAAGATTCGCGGCTGGCGTACCTTCCTGATCGTGCCGGAGCTGGTGCAGGAGCTGCACGTGTGGACCGACAAGTGTCAACTGTTTGCCGAACTTCAGCAGCTGGACGTGAAGCTTGGCGATCTATACAAAAATCTGGACTCCAGTGCCAAAGAGAAACCGGATATTTCCTCGGTGCGGACCGCCATTCGGGATGTCACGCACAAAATGGATCTGGCCTACGGTATGATGGGATCGCTGTTCCGGTCCGGTTCGCGACAAACGTTCTTCTCCGGACAGGTTGGAGGATTTTTCTCCCGAATTTATTCGGGATTTATTCACTTTTGTACTGTAATTTTAATTCGTTTTTAGGTTGTAAGATATGCAGACCTCTACGCGGCGACCATTCTTAACCTGATGTACTATCCCTTCTCGTACATGTTCCGAGCACCGGCGATGCTGCTTCCGCACGAATCAACGGTGGCTCACGAGCAGCGATTCACCCTCGAAGCTCCAATGATTCAACGAACACGGTCTAGAAATCTCGGAACGCCGAACGCCGAGCATCCTCCGGAGGATGTATCGAAAGAAATCTGCGTGAGTATCAATAACCCCGAATGTGTAAGAAAAACGTTTCTAAACGTTCGTTTTCTTCTCCCAGGCCATCATCGAAAAAGACCCTTCCGCTGGCCTGCTAACCGCCACTAGCGGCAACGTTTCCGTGCCACACACCCGGCCGGAAACACCCCGCTCGGTGACGCATACCCACGATGAAGATTACTCCGATGAGGATAGCGACGACCAGAAGCGGGAAGCCCGAGCTGCTGCAGCAGCTGCAGCTGCCGGCGCAAATGCCACTAATCACAGCTCCGTTGAGGATCAAAAATAGACTAAACTTTGGGGAAATAATTGTCTTAAGCTTTCGTTTGTGCTGTTCATCACAAAAAAACAATCGGTGACCGGTTTGTGTAATTATTGTGTAATCTTTTGACAAAAAATCTATTTATTTTCTGAAAATATGGCCTCTCAAGTGTAAGCTTTTAGTATCTCGAAAAAATTTAATCTCTACCAAACCAAACTCAAAATCAATTATATCAATTAGAACACGGCACGTTCCGTGCAAACCAGCAGCAATAATCAAGTTGTCCAAGTTCCAAATTTTCCACATATCCGTACGTTGTTTATTATTCCGATCTCGGGGAGTAGTCGTGAATTGCTTTTATCCACTTGTTAACGTATTTTACAACCGTACCACGCGTTCCCCCGAGATCTCCCGTAAATGCGCCGCCGCGTGTTTGTGTGTGTATGTGTTCTAGTTAATTACTGCAGTTCGTGCACGCCTACACCGGGTGAGGCTAATTCATTCAGTACCTGCAGACACTAGTTCTAGTATTTCATTTTTTTGCCATACTAAACTTTTCCGACGATAAAAAACGATAGCACCCTGTCGCATAGAAACCGAATCTTACAGATCAGATTAACGTCAATGAGTGGCGAAACTACATAGTGGATTGCATTTTGCAGAACTGATCGAATGCAATCGTACCGAGCGGCATTGTAAAACTATAAATGAAACGAACGTCAAACAGGGATTTCCAATTTCATAGAAAGAGTAGGTTTACGGAAACAATAGTTCCCAGAAAAAAAAACATAGCAACTGCAAGCATTATATAGCAAGGTTTGAAGAGTAGAATTTACTAGAATCTACATCAATCGCCTACAGCAATTATAAAATTGTGTAGACATGTTAAGTATTTGCGATTTGCCTTTACTAAACCTTTCTAACATCGCGTATGCAGTAGTTAACGAAAATAGAAATTCGTACAATTTGTGTGTTATGTATATATACGTGCATTCTGCTAGATGAAGCAACAGAAAAACTGAACAATATATATTAGACAAAATCAGTAGAGCAAACGTTATTGAGTTCCAGAGGCTACATTCTGATTTGCGGTAGAACAAAAGAAAGCTTGCTTGTGAATGATTTAGTAAGATTCTTTTTTAATCATATTTAATTTGTTTTCTCTACCTACCAAATAAATTGTTTGACAAAATTGGACTAGATTCTAAGGTAAAAAATACGTATCAAATAACATTACCGAGTCATTGTACATTAGAGTTAAAATACCAGTCAACCACGCTGCCAGAGGAAAATTTATAGAGCACCAAACATGAAACAACAATTCAGTTAGATGACCTCTGCATAGAACATATAGAAACTAACCGGGAATAGGATTACCCAAGAATGCATTTCTGTTGAAACGCTTCTAAATTGTTTTAGAAGAACTAATGCTCAACCAAAATAATTACATTAATCGAGCTACGATTGAAACTTCTCTCGTACGAAGGTAAATACCAATGTGAAACCAAATTATGTTTGTAATTTGATTCAGGCCACATTTTCGCTGTTCTTCTGAATGTTAATGCCTTACTTTTCACTCATGAGACAGTTCCGCGAAATGAATCGGATTATCATTGTTGGGTTCGGCATTTATGGCTATACACTCGTTATGATGAACGTAGTTTTGCAAATACAAAAAATGATCAAACAAAATTTTACGATGAGGTAATATACCCACCCTGCATAATCTCATCCACAAACTCAATAACATATTGGTAATTCCAAGTGCAATCACGAAGCGTTGTTCCCGGAACTTACTCATTAACTGGCAGTGGGTTGCACAATTTCGGCTGACCGGAAAGGTCATACGTCGAATCGGATTACATCACCTTGGTTTTGCCCTGTTTGCGTTCCTAAGCCAAATTGCAAACCGGTTGAATGTGTCTCTCAATTGTCTCAAGAGTAACTTACAGCTCAATAGTTCATTGGCAAAGATATCATTGCCCATAAACGTTATATTCTGATTGAACTACTTCATTTATCCAAAAGAATATTTACACTAGATCGTACCCCGCTTTTGCTAATTTTTTCTTATTTTTAATTTAAATTTTACTTCATTAGTTCAGAGCAGCTGGTCAACAAAACGCAAAAGTACACTCCAAAAGAGTTCGCATAGTAATTGCTCGCCGATTTCGTTGCTTCAATGTTCACGAGAAAATCCATTTAAGTCTCTGGAAAAAAGTTAGTGACTAGGGATACAAAAATTCACAGGAATGGCTGAACAGCTATAATCTTTCATTTTTTTTCGGTTCGAGCTTTTTGAGTGCTCCTGTGTTGACCACTGTAATTTATCAGTTTTCGACAGTTTAAACCGCTGTTTTGTTTCAAAACACCATCCTCCTCCATCCCACCATACCTTCCTACAGTCAGTCTCACTAAGTTCATTCGAAAAAATTACGAAAAGACAAACCGAGTTTTTAAATTTAATCGCAAAAAGTTGCTCCTCTAGTTCATTTATCGGTGGGTCTCGTCAATAATTGGTTTTCGTCAATGAGATAAACTCTTTTCTAGAGTCATTTTTCTTGAGGCTGAATGCATCATCAACTCTTTCCCCAAGGAGAGAAATCAATTCCTGAAATCGAAGGAACTCAGAAGCTTGAAGCAATTGCCGGAATCAGTAGCTTATGAAAGGTTACGTAGAGCCCGCGTTCAACGAAGAGAAGGAATTAAGCGCTGGCTATTAGAGTTTTGAATACGTTGACTGAAATTGCGCAGACAACTGATGCTGAAAAGAAGAAGTTCTAAGGCTTGTTGGTTTCCTTGCTGAAAAGTGTTTTGCGATCATCTGCGTGAGAAAAAACGACCAAGGAAATGTGGATTAAAAACACCTTCGCAAAGAAGTCCTTCGGAACTCTGAACCTGTCGCGGTAGCAGTCGAATCGTCTGAACCTACGGGACGGAAATTCCATGAAGGTCTACTGGCTAATGTTTGAGGGCCTAATCCACCGAATGAGAACTGCTGGGACAGAGGTCGAGACACCTGACTTGGCCATTCCGCAATTCAAATTGCATCGGGCACTGCACTGCAGAATATTCTTGAGGAAGAGGTGAGTTTGGAGGTCATCAAGTAATCGCTGAAAAACTGACGAGATCCGACTGCATTTTCCGGTGAGAAGAAATGCAACTCAAAGAAATTTCCAGACAAATACCTAACTGTGGCAGGCGACGCCAATTAAAGAAGGATTATCGAGTGAAAGGTGGTGAGGGGAATTCGGCTGAAGATAAAAATACTGACCACGGACACCATCACCGTAAGACGCAACAAGAGCATGCTGATAAATAAGAAGAACATATCCCGGAGCTTCGTGACCACTTGATAAGAGAAGAGGAAACAATGCTCTGAACCGTTCAACGGCACCCGTTCGGGAGCGATAGCGAGAATCCACCGGGTATATGCTCGTGACGTGAAATATAACGAAACCTGTTTTCCGTATGAGCAACGCTGGTCGTTGTACCATACGAGCAAGAGAGAGATGTTCAAGATAAGACACCGAGGTTACCTGAGAGTGCTGGGGGAGTGCAGACTCCGCGGTAAGTTCATTTTGTCTCGTTGCCATTTCATATGTCCATCTCGCAAATGTGCTGAAAAAAATTTACCTGACACTTAACCACGTGGAACGAGAACCAAAACAAACCAGTTTTGACACATACGTGTGAATGTGTTGGTAACTGAGAACTGGCAGCACAGTACTAGCCGGCTGCAACGTGCTTTTTAATCGTTCCCATAATTAGTGATTTTTCAGTGTTTTTGGTGTTAAAATTCGATAAAATTATGTAGGTTTTCTCTAGTTCGGGTCGCGCCGCGTGTGAAATGTGCAAAGTTCATCCAAAACAAGCTGTCTTACAAGCGAAAATTGTATTCTAAGATGTGTTTCTTTCGGCTTGCCGGAATGTTTTCTACTTTTTTTCTCGTTTCCTTGGTGACGGTTCGTGTGAGGTGCTGGTGCGAAAGCCAGAGTGAGAAACTAAAAGTGAAATATTTTGGCTAAAAAAACCGTTTTATATATTGAAGGAAATGTGTTCCACAAGTGGTCGGCGTGCGACCAGACCGAACCAAGCACCATTTTTTTTTTAAATTGAGTTTTTAACACCAGTGGATGTTAAATTTGATAATCTATCTTTCATGATAAAACGAAATCATTTGAACAGTTTATAATGGTATTATAACCAATTTTCTTTGCAACAGTTTGCAGGAAACATACGGGGTGGTTAAACTTTGATCGCCGATTACTCGATATAAAGTTTTTGGCGCTTGGTTCGGTCTGGTCGCATGCCGACCAAGTGTTTCTCGTCTTGAAAAATAGTATCCCCAGCTAAACATCTGAAAACCAAAAGCTAAGTGTTCCTTTTTTCATTCAATGTGGCTTACTCATATTCGTCTTGTCATTTCTCATCCCAATATGAAAATATTTCAACTAAACGGAATCTTATTGGATTTTTTTTTTTTGCTATATCAGTAATACCGAATTTTGCCATAAATCATCAATCATGTTGACTCGCACAAGACAAATAATTAGTACATGCAACTTAGTCGAAGTATATCAGTTGAACATTCTACATAACTTTTGAAGCATCAGCTTTACTGTGAAGAATTGAAGTATAGTGCGCGTTCTGCCAAAACGTGAAGTTTTAGTAATAGGGCTGTTTCCCGCGGAATAGTAGTAGTTCAATTAGTGAAACCGCAAAGTTCCAGTTCCCCCAATGTCCAGGAGAGTGAAGAGGAAAATTAACGGACCGCTCTCGACATGATAAGTATCGATACGTTTTCGAAGTTTTTATCTGTTTTGAAGTCACTTGAACCAGCCACAAAACTCATCGACCGAAAAGTTGAATTAGATACGCTCGCAGCGCCACCGCAGTTCACTGGCGGGTAAACGAATTAGCTGCCATGAAATAGTCGAGCAGATTTGAATATAATACTGATATCGAGGAATTTTTTTCATTCCATACTCAACGAGATGGTTAGATACATAGCAGGAGGAGGGGAGGAACAAAAGTTGGTAAGATCGTTCTAAATTATATTAGAAACATTGAAGTTCATATGACCAAATAATATTAAATACGAGGGACTGAACAGATGACAGTGGTGTTAAAACATGACTGTGCAGCTCTTCACGCCGTGGAGTGGATGATGACCGTTTTGGTGTAGAGGCTTGCAATGTTTCAGATGACGATGGCAATGTTTCAGATGGTGATGGCATTGCCGGAGTTGGAAGTGAACGAGGTTTAGGTGAAGTACAGGCTTCAAGCAATATCTCCAAAGGTAGTTTCTTGTTCAAATTATTAGCTTACTGATTTGAGACTGAATCAGCTACGGTTCGACTTCGCAACTGATTAATGTGTGAATGCAGCATTCGACGGTCTTCCACCCACACATTGTACATAACATCACCCAGGCGTTGTAATACATTACCAGGAGCCCACTTCCAACTGTTTCGTGTGTATACTTTGGCATAAACTAGATCGTCTTTGCTGAAAACCCTTGTTTGTTTGCCTGGCTCTGCAACTGAATCTGGCTCATGAATAGCTGGCGGACGGAGCAACTCGAGACACGTTCTGATTTGCCGACCAAACATAACCTCAGACGGGGATTTATTTTCTGGCAAGGAGCGGCTAGGCGTACTTCGGTACGTAAACAAGAGAATGTCCAAGGCTTCTTCGATGGTTCCTCTTCCCTCTTGAATTTTTTTGACGGTGCGTTTGAACGTATCCACAAAACGCTCAGCTCATCCATTTGACTGTGGATGAAATGGGGCTGTTGTTATGTGTTTGATTCCGTTTGCCATGCAAAAGCTAGCGAATTCAGTGCTGGAGAACTGAGTTCCGTTATCTGACACTAAGATTTCGGGCATTCCCAAGCGAGCAAATATTTCTCGCAGAATGCTAATTGTTACGTGAGAAGTGATACGGCGAGTTTGTACCACCTCAGGCCATTTAGAGGAACTGTCGAAGGCGATAAGATAATATTCACCATCGACTGGACCAGCGAAATCAACATGCACACGTCGCCATGGTCCAGTTGCTTTAGGCCAAGGAACCGGTTCTGCGTGAGGAGGAGACCGTATGACTGACGCACAATGCTGACATGTCTTGACGAAGGCGCTTACTTCTTCGTCGAGCGAAGGCCAGTACACATAGCTTCTGGAGAGTGCTTTCATCCTTTGAATTCCAAGATGACCAAAATTTAACTGTTTTAAACATCGTTTCCGGTATTGCATTGGGATTACGAGTCGTTCTCCGAACAGGATACAACCATCCACTAAAGTGAGCGAGTATCATCTAGCTTGGAATCGCTTGAGTTCCGGCTCGATGGGTTGCGTTTGTGGCCAACCATCTCTAACATACCGAAAAACCTTGCGGTGACAGCAAAGATTATGGCCAGACCCTCACGATCCGGCTGACTGTAGTTTTGTTCCGCTTTGGTGAGTGCTCTTGATACATGCTGGACCACTTTTATTGAGCCATCCGGAAATCGATGACTGATGGTTGCTCCAAGGCCAATTGATGAAGCGTCAGCTGCTACAATGATGTCTAACTTCGGATTGTAGTGGGTAAGCAGCAAGTCTGATGAGCGTATACACTTAGAACTGTCAAATGCTTGCTGACACTCCTTGTTCCACTCAAACTTTGATTCTGACTTGAGCAGATTATCAAGCGTAAAGCGCAACATGCGCATTCTCGGTACAAACTTGCCATAATAATTGATGGTGCCAAGGAAAGCGCGAACTCCTGTGACGTCAGTGGGAGGCGAAAGCTTTGCGATCGCTTCGATCTTCGCTGGATCTGGGCGCCACTTTGATGGTCGATGACATGGCCCAAATACGAAATCTGACGTTGGCGTAATGAACATTTTTCCGCTCTTAACGTAAAACCGAAATCTTCAATGCGCCTTAAGACCGCTTCCAGGTTACGGTCGTGCTCTTGTTCGGTTGCACCACCAACTACGACAACGTCCATGTAACCGGATGTTCCATGTAACCGGATGGATTGTGTCGATGAGTTGCTGGAAAGCTCCTGGAGCGATTTTTACCCCCGGCGGGAGACGATTGTAGTGGTACAATCCACGGTGGGTATTCACAGTTAATAACCCACGTCTTGCTTCATCAACCTCCACTTGCAGAAACGCGTCGGAGAGATCAATCTGACTGAATACTGTGCAGTTAGCAAGTTTGTCGAAAATATTCTCCGAAGAGGAAGCGGGTATTGATGAGGCTGCAAAGAGCAATTTAAACCCGTCGAATAATCTCCGCAAATTCTAATCGATCCGTTCGCTTTACGTACTACAACTATCGGTGCGACCAATTCTGAATAATCTACCGGCGTAATAATTTTCAGTTGCTCTAAACGATCGAGTTCCTGATTTACGGCATCTTGCATCGCATACGCCACTGGGCGTTTTGGGCGTTAGTTCCAATTCTATTTTGGTTTTATCGCACAAGCCAAGTTCATCACTGAACACCTTCGGGAATGTTTTCTTCAGGGAGTCAGTAGACACAGACACACGAGATACCTGACTGCAAAATGTGTCCATCGGTAGAGACCATAAATCAAAACTGTCTACTAAATCAGATCCGAGGAGTTGTAATTGTTTATCAGTTACTCGAATCACTGCTTGTTTTGTTTTATTCGCAATGCTAATGTCACAACAAAATTCACCTATGAGTGTCAAAACACTTCCCGTAGCTGTCTTTGCTTTCACTGTAGCTGGAACCAACACTGGACTTCCAATCTTCTGCCAAATTTTCTGACTGATCACTGTTATGTCGGACGCTGTATCAAGCTGCAATTATATTTCACCTCTGGGGAATGAAACAGAAACAAATCTTCTTCTACTTTCCACACTGCGTAAGTTTACTGTAACCACTTTGCTGGTCACCGAATATTTCCCTCACTTTCTTGCTGCTCCTCGCGACTTCTTGGCACTAGAACAATACCCCTCTCGGTGTCCCATTTGACCACAATCGGAACACTTATGGCTCCTGAAGGTACAATATCGAGCATAATGTAACGAACCACAAAACCAACACAGCGATTTTGGCTTATTTTTGTTTTCACTTGCATCGGTTTTGGCTGCTACATATCCTGATTTCCTAAAACGTCGCCCATTGACCATTGACACTCAATCATTGCGTTATCATGTCGCAAGTTGACCAATCTTTGACTTTCCTCCGATAACTGCTCGAGAGTAACGTTGTCTCGTTCTTCGATTTTGGAAAGAAGTCTGGTTTGTAATTCGGCATCACTTTTAGATTCAAGCCCACACACATATATCAGGCACTTAAACTCTTCTTCGGTGAGCTTTCCTAGTTCGAATTGGACACAGGATTTATTCACCCGGCAAGCGAAGGCCTCCGTTAGGTTTTTGGAAACTTGGAGACATCTATACCGTCGGCTGATAACAGATTCTTTGGCGCCAAAAAGTCCCTTTAATTTTTCTACCGTTTGGCCGAAACTAAAATCTTTTGGTAGCTTCGGAAGTATGAAGCTGACATACCTCTCGTGTTCCATGGCACCCATTTTCCGTAAAAGTAGACGTTGGCCTCGTCATCTAAACGAGAAGCATCCTTTTCAAATAGGTCGTCATACCGCGAATACCAACCTGCGAATGTTAAATTACTTTCTGCCTCATAGTGGAACTCTTTAATAATTCCCGCAAGAGAATCCAAAATTTGTTCGGGGTTAAGTGGAACTTGCACGTTGATTGATGACGCTATATTATGGAATAATGTTTGTTGTCGTTCTTTGCTCTGAAGGAATCGTTCTTCTGACCGCTGTTCATTCTGCTGTTGTCGGAGAATAAGCTGATTCAACTGCTGCTGGTACTGCAACTGTTGCTGCTGCATCATGTGCATCATCTGTGCGAGAAGACGAAAGTGGTGCTTGCTGTTGATGGGAAGCCGACTGATTAAAATTTCCCGCATGACTGCTCTGCTGCTGCTGGGTCCGTTGATGGTCCGCATCGTGGTGATGCGGTTGGTCGTCTTCCATACTCTCCACTCTCCGTCTTTTACGCGTGGGTGACGGAATTGTTGGTTATCTTTCAAGAAACCAAGTTGTCTCGCGAAAACCGTTAACAAAACCGACACGATCGTCGCCATTTTGAAATCGCAAGGGGGCCTTCACAAAACGGTATGTCAAACGCGGATTTAACAAATTAAAATTAACATTTATTACTGCCTAAAATATCGTGACTCGACGACTGCTTAAAACGGAAGCCAACAATTAACAATGACCATTGTTCTTCTCCTCATATACGCGCCAGCATCGTCGTAGTGACAGAAACTGTCTTTCGAGGGCTCAGCGTCGTGGGGAGTGCACTCACAATTGGGGGGCACTCCGACAGCTACAGTCGTCTCCAACATAAACATATGAGCAATTTCCGTTAAGACCGGCCCACTATTCACATGATGATATTAAAATCAATCAAGTTATGTTTCTTTGGAAGCCCGTGTTGAACAAGTAAAAAAACTGCATTTGGTTGATCAAATTGATGGACCCTCCATTAACTGGAAATCAATTTTTTTTTAAATTTTTCGTTTTTCTTCAAAAATTGGCTCACCAAATGTGCTCTAACTCTTAAATTTCTCTATGGAATTACCTAAACCAACATATCATTAAAAAGGGAAAAGGTAGGGCCTTCTTTTGCAAATAGCAGATTGGGTGGTCGCCATATTGGATTTGGTCATTTATATTTATATTTATATTTATATTTATATGGGGTACGCAAAAGCCTTCAGGGGGTACGCGAAAGAAAAATCAACAATGGCGGACGAAGTAATTTTTTTTTATAATACTTTATTATTTGTTGTTAAAACTTGCCCTTAAATGACTGTAGCAATCAAATAAATCATTCACATCGATTTTACAGATCGATCACATTTAGCGTATGTCAAACCGCGGACCTCCACTGTCCGTCCTGTATAAACTTTTTAAGGTGAATCGGGACCGAATCCAAGCATGGGAGGAGCGATGGCTTCTTCCTGCATACTAGTGCATTTCGAGAGTGCCTCAATAAATATCATAAATTATACGACTAACCTGCAATTGTTTATTGTCGAAATGCTAACCCAGCACCGGAGCACCTAGTTCAATAAATTTGCACATTTGGTTTTAGCGTGAAACCCTTAACCGTTCTAATCTTACTTTTTTCACGCCGCTGTTTTTTCTCTCCCGGTTTTGTTTATATTTTCACGCCGGTAGTCACTAGAATGTTTTCCACGAATACCGGCACGTACGAGTCGCGTAATCACTCAATCTACGTATACTTTTCTCTTTACACTTATGATCATCGAGATCGTATCTAATTTTCACAAAAACTCGACCGAAATGGGCTAAAACTTGCCTTTAAAGTGTAGCACGTCGCGAAATTACCGTTTTTGCTTTTTTCTATTTTCAACTCGTTGCGCCCGTGTTGGCAGCAAAGTCAGCTCACTGCGCGGGCATTTAGAGCATTTAGTTTGAAATGAGTCGTGTGAAGTAGTAGTATTTTCATTTGTGAAGTGTGCTTTTAGTGGTTTTTGGATCATCATGTCGCGTTTAACTAAACTAAGATGAGCAGCGGTTGCTCGCGAGAACGCAAAAAAAGGAAGAGAAATCTTGTTGATACCTTGGCATGGACATATGATATCGAAACAAAATTACAACCGTTTTTCGAGAACTTCGTACTCAAAAAGATTGTGCACGATCAAATTTCGATCAAAATATAAAAAGTAAAATGCACAAAAAAATTGTCAGTGAAATATTTAATAAACAATTAATTTGGAAAAATATCTATTTTGTACTTTTTATTAAAAGGCGCTCAAGGCTTCTTTAAAAGCATGTAACACAAAAAAAATGTTACCATTGATATAAATATATAAAAAATGTTTATATCGATAAGTTCGTTGAATTTCTAACATTAAGTTAAATAAAATAATCTGGCAACCATGTATTGTTTTACCGTGTTGCACCAATACAACCACATATGAGTGTAAATATGTAGTGGTGTCAACAATGATGCAATGATGCTTGGATTCCGTCCCATTTCACCTTAAAATGATAAACTGTATTCCCATGACATCCAATTATCCTGGAAACCTTCTTCGACGTCTTCTGGGCGAGCAGCAAACTCCTAATACTTTCTTTGGCGTTCATTTTTACATATTTGTAATAAAATAATTTCGATGTTCTACACGATGATGATGATGTAACCGAATATTCTGTTAACAGAAATGAGTTATTAGTTATACAAATTAACCCAAATAAAGTTCAAATAAAGTTCAATAAAGTTCAAACTTTAACGCATTTTCCTGCCGCAACCTGTAAAAACGGGGTTTAATCGATCACCCATGAAATCCATGCATTCTATTGGAAAAGATAATTTTCGAACTGAAAAATATTAATCACAGCTTACTTTGTTGCGTGTTAGGTTGAACATAATGTACCCAAAATTAAGTTTACTTTAAGTAATTGCAATATTTTTTGCCAT
The DNA here is from genome assembly GCF_029784165.1 of Wyeomyia smithii. Lineage (NCBI taxonomy): Eukaryota > Metazoa > Arthropoda > Insecta > Diptera > Culicidae > Wyeomyia > Wyeomyia smithii. Next base: position 40,625,079 of record NC_073694.1, read on the forward strand.
TCCGAAACCTGTTCGATCAAATTTGATTAGGTTTTGACGAAGTAAGAGGAATCCTACAGAAATATATAAATTAACCCCGATCATTCGAGGGTTAACATTGACAGATACGTGAATCGCGTGAGTTAAACTCGAGGATACGTTAGCAATATCTAGTGTTGTAAAAATCAATAACTTTTGATCTGTACTTTTTATCATGAATTTTAAGGTGATTAATATCCGCTCAAAATAATTGACTCTTTTTCAATTAGGACGTATTTTAGAATGTCCGAATTCAAACTGGTCTATAGAGAAATAGAATATGGGATACAGCCATGGCCGGATTTAGGCGCTGGGGGCCCGGGGCAAATTTGTTGATGAGGCCCTCTTTTCTTAGAACATTTAGAGATAACGTTCTGGAAGGTGACGAATCACTAGATGTTTTAGCAGATTTATTTTCGCTAGATGTCAACAGTAAATGAAATTTGAACAAAAAGAAACCCAAAAGCTATTCCTTTTTCCGTCATAAATTGAATTGGACTACGCTTCCATTAACGTTTTGTGAGTCGAACATAGCGATATTCTACAAGTTTGCGAATTAAAAGAGTTAATGCGCCTTTTAATAATAATTAACTTTGTCGGATTAACTTGGAAAAATTTCCTCGATATTATTGTTTATGTTCAATAGCCGGCAAAACATCTCAAAGGGGAACCCCCGAGCTTGTATAATACAACGCGCGATCTGCAGAAGCTCATCAATAAACAGCGCACACAGGCTGTAAATTTATGCAAACTCAAACAAAAATGTCTAGTTTGCAATACATACAAACATAGATGCATCTATTTCCAGAATATCTTTGACGAAGCTTGTGAATGGCAGCTTCGCTGTTTCCCATTAATAATTTTCTTAGGACCAATAAAATATGCTAATTTATTTTCCTACTGTAAACCGATCCACCCTAGAATCCCACACCGATCTTCGCGATTGCTCAGTGAGAGACCGATGGAAGAGGAGAGCTGAACACCGGACAGGCGATCGGTGGTTTTTTTTGCTTGGTAATAAGAATAATGGTTCTATCTTAGTTACTGATGATCGCGATGTTGCCAGCCGACAGGTCGCTTGCAGACGGGCGCGCGCTTCGCTCTCGACTGCGGGGATTCACGCTGTAATCGCTTTGGTGCGTTTTATGATGACCCTAGACAGCAGATAGTGGTCTTCGTTGTTATTGTTCAAAACCAAAGCTCTCTTCAAATCAGTTGGGAAATCCTGGTAATGTTTTGAATTATTTTTTTTTTTAAATCCAAACAAAGTGATTTATAATATTTATGAAAATGTTTAATATTCACGGACTCGGAATGACACAAAACTAATAGTTGTGCAATTCCACAAAAAAACGGTAAACCAATTTAATCTACCATTTTAGATTTGGCGTGTAAGCAATTATCGATGCATAACTCTTCTCAATACCTCATACAAAATTGTCTCCCGCATTCTGTTCCACAAATTGTGGCTGTTGCAGGAAATTTTAGTTTTCGAGGAAGTTGCTCCACTACGGACAAGTCCTCGATCAATTTCGAGAGTTTGACTTGCAAACTGTTCATAGACTTCAGGGCAGTGTACGAATCAGTTAAGAGAAATGAGTCATGGCAGATTATGCTCCGATATGGTTTCCCAACAAAAGTGATTAGGCGGATAGGTGCCACCCTTAATGGTTCCACATTAAATGTATGGGCAACCGTGCGATATCTGACGCTTTCGTGACATTAAATGATTAACTTATTGTTCAAAACCGCATTGAATGGTGCTATACGAAGGTCAGTCGTGCAAACAAGTGGCACAAAAATTACGAAGTCTCGCCTTTTCCTAAGTTTTGCGAATGATATTGACATCATAGGTATTCACCGTGGAGCGGTGAAAAGGCCTTTGAACCTCTCAAAAGGGAAGTTACGATAATAGGGCTTGTAATAAACTGTGCCAAAACAGAGTACATTGTGACTGGTAGAAAGAGGGGTAATCCGTTGGATGTTAGTGCTGCGATAGTGATTGAGGGGGCTAATTTGAAGTAGTCGACGAATTTATTTACCTGGACACATTAGTGACGCACGACAATGAGTTTAGCCGTTTATGAAAAAAAAAACCATAGGCACTGAAAGAAGTTGATCAGCGATCTGCGTTCAATCCTTGATAACAAACAAGAAAACGGTGTTTAGCTCTGACGTATGAAGCGTACCAGGCATACCAATCGGCGAATATAGTCAAGCGGTAAAAACAGAGCAGGCTCCAGTGGGCCGAGCGTGTAGCTAAAATGCCGGAAGGGCTACCAACAAAGGCTATATTCAGCCGGAATGCCGACTTCGAGATAGACCCTACACATGTTGGATGTATGCTATCCGCGAGGACGCCCGCGTAATAAGAGGTAGAGGTTGGATTTGACACTAATCGCACAGGAAAAAGTATTTTTGCTGCACGAATAAAAGCAAAATAAGTAAGCTTAGTTGAAATGATGCTTTGTAAAATATACCCATCGAAAACAAAAATTTATCAAACAAAAAACACCTAGCTTCGAACAGCGTTGCAAATCGAGCGAGTAGCAGAACCTTTCTTCTCCTTTCTGCTAGAGAACGAGACATATGCTACGCTTCTCAAGTCTTTTGCACACACGCTTTGGAAATACTCTTTCTTCTTCATGCATTTCCCTGAGTGGCAGCAAGCACGCACCGACACGAACAAACTCTTGCGTATTGTTACTCAGCTACCGTAAAAGAGTACGCCAGTTCCTGCTAGTGAGTAGGAGTACTCGACTAAAATTGCTTGACTGCTTGAGTGCTTGAAAAACTGTGCTCGAAAACGAAAATGCTTTCTTCCCGACAATCGACAGTGGGGCAACGTGAAGGGTATCGGACTGCTTCAGTAAGTTTTTTACAGCAGTCTAATGCAAAACCAGCCGGAGCGAACCGCTGCCGAAGTAGTCCGATACCCTATCATTTTTTTTCCTCTGCAACCATCGCAAAGCATCTTGAATCAATTGTCTTCGGCTGGTCGTTCTCGTGAGTTGGGGAGTAGGTATACACGAGTACGCACGAGAAGAGTAGACGGGAGTGTGTGCATATGATCTCGAGAGTAAGAAAGAAAGCAGGAAAGAACGAGAAAAAGCTTAATTGGAGAATTCTCTACTGTGTGAAAGCGGTGACACCGAGAACCTCACATGAGGTGTTTGTTGTATGCTGCTTACGAGCGAGACTAACAACACTGGCTTCGAATGTTTCCTTCATAGCTTTTGTTTTGAAACTTGAAGTTGTTATCACACTTTTGGTGAAAAGTCCAGAATGGAGAAATGATAGATAAGTTCTTTATTAGAGGTTAAGTTTTAAATCATTTTCTTATTTTCAACTGTTTCAAAAATAACGTTTGCATTGGATGGATTTTTTTCGGATGGTGATGAAACAAGCTAAGACACATGATTGAGTCTGTCAAATTCCCCATTGAAGGTAATTTTACTAGCTTACCTGCAAAAAATCCACGCCCTTGCGAGCGGCCTTCCGGCAGTTAACCGGAACATTCGCTATGGCGGACGAAAACATGCGTGTAGGCATGTTTTTGAGTTCTTTCTTCATTTTTGAAGTAGAATACTTCTCTCAGGAAGTTCGGCTACATAGGGATGTGAAATGAAAATCTAAAACCGAAAAAAGTGAAAAATATGTCCAATTTCAAATGCTAATAAACCGATTAGTATTCGATGGATTTCCTTCGTTCTTGCAGCAATAGATTGGAAAATCTTCTAAGATTCTTCCCAAAATAAGATAATTGTAATTTTATTATTCACACTATTGTACTATTGAAAATAGTCAAGCCTTGTCAAAACGAAAATTTCGCCCCCTGATTGGTCGTTATATGCTTGCTTCCCAAGCACGGTCGACAGAATCATATACCTTGCAATTGAAAACATGCTATTTGGCCTATATAAGAGCCTGTTTCAGCCGGAGCCGCTCATAACAGTTCTGAACAGCGACGACAGCAGTCCTCCCTTAGCAGCAGTGGGTACCATCGATAGCGGAAGCGGCCACAACTGTGGCTTGGCTGTGGATAGGCCAGCGTATAGCGGCCACAACTGTGGCATAGCGTAGCATCAGACAGCGACAACAGCAGTCGTCCTTCCTCAGCAGCAGCACTAGCCCTGTGGTTGGTCACCACGTCTCAGGAGCAGCGCGGTTTTTCTCAGCGTGTGTCGCCAGACAGCCATTATTCCCCCCGTGTTGGGGCAGCATAATGATTGCCATCAGGAAATCCAGTTTCGGAAATCAAAATGCCTTTTTGAAGGCAAATAAACAAGTCATTGAAAGTTAATAATTTTTGTCAACGCAAGCAAGCATTCTGTGTTGCATCCTAGCAATTTAAATTTGTCGCACCCGTTTAATTTACTGAATGTGAAATAGCTTCCACAGTGCATGTTGTCCGTGTATCTTATTTCCCCCAATGTTAGGGCAGCTCAAAGGTTGTAATTAGCAACCGATTTTGAACCACACCATGCTTTTTTCAAGGCAAATAAAAAATAATTGAAGGTTAATAATTTTCTGGCATCAACACAAGCAGACATTCTGTGCGGGATGCAATCAAATTCTGTTGTAGTTGTCTAATTTTTACTTTCACTTTATTTAGTAAACCCCCCACTGTAGGGGCAGCGCAAAGGCTGCGATCAGCATAACCGACATTGAATAATAAATTGCCCTGTTAGTACGCATTCACAAAAGCAGTTAGTCCGACTATGCAGAGCTTATATGAAGTCGATTCAATCAATCAGCGTAAACAGAATTTCGTCGTCTCCCAGCTGCCAAGTTGCAACATGATGCAACACGCAACAGCGAGCAAACGAAATCGCTTGATGTTACAAACCGCAATAAGATACGGGTTAAAACCGTTGCGTGTGTGAGAGCACCATCGGTGTTTATTCGCTGGATACACTATCTACTGTCTACTGAACGCAATAATCTGCTTACATGCGACATGGGGACGGGAACATTTTCTTCAACCAAGCTGCACAACACGACACAAAACATGTTATTTTGTTGCTTCAATGAGAGTGCTATCGGTCCGGCTCGACAAGAAATCATTTTTGTGCATCCGTGCTACGAAACTGAGGAAAAACTTTAGAAACTGAAAAAAGAGGTGGAGCTTATCAAATGATCGCTATATCATTCCACCACGTACGTGAAATAATTCATTCCTATTTTCATCCCTATATAAGAGCCTGTTTTAGTCCAAGCCGCTCATAACAGTTCTGAACAGCGACGACAGCAGTCCTCCCTTAGCAGCAGTGGGTACCATCGATAGCGGAAGCGGCCACAACTGTGGCTTGGCTGTGGATAGGCCAGCGTATAGCGGCCACAACTGTGGCATAGCGTAGCATCAGACAGCGACAACAGCAGTCGTCCTTCCTCAGCAGCAGCACTAGCCCTGTGGTTGGTCACCACGTCTCAGGAGCAGCGCGGTTTTTCTCAGCGTGTGTCGCCAGACAGCCATTATTCCCCCCGTGTTGGGGCAGCATAATGATTGCCATCAGGAAATCCAGTTTCGGAAATCAAAATGCCTTTTTGAAGGCAAATAAACAAGTCATTGAAAGTTAATAATTTTTGTCAACGCAAGCAAGCATTCTGTGTTGCATCCTAGCAATTTAAATTTGTCGCACCCGTTTAATTTACTGAATGTGAAATAGCTTCCACAGTGCATGTTGTCCGTGTATCTTATTTCCCCCAATGTTAGGGCAGCTCAAAGGTTGTAATTAGCAACCGATTTTGAACCACACCATGCTTTTTTCAAGGCAAATAAAAAATAATTGAAGGTTAATAATTTTCTGGCATCAACACAAGCAGACATTCTGTGCGGGATGCAATCAAATTCTGTTGTAGTTGTCTAATTTTTACTTTCACTTTATTTAGTAAACCCCCCACTGTAGGGGCAGCGCAAAGGCTGCGATCAGCATAACCGACATTGAATAATAAATTTCCCTGTTAGTACGCCTTCACAAAAGCAGTTAGTCCGACTATGCAGAGCTAATATGAAGTCGATTCAATCAATCAGCATAAACAGAATTTCGTCATCTCCCAGCTGCCAAGTTGCAACATGATGCAACACGCAACAGCGAGCAAACGAAATCGCTTGATGTTACAAACCGCAATAAGATACGGGTTAAAACCGTTGCGTGTGTGAGAGCACCATCGGTGTTTATTCGCTGGATACACTATCTACTGTCTACTGAACGCAATAATCTGCTTACATGCGACATGGGGACGGGAACATTTTCTTCAACCAAGCTGCACAACACGACACAAAACATGTTATTTTGTTGCTTCAATGAGAGTGCTATCGGTCCGGCTCGACAAGAAATCATTTTTGTGCATCCGTGCTACGAAACTGAGGAAAAACTTTAGAAACTGAAAAAAGAGGTGGAGCTTATCAAATGATCGCTATATCATTCCACCACGTACGTGAAATAATTCATTCCTATTTTCATCCCTATATAAGAGCCTGTTTTAGTCCAAGCCGCTCATAACAGTTCTGAACAGCGACGACAGCAGTCCTCCCTTAGCAGCAGTGGGTACCATCGATAGCGGAAGCGGCCACAACTGTGGCTTGGCTGTGGATAGGCCAGCGTATAGCGGCCACAACTGTGGCATAGCGTAGCATCAGACAGCGACAACAGCAGTCGTCCTTCCTCAGCAGCAGCACTAGCCCTGTGGTTGGTCACCACGTCTCAGGAGCAGCGCGGTTTTTCTCAGCATGTGTCGCCAGACAGCCATTATTCCCCCCGTGTTGGGGCAGCATGATGATTGCCATCAGGAAATCCAGTTTCGGAAATCAAAATGCCTTTTTGAAGGCAAATAAACAAGTCATTGAAAGTTAATAATTTTTGTCAACGCAAGCAAGCATTCTGTGTTGCATCCTAGCAATTTAAATTTGTCGCACCCGTTTAATTTACTGAATGTGAAATAGCTTCCACAGTGCATGTTGTCCGTGTATCTTATTTCCCCCAATGTTAGGGCAGCTCAAAGGTTGTAATTAGCAACCGATTTTGAACCACACCATGCTTTTTTCAAGGCAAATAAAAAATAATTGAAGGTTAATAATTTTCTGGCATCAACACAAGCAGACATTCTGTGCGGGATGCAATCAAATTCTGTTGTAGTTGTCTAATTTTTACTTTCACTTTATTTAGTAAACCCCCCACTGTAGGGGCAGCGCAAAGGCTGCGATCAGCATAACCGACATTGAATAATAAATTGCCCTGTTAGTACGCATTCACAAAAGCAGTTAGTCCGACTATGCAGAGCTTATATGAAGTCGATTCAATCAATCAGCGTAAACAGAATTTCGTCGTCTCCCAGCTGCCAAGTTGCAACATGATGCAACACGCAACAGCGAGCAAACGAAATCGCTTGATGTTACAAACCGCAATAAGATACGGGTTAAAACCGTTGCGTGTGTGAGAGCACCATCGGTGTTTATTCGCTGGATACACTATCTACTGTCTACTGAACGCAATAATCTGCTTACATGCGACATGGGGACGGGAACATTTTCTTCAACCAAGCTGCACAACACGACACAAAACATGTTATTTTGTTGCTTCAATGAGAGTGCTATCGGTCCGGCTCGACAAGAAATCATTTTTGTGCATCCGTGCTACGAAACTGAGGAAAAACTTTAGAAACTGAAAAAAGAGGTGGAGCTTATCAAATGATCGCTATATCATTCCACCACGTACGTGAAATAATTCATTCCTATTTTCATCCCTATATAAGAGCCTGTTTTAGTCCAAGCCGCTCATAACAGTTCTGAACAGCGACGACAGCAGTCCTCCCTTAGCAGCAGTGGGTACCATCGATAGCGGAAGCGGCCACAACTGTGGCTTGGCTGTGGATAGGCCAGCGTATAGCGGCCACAACTGTGGCATAGCGTAGCATCAGACAGCGACAACAGCAGTCGTCCTTCCTCAGCAGCAGCACTAGCCCTGTGGTTGGTCACCACGTCTCAGGAGCAGCGCGGTTTTTCTCAGCGTGTGTCGCCAGACAGCCATTATTCCCCCCGTGTTGGGGCAGCATGATGATTGCCATCAGGAAATCCAGTTTCGGAAATCAAAATGCCTTTTTGAAGGCAAATAAACAAGTCATTGAAAGTTAATAATTTTTGTCAACGCAAGCAAGCATTCTGTGTTGCATCCTAGCAATTTAAATTTGTCGCACCCGTTTAATTTACTGAATGTGAAATAGCTTCCACAGTGCATGTTGTCCGTGTATCCTAATTCCCCCAATGTTAGGGCAGCTCAAAGGTTGTAATTAGCAACCGATTTTGAACCACACCATGCTTTTTTCAAGGCAAATAAAAAATAAATGAAGGTTAATAATTTTCTGGCATCAACACAAGCAGACATTCTGTGCGGGATGCAATCAAATTCTGTTGTAGTTGTCCAATTTTGAAGTAGAATACTTCTCTCAGGAAGTTCGGCTACATAGGGATGTGAAATGAAAATCTAAAACTGAAAAAAGTGAGAAATATGTCCAATTTCAAATGCTAATAAATCGGTTAGTTTTCGATGGATTTCCTTCGTTTTTGCAGCAATCGATTAGAAAATCTTCTAAGATTCCTACCAAATGCATGAAATTGCAATTTTATCATTCGAACTATTGTACTATTGAAAATTCTTAAGCCTTGTCAAAACACAAAATTCGACCTCTGATTGGTCGTTAAACCGCGCTTTCACAAGCACGGTCGGCAGAGTTATGGACCTAGTAAATTGGGAATCATCATTTGGCCTACATAAGAGCTTCATCAGATAATAAACAGATAATTCATCGGATATTAAATTGAACAACTGAAATTTGAAGAACACAAATGAATATTTGAAGAGTTAAATTTTCTCGTTTTGCGCTATAATCCAAAGTTAATTATCTTCATCTACATGCATAATTTGACTATTATTACGTGTTTGCGTCGCTTAGTGTTTGGCTACGGTCATGCAGAACGCAAATAACGGCGCGATGCGATTCGGCAAGACGAAATCTGTTGAAATGTATAGCTCTACTTCGCCTTAAAAGAGCTGTACAATTCACCACGGTAAGGCGAATCGCATCGCGCCGTCATTCGCGTTCTGCATGACCGTAGCCTTTGTTCCGTTCCCGTTTAACGATGTCGTATTTAATGTGCATATTACAATTCGGCAGCACTTCAACTTCTCATTTGCCCAAAATTTAAAAATATTCAATGAACTTCATTCAAAATATCAAACAAAAAGAAATTACAATACTGCCAATGAACGGTCAACGTTTATTCACTAGAAAAAATGACTGACACGCAAGCAGCCGGGTTATCTTTCTTGTAAAAGTATTCTACTTCAACCTTGCGGTCGTGGCTTTGCATACAACCTTCTTGTGATTTTTTCATCAATTCCTCCTCAGGTTTCGCAACAATTTTTTTGCAGTAGATCTCTCGTTTCTGGTTTGCCCAAAAACTCAATGGGATGCTGCTGGAAGACGTTGAGCGGGTTCGCCGACTTAGGTACCACATCAATATTCAGTATTGGGCCGACGTCAGATCCGCGCCTTCGCCCTTATGATATTTCTTGATGAACAACGCAACTTCCGGGAGACATTTCATACTATAAATTTCATCATTCACGACCAGTCAGAAACGAAAGAAGAGCGGCTCTCCTTTTCCCAGATTGTCAGCCACAGCAGCAACTTCTTGGGGAATTTTGTGTGTGGCTTGAATTGCACCTCAGGGCTCACTTCCTTCGTGGGGGAAGTGATATAAGAAGTGCCCTGCCAGCCGTTGCCATCCAGGATGACATAGGTCTCGTCGCCCATCACTACTACCACGTCGCAATTCGGAACCATCTTAAACAGCCGCTGCCGCTGCGTCATTGTCTGCAACTCCGAGACCAGTGTACGGAACTGTTGCTTCCTCACATGTATGTCCATGTTCGCCAGATACATTTTCACTGTTTGGCCGATTGCACTGACCTCCTGGCCATGCGCACGCAGCGATGTAACCACTTTTCCCTCGGTCTTCCTCGCTAGCATCCTTTAGAGTTTCTTGTCGCTCAGTGTCGTCAGCCGGCCGGAACCGGGCTTTCTTGCAATGCTCTGATTGTTGTTCAATAGTTCCAACATGTTCTAGATGCCAGAACGGACGTATCCGGCGTCCACGATGTCCGGTTTCGACGCGGCGAGGTACCATTCTTTGAACGCGCACACTTCTGAACGGAGTAGCTTCACTATTTTCGCCATTATGATTATAGTTCGACTCATAGAGCTGTCAAATTATTTCTGCTGACTCATGGGTTACTATGATTGATGCTGCATGGGTAGTTTCGTCAGTGTGTGTGAAGGTGATGGATCATGAACTTTCTAAATACATCTCGCGTATTTTTTCAAAAGGACCTATCTAACATTGAGAGGCTCTCTTTGTTTTCTTTCTCTTTGATCAATAACTATGTTATATTTTCCACATTTTATAACACTCAATGCATAATAAGCAAGACAGCATTACAATCTCTCGATTAAGGGGAAGAAAGCTTGGAAAGGAATAACTCACCATTTCAGATCCAAAATAGCCGAACATATATTTCATGAAGATCACGCTATGACTACCGACAACATTAGTCTAGTTCGATCAGTAACATCCCCTTGGAAATTAGATGTCGCAGAAAGTTTAGAAATTTTCAAACAAAACCCAGCTACCCTCCTTAACAGAGATCAGGGTAATTTTCAGGGCTTTTTAAATTTCTACCGAAAACTCCCCGACAAGGCATGGATCACCAGGCCGCACATTTCTCTACCTAACTCAAGTTGTTTACGTTTTCTGAGTTAAAATTTGCCCCAGTCGTTTACCTAATTAGGTATAAAATTCTTGGGGTTTCGCTATTTTCTCCACAGTCCAAATAAGCACTGACGAAGGCACTATGTCAGTGCCGAAATACGTATTTGCAAGTGAAAAGTGATAGAATTAAATAGTGAAAGTGAATAAAAAGTGAAAAGTGTAGTGAAAATTTTTCTATCAAGACGCTCGAACATGAATAAATTGGAAAATATTTATAATGACGACGTAATTAACGAAACAAAGTGAGAGAGGAGAGAATCTCTCATTGTTCCTTAAGTCCTTTTGAAAAATTACGCGAGACATCCATTTATTTCAAATTTAAGCTAAGTTTTTTTTAGATTACGCATGTACCGTTAAAAGATACTACATGCGTTTCCTAAGTAGAAGTTTAAAGTTATCAATAAAAATATACATGCGCGTGCATTTCACTCATGTATAGAAGAGATATCATCCTTTTTATTTTTTTGACTCTCGGAAAAAATAATCAAATATTGACGTAAATAGAAATGGTCTTTGTCAATAAAACACAATTTGATTAAAAAATATTTAAAATTAACAATGTTTCAAACAATTAAATAGTTAGGTCTATTTGGGAATACAAAACAATTAAACATTCTACAAAACATCGACCAAAACAGGAAGCGTTAACGTTGAAGTTATAACAACCAACACACTAAAATCTGGAAGGCAAATTTAGTGCATTTTAACCCTTATCGTACTGTGGAGTAATAACAGAAAACCCCTTTTAAAAATGTTCTCAATATTTTAACAAGATTAGAATCTCATTCATTGACCGCTTATGATGAAAAAATGTTTTTGAAACAATAAAAAATGTTGCTTACTTATGTTATGAGTTTCTTGTCTCATCAAACGAGAAATCTAATCACAAAGTGATAAACCACAGACAAGCACTTTGTAAATAAGTAAATTCGTAACATTCCAAACATCTCACCGCAAACTAAGCACTGCTGTGCAATTCAATAAAACCAATCAGCACGACCACAATTGACACCATACCAAGCGACGCGTAAACAACGATCTTCCCATCTTCGGGCCGTGCCCCTTCGGTCGGGCTCGTAAATAAACCGATAAACATGGAACGTGAATCCCACACTGGCAAGATGTCCTATAAAAACCCCCGGCAGACGCGCTGCCGGCTATCAGTTGCCATAGGTGTAACCGTCCGCGATGATCTCGAGTTATCAGCTGCTGCTAGTAGTAGCGGTGACCTTGGTCACCTATTGCCATGGCCAAAAGTACCAGGCCGTGTTTAAGTTGTGCGTACCGCACCAGATTATTACCGCCTGTCAGGATCTGATGGCGAAACCGGAAGCGACGGTGCAGGTAGAGTGCATACCCGGTCGCGATCGGATGGAGTGCTTGGAGAAAGTTAACGCCAGACAGGCGGATTTCGTAGCCGTCGATCCGGAGGACATGTACGTGGCCTACCATATGGCAAATCAGGACTTTAGCGTGTTTACCGAATTCAGAACGGTGGAAGAACCGAGAGCCGAGTTTCGGTACGAGGGCATTATTCTGGTGAGAAAGAGTGATAATTTCAGAAGCTTGGCTGACTTGCGTGGGAAGAAATCATGCCACACCGGGTACGGACGAAATGTTGGTTATAAAATTCCAATCACGAAGCTCAAAAAGTTAGGCCTGTTCAAGCTGGCTACGGATCCGGAAATGGCACCACTGGAAAAGGAACTGAAGGGTTTGTCGGAACTGTTTGGCAGTTCGTGCTTGGTGGGCAAATATTCTCCCAACGACGAGGTGAACCGACTACTGAAGAAACGGTACCCGAACTTGTGTGCACTTTGCGAACGCCCAGAGGTGTGTGACTATCCCGATAAGTATTCCGGGTACGACGGAGCTATTCGTTGTTTGGTTGAAAATAACGGAGATGTGGCCTTCACCAAAGTGATCTACGTGAACAAATATTTCGGTCTACCGGTAGGCGGAGCCCCGGCCAAACCCGCTCTCAATCCGAATGATCGTACTGATGATTATGTGTATTTGTGTGAAGATGGAACCACTCGTCCAATCACTGGTCCAGCTTGTTCGTGGGCTCAACGACCCTGGCAAGGTTATATGGGCAACGGAGATATTAACAGCCGTTTCCAACTACTGCAACAAAGACTGCAGCAATTCTACGAAGAGGCGAAAAACTCCGTCGCCAGCGATAAGGCAAGCCAAATGTGGGTTGATCGCAGAAATGTCCTCGTCGATCGAGAAGTCCCGGTACTTCCCGGGGAGCATCTGAACCGTGCGCAGTATAAAGACGTGATCGAGCGTGATGGCCCATTCCAGTACAAGATCAAACTGTGCGTTGCTTCTGAGCTGGAACAGGAGAAATGTGAGGTCATGCGAAAAGCTGCATACTCTCGGGACGTCCGCCCCGAGTTTGAGTGCGTTCTGAAGGGAAAAAATGCTTGCGTGGCAGCCGTACAGCGTGGGGAAGCCGACGCTGTTGTGCTCAAGGGAGAGGAGCAAACCATTGATAACGTAGATGGTTTAAAACCAATTCTGTTCGAGAAATATGACGACGGCGATGTGATGGTTGCGATTGCTGACCAAGGAATTACACGTGATCAGCTGCTCAAATCACCACTGTAAGTATTCAATGATTCTTTTCTGCTCAAAAACTAATTTTCCATAATCTCCGCAGGGAATTTGACGTCACGGATGAGCGAGCTATTTCCGCAGCACTCTTTCTAAACGACAAACGCCACCGCAAAACGTGCCCGAACAAGATGTCCTCCACTCCAGCAGCGCCGATTCGAATCATCTCCGCCCAGGAGCTAACGCGGCTAGGTTCCAACAAGGTGCTAGTCTGCCCGAGTCTTCAGTTCGAGCCAATCGCCAACTACGCGTCGTGTAACGTCGACTACACGCTGCCAGCTGGAATCTTTGTCCGCAAGACCGTTTCGGGTCAGATCGAAGATAATATTGCGCACGCGTTTGTGGCACTATCTGAAAAATTTGGTCACGGAGCAAAAACCGAAGTGGTGTTCGATATGTTTGGCGAGTTCAAACCTGGCATGAAGAACGTTCTGTTCCACGACCGGGCAGCCCGATTCGGACAGGCGGACAACAAGGTTGGAGGCGTAGAGGTGGGAAATTTCAAGCGATTAATGTGTCTGTAGGACACGTTGTAATTTGAAAATCAGTTAAATGATTTAATGGATCAATTGTTGAAGAGAGGCATTCGCATAAGAAGAGGTTTTATGGGGTGAAGAGTAATTTTAAGCAAAATCCACATTCTTTGTGAGGAAACAAATACGAATATATTTTAGAAAAAAAAATCAGTTTATTTGATCATTTTTCTAGGTAGGGCAACCAAGTGTCATATCTGTTACAGTTTATTTGTGTCATAATTTTGTGAAAAATGAATCGTGAAAAGCATATTTCATTGACTTTGAAGCAAAAATTACGTATTATTCGAGCAGTTGAGAAAGAAGATCTATTCAAAGCTCAACTTACTGAGCGGCCTTTTGACGCACATCTGCATACACTAGGGGGTCCAAAATTCACAGGGTTTAAGAAGTTATAATATTTTTAGGGCTTTTTTTCGTTTTTGATGTAGGACTACGTCTAACCGCACTATATCGAGATGCATTCCGCGAAAACTAAAACCAAGATGTAACGTCGGAATGAAAGATTTCAAACGGTTACGCTGATGTAACCACATGATGGATCACAATAATCAATATCTCGTTGGATTGATAAAATGATGAACAATTTTGTGATTCTTCAATTTTCATTATCACTTCATTGCTAAACAGTGAAAATTGAATAAAAGGTTCAAGGTCGAATTTTCACTAACAATGTACCAATCATATGCGAGCACGCCTGGCACAGACTTCATGAATAGACACCAACTGCCTACTATGATATCCTGTATAGCAGTGGCAAAAAAATTTGACAGAATCTCCCCGTCCCAATAGATCAACTAATGTTAGCTTCCATGAGCCTAGACTATTTTGATGTCTTGAAGGTGAAGCTTTTTCGGAAAGTTCGTAACCACCTCCACTATCAAACAGTATTACGTTCTGCTTTTAATATATATATCAATGTTAATAAAACTGATGTCTTGAAGAAGAATATGATGGCACAGGCAACAGTACTGCACCAAGCAATGTATGAACTCGAAATTCATTTTTATGCAGTCAAGCCAAGTGAAAACTACATTGCCGCTGTTGACGCACAGTGGGGCGTGGAACACAATCGAATTGCCGTTTGAATTGTCTTCTTCTTCTTTTTTTCTGGTTTCGAATAGCAGCAAATATCAGAATTCAATATGATTTTTCGGGTGCCGCAAAATACGCTGCGCCGACGGGGACAACAAAATGCGTTATTTTTGAACTCTACACTCTGCTTTTTTTCAGATTTAAATGACTGAATATAGGGTATTAAAAAGACAATAGAAAACCAAAATGCTCCATACCGATCTTTGAATAGGTAGTTAAACGAGCTGTACTGATAATTATATTTCACTAGCTAAATGAATTTAGTCCAATATGACAATACTAGTTGCATCCCGCGGTGGCGGTATAGAGGAAAACCAAATTCATTTCATATTGATATTAGAATTCCGTCATTAGTATTTGTATTTTTCAATTGAAAATTTTTTTGAATTAGCATTTGCAAGAAAATATTACTTTCCATAACCTTACTTGTTATTGAACAACGCTATGCAAACATTAATTGCTGAGGCTAATGTTGTGCATCACTCTAGCCCAGTTTATTTTCGAAGATAACGGACATATAACTTTCAAATATGGTATCTTCGTTGTTCTTTGGTATCTTGAAACTGATCAAATATTTTCTGATTGATTCTGTATACTGATAAAATGTTTAAATTGACCTGAATTGAATGTTAACATGTTCATAAAATTCTATGTCAATTTGAAATTTTCTATGAATTCATTTTCTACTGAAACTGTACAGTGAGGGGCAAAATAGAGTGCCCACTTTATTTTTTTTCATTTCTTCATTTTTCTGGTTCAAATTGAACGAAAACACATCGTAATCATTCCTAAAATCTCTCTCATAATGTTCTTTTTTAATATTTTTAATTTTGTTCTTTTTATTCCCAAAAAAAAAAACAGTGACAAAATAAAGTGCCCACTCTGAAAATCGATAAAATTTCGATAAGTTTCCATCGTGAGACCCCTTGATTTTGTTTGTTTTGAGTATTTTGACGTTTCACAAACAACTGGCTTGGCTCTAAAGCATTTGTAATCGTGTCTGCCTTCGAAAAAGTTGTAAAATATGGAGAACGTAGTAATTTCCCGTACGATCCCGTTGTGCATCCGGAAACTGGTGGTTGGCGATGTCAATAAACGCCAATCGCACCGAGAAGTGGCCAAGCACTACAAAATCAGCAAGGCGGCGGTCGGAATAATCTTGAAGAAGATGAAAACGGTGGTGGATCGCCCAGGAAGGGGACGAAAACGCAAGACAGATGCCAGAACGGACAAGAAAATCATTCGTGAGGTAAAGAAAAACTTAAAAGTTACGATTCGGCAGATACAAGAAAAGCTCCAACTTTCGGTTTCGCGTCGTACTATCCGTCGCCGCATCCAAGCGCAGGGGTTCCGAAGCGAATGGCAGTGAGAAGGCCTTTCATCAGCAAGGCGAATAAGGCTTAGCGTCTCAAGTTCGCCAAGGAGCACGCCGATAAGCCGCTGCAATACTGGAAAACTGTGTTGTGGACCGACGAATCCAAATTCGAGCTGTTCAATCGGAAGAAGCGGGATCGTATGTGGCGCAAGTCGGCTGAGGAGTTCCAAGACCGCCATATTCAAGGAACAGTCAAGCACGGAGGAGGCAACGTGATGGTGTGGGGGTGCTTTTCTTGGGGTGGGGTGGGCAGTTTGGTGAAAATAGACGGAATCATGACAGCTGAGTCGTATTGCAATATCCTGCGGGAAAATCTCGAGGTATCTCTCATCAAGACGGGCCTCGAGGAGCGTTTCGTTTTCCAGCAGGAAAACGATCCGAAGCATACGGCCAAACTGACGAAGTCATTTTTTCGTTCCTGTCGCATCAAACCCCTTAAATGGCCCCCACAAAGTCCTGATCTGAAACCCATCGAAAATCTGTGGGCCATCCTTGATGCTCGGATCGATAAAACTGGTGTAACTAATAAAAACAACTATTTTGAAGCCCTGGAACGCGCGTGGGAAGAACACGACCCACAACACTTAAAAAACCTTGTAGAAAGTATGCCGAAGCGCTTACAGGAGGTGTTGAAGGCTAAAGGAGGCCATACACACTATCAAATTGTTGTTGTTTGCCTTCAGTTTGGCTTATTTGAAACTATATTTATCTGGGCACTTTATTTTGTCCCTGTTTATTTAAGTATTCCAAACTGTTTTTTTTCTATTAGAAAAACTTTTTTTGCTACCAGAGCAATATTAACTAAACTTGAAAAGAACATAATAAATAAGATTTTAAAAATGATTCCGATGTGCTTTCGTTTAGTTTTACCCAGTAAAATGAACGAAAAGAAAAAAAATCAAGTGGGCACTTTATTTTGCCCCTCACTGTACTTCGTTATCGATATTTTTTCCACGAGCTTGTAACTGCAGGAAAAAAATATGTGACATCTTTGCCGCTTTGTGATCGGTGAGTGAGCCAACTTCAACAAGACAAATAGATATAGATGGAAGTTTAATTACTACTAAATCGTACTCAATTAAATATTTTATAGAAGGTTGCCTTTTCGAGTAATAAATAAAATTCGCTGTATTAGAATGAGAGGCATTCACCAATGGTCTAGAAACCACATTTAGGGGGAAATTTGGATCTAGAGCTCTATTGCAATATTTTAGGGTGACCAAAATTTTCGATGATATCAAGTATCTTTTTTATTTTTGTAGATATAAAACCTTGTTCTAGTATTTTATAGCTCCAATAATTTTAGGTAACTTTGTAATAAAAAGTTTCTCTCTAAAACATTGCTATAGAGCTCTAGACCCAAATTTCCTCCTAATTTTGGTTTCGGGATCATTTTGAATGTTTAAGAGAATATTTTTTCTTCTAAGATAGAGTGCTGCAAAGAAAGAATCAAAATACAGACCCGTTCGATTTTGGCAACACGCCAGAATTTTGACGTAGAATACGTCTTACGGCAACAATTACCGGGACCCAATTTCAATACAGGGATCCAATTTCAAAACTGAAAACATCGAGAGCGTCACAAAAATTGTCCAATTTTAAACGTTTTAAACCCAGTCGGTTTCCAACCGATTTCTGTCATTTTTGCAGCAATCGATTGGAAAATCATTTAAGCACCCGTCCAAATGCAGAAAATTTGTAATCCGATTGTTCAAACTATTGTAATATTGAAAATTGCTGAACAAAGTCGAAACGCAAATGTCGATTTTGGATTGGTCGCTTGCTGCCTTTCCCTAAATAGGACGACAGAATGGAGTACCTAGTTAGCCGGGAATGCACTCTTTGGGCTATATAAAAGACTGTTTCTCCTCAAGCAAATCAGTTTACTAGCAGCAGGCAGCAGCATCGGACATGAACACCGATGGCAGTAGGCGAAGGCAGCGTGGATCAGCAACGGGCAACAGCGGCGGTGGAATGCATGTGCATGTTTATAGCGCGTGCGGCACCGCCACCACCACCGCCACCACCACCACCACCACCACCACCACCACCTATATAAGAGACTGTTTCTCCTCAAGCAAAACAGTTTACTAGCAGCAGGCAACAACAGCGAACATCAACACCGATGGCAGTAGGCGAAGTGGATCAGAAGCGGGCAACAGCGGCGGTGGTAGTGGTTAGCTGCAGTTCATACATCTTTCAGTTCGGCTCCCCTTCGATCTGAGTTGGACCCCACCAGCGGTAATCCGATTCAGATATCGTTGGGCAAATAACAACCCGAAACTGAAAGAGACTCGCACCGCCAGGTGGTTTGAGAAGCCACCATCATCCAGCGTATGTATATACAGGGCGTATGCACATAACGTGTGTGATTATTTGAAGCGTGTGTCCCTAATATATAAGGTGTGTGGCTTGCTTTGAAGCGTGTGTGTATGTTTATGGCTTGTATGCATGCCTGTAGCGCGTGTGTGCATGTTTATAGCGCGTGTGGCTTGCTATATCGTCAGTTGAATTCAATACTGACACAACTCAAAATTCATAGTTCTTTTTTCATTTTCGTGAAAAATTCTAATTTTAGGACTTCCCATTTTTATTGAACTTGTTTGGGTCTATCATGTGCATGTAATGAGCAAGTTATAATAATTACAATTACTTCATTACATTCATTACTTCATTTTTCTGTCTTTTTAGGGATATTTTATATTTGTGCAATAAAGGCACATCTACTTATATTTCTGGAAATATTGTGAATTTTGAAACGGGTCTTTGAGATGAAACCTTATAGTATTTGGCATCGTTTGCCATCAATAACTCAAAACTGCAAAATTTTGAGTTGTGCCAGTATTGAATTCAACTGACGATATAGCGTGCGTGGTTTGCTATATAGCGTGTGAATGTCTAGCGTGTCTGTGCATGTCTATAGAGCGTGTGGCTAGAGTGCGTGGCTTGCTATATAGCGCGCGTGGCTAGCAGTATAGCAGTTGAAATTTTTATATATACACTACCCGTCATAAGTTTGGAATCGCTTTACTGAGTATTGCAACACCCATTTTGAATATTGCAACACCCCCGAAAAGTTTAGCATCACTCAAAATGGGCAAATTTCTGTAACTGTAACTGTAATATGCTTGACCAGAACTGGTGGCACAAGCCGAACACCGCAACTTTGTGGGTAGTGATGAACACGCGATAAGTTGAAGTCTAAATATGATAAACTGCATGCACCCTAGCGCCGCATAGCGGGGCAATTCAGTATTAAATTGTCTACCATGTAGAAGCCTTTAGCCTTCTGAACAAGTTTGCTGGACACCGCAACTTTCTGGCAGGTCGGAATCGTGCGATTAGTTAAGTTCAAAATACGTGTGTCATTGTGTGCCCACTAGCACCACATAGCGGTAAAATTTCACACTGAATTGGCCACCATACAGTAGCCTTTGACCTTCGGAACAAGTTTGCTGAAAACAGCATCTTTCTAGGTTGTCAAAAACACGAGATATCGGCCTATTCCAGGTGATGCTAAACTTTTCGGGAGGCGTTGCAATATTCAAACTGGGTGTTGCAATACTCAGTAAAGCGATTCCAAACTTATGACGGGTAGTGTAATTGCTAACAAATCACCTCATGTAGAATTTGATTATCTCTGTGAATCATTCAAAACTAAATAAAAAATTTGCCATGTTGAAAAAATATTCACTTGTCAATAAATGGCATTGACAAACACAATTAACCTCAAAGTTTATCTGACGAATTAACCCTAATTCAGTGTATTCTCAAACCTATTCCAAGTAATACATTGGCATAAGACAGGCTGTCGTATTCTACGTTACCTCTGCGGTCGTGTCTTATAAACAACCTCTTCAACTTTTTTCTGTTGCCAAAATCGACAAATGTCAAAAATAAACGGTTCTTTTTTTATGACTTTTTTGACTTTTTAAGTGGTTAAAGACATGCTTGTCATTCTCCTCAGTATGTGAAAAGAGAGGAGAAAAAATTCACCGCGCACTTTCCTTCTAGTATGTGCCTGCGTGTAGCAAATGCTTTCACCACACTGCTTCTTTCTCACTCCAAAGTGTCTCAACCAGCTTACAGAGAGACGAACACACTTCCAGCTCACACCACATCTGATAGAAACAAGAGGGGTGAATCACTCTACAGAGAAAACGCAGAAGTGCACAACAGTGTCCACTGGCGAGTAGTCCGGAAGGTAAAAAAAAACCTAACGGGCAAAAATGTAGTCCTCGTGTAGCTACGAACGAATTCCACCAGAGTAAATTCGACCGGCAAGAGCGGCACGAGCAACGCCGTCTATTTTTTTCTCCTAATCTCTTTTCCTCTTCTGCCATGCTCAAGAAACCAACTGTGAAATGCACCGCAGATCAGAGTTGCCAATGTTCCAGTTTAAACTGGATTATTCCAGTTTTTTTAAGTGATCCAGTCAAAAAGTTTAATCCCAAAATCTTCCAGTTTTATTGTATATCTGCCAGTTTTATCCAGATTTTTTGGACACTCAAGCTACTAACTGGTTTGGAAATATTTTTTAGAACGTAAATTTTGTGGATTGATAAGCAGCATTTTCAGTATTGTATCTTCTCGCAGGAAACACGGTCAAATTAAGGATGTGTTGTGCATAATTGAGATAAAAAGACAAGTAAGTTCAGCTTTATTCTAAAACTAACAAATAGGTGTTATCAGATCATGAAGAAAAAAAAATAATTGCAATGATGGATTAATGTTATATAAAAATAGAAACAATCTATCTTAAAGATATCATATACAGGTGGCATTCTTTAAATTAATTTCAGTTGCGTAGCAGTTCAAAAATTGTTCGAATTCACATATGTAACGTAAGAAAATGTTGCATCAATTAAAAAGCTTCATTTTCTCGATTTTGCGATAAACTGGTTGGGCAATTTAAAATTTTGCTCTTGTCGATGAAAATTTTCAGTTTTTAATTTCAACAAAATGTAGGCCCGAAGTTGCTGTATACCTTATATTGGGTTCAATAATCATCACAGAGAAACACTCTCACAATTTATTTTTTAGGTATTTTGTCAATTTATTCGGAATCCAGTTTTTTTTCAGTTTTTTCTTCAGCAATCTTCCAGTTCAATCAAAAATTTTGTTGGCAACTCTGCCGCAGATAGCTCTTCAGTGTAATTATTGTGCGTGATGTCCACACGTGTGAGAAAGTACACCATAGTTCATTGTCGCGCAAGAGAGAGATTTCAGATTTCACCGCAGTGCGTTCAGGTAGCTCAACAGATAAAAATCGTTTGTCGCTCTCTTCTAGCATAAGCGTATTGATTTGCTCTTTAGTGTGATGGCAGTTGTCTCCGCAGTGCAAGATGTTTTCCTGCACTCTAAAGGTTTACTGAGGAGAAAAGACAAGCATGGTTAAAGACTACCTTAACAGTAGAAATGGCCACCAATGAACTAGTTTTAGTTCCAAATCGTTTGAAGTGTCGCTTGATGAATTTGGGCTGACGACCTAGATACTTGATATTACCACCCGAACCAAAATACTTTCCTTTTGGAATATGTTGAGCTTAAATTGGTTAAAATAAATCAAGCAAACTACAAAAGTAAAACGAGCTCAAATCAAACATAGCATCAAAATAAAAATATAAAATTATTGTAGTCCTACGTCAACTATGCGGTCGTGTCTTGGATACCACCCTCCTACTATTGTCAACCAGTGTAACTTGCTACGACTTTGTTTACTTCGTTTCGACTTCGACTAAAGGTTCGTTTTATCGAACCGTACTTAAGAATGTTTTTCACGAATAGTTGAGTTGACCTGAAACTATTCCGTCTTCTGTATAGAATAGTTGGGAATGTTGGGTACCAAAATTTTTACTGTGCACCCCTCCAAATTTTTCAATATTTTTTTAAACCAAAAAAAAGTTAAAACTTTAGTAGCTAATAGATGACATTATTTTTGTACCATTTATCAATATTTTATAAACATTACATCGCGCGCGCTTTTTGATTGAAAACGACTGTTCGTTTTACCGAGCTAAAATGTTGCATAGGGACTTCTTTCGAGAAGATGAAACTTTTGAGCCCTACGCCCTCACGAAAATCGAATTTTTTTAACATACATTCCATTGGCATTCTAATTCAGACATTGCCAGAAGCCCGCAGTAATCATCTGTAAAAATACGTAATGTACATGTATATCCTGAATGTTTTGAAGATTTTGTACCTACCACATTCAGATTTCAAAAAAAAAACATATTTTCCCTAATTCTCCACAATGATCTTTGTATCACACTTTGGGCCACTGTTCGGTAAAACGAACAGTAGAAAACTCAGTTAGGAAAAGTCGGAAAAACATTTTTTCGTGATTAGAACAATGCAAACCTGTGACGTGATATCCACGTTGGAGAAAAATCAGGATCAAGGTCCGGCTTATAATGATTTAATAAATATAATATTTTACTGCAAAGTTTTATTTGGTTACCATGCCAACACTATACATTGTATTTAACGATATATTCATTTTATATGCTTTATTTGACAGCTTTGTTGGAGTACGCTAAATCAAAATTCAACGTAATTTGAACAAAAACAGACTAGAACGATATGAAAACTCGGACAACAGAGGTATTTTCCTTAGGCAAACTAATTACAACTTTCCTGAATAGTTATCAAATTAATGAAAGCTTTCAAGATTTCGTAGCGAATCGCGATCTAATGGTAAATATTGGATTTAATCTTCAGTAAATTTTTCATTTTTTTGCCCGATGAAAAAAATGCAAACTAGTTCAGGAAATTTTCGATACCGAAACAAACAATTTTTTTTTTTTTTTGATGCCGAATGTCTTAGAAATGCAGAACACGTCAAGATCTGGTGTTATCTAGAAAACGGGGAGACTTTCTGGGACTTAGACGTTTTTGAGCTGGGAAACAATCTCATTTCACTTGTCCTATTCTCAATTTCACTTCACTGTCAATCTCACTCCACGGAGGTGATTTTTGTCACCTCACTTGAGGTGGAATCAGGAATAGGTCTAAAAAAGTGAGGTGAGCGTGAGAGTGGAATATATTTCACCGTGAAGTGACTGCCGTAATAAGGACCAGTACCATGAATCTAAATGCTTTTAGTCTGGCCGACATACGCGACAAATTCCGTCACTCCCAATTATGCTGAAATTTGATTCATCACTCAAAAGGACCGTACTTCATTTCTGCAGCGTACAGCCAACATGTGATTAAGCGAGGACCCTACTATGGAAAGTCGAAAAAAAATAATTTTCGTGATTTTTTTTCGGACGTTTTGGGTACCTACCATGTGACAGGGAGGGAAACCTGATTACCGATAAATAGCAGGTTGCGAAGCTTTGGAAGCAACATTTTGAACTGGTATTGAACGGTGAGGAAGGTAGGAGAGTCGTCGAGGGGAACAGGATAGAAATTGGGAACGACGGACAAGCTGTGGGCCCACCAACATTGGACGAGGTGAATAATGCTTGCAAAGAGCTAAAGAACCATAAAGCCGATGTGAAGGACGGCTTACCGGTCGAACTTGTCTGAGTCGGGAGCGAGCGGCTGTGTGGTGCAATTCACCAGATTATCCTAAGGATTTGGTCTGAGAAACAACTACCTACGGACTTGTTGGAAGGACTCATATGGCCTATCTACAAGAAGGAACATAGACTCGACTGTAGTAATTATCGAAGCAAAACCCTCCTTAATTCCGCTTATAAATTTTTCTCCCCTATCCAGTTCCAGCGAGACCGTTGAAGAAAGCCTTTGTTGGAGAATACCAATGCGGGTTTCGAGCGGGCCGATCTACAACGAACCAGACACATCTTCTATTTATAGACTTTGAGGCGGCGTACGATACAGTGAAACGCAGCGAGCTGTGGCAAATTATGCTCAAACAAGATTTTCCAACAAAACTAATTAAAATGTTACGTGCGACGCTTCACGGTTTCACATCAAGCGTCAGGACCTCAACAAGCATATTTGTTGAATTATAGCTTATTAAGCTGCTATTCGGTGGATTTCGGCTCAATAAGCTGTTATACAACAAAATTGTTCCCTGGGACAGCGGTGAGTTTTTGAACACGTTCGTGACGTTAGATGGTCTTAAGCAAGGTGACGGGCTCTCGAACTTGCTGTTCAACATAGCTTCAGAAGGTTCAATGCGAAGGGTAGGTGTGCAGAGGAGCGGCACCATCATCACGAAGTACCACATGCTTCTGGCTTTGCGGACGACATAAATATCATTGGTGTTAACCGTAGAGCTGTTGAGGAGGCCTTCACGGCTCTCAGAAGGAAAGCTGCGAGAATTGGACTCACCATGAACAGTGCCAAAATGAAGTACATGGTGGCTGGCAGAGAGCGTGGTAGTTCTCCGTTGTTTGTGCTGCGGTGGAGATGGATGGGGATACTTCCGAAATGGTCGACGAATTTGTTTATCTTGGTACTCTCGTGACATGTGACAACGAGGTGAGCCGCGAGGACGTTCCCACTGCTCCGGGTTCGAATCATACCTGTGCATCGCTTCAAGTAGTGGGTGATCGCTTCAAGTAGTGGGCCAAATCTAGCCAGAACACCGTGTCTTCCCCTTTATGGTATTTCTTGATGAACGACGCAACTTCGTACTATAAATTTCCCCGTTCACGGCCTGCCCGGAGCGAAAGAAGAACAACTTTGACATCCCTTTCTCGCTGATTGTCAGCCACAGCCGCACCTTCCTGGGGAACTTGGTTTTTGAAATAAACTTCACCTCGGTGCTCACTTTCTTCGTGGGGGAGGTAAAATACGAAGTGCCCTGCTAATCGTTGCCATCCAGGGTGAGATAGGTCTTGTCGTCCATTACCACTGCCACGTCGCGGTTCGCCGGGAAAATCGACCATCCTAATCAACCGCTGTCGCTGCGTCATTGCCTGCAGCTCCGAGATCAGTGGACGGTACTGCCGCATCCTGACATGTATGTCCATGCTCTCCAGATACTTTTTCACTGTTTTACCGCATGCACCAACCTCCCGGCCAAGTGCACGCAGCGATTTAGCCACTTTTCCCTCGGTCTGGTCTTCCTCTTCCATCCTTTGAAGCTTCTTGTCGCTCAGGGTCATTGGTCGTCCGGAACCGGGCTTTTTTTCTATGCTCTGATCGTTGTCCAATAGTGTCAAGATGTTGTAGATGCCGGAACGGGCATACCCAGCGTCCACAAAGTGCCGCACGATGTCCGTTTCTGACGCGGCGGGGTACCGTTCTTTGAACGCGCACACTTCTGAACGGAGTAGCTTCACTTTTTTTCGCCATCACAGTTAACTCAAGTTATACCACAAAAGATCAAAATAATGGTCGCAGTGGTCCAAATCTTACAAAAAAAAAACTTAAGTTAACACAGTTTGACTGATAGAGCTGCCAAATTGCTAAATCATGGGTTACTATGATTGATGATGCATGAGTAGTTTCGTCAGTGTGATTAAAGGTAAACCCATTAAAAATCGGCAATTTTCGTCCATTTTTTGCCGCAAATGTTATTCTCGAGAGTTGTGAGTTGTCTAACATTTCACCGAAAACCTTTTTCCCGAAACCCAATTTTCCGAATGTTTTTTCCCTGAATGATATAGCCCCGAATGTACCGTTTCCCCAAATATAACATTTTCCCGAAAATCCAATTCCCCGAGTGTAACATTTCCCCGGAATCGAATCCTCGAAAAAATACAATTTCTATGTGAGAAACAATGCATGCTGGAAATCGTGCACAAAAGTTTCACGTAGGAAATATAGAAAGGTGATCAATCTAACTTTTAATAGATATGGAATGAAGTGGGAAAATGTCCTTTCAAATGTTTCTAACCTATTTTTCACCTTTTTATAGGTTCGTTCGTTTTCCTAAGGTGATGCAACATCCACTAGTATATATTAAAGGAGTGAACGGGAATCCGTCAGCCATTCCGAAGCCTGTTGAGTATACCTACTTTTGCTTTGGCGTGCACACCGAAAACGGAAGCGCCTTTGTAATTATGGCAACATGAATCCTTCCCTCCGAGAAGCCAACAAGAGATATCGGAAGAGTTTTCTTTTCTGTTTAACAGTCATACCAGCCATGAAAGTCTTTTATAAAAAGATATTATTGGACAGGCTGGTAGAGCATGGTATTAAATTGCTGTGTCGATATTCCCTTCTTGGACCTTGAAAACCGAAGACTGGGACACGCAAACTCTCAACAGCAGGTCTCCAAGGCTTAGAGTCTCAAGTCGATAGATCAATGTAGGTAAGGAAAGTCCGCAAACTAGATCCGTGACTTTGAGAAAAAGATTAGTTCTGAAGACTGGGATGACTCGGACTACAGGGCTGTTGGGTCGCGGGTCTGCGCGTGCCCCTGCTCTGCAGGAGTGTCGCGTCGTGGGCGTGCCGGCGCTTCTGCCTCAACGCAGTCTGGTCAGTTGCATCTACTTCGGGAAATCGGTACATTCGGGGATATATATTTCGGGGAAACTGGTTTCGGGATAATGGTTTACGGGGAATTGGTATACAATCATTCTCGAGATTCTTACGAATCGAGTACCCTATTCGATTATTGAAAAGGGGTGTAAACTAAAAATGGGAATACAAATTTCCGATACATTCACAAATGCACGCCCGAGCGATGTCCCTAATAACACTTAACTCACCTTACTTGTATTTCACCAAAATGTGACTTCTATAAAAGGAACCCAAAATCGGCCATAAAGTATATAAAGTAAATGCGGTCTGCTGTCTGCTCTCTAACGTCGATGGTACGCAACACATAGATGATAAGTTGCGTGGTGCGAAAAATTCGGTCCAATTCAAGTACGTCTTTCGGACTCCATAGTGTGCCCGATTCGTTAACGAGATACATCTTGGGATTTCTTCGCCGGTAGCATCATCGACGATCGCCAACACAAAGCCGTGCTTTCTCTAGAATTCCTTTGTGATAGGTACAATTATGGTTAGATAAACGTTTCCTACATGTGCTAAAAGTTACCTACCAAGTTAGATAAGGTCATTGTGGGGTAATTTCATCTTGCCGCAATTTTCAGTTGTTAATCCCCTATGAGCTGTAGTTCAGTTTAACCTAAACATAGCAAGGTATGTGATTATCACATAGCACTAATGCTAACGCGACGTTTTTTATTATGCTCAATAATTGCATGTATTTATTTTCATGGTTTCTTTGCATTTTTATCTGCAACTTAACTCAGTACGATATAGTATTACTATGCGTTAAGAATATTAACATATACGGTTTCTTTTTTTCTCATTTCACCGGTGATCAAAATTTGCCTTTGCAAAGATATCGAAAGTGGGAAGGTTACCACTAGGACAGACAGCTGCTATCCAACTAAAGCAAAATAGTATCGTCAAGTCAATGGAAAACAAAACACTGATTCACACGGGGTGCTCTTCTCTCTCGACATTTGCGATTAGAATATTAAGATATTGTTAATTTTATTTCGTGTCGACAGGAAACGTTGAATAGTTACGAGAAATGGGGATACTAATGTGTAATCAGGTAGCATTTTTCTTATATCAATTCAACCGTTCAAACCTTCAATCTTGGAATTAGAAGCGAAAATTTCAAGCAAAGAACGAGAAATTTTTCGGAATAAAATTGATTTTAATGAAAAATATGCGAAAAATGCGTCCTCTTACTAATTAGGCTTCTACAACGCGCGCAAGTAAATGTACCGATATGTAGAAATAAGTTCACTCAACTACCACTACATATTGTGCTACTAAGTTAGTAATAAGGCTTCTTGGATCTTCTTGGATTAAAACATGGAACGCTAAATGAATTAAACGAAACACTTTTTTTCGTTTGTCGCAAACAACAATTGCCTAAATGCTAGGGCGGGGTTTGTCCAGTGCTTGAGTTTGTAAACGGAGGACACCCTTTAGTCTACTAATTATTTTTATTTCTGCTTATACGTGTTCGAAGGTTTACTTTAGTGTTGTGTGTAATTTTACAACTTTTTTGCTGAATTTCGCGTAAAACAAGTTTTGTTATCAATAGTAGGTTCCATTCAGTTTTTTTCTTAGTTTCTTGCTTTTCTTTAGATTATACATATGTGTTCAAATAGTGGTTTCAATAGTAGTTAGAATTTTCCGTTCATTTTTTTTTTGTATAAATAGGTTACGATGAATATGTTTCCTCCGACAGAACTATCCCTTTCCTTCTTTTTAAAGTTTAGTTTATCATCCGTATTCGCTCTGCTGGCGGTGATCGGCCTCTGCCTAATACTTGATAGTAGCAAATGATGTAAATCGCATAAAAGATGCTGCTGTGAGTGTTCTACATATATCTTACCGCTATTAAAAAGAGAGTGTCCATTCTTCCTGCGATCTAACGGTGCAAACAACCCGCGGGAAAGTGGGCTTCCGCTCTTGACTCTCGACAGGTAGACAGAGTAATGTGTGGTGGTCTTATAAGTAGTATTCGTATCCGTTTTGCAGGATGGAAAAACTTCTTTCAAATCTCACTCTTCTCATAAAAACAAATGTTGCGGGCTGAAAGGGCCCCGGCGCCACCGGGAAAGCTCCATCTTCACACCGTTTTCCGGGAATGCTGCACACATGTCTGTGCGTAAAGAGGGGGGACCGGTTGTTTTTTGCTGCCCGGTTTTTATTCCATTGACACGCCAAACACAAAAAAGAAACTAAAAGCTGAGGTGTTAAATCGATACTTTAGCTGCTGATGCTGCTGCTGTTGCTGTTGACACATGCGTAAGATGAGAGTCCTTAAAAGTCGCAGGCACTCAAATTGACCGGTTTGATGCGACCACCGTCACCCTCGGAAACGAAACGTTTGCGACCTCTGGAATTAGAAGAAATAGTTTTCATTAACAATTGATTGATATAGTAAACCTAATGTTCAGTATTCTGATGTCAAAGAATAACCAAGAAAGACAACAATTACAATTCCAACAAACTGAAGAAGTCAAACTTCATCCAATAATTAACAGGATAACACCCGGTTTCGACAATATGAATAAACACTAGTTGCCATAGTTGTGTAAGTTTTATGGCCATATTTATTTCCTATTTTATATGCCCTTTCTACACGGAATTTAAGCACCTAATAACAAACAACACTGTTCGTAAGGTCAACCTCGGTAAAAGGTAAAACTGGCACAATATAGCATCAAGGCCATATTCTAAGTGTTCCTAAAAAGGTTTAAAACTAGAAAAAAATTGTTTGTTTTGTAGAGGATTGACAAAAAAATACAGTTTTTATACAAATATATTTGTCTGTTTCATGTTTTTGCCCCAGTCGACCCTAGCATGTTGATAATTAGCACAACATTCAATCCCTGCCGTCAAACAACATCTTTTTATCAATGTGTAAAACAGAAACGATGCAGATGTGCAAAGCGAGGAACGAGACGCAAATTGGGTTCAACCGGTTTTTTACTATACAAAATTTGTGGTCGACCTGTTGCAGTTTTACCAAAACACCAACATTACTGCAGATGCAAAATAAAGGACGTCCATTGTTGGGCTAATTTAACCAGTAAAAAACCAAGTTCGTTTACCTTCTTGAGAATAAATGGTAAAACGATCAAACCTACGGAAACGGCACATCAATGAATCAATCTTTTTAACTAAAATGCAACAAAGCAAGATCCGCGCTCATGTCTAGAGGTGACTGCAAACGTGAATATAAATTTTAGGTCATAACTTGAATTAACAAACAATATTCATACCTGCGGTGGAGCTAAAGCTAAACAAACAGAATGATTTGCCATCCCACACGGTGCTCTGCGCGCACAAACCGGTCGTTCGTGTACTGATTTTTAAAGAGTGGAGGTGACTGCGGATGTAGAACGCAAAACTATTTTAAAGTTAACAAGTTTAACAATCATTAATCACGTTTCAACACCAATATTATTAATCACTCCATTGGCGTAACGCTTAGTCTATTTCACCCATTACTAGCCATACTTTTTTTTTTCAAATGGATTTAAGTGGTTCGCTTGATTCCACTTCACCCTCCCGGCATTGATACTGAGTCAAGTATCAAGAAAAAGCTGCTACGACTGGGAACCTGCACAAACACAGAACCGGCATCAAGAAAATGCCGGTTTCTGACCGGTTATGTTGCTCCTATTTCGTGTACATATATATATATATACACTTCAAAACGTGTATTCGCGACTAGGACGAATCGTGATGGCGTGATGACGGGTGGATTGATCGACCGGCGACGATGTCAGCACAGTGGCAGAGGACGGAGGACTAGCGAATGTTTTAGCAAAATAAAGACAGGAAAAAAATAATGCTTCGTCAACTCCCTCACCAGGACAGAATGGAGCGGAAATTCGAGCGTGTAAAATTTCAATGCTTCCGCGTAAAGTCGAATATGCAAACACTGCACAAACTTTTTTCACTTCGAGAGCGCAAAACTTTTGCGATTGGGAGAACCGTAACCAAACGCAGCCGGTGACCAACAAAATGTGGCAACGGTGTCAATCTGAGGGCAAACATGGCGGTGGTTTAAGCGAAAAAAAAAAACAACTAGAAAACGTGTACATGTAATATGCATCTCGATCGGCGTCTGCAAGCAACGCTGCACTGAGTGCAGCTGAACTGAACCAGAATGACTGCACACAGAAGGAAACAGCTATGTGGATCGCGGTTTACTAGGATCAAATATGGTGTGATAGAACTTTTCGCTATTCTACATCGTTCAATTACAACATCGAATGCTAAATTCTAGCCCTCAGACAATAATGAATCTCCTCAAAACTGCTGCTTAATTAACAAATTCATATATGCTTATGCAACAGTGCGTGTCACTGGAAGGCGAGCCACACGCCAGACACCTCATTATGTCAAAGATAAAATATCGATTCGAAGCCGAATGGTTTGTTGTTGGTATAGCATACACAACAAACCAGCTTCACAAAAAGGTTTCGTTCGAAACCAATTTTAGTTTGAAATGATGAATCGAAATCACCACTTAGATTTGCTTTTTACTTCGTGGCCATAGCGAGTGAAAGGCTTTCATTGTTGAATGACACGAATTCGCGTTAAACGCGTCAATTGTACACACGACAATCAGATGGCGCTGGTTATGCAATACTCAATGTATTATTTTGTAACTAGCGGTAATTAATTTTTAGTGCATAATAAGCACTTAAAAAAGGCATGTAAAGCAAAAAACTAATACCAACTCATCCTTCATAGCCAAAATAGTTCTTTTATGATTAAATAGAAAGGCACATGCTCGTTGTTGTTCTCTTATTTTTTTACTTCGTTATTGGCATCAAATACCATGCCATCAGAACTGAAATTTGAAACTTTTGAGCTTAACCACTAAATAAAATTCACCTGCATACGTCGTCAGTGCTTACACTGCGAAATGACTGCCACACTTTTTGACATAAAGCTCTAGTTAAAACATGTGAAATAGCAAACAAGAATCGGAATACAAAAAGACGGATCAAAACAAAAAAGGTAAACAAGCAATGTCGTAGAATTACACGAGACGCTCCACGTAACCGTAGAAAAGTTCCAAAAAAGAGATATTCGCTGTTTGATTCGTTGCGTGCTAAACCGAAGACGAGCATCGATCACCAACTACAGGAAGCATGAACTACATTTTGTTTTTTTCTTGGTTACAAACTTTTCAGAAATGCTTCACCTTTGAGACATCAAACAAGTCAAGTTGACCAGTTGGAACGGGGGTTTATACATTACTAGCCGACCCCGCAAACCTCTTCCCGGCCATTTTTTTATTCAAGTAATTTTGAACATTCTTAATTGATTCCACATACATCAAAAGATTGATCTTGCGATTTGTTTATAGTCTGTGAATGTATGACGAATCGGATATTGGATACGTTGAAACGCGCCTCTGGATCTCTTTGCTAGTGTAATTGTCGGCGGTCACCACTGTCCTTAAACACACGAACTCGTCAATCGTTTTGTCTTTGACGCATTCATTCGAAGTCCAATTCCACCAGTTTCGGCTCTCAGTTGGGTGCAAGTTTTCTCCGCCGTCAAAAAGTTACTTGTTATGATGTCAAAGTCATCCGCGAAGCCCACAAGCTGAACAGCCCTTTTGAAAATCGTTCCTCTCGTGTCGATGCCCGCCCTCCGGATCATACTCTCAAGGGCGATGTTGAACAACAAACAGGAAAGTCCATCACCTTGTTTTAGCCCTCTGTGCGATTCAAATGGGCTTGAGAGTATCCCCGAAATACGCACGTAGCACATCACTTGCGCCATGGTGGCTCTGATCAATCGAGTCAGTTTATCCGGAAATCCGTTGTCGTGCATGGTCTACCATAGCTGTTCTCGATCGACTGTAT
The DNA here is from genome assembly GCF_029784165.1 of Wyeomyia smithii. Lineage (NCBI taxonomy): Eukaryota > Metazoa > Arthropoda > Insecta > Diptera > Culicidae > Wyeomyia > Wyeomyia smithii. The sequence continues at coordinate 40,657,854 of NC_073694.1, forward strand.
CATAGGCTACCGTGAAGTCGATGAAGATGTGATTTGTGCGTACATTGTACTCGCAACAGTTCTGTAAAATCTGTCGGATTGAGACGATGGCACGGGCTCCCATGAAGCCCGCTTGGTACTGGTCCACGTACCTCCTGGTTAAAGGTGATAAGCGACGGAGCATTGATATGCGAGATATCCCGAGCAGGACAAAATATCATTATAATATCACAACCAGATATTGGAAATACACCTCATTTTGATCTTAATATGGTTTACATAGTTGGTAAAATAACAAAAAATAATACCAAAATATTGTTCCTCCAAGACTATATGAATAACAAAGCTTGATATTTCAATAACAAACCAATAATTTGCATTGAAAATCGCGAAAATGACCGATTCAATATTTTCAACTCATTGAACACTGAATGCATAACTGAATATATTATAAATAATCAATGACGAACAATTTTCACTTAAAAATTTACTTTTAATCAGATATTTAAAATCAACTCAAATATCTTATTGAAGGCATATCGAGATATGATATCAAAATTTTATGATATTTTCATATGTATGTTTGAGACGTGAATATCTTTCGAATAACACGATAAGTCCTCATAGCTTAATATACTATTGATGAGTTATGATTTTGTTATGCTCTCCTGCCCGGTTCGCTTTTGCAGAGTTTTTAGAAAAGGTTGTTTTTTTGCCCTGTTAAAAAAAGGCGGGGCAAGATGGGTCACCCTCTCAAACAGCACAAAATTATGATTAAATATCAATGAACTTTTTACGGATAGCAAGAAATGCCTTTTCTTCATAGATAACGACAATATTGAGTCATCTCATCCATGTTATACCGCCGAAGGCGTTAAATTTTCCTCGACGATTGCTTTCTGCAGCATTTTGTAGAACTTCTCTACTGTCGACTTATTGAAACAATGAAAGTTTTTTTCCGGAGTGACAACACCGTTTACGTCGAATCTAGCCTTAAATGAAACGTTAATATTGAAAAATCAGCTGTCGATGCGAACTATACTGCCTCGTCTTTGGTGACGCATGCTGCCCCAATCATTAATTTAGTTCGCGATTGTGATATTCATGATTATTTTACATTTATTTATGCTAAAAAGCATATAATTTAGTTCATCATGAGCAAAACTGCTGCTGCAACAAAGGTTTACTTCAAATCATATAGCGTACGACAAGAGAACACGTTTTTTCAAAAGTGTGAATCGCGTAAGAAGCTTAGCAAAAAAAATATTTTATTTATTAAAAACAAGCAGTATGCAAATATGAACTTTGGACACGTGATATATAGTCGAAAACACGTTACGCATCATGCAAAATTAGTGTCATCACCAAAAAAGTTATTTCAAGCTCAAAAACGGCACTGACCCATTTTGCCCCGTGACCCATCTTGCCCCACCTTACCCTACATATAGCAACTCACATTTAAGATGTCACGTGTAACATTATATGTAACACAACATGTTACATATTGCATAATATTTCACGTTATATTTTTCGTGTTACATTACGTGTAACATGTTACATATCACGTGTGGCATGTACAAAACAAGTGACATGTTACTTATCACATGTAATATGCTACATGTTACTGGCAATATGATAGTATTACACCGATTTATGTTCATAGACCACTCTGTTTCGAAACAGAATGGCCATTCTGTTTCGGACGAAATTTCAACACGGTATAAATCAGCTAGAAAGTTTGATTTATCGAAATTTTCTTCATGTCCCAAATGCAGCTTCTTTAGTTGATGCGGTTTATGCAAAAAACTCATTTTCGAAAAAAATGGTCTTTAGACCACTTTGTTCTGCAACGGCTCATTTGTCAGGTGCCAAAAATGCACTTTTCTTTATTATAGGTGAATTTTTACATTTTTGTTATTAAACTTTTAGTATACATATTTTACATTTCAGAGAAAAAAATGCAAAAGCTTTATTCGTGACTTGCTGGCAACAATAAATTATAAGTCAGTAAAAAAGACCATGTGTTCATTTCGTTAACCCCCCCCACCCCCGGGCGTGGTCTTTCGTGGTCTTCCATAGTCTTTTGACAAACCCCCCCGGCCTCCTCTTTATGACCAGGTGATTTAGGAACGGCCCCATACACGGATAGTTTTTTTCTTCTCGTACCACAAGACAAATTCTTGAATAAAGAGGACATTAATCCAGAGCGCAAATACCATATGAAATGCCGTGTACATGTATGAAAGGATAATAAATTGAATTTGACAGGGATTTTTTTTTAATATTATTTTTTTGATGTTGCAACTTGTATTTTTGTGTTTTTCTTAGAATGGAAGAGGGAGGGGGGAATCTAATGCTGCGTTTTTTTTTCAGGGGGGGTTGATATTCTGTGACCAAATGGGAGAAGGGGGAGGGGCATGAAAAAAGCTGCGACGTTTAAGTACGCATCCGCATTTTGGTGGCAGCATAGTCAATTTCCCAGTCTGTTGTTGTTAGCATGAAATTCTTAGGAAACTGACTGAGTGTTGGGCATTGGAAAGTGAACAATTTTCGTGACGCTCTCGATGATTTTATTTTCTTTTTTTTCCAATTTGTACCCCCATAAGTGTTGCCCTAAGACGTAATTCTACGTCAAAACTACTAAACTTCAGTTACCACCCGTTGGTAAACCGTTTGAATTTTTGAGAAAATATTGAATAACATTTTCAGAATCAGTTTTTTATATCAAATCCTAAAGAGCAAGTTCTACCCTAAGCAGAAGTTTTTTCAGTTACTCCAAAGATAAATTCAATTAAAATTATAATAATCTAAACATATAAAATGCAGTCCTCTCTGTCTGTCTGCCTGATCCATATAGGCTCAGAAACTACTGCACCGATCGGCGTGAAATTTTGTATACACGGGTTTCAGGGGCCGGGAAAGGTTACTAAGATAGTTCGAGACCCCTCCGTATTCTGGAAGGGAGGGGTCCCACACAAATGAAACACAAAATTTTGCCACATATTTGGCAAAAGTTTTTAAAGCCAAAAAATATATCCATGGTGATGTGAGACCCCTTCCTTTTTCTCGAGAACCGATCAAGCAAATACAATCAAATTTGGCATGTTAAAGTTTTTGGGAGCAAAAAATGTTCATGGTGGTTCGACACCCCTCCCTCTTCTGAAAAAGAGGGCTCCCATACAACATATTTCTTCACAACCCAAGAACTAATCAAGCAAATGGAACCAATTTTGGTAAGTGGATGTTTTAGGGAGCAAAAAAATATTTTAGTGATGGGTTCGACAGCTCTCCCTTTTCTCTTATACAAATCGAACATAAATTTTTTTTATAGGTGGTTTAGCACTTCTTCGTGTTCGGGAAGGGGGAGGTCTGGAAAGACAATTTGAACAGATATTTCAACCAGGGTTTCCGGGATACAGCCTGAAATGATCGTAATGATGCACAGAAGTCAAAATCAACTCCAGACGCCATTTTTCAATTTAAGATGGAAACTTCCGATTTTTGGAAAACAGCTGAAACATGACCGAATACCACCTAATATGGGTGTTTCAGGAACCAGAATGTCGCTCAGGGCCAAAAATTGTCTCCAAATGCCATCGATTCTGAAATTCAAGATGGCGACTTCTGGTTCCTGAAAAATAGTCGAAGGTGACCAAAAACCACTCAACATGGAAATTTCCGGAATCGTAATGATGCACTGAAGCCACAAATCGACCTCAGACAATATTTTGAATTATAAAGTGGCGACTTCCGGTTTCTGGGAAACAGCAGAAAATGGCCGATTTTCAACCAATATCTGGAACCAAAATGATGCACAGAAGCTAAAAATCGACCACAGACACCATTTTGAATTCTAAGATGGCGACTTCCAGTGTCTGAAAAACAGCCGAAAATGACAAAATACTATCCAATATAAATATTTCCGAAACCATAGAGGCTTCACATTAACGCATTGAAGTCCAAGATGACGACTCCCGGTTTCTGGGAAACAGTCTAAAACAGCGATGCCAACCTTTTTTTGAAAACAATTGGAAGAATTCCAAATAAAAAAACTGGAGAAAACTAGGTATATAAATTCTAAGCTTTCATAGAAGTTTGTTTGATTATCGATTCAAAAATGTTGCACCGTATTTTGCTCAAGAAAGGCTGAAAAAGATTTTTTTACTAATGGCGATTATAGTCACTGGCGTATACGAAATTTTGAAGATGTGAGTGGAGTTCGATAAAAATCTAACAACAAAAGAGCATGAATGTACAAAATACTAAAAACACCGTACATGCGAAGGGAATGAATTCAAGCTGAATAAAACTGGAACAGTTTTTGAAAAACCGGAGATATTCAACCTTTAGTCGTTTCGCTGACTGAAGGGTCGACAAGGCTGGTCTGAAGTGATCAAATACCACCCAATGTGGATATTTCCGTAATAATGATAAAATGATGCACAGAATCCCAAAGTCGACCCCAGATACCATTTCGAATCGTGAGATAGCGAATTCCAGTTTCTGAAAAACAGCCAAAAATGATGTTTGCTTTCAATGTAATTTGAATCGAATTTGTAGTTCGTTTTTTTCCATATACCTTTCGAAAAGCTGTTTAGAAGGTAGTCAAATCATTACTAATGGAAAATTCTATGCTATTCGGATCAATAACAGTCATACCCAACTATTATGCTATTTGGCATGGGAATGTTCGTTATTGAATGGAAAAGAAATTATGTTACACTAGCGTTTGGCTTACATTTTATGTGCTTTCAGCCTCTTGACTAATTTATTATTTCTGTGATTCATAATCACGATAGGCATTTATCAACCATTCTAACGACTAACCAGTCACCCATTTTTAACAAACCCGGCATAGTGAACAAAGTCGTTATCCTGCGTCAAAACCTATCGCAAATCGGAAGTAAAAAAAAAACTGGGTTGGTTCCACAAGTCTACGTAATCGTAGCTCGAGCGAAAAGTTAATGTTGTTACCCAGCAAACCAAAAGTCGTATAAGGATGTTAATTTTAGGTCGCTCAAATGTGCATGTCAGGTTTGAAATTACATAAAATGCAAAATTAAATTTGTTTATATCGTATAACACTTAAATCCTATAAAACGCAATATCAGGTTATATATGAAGCCATTTAACGTGTCATACAAAATTGTAAAATGCGTCAATCCTCTAAGTCGTATAGAATGCAATTTAAAGTTTCGAATGAGGCCATTTAAGAGAGCATGCGCATGAAGTTATAAAAAATCGTAACCATTTTTTTCTTACAATGTACGTATATGGCCTCCAGATTTGTACACATAGACGCATTTCATGCATCTTATATGGCCATTTTCTACCAAATAAGGGTTCACTTCACAGAGTTGAGCGCGAGTTATATGAACCAATTTGTTTGCTGGGTAATCTATAAAATGTGATTCAGATTCAACTTATAGACTCGAACCGAATTGAACTAGAATACCCTATTAAATATTCAATACCGTGAGTTGCCATCACCGGAACCAAACTGACCGGTATCCTCGAGGTACTCGTAAAAAACAGCTTAATACGCAGTTGCCTAATTTGTTTGTAAACAGTCCTGTTTACCGATGATTTCATACATTATGCAACGGTTTTGTATTTAGCCTCTAATTTTTATCTAACGAACCAGAAAAAAAAACAATCATAAACAACCCCCCTTCGCCTTGAGTGCTGTTTTATGGTACGGGTTTGACCTTGAAAAAGGCAAGCTGCAGGCGAGGCGCCATGTAAATAACAACAACAACAAACCACCACCACTCGTTTTTTGGTCCCTTAACCTCCACCCCGAACAACGTTCCGATTGTCACGTAGTCCGAGAAATCTAACATCGCCTGATGTGCTGTGCGACTGTGTAGCACCACACGCATTTTCACCCAAATTGTATAGGATATTGCAGCGCGCCCAAGCAATATTTTTGTTTTGGCGGCCAGCCGTGTGGTGCGTAGAGCGAGTGGAAAATTCCCAAAAAATCTCCGCACAGCATTGTAACACAGAAGGTTCGAGTTAACTACTAGCAAAGCCACGTGGTTTACAACAGAGTGTGCGTACCAATCTGTACGTGGAGGATTCCACCCAATGTTGTTGTTTTGTGGCGCTGTTTGTTATGCTGTAGAAAGGGTTGGATTTGGCTGGGGAGGTTTGTTTTTATCACTTTTGACCCAGCCTTGCCCCTAAGACGCAATTTGTGTTGTTCGCTGATAAAAAAAAACAGACTTTCACCACTTTAGCACGTATGCATACATATATTTTACCGGCTTTTTTCGTTTGTAATTGTGTGCTATCGGCACCATCTTTCCACTACGAGCGCTCGGTGTATTTTATGCTTTTATCACGGTCGTTTCCCTGTTACGGCAGCGCTGGTGGTAAGGTGTGTTCTGTACCGGTGCGTACCCGCCCGGTTCACAATTACACCATCATCGTTACTGTACCGTACGAATGGTACGAAAAACCCATACAACCAGACGGCGCAAACAAAATATTTATTATTGACTCTCCCAGCCGCTTGGCGTAGAAGCAAAAGCAAAAAAAACTCGTCGATAGATACCAGGCCGAGAGTCTGCGCAATTACTTTTGGGGTTGTAAAATGTGAGCGGAGACAAACATTTCGGGGTTTGGCTGCAATAATTTCTAGAATGTTTTGGAAGTTTGATAGCAATCTGCTGCCACGATAAGTTTTTAGTGGACCCCAATGGGTTTTATAATGCAACATAAGGGTGTGTTTTTTATGCTAGAATCACAAATACTAACACATGAACATAGACGGCTTGTTCCAGAAAGATCTAAACAGAGCTGTCATGTACGTGTCATAATAGTACGGTATTAATCATTTCGTTTACCGAATTACTGAAGTAATTTTTGATTGACCCTTCAGCATTTATCATACTGATACCAAAATGATTGATCAATATTCATGTCAGTTGTGATACAAAAACAGTATTGAAAAATTTAGAAGGGGATATTCAAGACACGATCGGGTGTTTAACATTAAACTTCGGTTCCCTTTAACAGCTAATACCATGTTTCACCAATATCCAATTATTGTTATTTTTCCATGAAGTAGGTAATATGTGTTAAACTGCCCAACACACTCGAAGTTGAACAACCTAAGAGCCAACCACGTGTTCTTAGTTTTAAGTTTGCGTTTCATTACGCCCATTGAATGATTGTGCGATTTGTTTCTGATTAGCGCTGTAAAGCAGTAAAAATTATCAGAACAAAATGGCATAGTAATTGAAGGTCAACAGAGTAGAAAATTTATTTACAAAAAATTCTACCACCGGATATCTAATTAATTTTTTTGATCTACCGTTTGTCGCTACTGAAAAACACTTAAAATTATTCAAAACATTAGGATTAACGCCAGAGCCACACCCGTTGAAATGGACCTCACCCAAATAATCTCGGCAAACAGGTGTCACCACTAAATCGCATAATCGACCGGTTGTCTGATACGGTTTTGTTTTTAAATCATTCAGAATTGATAAAGATAGAATAAAGTCATCCCACCGGTGTCGAGGTCACACGTACTGGCGGGTATCGCGTATCGAGCAAAAAATTGTTTTGACTGAATGGTAACCTGTTTGGGCGATTGCATCAGAGTCTCGCTGTTTTCTGCTTCCTTCTCGTGCTGCTGTGCTGTGTAGCAAGTATGGGATGTTTATGTTTTGAAAAAACACGCGGTCATACTCGATCGAATAGGATTTATTTGAAAATAAATATCACGCGCAGTTTGAAAAAAAAAAATCTCGGTATGCTAACGATCCACATTTAACCTTCGGTATCTGTAGCTATCATCTGTAAGACGAATGTTTAATTTTGTTGTGGCATACTTAAGAAAGACAACAACATGCACCCAGCGTATTCGAGCAAAATTTTCTAACCGGTTTGAAAACGCACACAACACTCCCCTGTACAAATATAGAAAGGCAAAAATAATAATAAATGCAGAGTATTCGACAGCAATGGGAGGAAGAAAACGTGCATCCATCCAGACCAGGAACCATGGGAGAAAAAAAAACGTAGATCGCACCACGTATCCAGACCAGAATGTGTTTGGAGCACGTAGACAAGGTGGACGAAATTCGATGTCAGTGTGTGCGAATGTTGGTAAATTAAAACGAAATGGTTTACTTTTTCACTCCCCGAGTTCGGAATAATTGTTGTTGTTTTTCGCCTGTTGAAATAGACATCGCTCAACCAATATTTCAAAAACGAAGGTTTCTGCTGTTATTCCGCCATTACAAAATGCTAGTTAACAAGTCTTTTATTTCCACTGCATTTAATCAATAACATGATTACAAGTGACATAAATCAAAATGTCCCCAGTTTTATTCCCAACTCGCAAACAAGTGGTGTGCTAATATCGTGCCACTGATAACGACTGAATGAACATAACATAAAGATAACACGCGACGAGTGAACAGGCAGCAGGCAGCACACATTTACAGCCTGCTGCACCATCTCTGGACGAAATTCGACCGAAAAAAATCCGCTGTATCGAGTTGACATGCTTGAGACTTCATAATCCGATTTAAAATCAAGCCTAACAAACCTGCCACTTGCCCGTCTCGCTTTGTTTATCACAGTGCAATGCGCTTATTGCATTTGCACTCGGGGAGGGAAACACCCCCCCAACCACAATGCAAGTGACACCTACTACTAAGCAGGGGACGATGGCATTCGACATTCATAACGTGTTGCGTCCGGGACCAATAACGTATTGCAAACAGCACCTACTCAATCCTGTTAGACCCGAGAAGACAAAAGAAATTTGTAAACTGCCAATGACAAAATAAATACAACCACCACTCGTGAAAGGGACAGTCTGAAAATCATTGAACGCCTCATGATGTTCCTTCATACTGGTCGATTGACTATTTTTAAACACAGTTCTATAATAGCAACGCGTTCGTATTGTTTGTGTTGTTGTCGTGGTTTTACTAGGAACCGGCGGCCGAGCTGCTGCCACGCTAGCCGGTTTTATTATTACTACTTGCAGTATATCCCCCCGGCGTAAGTAGACGACTGCGGAGACGGCGTAGCAATGAACAGCACAATCCCATAACAAAAACAGAAGGAAGAATGATTCAGAGCTTTACCGTTCCTTAGTAAAACTGATCAACCAGGAAACGAAACGTACTTGCCAGCGCAGGTTGTAACCGGCTGTACAAACTAACCGCACAATAATATCTAAACGTAAACAAGCTCAGCATTGAAATGCGGTAGACAACTGTGCCATTCATTTGCCTTGAAATGCGATGTAATTCCGTGGGAAATAAACCTTAAATCGTGAAGTACTCACCTTGAGGGTAAATCCTTGATAACAGCATCGCTGAGGAAACCGGCGCGCTGGCAGCGTTGTACAAACCTATCCAGGATGGAATAGGCCAAAGGAATGTCCAGCACAATATCGGTCATATCGTCGTAGACGCGACGGAAGCCCTGCTCCATTTGCTCCGGTAAGACCATACAGGTTTCGTCCAACGTTTTGAAGAGAACACAGAATGCCTCTTCAGTGGCCTCGTTTAGCGCCTCCAGCGCGATAACGATGGCCTGTTCGAAAAGTGGGAGAGTCCGTGTGTAAGTGACTGAGTTGAATTTGTTCATTCGTATCACTCAAACGGACTTACCTCGTAAATCAGTTCATGGTGGAAGTGCGGCACTTCGAGCTCCCGAATGGAGCGCTGCGCTTCCTCGAGATCGCGCGACAGCAGGTACTCCTGCAGTAGCATCGCCATCTGGCGTGTGATGGTCTGCACTGGCCGCAGTGCACCACCAACACCCCACACATTGTCCAGGTGGCCCCAGCCCTGGTGCATCGAGAGCAACGTGTTGGCACGCGTCAAGGCTTCTCGTGCCGGCAAATTCAGCGAGCCGTCGTCCTTCTCGGCGTCGTAGGCGTACTTTGGCGGTATACAATCGTCGGCCACTGCCCGGGCGACGAAATTGCCCAGAATGTGCGGTGCATCTGGGGTGTCCAGGATCAGGTCCGGTAGGTTCTCCAGCAAGATGTCGAAACCTAACGGGAAGGGACGAGGTTGAGAAATTAAGTAAGTCCACCTTTCGATTTGTTTACCACCGCTTCTTTATAAATCGTAAACAATCATTGGAAACAGTAATTTGAATTTTGGAACATTTTCAATTTGGCTCACAATGGACAAACTTATTCGCTTTTTGTTGTTTAGTTGTATCATTTTTTTAAACATTTTAAGTACATATTTGAATTCTTTATAAAATTTTTATACATGTGTAAATATATCTTTTCTTTCGAAGAAAAAAACACGCCCTATCTTACCCTTGCATATATCCCAGCTAGTGATGGTCCTGCCGTACAGGTCCGAGATCAGCACGGATGTCATCTCCCGCTGTGATTGCTTGTGCTCAAAGGCCATCTCGACGGCAATCTTGGTGATCAATGGCCGTCGCTCGATGTTCAGGAGGTCGTCGAGACTTTCGGCGACCTCGTGGGTATCGCCATGCTCGTAATACTCCAGTATAATCGGTTCTACCTTCTTGGTGAACTCCTCGTCGGTCATGTCCGGGATGACCTCCTTAAGCTCAATATTGTGCGAGCTGTTGAAGGCATCGAGGTCGAAGTTCGGGTCGTTCTGATCCTCTTCGTCCATCTCGTTGTAGATTTCCGAGCCGGGTTTGCCCCAAACGCCCTTGCCTCCAGCACCGCCCTTCTTCGGTAAGCCACGGCCGAAACCGTTGCGTGATCGGCGACTGTTCTTCCATTTCCTGTGTGGGGCAACGAAGTTCGGAGTACCGGCGACTCCCAGCACACCATCCTTACTGTTCGATCGAGACAACTTGCGTCCACGTCTTTTATGCTTATCATCCAGAATGGCAGTAGGTTTTTTCATAAGTCCATCACCAGCTCCATTGATGGCAGCCTTCGGACTGCCGGTTGGACTTAAAGAGCCCGCATGGTGCCCATTGGTACCATTGTGGGTGGCATGATCCCCGTTCAACAACTTTTCGACCTCCATCATTACGGCAGTTGTCCCCGGGACACCAAAACTCCAACTACAAATTCCTTTGTTACTGTTTGGCAAGTTGGTTATCACCCACACTGATGTCGCACAGTGCGCACCCACACACGAAAGGTGGACAACCTCTGAGTTATTTTAGGATTTTCCTCGCCGCTTCGAAACCGTCTTGAGATCAGTTTATTTCACTTACGAAATCTTTACGCAATATGCACGCACTTAGCTTATACAGGTTACAAATTATAAAATAAACAGTCTTTCTATCTCTGAAAAACTTGTTTCGAGGAAACAAAATGTCCTCCGGCCTTGAAAAACAGACGCCGGCTGATAAAATTCGTTCCAGCAATTTCTAACACTTTGCAACACTGTCCAATGAAAAACCAACGTCAATACAAAACAAACAGCTCTAACGACGAATCGGTTTCAACCGGAGAATAGTACTAAATTCACTTTACTTTTCCTCTGTCTAAATATTCCACGTTTAATTCAACTTCAGTTGACGATGCAAAAACTGCGTAATACCGTTCAAGCACTCCGTTCTACTTCTTTCTCTCTCGCCTCCTTGCTCCTGCCCCCTTCGCTGATTTCTTGGCACAAAAACACTGCACCGAGATCGTTTTGCTCCACCTTTCAGCTTCACTTCACCTTCTCTGATCAGTGAACTAAACAACACACACCACAAAGTGTGAGAGAGAAAGAGAGGGAGTAACTGCAAAACTTGCTTCACTAGCAACCAAAGAACGTCCAACTTTGCCGACTTCTGCCGAAGGATTGAACATTGAAGTTTACTCTATTCGCAAGCTGGTCGTTAGCTAGCTGGCGGCTCTACTCGAACGGTAATGGGAACAACATCACCAGTGCAACCACCGAACCGACGACCACAACCATAAAAACCGGCTTCTGCGCTGGTCCGCGACACAAAACCTACACCGGTACAATACGCACGTAGCGCAACACGCGCAAACACACACTGCCTAGCGCCAGAAAACGGGTTTTGTTGTGACTAGAAAGTGACAAAACGCACACCCATCACCGTTCGATTCGTCGCATAGGGCTGTGCATGTTGTGTAATAATTTCCCCTTCCTTATGTGTTTTGATTGTGCTACTGCTACACACCAGTTTCTTTACAATCGTTCTGTTGTTGCTGATAGTATTCCTCCATATTCCCAACGGCAGCTGTTATTACGCATCAACTTTGAAAAGCCGGTTAGTGCGAAAACAAACAAGGATAGGAAAAACTTCCGCAAGGATTAGAACAATCTAGAACAAACAATCTCAATCTGCAATCATAAACGTAATTTTTTTGATGTTTTTGTTACTTTTTTTGGTGTACTTTTCGCGGTAAACGGAAACTTCAATTTGACCTTGAAAATTTTGGCATAACAGGATCGTAAGGAAAGAGATATGCAAAAATAACGTTGATACACACACCCACCAGTTGTATACACACACGTCTGTGAAGAGAATGCAGTTATCCCTAAAATAGTATGGATTCGAGGCACAAGTAGTCAAATAGTAGTAAGAAGCAAATTGTAGTACAATAGGGTAATCGCTCCATTATTCATCTCAACAGCTTAGTGCACCTATATTCATCTTTTTTCTCTCATTTGTCCAATTTACCGTCAAATTTCTACAAATTTTTGAAAGTAAATCTATTTGATCCTCGATTTTCTCAAATGGCTGAAAGTTTTACGTTGAAAATATGGTAAAATTTGACGATAAATTAACACGAATAAGGTCGCTTTTTACGCGGTTTTTTACGCGGGTTTCTTTTTACGCGGCTTTTTTATGCGGATTCCGGAATTTACGCGGTTTTTTTATGCAGATTCCGGAATTCACGCGTTTTTTTACGCGGATTCCGGAATTTACGCGGTTTTTTTTACGCGGATTCCGGAATTTACGCGTTTTTTTTACGAGGATTCCGGAATTTACGCGGTTTTTTTTGCGCGGATTTCAGTTTCCCTTCATTCGGAATGCAGAATTAACGCTGTTTTTTTCGCGGATTCCGAATTTACACGGTTTTTTCTAAGCGGATTCCGGAATTTACGCGGTTTTTTTACGCGGATTCCGGAATTTACGCGTTTTTTTACGCGGATTCCGGAATTTACGCGGTATTTTTTTTTGCGCGGATTTTGGTTTCCCTTCACTCGGAATGCAGAATTAACGCTGTTTTTTACGCAGATTCCGGAATTCACGCGGATTCCGGAATTTACGCGGTTTTTTTACGCGGCATGTATCTCCCGCGTAAAAAGCGACTTTAGTGTATATTTCGCCTGCTAGTATTACCAAAAAGTTTCGAGAACTTAAACTACCCATCTGAACACTTAAGAATCCCACGTGATTTTTCATTACCTTAAAGATACCCCCACGAGATTGCGTATTACACTAATTTTTTTACGCGATTGTCTTTTACCCTTTTACGTAATGTTATTTTACACGATTTTTTTTACACGTGGCGGAAAATTTTATCAAAACGACGTGATCTTTTTTTCACACAAATTGTTGAAAATTACGCGACTTTTTTACGGGATTTTTTTTTCGCGAGGAAGCATAAATCGGGTAAAAAAAGAATCCAGTGTAGTACAATAAATCAAAGGAAAAACCTGAGTTTGGTACTAGAAAGTTGCAACAAATAAACGAGAATAAATATTTGAAGATCGTATGAAAAAATCGATTCGAACGAATTGGAAAATGTTTTCCTGACTTTCAAATAAACTTAACGAAGGGGTGTTAGAATTTATCCGAACACAATTGGTGATGATTGCACAATAGCGAATGACCCTTCTTTTATACTGGAGTACTCTATCAGTCGTCTTGGTGACGGAATAATATCATCCAGCCGAACTGATTGCTTGCCAGGCCGTTTATACCCTCCATATTCTTCTGCACTGTTTGTTGAGGATAATCCTCTCAAGTCCAGCAAACAGATAGACCTATATGCCGATGGGTCCCTTGGCAATTCCCCAGTCTTCGGCAGTAGGACCAATCTCTGCCACTTCCACCTCTCCGATAAGAAGCAGTCAACCAGGCAGCTCTGCATGACTGCCCGGAACAGCCAAGGAGTCACTTTTATAGCCATCCTGATTAACAGGTTTGGGATTCTATCATGTATATTGCCCACATTTAACATTCGTTACCCTTGCTTCCTCCTCAGTCTTGAACGGTTGTGGGGGATGTCTGAGATACTGGAACGTCGGACGTGAGACTCGAGCACCGAAGGCCAAGGCTTGGCTTGTGGCGTGGAAAGCGTTTCTTGATGATAAATTCCAGTATCCAGTATTCCAGCAGGCGTCTTTGGTCTTGGCCATTACGATCCGGTAGGCGTCACCCCACGGATTCGTATTGGCACTCGCACATAGTCTATAGAAGCAGGCCCTCTTGCTCTCCTTTATCGCACTCTTTAGCTTCGATCTTGCCGAACCGAATGCTGAGCGCCGCTCTGTCCTCTCTTCTTCGTTTTGCGTACGATGCATCCTCCGTCTTGCACGGAGGCACTGCGAAGATAGACTATCGCGTCTGTCCACCAGTGAACTGGTGGCTTCACATTCCTAGGTTGGTGGTGTCACACGCCCGCGATAGCACGGCAACTAGTTGACAGACGGTCGGCTCTACCCGTCGCTTGCCGCCTCTTGTTGTTGTCTACACTATAGCAAACCGTCTGGTGGTCGCTATAGTGTAGCCATCGTCTACCCTCCAGTTCTTGATCAGTTCTGAGCTGGAACGTCACGCCGATGATCAACTCCGCCCTATTTCTGCTGTATGTAGATTTGTTCCCAACGTTAGCCAGATCTAGGTTGAGCTTTGTCAAAGCCTCCAACAACCTCCGTTCGTTTTGGCAACTTCGTACCCTTTTTCTGAGGTTGAAACAACCTCCTGAACCGGGAACTTGCTCGTCGTCCATGTGGTCGCCATACTGGATTTATCCGCAACCCAGTTGCCGTTTCCGGGAGGGATCCTGTAGGGGTCCGATGGCGATGTCCGACAACAACTAAATGACTGCTTGGTGTAGCAGCTGTTGGGCCGCGAAGCAATGGTTCCGGTTCAGTTGCGTCACCCTTACGCCCGTGGTTTTACAACCGGCTCACCCTACCGGTTGGTTAGCGTTCCTTCGTTTTCCGGAACATACCATACACCTGGGAGACTTCCCATAGCATTTCGCGTTATGGCCTGCACCACCACATCGTCTGCACAACTGGCTCCTATCGGGCCCCTTGCAGGTCCAAGACTTATATCCTCCCTCAAAGCACCGGTAACAAATTTTCTTGCACAAAGGGCATACAGACCAGCCGACCTTCAACTTACTTTCCTTCAGGGCCAGTTTAGCATTCGTCAACGCTAGTCAGAAGGTAGCTTACCTTGATCCCGCCGGACCTTTTCGGAGACGGATCGACTCTTAAGCCACTTCCACCCCGCACCTCGCTTTGAGGGCTTGTGCAATGTCGCACCCCCTGGTGATTTCGTCCAGGTGTTGAAGCTGGAAAGTCACCTCTGAGGTGAGTGTCCGCACTTGCACATCCTTCCCTAGGACCTTCCCGGCTACCGTTTTGTAGGTAGCTTCCTTATTCTTGGTGTCCTTCCGGAGCTCAAGTATCATCTCGCCAGTGCGAGATCGGCGGATATTCCGCACGTCCGCCCCCAGATCCTTGAGCGGGGTTTCGCTCTTCCTCTTCTTCAAGACTTTAGAATACTTAGACACATCCGTCTTGAGTATCGCTTATTACACTCTACGGTAATAGAAGGATTGCCCGTAGCCTCCGCCTCGGCCGGTTTCCCGCCGGACCTTAAACCGGTTGGTGTGCTATCCCGCGGAAGTAGCACAACCAACTGTTTTTTGGTGTTCTTGGTGGACCGCCGCGAACGAGGGGCGTCAGCACCTCTTTGGATGCAGTCGCCCTCCTGGTTCTGGCCACTTTCTCGGCCGCCTCCATTCGAGCTACGAGTTCATCGTGCTCTTTCCTGGCTTCACCGATGGTACTTCGAAGCAGGAGAAGGCTCTGCTTTAAGTCACCAGCAATATTCCGCCTATTTGCCGAGAACTCGATTATGACGTTGAATTGTTCGGACAACGCTGCCACTCTCGGAAGCGGGTCCATGCACTTTTCGACGGCCTTGACTAGCAAGGGACCGTCTACCGATTTAGCTTGTGTGGACATGGATGAATTCCGTGATGGGAGCGCTCCTATTCGCTCCATCAGAGGCGCTTCCAGGTACTTGTGGTTTTTGCGAGGAGTCGACTGTCTCTAGTTCGACCTTCACCACTCCTAGGCGACCTCCCGCTGCTGGTCCGGGACTGTTAGGTACTGTCGACGATCGCCACACGTCCACCCGCGGTGGCAGGTAGCTCGGTCATTGCTGTATGTACGTCCGTACGCCTTCCAATATCCTAACGATATGCCCAGTCCACCGCAATCTGTCAATCTTAGCGGTACGGACGATAAATTTCTTCCTAAGCAGTCTTTAGTTTGTAGTTCATTTGTCCTCTCCACGTTTCGTTCTTCATTTGCAATCCACCTCGAAAGTTCACCCATACCCATACCCCATACCCATATACCCATACCCCATACCCATACCCATACGATTATGAAAAACATTTACTGTGAAGTGGTTTTAAATATTCAAGTGACACATTATTTTTGAAAATTTTTTCTCTCTTTTTCAAATAATTTTTTAATATGAGCCGTTGCGGAACAGAGTGGTCTAAAGACCATTTTTTTCGAAAATGAGTTTTTTGCATAAACCGCATCTATTCAAGAAGCTGAATTTGGGAGATTAAGAAAATTTCGGAAAATCGAATTTTAAAGCTGATTTGTTCTGTGTTGAAAATTCGTCCGAAACAGAATGGCCGTTTTGTTGCGGAACAGAGTGGTCTATGTGCATAAATCGATGTAATGCTATCATGTAACACGTAACATATAGCATATAACATGTAATAAGGAACATGCCACTTGTTTTGTACATGTCACACGTGATATGTAACATGTTACACGTAATGTAACACGAAAAATGTAACATGTAAAATATTATGTAATATGTAATATCTTGTCTTACATGTAATTTAACCCGTGACATCTTACATGTGACATGCTATATGTATCATATACAGAGCCGGATTTATGGGGGGGCCCAGGGGGCCCGGGCCCCGGGCCCCCACATTTTTAGGGCCCCCACAAATCGACAAAAAGATTTTCTCTCTTTAAAAAAGAGATTTAATCAAAAGTTCGATTTACAGTAAGAAAATTCGAACAGACCATTACAATCTGACACTTTCCTTAAGTGTTATTTTTTCGCGAGCGCCAATATCGCAACTACATCCATAAGAGTTCACCTTGGATTCTCTTGGAATGACACACATTAACACACCATTTGAATCGAGCCAGCGCGCATTAAACGCCTAGAGTTAAAGTTTGGCCGACTGTCATTAAAAGCGCCAATCGAAGTGTCAAAACTCGTTCCAATCGAACATCAGCAATGTTAAAACTATGATGAAAAAACTGTTGACTGTTTGATTGGAACTTTTCAATGACAGTCGGCCAAACTTTAACTCTAGGGCTTTAGCGCGCATGGGTGGTAAAGCAGATAAAGAAAATAACCCACAAGTTTTTTAAATGCATTGCTTTTGCTCACTGGTCCGAATCAGGGATACCAGATGTGCTTTGCAAAATGCAGATTTTCTGAGCTCGTGTGCAAATTTAATTGACCTGCAGATATGTGTAGTTTTTTCCTAGTTTCCATTATTGTCAGAGTCGTCTTATATTTGTGCAGTCTTTCTCAAATTGTGTGCAAATTTTTGCCTGTGGATCGCATTTTTTTCAAATTGCGGTAGTTTTTTTTTTCAGGTATCAAGAAAAAAGTTTGAAGATGAAACATATTAAAAATAGGTTGCGTGCGACTGTGAAGAATGAAAGGCAGTCAAACTTAGCATTATTAAGTTTCGAGTACGAGTATACTGAAGAAGTTATGTTGATTATTTAATTAATAAGTTTTCTGCAAAAAAACTCGTAAAGCATGGTTTCCAAGCGAAGTGAAAAATTTGACAAGTAAAAAGCTTAAATTTTCGCTTGCGAAATCTGTCGTGAAAACCCGTTTATGGAACACGCAGGTATTTCACCAGTCTGCAATTTACAGTTTAAGTGAAGCGAAATTCACGAGTTTACACTCCGAGCGAAGTGAAAATTGGCTGCAACTGACAGAATATAAACGCACGCAAGTTTTTGCTGCTTTTTTCACTAGCGTTTGCATGCGTGAAAAAAGTGAACACAAGAAAAAGATGAGATCCACAACCTTTCGCGATCGCACAACGATTTCGCTTGATCGAATTTGTCTACAGTTCCTAGCGAAGTGAAATTTTTGCAGGTTGCATTTTTCACGAGCGTAAAAAAATGATCATTTTGTATGAGATTTTCACTTCGCTTCGAACTCTAAATAGGACTTAAGAAAAAATTCTAACAAATTTTTGGTAATTTTTCAATAGCAAATAAATGCTTTTAACTCGTACGATAAAAAACAGTTTTGTTTAATTTTGGGGCCCCCACTATAACTGGGCCCCGGGCCCCCACAATCGTAAATCCGGCCCTGATCATATAACATGTGACACTAGCCATTTTATACGATTTACCGTCATTTTCTTTGTCATTTATCGGGTTTGTGTACATAGACCACTCTGTTCCGAAACGATTCGAGGATTCCAGTGAATATATATATGAAATCAGAGTGGTCTATGAACATTGGTTAGATAAAATCACCGATTTCGCAAAGAAACTGGTAATTTTATGTATCCCAATGTTAAACCACTTCATAACCTTCAGAGATTTTTCGAAAATTGCTTCTCCTGAACAATTTGCTCGATGGCACATAGACCACTCTGGTTCGCAACGGCTCATATCTTCTATATCTTTTCAAGTTAAAACCAAAATGGCAACGGTAGAGGTATGTAACTACTAAGGGTGTGCGAAACTGGCTTTTCTGGTGTCGAAACGAAACGAAACGAAATTAACCCTTAATTTCGGTTTCGCCAAATTAGTCGAAACGAAATCAAGGTGGATTTCGAGTTCTCGAGACGAAACGAAATTGGTCTCCAAATTTCGCGAAATTTCGCGAAATTTCGAAAAATATAAAAAATGTTTCTAAAACATAGCAATCCAATGATTTGAATCACAAGATGCTTACCTGGTGACGAAGAGTAACGTAGGTATCAGATATCGAAAAACCGACAATGCACAATGGTCGGAAAATTGAGATTTCCGGCCAAAATTCATTTTTTTGTGCCAAATTGTTGGTTTTCCATTGCAGATGATTATAACATATAAAAAAAAGTTTTGTACTGACATGGGGCTGTTTATAAACCACGTAAAATAAGGCAAATGTCTTGTGTTTTCGAATAAACGTAAATAACTCGTTAGTGGAACGAGATAAACGATTACTGTTTTCAGCAAAGATGCACATAATAGTAAAACGCTTCTTATGGCTTTGAGAGTTAGTTCGCGATTTGTCCGCAGAGATTGCGCACGAATTTGACTTTTGATAGGAGCATTCAAGAGATATGGTTTCTTCAGTAAAGTTGTAAAGCAATTCAATTCAAACAAAACTACTGAAGACGAAACGATTTAGCAAATCTCGATTGTAGAGCCAGCAAATGTTGATACAATTCTCTATGGTCTTGTTTGTTAAAAACTGTTTTAAAACGGTGCTTGATCAATTAAATGCAATCATTTATAACATTTTCTGTTCTAGGTTGTATGAACAAACTCACTAAATCGATCTTATGAACTTCCTCGTTAGACAAGCTCGCTTCTTCGTAAAACACTTGAATAAAACTTCAGAACTATAAAGCACACATAAAACCTTGTTTCCTCCACATACACAAGCAATCAGACCGACTCAAAGGAATGAACTAGAATCAGTCAGCCATAAAAGACATATGAGCCGCATGATTCAAGAGTATGATAATATTTGTGAGATTGCGGGTTTATGCGTGGGAGTAGTTGTGAGATTGACGGTTAACTCAATGCAATTTCGTGTATGAAACACCTGACTGCAGTGTTGTAAAGTTCGACCATGAGAACCTCCATTTGTTTATGCTGTATGCCGACATATCCGGTACACAGCTTCTACTTCGGCTGTAAGGCCGTTTACATACTGGCGCGTCCTGCGTTGCGGAGACGGTTCGCCTTGCCGTGGGTTAATGTACAGCTCTGCTTAGCGCTGTACATTAACTCACGGCAAGGCGAACCGTCTCCGCAACGCAGGACGCGCCAGTATGTAAACGGCCTAACTGGCGAGTAAATGCCCAAATGCAAGCTCGAACCATTTGTTTAACTCTGGCAGTTATATTTGTGTATGGTGAGAGAAGTTTGCGTGTGGTGTTTCATGGCCGTGTTTTCATAAAACAAACACTGGGAATCATTTTTGGGATAATAATTCATTTTTATATTCGGTTAAGTAAGGTTAAGGTTAAGGTTAAGTTCACATGAATAATCGCTAAGTCTCTTAAGCAGGTATTAGACGACGCAAATATTTGCTATTTTCGGTACGATTTTATTTGCAAATAAAATCTGTATTGAAAAATAGCAAATATTTGCTTCGTCTAATAGCTGTTTCAGCGATGTTGTAATGGGTAAACAAAATAAATTTCAGAAAAAAACTTTGGGTTGGTAAAAAAACATCGATAAACGCGAAAACCAATTTATTGCTAATATTAACCATTTTTTTTCTAACAAAATGAAAAAAATATTTTTTTACTTAAGTGTGTACAACTGAATAATCAAACTAAGTTTTTCCAGTATATTTTTGAACCTAATTGCTATGACATACGTTGATAAGTCTTCATAAAACTCCAAAAAATTACATAGAAAATTAAAAATTTTAAATTACCTTTTTCTACAAAAACCCAAATTTTACTCAAACTTTTAACATATGTTTTAAACAACGTATATTCTAATGAACCAATTAATCTAATAATTTCATGTGTGTTTTGTACCAAATTGCTCTAATATACGAAAAACTTTGTTAATAAATCACCCAAAAATTCAAAAATTGCGAAAAAATGGAAAATTTTTAATCATCTTTTTCTACCAAAACGCAAATTTTCCGCAGTTTTTAACACATATTCTTAAAGGGCACAAGTAGGGCTCTCAGACACACTATCAGGTGCTGTGCTTACACGTGCTTACATTTAATGTTTTTGATGGTCAAAATTAGGAAAAATTACGCATATTTTCAATGTGGCTTGCGACTGACTCTGTAGGGTTGAAATCCATTACCCATTTTGTTTTAGGGAATTAATTTAATAAGCTTTCAATCATATGTGAACATATCATGATAGCTTTAGTAGGTTTTTATATATTCCAAAATATTCAGAAAAACTATTTTTCTCCGTTTCTGAAATAGGTAACTTTGAAGGCATTTTTCAACATGAACCGTTTTTTGTATCAAGATTTCATTCAAAAATTATGAAAGTATAGATAAAATACTACAAAATCATGTGCTCAAAACATCCTGAATAGGAAATTCGCATTTTGGTAATTTTGGCCACTCTTTTATATAGGGACCGTCTTATGTGCAATGACGGGAATATCAAAAATGGAAAACTATAATCTTGAAGGTTATACCTATTCATTTATATTAATTATATTGCAGGTAAAAAAGCGCGATAGATACAAATGATTTAAAGTACACACTTGAAATATCTTTGTAAATAATGATTTAATAAACTTCTGAACTGATTCTTTTGGTTTGAATGAAACTATGTTTAAAATAGTAATCCTTCTTTCATAGCACTTTCATTATTCAAAATCCAAGTTTTGTCTTAGAGCTCAAACTGGAAAACATGAGAGATGGTAGGTAGATTGTCAACCATTCCTGTGAGTTTTGGTGTCCCTAGCAAAGATAACTTTTTCAAAGACTTGACTGCGTTTTTCCCTAAGCAACCATGTATGTCACAAAATATCAAAAAATTGGTCGCAGTGACGATCAAAGGATTAAGAATAAACTTTTGAAAATGATTTTGAAGCGTCCTCCCTGGTTTAGCACGAACGAGCTACATAAGCTCACTAATGTAGAAACATTAGAAAATATGTCAAGCCAAATTATCAACAAATTCCGACAAAAATCGTTGCAATCCTCAATTGCAACGATTAGCTCACTTTATAGTCATTAAGATAGTTTTAAGTTTATTTCAAGTTTTGTTTTATTCCTTTTTTTTCTCCTTGACAAGTAGGTTTGATAATTTTCCTACAATTACATTAACTTAACTGCGAAAGCTAATAACATTCAATAATATAAAAAAGAGTACAAATACATATATATAATAGTGTTGAAATGTCACCATTTGTGGCAGAACACACAATAATAATTCTGAATAGATATTAGTACATAAATAAATCATAACAAACATTACCCCCCCCCCCCCCCCTATTAAAAAAAAATGGTCGCAGTGACGAAAATACCCAACACGGAGAAAAAAGGACAACCATTTTGAGCTCTAGGGAAACTTTTTTTCGCTTTTGTCGACCAGTGTTATTGAATATTTTTTGTCGCCGTTTAGTCAGATTAGACCAAGTGACATCTTCATCAATTCGAGGAAAACAAACTTTAAGTTAACTATTCTGTAAACTTTGAAGTTGTCAATATTTTTGCGCAGTTTTTTAAATGAGTTAAAGTTGATTTTAAACTGAGCAGTTCGACATAAAATGTCCAGTTTCAATATTTTTTGTCATTTTTGGTTTGGCCCAAACTTTGCATAGATGTTTCTATAGGCTGAGAAGCTATTTAAAATGCTATTTTGGGAGGATTATTGTGATTACAAATATTTTCAGAGCCAAAAGTGTTTTGATCAGTTTGACGTCTTCGGCAAAGTTTTCGATAGTAATTTTATCTCTCCGATAAGAAGAACACTAAAAAATTCATTTATTTTAAATGTAAGAGAAATATTAAAACTAATATGAAAAAGCTTATTCTTCAAAAATCTATTTTTTTTTGTATAAAAATTACAGGAAAAATACCGCAGCGATGAAGATATAAAGAAAAAAAGTTATATTTTTTCAAAACAATTTTTTTTTCACAGCGTGTTTATTTTTGGAAGGACAATATTTTTATCTACAACTTTGCCAGAGACACTATGCCAATCAAACAAACTGTTTCGGTTGTAAAAATATTTCAATTATACACAGAGTGCTCTATTGGAGATTAGAAATATTTTTTCAGCTAAATCGATTTGTTTGACTGGCATAACTAGTGTCTCTGGTAAAGTTGTAGAAAATAATTTTGTCCTAAAAAAATGACCTGTTAGTTTCAGCGATACCAAAAATAATAAAATGCATTTGGGGCCATTCCTAAACTACGTGGTGATATTTTGATCCCTTTTATTCCCACTACCCCCCTCCCCCCGTGGTCGTTTGGAAAGCCCCCTCCCCCAGTCCCCCTCCAACTTTAACCAGGTGGTCTTTTTATTTGCCAAGTGCCCTAACGAAAAATAGTCTGATTATACATGCTTGATAAAAACTTTGAAAAAGCAATTCTAATCAGACTGTTCCTGTTCGCAATACGGATAATTTTTTTTTTAATTTTTTGCCTAAAATGTATGACGAACGGGCCTTTCAAAAATGCACTATTTTATTACCGTAACTGAATAATTAAATATTCTTCAAATCTCGTTGTTTTTATTTTTATTGTATTTTAATACTAATTGTGGATAGGCCTGTTATCCTAAATTTTCCAGAACAAATAAAGATAAATAAAGTAAAAGGAAACGCCATGTCTAAGTAAAAACAATCAGAAACTTCGAAGAGCAAAATGTTACTCATTCTGATTTTCATAAAAGAATTGATTTATGATCTCATTCTACAAATATATGTACAATAAAGTATGAAAAATTTATAAAAAAATGAAGGTCAAAGAAAACTGATTATTAGTAATTGCGCAAATTGTAAATAGAATTTTCGGTAATATCATTTTCTCAAAAACAAAAATAAAAAAAAGATAATGGTTGTTTAATTTTTAATAATATTTCACTGTCTTTAACAAATAGGGTATCGAACGTCTTCGTCAGTGGTTTTCTTCGGCCCCCTTTTAAATAAGATCGCTGCAGAAAAACTGCCGAAGAAAACCACTGACGAAGACGTTCGATACCCTATAATGATTTCCTTACCTGAAAGTAATTAATATACGCTATTCTGTTGAGTATATTCAGAATCATTTTCAATACAATTTGTTGTTGAGTATAAAAATAAATAAAATTTGTTTGAACAGTTTGATCATCTACGATAAATTGTACAATGGCTTTTAAATGTCGAACAAAATATAAACATCTTTCTTTCTTCCTTCTGTTCACGAGCATCCAGGTCATATATATTGTTTTTAAGACCAAGGCGTTGATTTTTTTGCCGATCGTTGAGTATTGAAATATACTTCCAGGAAAATGTCACAAATCCTGACGCATTGCAAAATAGAATTATTATTCTGTAGAAGTAAATGCCATAATTGCTGACAAATCGCAAACTTTCCGTGACATTTATGAATTATCAAGTCGTGTCAAATAAATTTATTAATCAAAAAAAAAAATAAAATGCGAAAGCTATATTCTTGGTGGCAATAATAAATTATAAGTCAGAAAAAAGACCACGTGGTCTTTTCGTCTTCTATATCTGACTTTTATTAGTAAACCAAATATCTGTTGAGATTTATTCAATTAAATTTATAGTCGCAACGAGCACAACCCAGAAAATAATGTAATAATGCGCATCGGAAATTTGGTCCGAAATTTCGCGAAATTTCGTACTCGTCGAAATTAGAAGTTTAATTTCGCGAAATTTTAGGCGGAGTTTAGCGAAATTCAACGAAACTTTCCGGTAATCTCGCGAAACCGAAATTTCGCGAAATTTCGGAAAATTTCGAGTTTCGCGAAATTATACGAAATCATTCGAAATCTCGCACAGCCTTAGTAACTACTACATTTCACATGTTTCTATTGAGACATAACGTAGCGCATTTGAAAGTTAAAGGCTTCTTGGTAATGCTTTTTTTGCTTAGAGAAAAAAGACACTTTCTATTTAAAATCGATCGTCAGAGAAAGTACCCCGAGGTACCTCTCTGAATTTCACTTTTTCCCTTCATTTGGAATATCCTTCAAACTTTGGAAGTGATTTCCATTGCTCAAGTTTGCTCTTCCAACCGGAATTCGCGTTTCCGAATGATACCTCTGGAACCAAGAGTGAGCAATTTATCCTACATCTGTCCCTTAATTTTATGTATAACACGTAATTTATGTGTAAAACACATAAAAGATTTCTGATTTAATGATGTCGAAATGTTATACAACAGTAAACCGTGTATAAACATAAATTAAAGGGAATTAAATAAAAATAATAATAAAAACTAATTGTGATGGCATTAAGGTCACATTTTCATCGCCTAGAAATTATTTAAATGTGATTTTCAAGCCTTTTATCTTGAAATGGATAATATTCTTGGAAAATTATCATTTTATGCATCTGTACAAAAAATGGCGTTTGAGACATTTTTGCGATTACGTATTTCACATTCGCCAATTATGCAAATACTAACTCTTATTGGTACTAAACTTTTTTCGTGTCACACAAACTAAAAAAAATACTAGAATGGCTGTTTTGATTTTTGTCCCGCGTTCCCATACATTCAACGCACTGTGCGGCGGCGGTTTCCACTCGATCGGAGCGTTCTCCGGAGATCAAAGTATGCGCAATTCTCGGTCATAATGCGCCGATGTATTTCTTTGCTGGTATCGTTGTCGGTGGTTATCAGTGAGCCCATGTACACGAACTCGAGGTAGGAGGTTGGCACAATCTATTCTTGAACCTCTCCCTTTCATGTACCTCGTCTTTGATGCATTAATGACCAGTCAAATCTGTTTGGCTCCACCCGATGTACGTATCCGCCATCTTCACAAAGATTCGAGCTACGATACCGAAATCGTCGGCGAAGCTAAACAGTTAAACCGACATTTTGAATACCGTGCCACTTGTGTTAATTCCTGCTCTTCTAATCACACCTTCCAGAGCGTCCCAAATTCCACGAGAAATTATTACCTTGCCCTAAATCTCTTCGAGATTCGAATTACATTAAAAAATAAGACCGCTCCCTTAAAGAATTTCTGCATAAGAGAAGATTTTGATTAAGAAATTCTTCACTGTGCGCGCGACAAAGATAACAAATCGTCGGTTTCGTGCAACACTGGCACAACGCTCAAAAATCATAGTTTCGAGAAAAACGCGTTTGAAAATTAGCGTCGAAAATTTATTTTTCAATTTTCAAAAAAAAAACGTTAAAGTTTAGGATTTCCAATTCTTATCTAATACGTTTAGATATGCACATATTATGAACACGTTGTACAAGTTGACCTTATTTTTACTAACTATATAGAGAGATTTGTGTAGCAATGGCACTTCTACTCATCATAACTCTGGAATTTTGGAAATTTTGGAACGGGGTTTCGTGGGATGAAACTTAACAATATTTGGCATCTTTTGCCATTAAAAACTCAAAAATGCAAAATTTTGAGTTGTGCCAGTGTTGCACGAAACCGACGAAATCTCCATATAACGATTCGATAGTCATTTAATTGTCCAGCGCCATCCTGGCGGCCGATACCAATGTTTTCCAACGTGGTATATTTTCTGGCTTCAAAAAATCCCAAACCCATTGGAATAAATCGCTACGGTGTGCTAATCGTTCGGATACTTACAAAGGTTTCGTGGTTTTAGCACAATGTCATGGCTAATAAAAAAAATATACCCACCTTTCCACCTTCCTGCATACATAGTGCAAAAAGGAAGCGACACTACCGGCTTGTGGCATGACTCTTATCCAACTTAAATCTCATTAGCCAATACATTCTGTACGTTCCGTGCTCGGTTGGGGTGGTATCCTAACGATTTCACTCACTTTCGTTCACTCACTCTAACCGTTTGGTCGCATTCCGATACAACAGGTTGCTTATCCGCAGTGGTGCAAAGCTGTTCGTCAAACGTCCACAAGATACACGCTGACATCTTATCTAGTCGATACTACCCAGTAAGTGTCTCCTCTCCCGGCAACTTTTCTGAGCAATTGTTAGGTATAGGAAATATAAAGTACAAACGATAAACTGATAAGATAGCGGTTTTGTGCTAAATCGAAAAGAAAGAATCGCCGCATTCGGCTGCATTGCAGTGACAGCGCTCGAATCAGAATGTCCTTGTTGAGAGAATCCACCGAACCCACCCTGGTGACAGTTCGGACACTCAGTGTGAACAAGTACGAGAAAACAGCTTCGCGGTCGTCCAGCACAGATCGTACCTCAGTGTCTTCCACGCCAGCGAAGGATCAGGTATCGAACAGGAAAAGCGATGGTTTTTTCGGCAGCGGTGAAAAAAGGAAAGCTCTCGTGTATAACGATGGCACCTTCAGCATCACCTTGCATCATTACGACAGCCTGGTTAGCGAGCTCAAGTGCCCGGGCTGTGCGCAACCATTGTTCGGACCCATCAACTTGTGCCAAACGGGACACAGTGTTTGCTCGCGCTGTTCCAGTCGCCTTAATACGTGTCCACTGTGCCCGAAAAAGGTGACCGAGATGAGGAATTACACTCTGGAGGCGATTGCGAGTAAAGTGCATTTTCCGTGCGATCATGCTATCCGTGGGTGCACCGTTCGGCTGCCACTGGAGCTACTCTGGTGGCATAAAGATCGATGCGGTTTTAAGGTAATTTCTTGCTAATAGTGATTCTTACAAGTGACTAAATAACTTTTCATTTTATATAGCAAATCGACTGCTTTATGGGTAAGGTCTGGGAAAACTGTCGCTGGATAGGATGCGAGAAAGACTGGATCGAACATTGCGTATCCGAGCATCAGGACAAAGTGTACAATTCGCCCGATATAGTGCTAACTTGGAACTACGGCGCCGACAGTCAAAGATGCATTCAGCTGCAGTCGGTTATTGCGTACTACGTGATTCGCGCCTATGGCGAGTACTTTAACGTGTACCAAATCTACGACCAGAACAGCCACCGATCCATTTGGACGGTGATTTGTGCCACCAAAAAGTCCCGGATTAGCAACCGTTTTGCGTTCGAACTGGAGCTGTACTCGCCCATCGAGAGTGCCAAACTGCTGGTGCAACGCTTTTCCTGCCACTCCGAGAGCGATGCGGACTTCCTGAAGGACGGCAACTGTGCTAAGATCGCTATTCAAGACGCGATACGATTCATGACCAAGGAAAAGGTAAGGATAGGAAGTTTTTTTTTCAATCTTATCTAAGAATTAAGCTGTTTATTATCTATGTACGGAATCGCTTCACCACCCACTAATGCGACCTGTTCGTAATCAGTGTGTCCGCCTATGATGATAAAAAGTATGAGCGCGTATATTTTTTGATCACGAGGAAAAATTTCACTTCGGTAAAAAACTATATTTAACTGAGCTTATTAGTACTGTTTTTATATAAAATATAGCCAAGAGTCAAATATTCATTAATAGAATGAAAATTTGTTCAAATTTTGATAGAATCTATTTTCCATCCAGGTTTTATACTACCGCATTCGTATCATAGAGGTTGCCCCCTCTCGTAGCCGCAGCCTGGTTATGATCACCCAAAGCCATCAGCTGCCAGGACCACCCTCCTATAATGCGCTTCCCATCAATTACTCCGCCACAAGGATCGAAAACGTCAACATCAAGGCCGTTGCCGAGAAGAACATCATCGTTCGCAACGGAATCGAAGAGAAAAAAGATGAACCTAACCCTCCAACCCAGCAGGAACTGGATCAGCAAAGTATCCACTCAAACGAATCATCTGCTGCCTCTACCATCACCGAGGAAGATCCGGAGCAGGAAGCTTTGCCAGAAGAAGACCGGCAGAATCTATCTAAGGCGGCAATAAAGAAAGCCACATCGACTCCAATTCTTGGCCGAGTGAACTCCTTCCCCAAGCCACCGAGAGTCCACATTCAAGCTAGTCCCAAAATACAAGCGCCTTCTTCGCCAGAGATAAATTCCGGTTCCAGCGGACAACATCTAGTACGCTGTCGGCTGGTAGAACGGCAAGATAGCATCAAAATGAAACCGATCTACAGTGGCAATGAAACTGCTTCACAGCTGCAAAAGTCCAGCGAAAGCCTCAATTCATACTCCAAAGGCTTGTCCAAATTTTATAACCTAACAACCTACAAAGCGGCTTCGAAGTTATGGAGCAAAAAATAGATGAAAATATGAGCTAAAGAAACTTGCAAAAGCATTCGTGTTAATAACATGATTAGACAAAAACATAATTTATTAATAAACTTCCCATTTTACTTTGCCGATAAATCGGCTGATCGATGAATTCAATTTACATCTCGTTATCGTCTGGATGATAGAGTTCGCTTAGCAAACGATACACATAGGACGGAGCATTTCCACCGCTGAAAGACATGGAATAAAAAATTAAAAAAAAATTTCGTTGCATTTTTTATAAAAGAAAAATCCTCACGTGTTGGTAATAAATAGTGTCACCAATTCCGGTGGCACATAATCGAATACAGGGTTGTATGCCTTGGCAAAACGCGCCGCTGGTGAACTGTACGGAATGACGGCTTCCGTATTCCCCAGTACGTTGAAATCATCCTGATCGTAGTTGGACAAGTGTACCGGTGTCAGTTTGTATGTGGGTGCGAGTACTATCACCGGTACCGAGTAGTGCTTCGCCGCTAGGGCCAACGAATAGGCTCCACAAATAGCTCGCAATCCCCCGTTGGCAAGGACACTGTGGGTTCCAATAATCACCTTGTTGACGCGAGACATCATTGCAAATATAGCTGAATCCGAAATTACCGTCGTCTGAATTTTAGCTTTTCCCAAATTTACCGCTAACTGATGTCCTTTGCAAGCGGGAGCGCATTCTGCAACAATGACCTCTATGTTCCGTTTCTCGGCTGCCTTTCTAAGAAACTTTTCCACCGTTCGCGAATGACCGATGGTCATAATTAGCTCCGCTGAGTGTATGTGTTCCGTTGCTTGTGACGAAAGGTTATCAGAGCATGTTTCTAGCTCTGATTCTATTTCACTTAAATGTTCCAGCACTGCATCTCTCAGTCCTTCCTGTGGTTGGGAGTAATCCCAACGTTTTTGCTCACTGGTTTGAGTCACCAGCTTGTGCAGCGAAAGCGAAGTTTGAGCATCGTCATAATGAACCCGCAATTGCGCGGAATCATACTCTTCCCGTACTATTTTCAGTATCCGTCGCACGGTGTTAGCAATCACTATGTCCTGCGGTAGGGCAGCCACCATGAATCGTCCCTGGCCCCGGATCTGCGACATAAGTTGCCTAAGAGAGAATTTTTATGGACTTTCTCAATAAAACATATTTGCATATAAAACTTACTCTGCATTACTCCACTCCGATTTGGAAGTATAATTCTTTAACAGGGTTAATGTTTTACACGTAAGATTGTGCGAGCCAATGATTTTTCTTGAATAAAGAAATGTTTATAGATCAAGACGATTTACATGGTACGATAGTTGCTTACTTCAATCGAACATCATGGATGAACTGGATAATTTCCTGTGTTGGTCGATCGTTTTGAGTCCCAGTCATCTTCTTAGTCTTTAGAATGTCTTGATCACCGTTCTGAAAGCTTTTAAAACAAACTCACTCTTATATGCAGAAAACTATCTTATTACTTTCGAAATTCGGAACATATGAATAAAGCACGACATGGAGCTAAAGCATGCAGGAAAAAAAATAAACAAATCAGATCCTGTCAGTTGACAAATAGATACGGTTAACTGAAAGTAAGCACTTTTGGAATTATTCTTTCATGTGTTATTATTACTCCGCACTCCCTTTGGTACAGACCAGAGATGCCAGACTTTTTTTTGGCAAGTCTTATAATCCATAAAAATGTCTGTATAAGTCTGTATACCGCTGCGAAAAAAAGTTACCGATACATTGATATCTAATTATTTGTCGACCTGTCAGATTGTTTTGTTTTATTGCTTGTTTTGATTGTTCTTTTTCGAGTCTATCATAGTTGGTCGATTAATCGATAACTAATTTATCTTTTAAAGAAGTAAGAGTCTTTCCCGTGATAAAAATCGTCGTTCGTCGTAATGTAGCTAAACTGATACATGATGGCAGAAGTCTCGCGGTTATAAAAATAGTACCTTCAAGGTTTGGGACATTTTAAGCAATTCTTCAACGTTGGATATTGCTCCGAATAGAACAAACGGTCTTTTCACCAATATAACCTGCATGGCAATCGATCGAGACAATCAGCTGTTTGTTACTGGGGGCGAAACAGGCAGATTAGTGCCCACGGGGCCGATAAAAACCCCGATAGCCTGACTCGATTCCCGTTGTCATGATTTCACTCTCAAAAACGCAAGATTAATATGTTCAGCAAAGTGTTCAGTTCCTAGTTCACTTTTTCCAGCAACGGCTACAGTGACTTTTGGTTTTTGTGTTCGTTTTTTTTTGTGTATACTGGTAAAACCATCATGTAGAATATCAGATATCTGTGTAATATCTGTATTATACTAAATGTCTGTATAAAATCTGTAGGCTTATGCGTGTCTGTATCGCAACACAGAAAGTCTGTATAATACAGATTTGTCTGTATATCTGGCATCTCTGGTACAGACGTTGACTCTGGTACCAGCGTTTCTGGTACCCACTTTTTGGTTGGTTTGCCCTAAAAGAAGAGTAATAGAGTAAACGTCCCATTTTGTCGGTAGACTTATTCTCGAGTAAATGTCGTTTTATAGATGGAAAAAAAACAAGAGCTCAACATTTGTTTGCAGTACAATGTGCACTTTCAATGAATAAGATAAGTTTTGTAAGCATTTGAAATGAAATATTACCGCCGTGATGAATTTATGATTAATAGGCAACATGTTGACGTTTATAGGCCCCTGGTTGAAATAAATTTCCGAATATACCGTTTGCTCCACAGTGACGATAGCGACAGCACACTTTACTTTACCATTCAGCATGACGAGGGGCTTAATTCAGAGGATATATTTTTACGCACACAAACCCTGTTACACACATTTTATCGTTTGCTTGTTAGTCTGTTCTCTGTGCTTTATGTTAGCAACGAAAAGAATAGTGTGATTACTTCTAAAGCCTGTACAGATCATTGCACACGAAAAATAACCTCACTTTTCTGACACTTCCCACGGGTTTGTTTACAATGTGTTCTATTCACTTTTTATGTGAAAATGAATGATACGAAAACGAAAAATAAGGGAGAACTCTCCGCCTATGCGAATTCGTTAAGCCTGTAGCACACTCTTTGTCTAATGGTCAAATATTTGACCTTCTGACATAATGGTCAAATTTATTTGACATCATGGTTGTTGTTTGCCCGTGTTTGCCCCATGTTAAAATTGGAGAGTGACAAACAATTATATTTGACCAACTTTTTATCTGTCAAAAAGTGCCAAATATTTGACGCTTTGTCAAAGAGTGTAAAGCCTGCAGTACACTCTTTGTCTAATGGTCAAATATTTGACCTTCTGACATAATGGTCAAATTTATTTGACATCATGGTTGTTGTTTGCCCGTGTTTGCCCCATGTTAAAATCGGAGAGGTACAAATAATTATCTTTGACCAAATTTTTATCTGTCAAAAAGAGACAAATATTTGACGCTCGGTCAAAGAGTGTACTACAGGCTTAACACAGGCTTCACTGTGATCTGTGATGTGATGTGATCAGGCAGACAGACAGACAGACAGACAGACAGACAGACAGACAGACAGACAGACAGACAGACAGACAGACAGACAGACAGACAGACAGACAGACAGACAGACAGACAGACAGACAGACAGACAGACAGACAGACAGACAGACAGACAGACAGACAGACAGACAGACAGACAGACAGACAGACAGACAGACAGACAGACAGACAGACAGACAGACAGACAGACAGACAGACAGACAGACAGACAGACAGACAGACAGACAGACAGACAGACAGACAGACAGACAGACAGACAGACAGACAGACAGACAGACAGACAGACAGACAGACAGACAGACAGACAGACAGACAGACAGACAGACAGACAGACAGACAGACAGACAGACAGACAGACAGACAGACAGACAGACAGACAGACAGACAGACAGACAGACAGACAGACAGACAGACAGACAGACAGACAGACAGACAGACAGACAGACAGACAGACAGACAGACAGACAGACAGACAGACAGACAGACAGACAGACAGACAGACAGACAGACAGACAGACAGACAGACAGACAGACAGACAGACAGACAGACAGACAGACAGACAGACAGACAGACAGACAGACAGACAGACAGACAGACAGACAGACAGACAGACAGACAGACAGACAGACAGACAGACAGACAGACAGACAGACAGACAGACAGACAGACAGACAGACAGACAGACAGACAGACAGACAGACAGACAGACAGACAGACAGACAGACAGACAGACAGACAGACAGACAGACAGACAGACAGACAGACAGACAGACAGACAGACAGACAGACAGACAGACAGACAGACAGACAGACAGACAGACAGACAGACAGACAGACAGACAGACAGACAGACAGACAGACAGACAGACAGACAGACAGACAGACAGACAGACAGACAGACAGACAGACAGACAGACAGACAGACAGACAGACAGACAGACAGACAGACAGACAGACAGACAGACAGACAGACAGACAGACAGACAGACAGACAGACAGACAGACAGACAGACAGACAGACAGACAGACAGACAGACAGACAGACAGACAGACAGACAGACAGACAGACAGACAGACAGACAGACAGACAGACAGACAGACAGACAGACAGACAGACAGACAGACAGACAGACAGACAGACAGACAGACAGACAGACAGACAGACAGACAGACAGACAGACAGACAGACAGACAGACAGACAGACAGACAGACAGACAGACAGACAGACAGACAGACAGACAGACAGACAGACAGACAGACAGACAGACAGACAGACAGACAGACAGACAGACAGACAGACAGACAGACAGACAGACAGACAGACAGACAGACAGACAGACAGACAGACAGACAGACAGACAGACAGACAGACAGACAGACAGACAGACAGACAGACAGACAGACAGACAGACAGACAGACAGACAGACAGACAGACAGACAGACAGACAGACAGACAGACAGACAGACAGACAGACAGACAGACAGACAGACAGACAGACAGACAGACAGACAGACAGACAGACAGACAGACAGACAGACAGACAGACAGACAGACAGACAGACAGACAGACAGACAGACAGACAGACAGACAGACAGACAGACAGACAGACAGACAGACAGACAGACAGACAGACAGACAGACAGACAGACAGACAGACAGACAGACAGACAGACAGACAGACAGACAGACAGACAGACAGACAGACAGACAGACAGACAGACAGACAGACAGACAGACAGACAGACAGACAGACAGACAGACAGACAGACAGACAGACAGACAGACAGACAGACAGACAGACAGACAGACAGACAGACAGACAGACCATTGAGTTGACATCCATTGAAGTCATCAATTGTCCAAATAAGCTTGTACACAGTCATGTTAATCACATTTTTCGATGGTATATATTTCAATGTGTATAATAATAATATTAATTATAATAGTGAACTGTTATATAAGTATTTGATTTTTGTACATTATACACATAACTACTTCTGCTGTTCTAGGTTCGAAATGGTGGATCCCGATATAAGCGAAAGCGTTCGCCATCGGGACCGTCTGTGTGTTTGTTACATTCAAAACCATAAACTATTTCAGTTTGAAATGTTAAGATGTGATTAAAGGGTTTTAAATTTACCAAGTGACTGAAAGTTAGTTTGTAATGGACACGTTTGAAAAAGACGGTTTGTAGTACGAGAGTAATTCAAATACCTACAGGAATATTTCCACATCTAGTTTATTTGGAATAATGTCATTGCTAGACGATATTAGAATAATAGCAGTTTGAAATTAATAGCGAACATCTGAATTACGAACAAGCAACAGTGTGCATAAAAAGAATAGTAAGGAAAAAAGATGCAAAAATTTCCGAATAGGCAACAATGCTATCAATACAATACAATATCACTTAAGTGATATAACTTTAGCGCTGAAAAGCTGTACATTTTGGTTCCCTTAACGTGGTTCGGTGTAATGCTATAATAATTTTCGAAAGAGCTTTGCGCAATTAATGAACAACATTTAATGAGGATTGCAAATATAACATTTCCTGCAAGAAAGCGGCTCTCATTGTCTTTTTTTTTTCAATAACTCGTTGTCTACATTTTTACGCTAGTAGTAATTCTTTTCCTGCACATCATTCCACTGCTAACAAAACTTTTTCAAAGTTTTCCTAACAAGTGGCGCTAATTGGCATGTTAGCCTGTTTAATATAAATATTGTCGCTTTGTGTAATTTGCTAGTGTGTCGCATTGGCTGTTGAATTCGAACTTAATACAGACATACGACAATGGAACATCAAATCGATTTTACTTAAACCGCACGAAAAAAAGGTAAGCCAACAATTACTTACTTCATCGATTGCAAATCAACAATTCATGTTAATATCATTTTCAATTATAGAAAATAACAGAAAAACCTTCGACACTAAAAACAGATTAGGCTAATTCATGTGTACATACAGTGGTAAAATATTGTTCTATTCAGACCCTGATCTGAAGTATCACCGTAATGTCCCGTCACCCCTCGCTTTCTTCAAGTCAATTTATTATTTTGAGGTTTTTTTTTCTATTAATTATATGTACGGATATTTACTATAATGGAATGTGCTTTCTCTAGTGCAACTGATATTTTTTTCTACTGAATGGACTATTTCCTACCCTCGACTCTTTCATCACTGTTCTTCACATACAAATTTATCGGTCTGTCAATTGAGAAAGCCCAGCCGATTTTACGACGTCATGTCTTAGGTATTTCCAGCATTTCATATTCTTTCTTTTTTTAAAAACAAAAATTTACTCGTGCGCTTCGGATTCCTGCTGTACAAGCTTGAACCGTCTTGGAGACTTTATAGAGCTCGGTGTTGACGCTAAACTTTTCAGATGCCCGGCTTGGGCCAGATGCTTCTTAATGAGTCGCGAAACTAGAATCTGCGGACGCTGTTGCCACTCGTTCATCACTTCCTTCGGCGACATTACCTGGTCACCCTTGAGACGATCCAGCAGGGCGACACATACAATAGCAGCTTTGATGCCGGCGTGATGCGTCAGAGCAGCGAAAATTGTGCACTCCATCTCGATGTTAACCACACCAAATTCCCGCAGCTTCTCCAAGTAATCCATTTTATCCTGCTCGGAAAACTCACAGAAAGCACCATCGAGGCGACCTTGGCCTAAATTAAAGCAAATCAATGTGAGCAGACATTCGGGTGCCGAATTGGTATTTACCTTCATAGAAATCTGAAGTGCACATGGTCTTGCCAGTGATCGTGTCGTACGGATCGTCCGCCGAGGCTAACGATTTTAGCTCTCTCACTAATCGCTTGTCTAGTACAGCTGGGCGATGAACAATTTTACCCAATATTGGCTAAAACGGTCAACAGATCAGTAAAACTAGTTGAAGACTAATATACAGTCAAACCTACAATTTCATGGGTACTTCGAAGCAGTCCATCCACAGCATCCTCGGTGATCACCACGGTACCGCCCTCAATGCCGACACCGCCGCATGTTCCGATTCGAATGAAAATCGGATTCTTACACTTAGCATGGTACATCAGTTTAATCATTTCGTGTAGCAAGATTCCCAACGAAGGCACACCCATTCCGTGACTAATCGACAACACGGGACCAACCTGGAAAACAAACAAGTATTGGATTGCATAAGCAAAAGTCTCAAACTGTCACAACTGTTTAGCCGTCTACCTTATACATAGAGTACCGGTAGGAGAACGCGCTAATGTCCTGCAGCTGTGTTCCGGCAGGTAGCTTGTAGCCGATTTCATCCATGATGAAGTGTGCAAAGTTCTCCATCCGCTTCGGGGTGCCGCCCATGCAGACAAACTGTGAAAAGAAAAAAAAACGTAAAACGTTATAAATAAACGGCGAACTTTTCTCTGATAAGCATGGAAAACCTTTTTTTTTTTTTTTCATTGATGTTAAGAGCCGTTCCTAAGCCGCGTAATTATATTTTTTATAAAGCGTGCCAGTGATGAGTTTTATATAGGTAGGTAATCATTTTATCATTCAGATTTTCTTTGGATCTTGAGTATTTCAGAATTTTTTTCTGAATTCTTTAAAGTATTTTCCTCCCTATTAAACAGTTATTCATTGCGCTTTGAGAATAAGTATCCTATCGTAAATTAGTCTAAAGTATTTAACTATGTCAGACCAACTTAAAATAACCCCATTCAGCTTGATAACGTGATCATTGTTTGGTTGGGAGAAGCTCTAGGCTTATGAAGAAAAATGATTATTCGAATGTCAGAATTCCTGCGAGACTTTTTCTTTTTGATGAAATGCTTGTCTTATCACATCGGTTTCAGACATTCTGGAAGTAAATCAGGATTATCGGTAATACCTATAATGTGATCGTTATGGCATAAATTCTTCGATAGGGTTTCTGCGAACAGTCGTAATCATTTAATCACAATAAAACAACTGAACGATTGTTATCTTTATGGAGTATTCCTAGAAATCCTCGCGTGTTTTCTACCGAATCTGCTTCGCGACTCAAATTATAGCACGTATGCACGTAGGTAAATGAATATGAGCCACAACAAGTGCAATCTGAATCATCGCAATATAAACATACATCATGATCAAGACGACGAGCTGTGCGGTCATTCTTGTGTAATAAACAAAGCGCTATAAACGGACATCGGATTACATGTGTTGTCGTTTAGGGTTCTAAGCAAAACTTAAGTCTCATGTAAAATGTGCATTTTTTCCACGAGCGGTAAAGAATTTATTTTATTTGATACTGTAAACAGATTCAACCTGGCCAAATCGAAGGTTGTGGATCGCATCTTTTTCCTTTGAATTTACTTTCAAAAAATCGACGTTTCTGCTTCAGTGGGCCGTGGCCGAATCTTACATCGATCAAAGTGTAAACTTATGGTTCACTCACTCGGAGAATCACTTCCGATTTTTTATCGCATGGAATCGTTTTGTTGATTTTCATTTATCAACAATGATACGGCTGCTTAGTTACAGAAATGAAAAAGAATCGTTAGTGATAATTTCAGGAGAATCAATACTGAAAATTTTCGTTTTCTGAAGACGAAAATTCTCTCACTGATTTTTTTCAGTTCAATAGTTTTAAGCTGCAATTTTTGCAATATATTCAACATCGAATCAACGACATAAAATGATGCCATACTCTAAAGATTTGTCTCACAATGATATGAAATTGGACTCATAAAGTATAAAGTATAGAAGGTATCAAACTAGTCACTCGATGATTCTCTAATGTATTTCTTGGTTGAAACCTCCAAATTATAGGGCATTTAAAATCTCAATCTTGCATGTTCCTCATGTAGGGTAGCGAACGGCTTCGTAAGGGGTTTTCTTCGGCAGGTTTTCTACAGCGACCTTATGCAGGAACCTGCCGAAGAAAAAAACTGCCGAAGCCCTATAATACATGAAAGCTTGCATGTTATATTCTTGAATACATGCTTTCTGCGAATCTGTTTGATGCGCCCCGGCCACAATACCAGTATTTAAATTCCTATTTCGAGAAGACAACACCCCGTAGAACATCCAGCTTTCATTTTTGCTTACATATTTCAAAAGAAGAAAATTAGCTTCTCGGTTTGGGCGTGTTGTACCTATGTGTGAAAAAAAAATCGAATGCGCGAAACGAAACAAACAAATCAAAGTAATCGCGAGTGAAAATTTTTCACCACATATCCTTTTGAAATTATCGAAAGCGATAGAGAATCAGTTTGGACTACTGATTAATTATCACTTGAACGATTTTTCCCATCCTTGCTTAGGCGTCGTACACAAATGACGTAACGCTTAAAATCTAGATTTCAGACCCCCTCCCCCCTACGTAACAATAAGTAACGCTGATTCAAACCACCTCCCCCCCCCCTTCATGCGTTACGTAATTTGTGTACGACGCCTTATGGATATTCCTTAATACCCAGTTTCTCGTTGCGAACATGAATCAAAGCGGTAGAAAAGTAATCCGTTAAAACTGAACATAGTTACGAAACTTTGAACTGGTCTTGTGAATCGCACGAGTGCCATAAAGTATAGAAAAAACACCATTTAAAGTACCGTACTAAAACATATAAAAGCGATCAAATTCTTCCCACCGTATAAGCCTTTCGGAATGTATCCTACTGGCCATAAGTTTGAAATCGCTTCATGGAGTGTTGAACACGCAGTTTGAATTCTGCAACATTATCCAGAAAGTTTGGCAAGTAGATCGGTATCGCGTGCGTCCGATGACCTAGAAAGTTGCGGTCATCAGAAGACTTGCTCAAAAGGTCAAGGTCTTTCGGATGATAGAGTCTAGTGCGGAGTTCCACTGTACGTAGCTGTAGGACGAATTTCGTCGTATGTTGGCCTAAACTTATTTCACGAATCCAATTGTTGCAGTCTCCAGTAAACCTGTACAAAAGAGTTCGTCGTATTTTGACCTCAACTTATCTAACGATTCCAACCTCCTATAATACTGCGGTCTTTAGCAAAGTTGTTCAGAAGGTGGTAAAGGGCTTCTGGTTGATAGACAGTTAAGGGCAGAATTTTGTCGCTACGTGACACTAATTGAATACAATTATCATATTTTGACATAAGCTTGTTCACGGTTTTGACTTCCTAGAAGGTTGCAGTCTTCGGCAAAGTTGTTTAGAAGCTCAGTGTGCATGCAATTCTTCGTAACTTATCTCGCGATTCTTACTTCCTAAAAACTTGAGGTCCCCAACAAGTGCCACCAGTGATGATAATGTCGCCTCAGTAAGGTCTTTACTTCGTAGGTGTTGTTGAACGATTGCAATCCATATAACTACAAAATCTATTAGTCACTTCAGATCAGCCTAAACACTAATACAGCCTCATGCTACATGTTGTATCCTGCTCGAATTAAAACACCTTTTTAGAATGAATACAAAAAAATGTAAATCAATCAATAAAAAGAAATTTAAAACAAAATAATTGAAATTGCATAATTTTGTAGAAATTTTAATCAATGAGTTCCTGAATACTGGTCTTATTCCCAACCAAACTGTCCATAAACCAAAACCCCATGACCTTCTGAACAAATTTCCTGAGTGGTACTCAAAATCACGTGCACACGCGGGCCCTATAGCAACCAGTAGGGGTGTGCGAAACTGGCTTTTCTGGTGTCGAAACGAAACGAAACGAAATTAACCCTTAATTTCGATTTCGCCAAATTAGTCGAAACGAAATCAAGGTGGATTTCGAGTTCTCGAGACGAAACGAAATTGGTCTCTAAATTTCGCGAAATTTCGCGAAATTTCGAAAAATAAAATAAATGTTTCTGAAACATAGCATTACAATGATTTGTAACGTTGGAGCGTACGCTAACGAAGTACCCTTCAACAGCTGATCGCAAGGTGCTTACCTGGTCGACGAAGAGTAACGTAGGTATTCAGTTATCGATAAACCGACAATGACGAGAAAATCAAAAATGTTAAAAACTAAAATCTTGATGCATTCATTTATACAGATTATATTGC
Organism: Wyeomyia smithii; assembly: GCF_029784165.1. NCBI lineage: Eukaryota > Metazoa > Arthropoda > Insecta > Diptera > Culicidae > Wyeomyia > Wyeomyia smithii. Next base: position 40,698,571 of record NC_073694.1, read on the forward strand.
AGGTAATAGTAGCGCGATAGATACAAATGATATAAAGGTCAAACTCGAAATGTCTTTGTAAATAATAATTTAATGAACTTCTGAACTGATTCTTTTGGTTTGAATGCAACTATGTTTAAAATAGTAATCCTTCTTTCATAGCACTTTCATCATTCAAAATCCAAGTTTTGTCCTAGAGCTCGAACTGGAAAAAATGAGAGATGGTAGGTAGGTTTTCAACCATTCCTGTGAGTTTTGGTGTCCCTAGCAAAGATAACTTTTCCAAAGAGTTGTTCCCTATGCAAACGTAAAAGCGACGAATCCGATAAGCAATTCCTCGGCGGCCTTCAGATGCATTTCTGCATTCTCTAAAAGCAGCAAAATTCACAGGAATGGTTGAAAAGCTGTAAAACCTTTGGAGGGCAACTTTTTTTTCGCTTTTGTCGACCAGTGTTATTGAATTTTTTTTAACACCGTTTAGTCAGACTAGACTAAGTGACATTTTTATCAAATCGAGGAAAATAAAATTTAAGTTAACTATTCTGTAAACTTTGAAGTTTTCAATATTTTTGCACATATTTTAATATAACTTAAAATTACTTTTTAACTGAGCAGTTCCACAAAAAATGTCTCAGTTTCAATATTTTTTGTCATTTTAGATTTGGCCTAAACTTTGCATAAACGTTTCTATAGGCTGAGAAGCTAGTTAAAATGCTATTTTGGGAGGGTTATTGTGATTATAAATATTTTCAGAGCCAAAAGTTTTTTGATCAGTGTGACGTCTCTGGAAAAGTTTTAGACAGTAATTTTATCTTTCCGATAAAAAAAACTCTGAAAAATTGATTTTTTTAATGTAAAAGAAACATTAAAATTAACATAAAAAAGCTTATTTTTCAAAAATCTTTTTTTGTGTAAAAATTACAAAAAAAAATACCGAAGCGATGAAGAAATCAAAGAAAAATTAAATTTAAGAAAAATTTACAACATGTTTATTTTTGGAAGGACAATATTATTATCTATAACTTTGCCAAAGGCACTATGCCAATCAAACCAACTGTTTCGATTATAAAAATATTTTAATTACCCACAGAGTGTCCAATTGGAGATTAAAATTATTTTTTCAGCTAAATCGGTTTGTTTGACTGGCATAACTAGTGTCTCTGGTAAGGTTGTAGAAAATAATTTTGTCCTAAAAAAATATGCCCTGTGAGTTTCTGCGACACCCAAAATAATAAAATGCATTCGGGACCATTCCTAAACTACGTGGTCATATTTTGATCCCTTTCATACCCCCCTTCTCCTCCGTGGTCTTTCGTGGTCTTTTGTTTTGTGATCTTATTCTGCAAATATATGTACAATAAAGTATGAAAAATTTATGAAAAAAATTAAGGTTCAAGAAAACTGATTATTAGATATTGCGCAAATTGTAAATAGAATTTTCAGTAATATCATTTTCTCAAAACCAAAATAACAAACAGATAATGGTTGTTTAATTATTGATAATATTTCATTGTCTTTAACAAATATAATAATTTCCTTACCTGAAAGTAATTTAAAATACGCTTTTCTGTTGAGTATATTCAAAATGATTTTTAATTTGTTGTTGAGTATCAAAATAAATAAAATTTGTTTAAGCAAATTGATCATCTACGATAAATTTCTCGCTTATAGTTATGGTAAATTGTATACTCATCTAGAAATCATCTAGAAAAATATTTAGTTGATAATAAGTGAAACCTTTTAATTTAATTTTAATTTAATTTATTTTCGATATATTTTTTACACTTGAATCGCTAGAACAAGTTTGCACTTCCAGTGAGCATCTGCTCTTTTAAGGAAGTGTGATACGATGTTGTTAACTATAAGTTGAAGCTGGTGATGATACTTGTCGACAATTGTGGGGTGGTGCTGGTGGTTCGCGCGTTGATGGCGTTGCTCTGGTTACGGCGTACGGCAGAGGCATTGGTGAGTAGTGTTTTGTGGTATTCGGGTGTAATCCAGAATTGGGCTAGATACTGTGGTATTTTCGTTTTCATGATAGCTCGCAAACGACGCTTGAAGATATATGTTGTTTGGGCATTTTTACATGATGGGGGGAGGTCGTTAAACAGTTTGCTACCAATGTACGACATTTTTTGCGACCGTATTCCGTGTTGAATCGTGGCAAATACAGGTGACCAGTTTGTCTGCTTGAGCGGTTTTCGTGCATTCTTCTTGTGACAAGGACGGTTGAATTGATGTTATTTCGCAAGTGGATCAACATTTGATACTCCTGGGGTACACGGATTGGTAGGGTTGAGTCCCTGGGATCTTCGTATAGTAGATGAGTGGGATACAGATGAGGTTTCCGGAACACGGCTTTCAAGCTTCTGTTTTGTATCACCTGTAGCTCTCTCAAAGAAGATTTGCAAGCCAGTCCCCACGTTGCAACTAGGTACTGGAGCCGAGAATGGATTAGTGAGAAGTATAGTGTTTTCATAGTCGCCAAAGGCAAAAATGATGAAACCTTCCTTAATATACCACAGAGTGATGTTAGCTTTCGCTTGAGAGACTCAAGATGGGCCTTCCAGTTCATTCTATTGTCTAGCGTTAGGCCGAGAAATGGGTATTCAAATACTTCTTCGATGACACGATTGGCGATTTCAATTGGCTCGCGAGCCGGGAGTTTTCTGCGGAACGAGTGAATGAGCATATACTTGGTTTTCGATAGATTCATTGACATCAAATTAGTTTGAAGCTGGATAGCAGTGCATTCTGTTTCTTGATAGAAGACTGACGTGTCGTCAGCAAAGAGACGTAACTTTCCATGCAGCTCTAACTTGGCCAGGTCATTAATAAACAGCAGAAAAAGAATTGGCCCCAAGTTACTACCTTGGGGCACACCAGTCGACACGGCCCCATAGTGATCAACGGGTAATCATCTTTTAGGCACCTGACGATAGCATTACTTAAACCTGGGACGTAGGGAAGTGATGCGATAAAAAGCCCGAGAAAAAGAAATTGAATCCACCAACGCATCGTGCTTTGTGATGTGGTAAAAGTTTGTAGGTAATCTCTAAACTGCCGCTCATAGCAAGTCCGTCCCATTTGCGTTTTGGTGCTGACGAGAAAACAGCAATTGAAAATCGTAACGCTTTAGGTGAAATTTTGCACTCAAATGCTTTTTCAATCAATACCATCAACAGAATTTAGTACTGCAATGACAATCTAACACTTTTGCATCATAAAACTTGCATGAACACCGAAATTTGATTAAAATTTGTTGAAAATCATAAGCTGGGACTCACAAGCGATTACTTTTACGGTACGTAGCCAGAATGATAGCAAGTCAGTCCCACAGCCAGCTACGACCGGTGATGAAAAACAAACTACTGCAAATCGATGGCGGTGCTATACCGTGCGTTTGGAATGAATCTATCGCTGGTCAATTCATAAATGACCTTCTTTCGTGCTTTATTAAACAAGTTTTTTGTGAGAAGCATAACACAATATACCTACCAACTGCGCCGCTCAAAATAAAATTAGATTTTGTTTTTACATACTGATAAATTCAAAGTCAGTTTAGGTGTAGGAACTTGTTCTAAATTTTCCTGAGAGCGGACACACGTTCGTGACGGCGGACAGCTTTCACGTAGCAGTGGAAACAAATATGAAAGAATACCTATAGCTTAGGAAAATGTTTGCTCCGTTAAAAAACAGCTAAGTAGCGTACCGAAGTATTTAATATGACTGACAAATTCTTCAAAACGAAATTCACGACAATAATTGAACAATTCTTAAGCACGTCGTTACATAAAATACGGATAAAATACGAAAAGTAGTATTTACTCAAGAATGCTTGAACTAACAATACAGTGACACACCTAAAGCGTTCACTGTCAACAAACAACAGCTGAAAGAAGCTACTGGTGGAAACTTTGTCTTGAAGAAAACATTGTACTATCAGCTAGAGCCACACGATGTAGAACGCGTAAAATTTAATCAAACCTCCTATCGAATATCACTTGGTACATCCAATTCTAAACCTGAAGAACATTAGTTTTGGTAAATATCACATTTTTCATAATCATTATTGGCTGTGGGGTTAAATTGCGAAGATTTTTTCAATGGGACCGACTAGCGATCACTTTTGCTATGGGACAAACCAACTTGCTATTTTTTTCATAGTTCCTCAGAACAAAGTATTCAAAAATATTTGTTTTATCGAAAGTAGATATAAAAAGGAATTGATTCCATAAATAAACTCAAAATTGATAAAAATGCAATTGGGACGGACTTGCCATGAGCGGCAGTAAAGCTCAAACTAACTCTAACGTTTCAATATAGGTACTTTGAAAGAGATCCTATAGACAGCTATGACAACCTATCGTAAAGCTTTGTACGAAAAACGGTACAACTATATGTAAGTTTTTTGAAAAAAACAATGTCAGAGTTTTTGAAGAAAAAAAAAATGTACTATTTTTATAAAATGTTTTTAATAAACTTGTAGATCCCCTTAGGAAGGCCAAGTTCAAAGGCCGAAACGTCGGACATAAAACCTAGTAGCGTTTTGATACACCCCTAAGACTGAAAAAGCCGTATTTCCCTTGAAATAAATTACAAAGTTTTTGAATGTCGAACAAAACATAAACATCTTTCTTTCTTCCTTCAGTTCACGAACATCCAGGTCTTATATATTGTTTTTAAGACCAAAACGTTGATTTTTTTACCGGTCGTTGAGTATTGAAATATACTTTCAGGAAAAATAACATAAATCCCGACGCATTGCAAAATAGAACTATTATTCTAAAGAAGTAAATGACATATAAGGCAAAGCCTGTTTAAAACAAAAAAAAATTTTCTTCGTTCGGATAAATTTGAAATATGTTTCAAAAATTTGATTACAGTTAATTGCTGACAACTCTCAAACTTTCCGTGACACTTATTAATTAGTCGTGTCAAATAAATATATTAATTAAAAAATTGCGAAAGCTTCGACTTGACTTAGTGGCAATAATAAATTATAAGTCAGAAAAAAGACTACGTGGTCTATTCGTTAACCCGCACGCGGGGGGATTTTTCGTGGTCTTTTGATAAGCCACCCCCCGTCTCCCTATATATGACTACGTGTTTGGGAACGGCCCCTTTGAAACAAACCAAAAATTATTTTTCTTTCAACCAATCAACAGTTAGAATGGAATGTTGTAATGCAAAAACAAATAGTTTTCTCTTTACTCAATCAAGTTATTCGAAATCATCCTCGTTCTCTTATTTCTCGTTCTTTCTAACCTTTCTTTTCTTCTACCTTGTATATACGTCAAGTGCAAAGTCAGAATCACTTCTATGCCATAATCTGAACTTGTTTTTGACATTGTAAAATTGTGTGTCCCCTAAACAAGAGTAACATTTCTCAATTATGTGTTCAACGATAGCGAACCATTTACTTTTTATTCATTCATTGATCAAGTATACTCTTTTGATAACACGTTTAAAATATTTTTGATAAGGTACCTGGCAATTTTGAAACTTATGCTGACTTTGAAGTCAGAGTGTTTTGAAACAATACTAAAAATTCAGGCAATTACAACTTTTTCTGCTTAACACATCGATCACTCTGTCTGCACACTATAAGGCATGATATCTGGTCAGCCTAGTGATAGCAATGAACTATCTGATAAAACACATTTAAATACACTACGGTGTGCGAAGAGGAGTCCTCTAACACAGAGAAATCCGAAAAAACGCTTGAAAATTTTTACAAGTAGAGTAGCATAGAACATTTGGCCTGTAAGATAGAGCTTCAGAGCTTTAGTTTTGACAGAAATTGCTATGCCCTCCTAAACGAAAGACAAAAAGTGACCTCTTTAACCTTGTGGGCTGCAAATATAACCACATTTTGATGTACGTAAAAGATGCGTAAAATTTATTCCTACAAACAAATTACTAGATACCTTGTAGCGCATTTGGACGGCTTCATATTCCTCGAATTTGACTTCAGTGATGACATGAATTTTATGCTCTGCGTGAATAAAAAATACCTCCCGCATGATGTTACGGTTTTGTCTTTAAAAACAAAAATTACCGGCTGAGAGTTTATTCTTCTATAACTGACTTAGTATACCACATATCTGTTGAGATATATTCAATTTAATTTATAGTCGCAATGAGCACAAACCAAAATAATGTAATAATGTGCATCGGAAATTTGGTCCGAAATTTCGCGAAATTTCGTAATCGTCGAAATTGGAACTTTAATTTCGCGAAATTTTAGGCGGAATTTAGCGAAATTCAACGAAATTTTTCGGCAATTTCGCGAAACCGAAATTTCGCGAAATTTCGGGAAATTTCGAGTTTTGCGAAATTATACGAAATCATTCGAAATCTCGCACAGCCTTAGCAACCAGAAGCCCTTGTACTTAAAAACAACTCTGCTAAAACCCACTTCTTTCGACCTAGAGATGAATTTTGTTTTATGAATTATGAAAATACTCAAAACGGTATGCACATTAGCACCACTTTGCGGTCGAGTTTGTGTCCAAAATAAAGTCCTTAATCTCCTGAACAACTTTACTGAAAATAATGCAAAAAACAATGTATCTAGAAACAATAACATAACGCTTCCCGTAGCTCAGGGCAAAAGTAATCTACATTTTTTTGCTTACATTTTATCTCGTTTTAAGCAATGTCCGGAAGTCCAAACAGCGGTCATGTACCGTTGATCAGTTAACGTTTGCATTAAAAAAGTGGACAAAAATTGCCGGTTTTTCATTGGTTTACTTTCACACGTACCGACGAAACTACCCATGTAGCATTAATTGTAGTAACTCATGAGTCAGCAAAAAAAACTGACAGCTCAATCAGTTTAACTCTAACCGTGATGGAGAAAACAGGGATGCTACTCCGTTCAGAAGTATGCGCGTTCACAGAACGGTACATCACCGAGTCGAAAACGAGCACAGTCGCCGGATAAGTCCGTTCCGGCATCTACAACACCTTGGAACTATTGGATAACAATCAGAGCATCTAAACGAAGCCAGGTTCCGGACGGCCGACGATCCTGAGCGACAAGAAGATCCAAAAGATGCTGAAGAGGAAGACCGAGCGAAAAGTGTAGCCATTAAAGCGTCTTTCACAGGATGGAATTTCCCGAGACTTCCGATTCCCGGGAATTTTTTATTCAAATTCCGGAATCCCAGAAAATATTTTCTGCACTGAAAATTGTTAGTAAATCGAATTAAAATTTTAGACTCTTTCGAAATGTGTACACAAGCATAACAATTTGCAAGATTGCATAACCATTTACAAAGCCGGCCCTGAACAGTATGAATCATCTTTTGCACTCTTTGTCTATGAATATTAGGATGGGGAAAAGTGATCGATTCTCCAGAACCAAGTCTCCGTTTTTGCATTTACCTTTCTAGAGAGCTCAATAATGCTCTAATAATGCACTGCATTATGTTGAAGTATAGTATTTTAGATGCCAACAACATTGCAGAAGACACTGAACGGCTAGAATGTCCCTGAGAAGAGCTATAGCTGTTCAAAGTTGAGTATGTCGATTTAAATGCTGAAAATCTTGTTTTCTGCCAACATTACCAATGTACCGGCGTCAGTAGGATTCCCATCAGAAGTAACCTGTCGTAACGAGTTTATACACTCAGCTGGATCAATCAAACAAATTCAGATCTATATTCTAGGCGTATAAAAAGTCAACAACGTGTTTCAGAGGTTACTTCTGATGGAAATCGGACAGACGCCGGTACTCTGGCAGTGTTGGCAGGAAAAATGATTTGCAACATAAATTTCGACATAATCAACTTTGAACAGCTCTAGTATTTTTTTTGGGACACCCTAGCTCTTTAGTGTCTTCAGTTAAGTTGTTAGGCATTAAAAACCTACCATTTGAAGTCATAAAACCTATGGTTCGGGCCATTTTGAGCTCTTTAGAATGGCAAATGCAAAAAAGTTGGTTTTTCCATACAAATCTCCATATAAATTTGAAATGCGATACGCCAAGCGAAGACCAAACCAATCAACTTCCGATAAATTTAGGGTTGTTTAAGGCCTCAAATATAAAAAGTTTCGCTTTTTTCATATAACAATTCCCCACACTAATGAATATGTTCCTTAGAGTGCTGCATGAGAAAATTTTGACCTTTGACTCTATCGTATTTCGGGAATTGGAGCTTCAATGTAGCCAGAGATGATAAAAAATGCACAGGAAATAGTTCATGATATGTTCGAAATCGAAACCTTGTTTTTTGATACCAAATGTTTTCAAAATACATAAAACGTAAATATCTGGAATTCTTCCGATTTTTTTTAAATCGACCTTCTTAGACCAAAAAAAAAATTCGAGCTTGAAGAGTCTTCCAATCTCAAGTTTCAGGTTCTTTTCCAACAAAATTTCTTTGAGCTCAACGTTTTACGCATTTCTAAGACATTTTGCATAAGAAAATTGATTGCAAACATATCATGAACAATTATCCTTTTTCCAAGAACACGAAACTTTTTGGTCCTGCCGCTAAACGAAATTCGAGTAGTAGATTTTCATTGGCAACCCACCTCCTGTTCGGGAATTTTTATTCGTCATCGCTTCCGCTTTTTGGCACTGAAAACAATTGTCAGTTTTTTCGAAAACTGATCAATCTTCTGATATTCTCCTATATGATAAAAAAATCCAAATTGAACAAATCACCGTTTTCCACTTTTCTTTGTAATTTATTCTTATTATTTATTTAAGGTTTGTACTCGAAAAAAAATATATCCGTGTGTAACTTTTTTGTTAATGAGTAAAAATTGATGAAAAGCTGAGTATAATTAGTTTAGAGTGTATTTTTTGCATGTGTGACATTCACACAGAACAATCGGTTCAGTAGTTATTGAGATGTCATCGAAACAAGAAAAAACCTAAATTAATCCACCTAGCGGTCAGACCCAGCCTTTCTCATTCAGTTTTTTATTTGTAAAAATAGATTTACATGAACGCTTCAATCCAATAAATGTATATTCACTCTTTAGGTTCTAAAATATTGATGTTGTAATCTTTACATATAAAAATGCAGTCAAGTCTGTCTGTCTGTCTGATCCATATAGGCCCGAAAACTACCGTACCGATCGACGTGAAAATTTGTATGTAGGGGTTTTTGGTGCCGATTAAGGTTTCTATGATAGTTTGAGACCCCTCCCTCTTCTGGAAGGGAGGGGTCCCATACAAATGAAACATAAATTTCTGCATAACTCAAGAACAAACCAAACAAATGAAACCGAATTTGGCATGTAGATGTTTTAAGGGGTAACTAATATGTCCATAATGGTTTGAAACCCGACTCCCTCTTCTATAAGGGAGGGATCCCATGAAAATGAAACACAAATTTCGCACAGCTCAAGAACCAATCAAGAAAATACAACCAAATTTGGTATGTGAATGTTTTTAGAGGTAACAAATATGTCCATAATGGTTTGAGGCCCCTCCCTCTTCTGGAAGTACATGTTTCTTCACAAATTTCTGCACATCTCGCAAACTAATCAACTAAATGGAACCATATTGGCAGGTGAATGTTTTTAGTGGTAACAAATATGTTCCATAATCGACCTCAGACAACATTTTGGATTGTAAGATGGCAACTTCCGGTTTCTGGAAAACAGCCGAAAATGGCCGATTTCCACCCAATATAATAATATCCGGATGAAGAATAATACACAGGAGCTAAAATCGACCACAGATAGCTTTTTAAATTCTAAGATGGCGACTTCCGGTTTCTGAAAACGGCAGAAAATGACCAAATACCACCCAATATGAGTTTTTCTTTAACCAGTATGCTGTTCAAAATCCAGAAATTGTCTCCAAATGCCATTATGAAATCCAAAATGGCGACTTCCGGTGTCGGAAAAACAGCGGCAAATGACCAAATACCACCCAATATGGGTATTTCCGGAACCGTAATGATGCACTGGAGCCACAAATCGACTTCAGACAACATTTTGAATTGTAAGATGGCAACTTCCGGTTTCTGGAAAACAGCCTGAAATGGACGATTCCCATTTTCTGGAACCAGAAAGATGCACAGAAGCTAAAAATTGATCACAGACACAATCTTGAATTTTAAGATGGTGACTTCCGGTGTCTGGCAAACAGCCGGAAATGACCAAATACCATTCAATATGAATGTTTTCGGAACCAGAATTACGCCCAGATGACAGAAATTGATTTCACAGGCAATTTTAAAGTCCAAAATGACAACTTTCGGCTTCTGAAAAACAGTCCAAAGTGACCAAATATCACCTAATATGAGTTTTTCTTTAACCAGTATCCTTAATACCATTTTGAATCATAGATGGCGACTACCGGTTTGTGAAAAACAGCCTAAAATAACCAAATACCATCCAATATGAGTATCTCTGGAACCAGAATGATGCAAGGAACTAACAATTGACCTCAGGCACCATTTTGAATTGCTAAATGGCAACTTATAGGCAACAGTCGGAAATGACCGAATAATACTCAATATGGATATTTCCGTAAACGTGATGATGCATAGGAACCAAACATTGACCCTGGACACTATTTTGAATTTGAAGACGACCACTTTTAGTTTCTGGAAAACAACCAAAAATACCTCCCAATATGGGTATTTCCGGTGTCAGATTAATGCCAGAAAGTCTGCTGATAATGACAGAATACCACCCAATATGAATATATTCAGAATTAAGGCGATGTACAGAAGCCAAAAGACGAGGATGTTGTCATTTCGATAAAACCAATCATTTCAAACGATTTGTTATTTGACTTTGATCATATCCTCTGGCCGATTCGTCGTGCATTTGCAGACTACAAACAAACCGCAAGAAATCAATGAACTTGGAACGTTCAAATAGTACGACACCACATTTAAATTATGTTGAGGCCACATATATCGATCAAAGCAGGTATAGTTTTAAATAGTCTTTGAATTTCTCTTCTTTCCATAACTTTTGAGCCACATATCAAATTGTTATGAAGTTTGTTATTTGTAAGTTTGAGAGATGACTCGTTCGTATGACACTAGTTATGTTCAAATTAGTCATGTAATCTTTGAGATAATAGACTTTCGTTGTTTTATTACCAATTTAATACATAACGGTTGCTTAAGTTCGATTATAATCAAATAAAATGGGAACGTGTAGGGCAGCCAAACTTTGAAACCACGTGTTCAATCATAATTCATCAGTTAACCCTTAACTAGCCCACTCCTCTGATAATAATAATCAAATCAGTTGTGTAGTTTCTGAGATAATGAAGTTTCGTGATTTTTACAAGTCGGCACATTACAAATGAAGTTACAGTTCGATTACAGTAAAATTCAATGGGGTCTTCTGAGGCAGTTAGACCATTTATTTGACACTAATTTTGTGGAAATCGGGTCGGCCATCTCTGAGAAAAGTGAGTGAGTCCAAGTAGTCTTCGGAATATGTTCCTTTGCATAGCTGGATTTCACATTTTTAAACATAACAGGCAAAGTAATAGTCCGATTGCAAAACAAATCAATCATGGGGCAATTAGACCTTTCATTTGACACTGATTCTATGAAAATCGGTTCCGCCATCTCTGAGAAACATGAGTGAGATTAAACAGTCTTCAGAACACGTTTCTTTTCATAACTTTCGAACCACAAGTTCAATCTTTATGAAATTCAAAACTTAAGGGTTTTCTAGGTAGCCCGTTCTATTGAGACCAATTTTGTTCAAATCGGTTGTGTAGTTTCTGAGATATTGATGTTTCATGATTTTCACGTTTTTAAACATAAGCTCTAAACTAAAAATCCGATTACAATAAAATTCAATAGGGTCTTATGGGGCAACAAGACCTTTCATTTGCAATTAATTTCATGAAAATCGGTCCAGCCATCTCTGAGAAAAGTGAGTGAGAATAAAAATCTGCACATACACACACACATACAGAAAATGCTCAGCTCGTCGAGCTGAGTCGAGTGATATATGCCATTCGGCCCTTTGGATCACTTTTATACTTTCGGTTTTGCAAGTGATTGCTATACCTTTCTAGGAGAAAGGCAAAAATCGCCAGCGAATTTTGCGCGTCGTCATGGAAAATCCGACTGCCACACTGTGGGGCAGAACCCAGAAACGTCGCGACATAACTAAAAAAAATGAAATTCAGTTTTCATGCCTCATTTTATTTTCTACTTGCAGTAGACATGTTATCGACTGAAAATCATGATAATTCACTTTGAAAAATAATTTAGAGAATATGCTATAATATTGTGAAAGTGAGGATTTACAAGGCTTGTTAAATGGAAGAAAAAATTTTCACAGATATTTTCCAGTAGGGCATGCAAAACTTAGAAATTAATTAGCTAACTCATACGATCCTCATGAAACAGAGTATAAACTAATAGGTAATGTGATATTAAGACAGTTTTGTTGAAAATAGGTTCGTAGGAGGCATAGTGTGTAAAACAAGTTTTTTTTGTAATTTTTCCTCATTTTCGGCAATATGAAAAACATAAAGTTCTACGTTGTTTTGCTATGACACTATTTTTGTACTAAAATACAAGGTATTGGCTAGTACTAAACCAAAAATCAGGTGCTACTTAATTTCTACGTTACGTTTCTACGTTCTACGTTAAAAAATACTGAGTAAACCGTACATCACAACGGGTACTATCAACAGGAGAATTTACCGCACCGGGTACCTCCAGAAGCGTCTGTCGCCCTTCTTGCGGTCACACGCAGGCAAGATATTATTTTGTACCAAAAACCGCCATCCCCACAAATTCACGAGAGATCCGTCCGATGGAAAGATTTTGGGCCATAATGAAGGTCAAAGCTCGAAAATCGTCGAAGGTGTTTAAGAGCAAGTTGGAGTTGAAGAAAGAATGTATGAAACTGACCAAAAAGGTTGGCCCCCTCATTGCACTCCCCCATAGCGAGGGTTCTCAAGCAAAAGGTGCGGGCTCCCAGCGAAGGAAAAGAAATTGCATGAAGTAATTATGCCGAAACATAATCCATATTTATAAGTTAATTTTCTGAAAGTTTCAAGATAATCCGACTTAAAATAAAATTTTGGCGAACACTTCTGTCTGGTTTCGAGTACAGGCCTTATTCTCATTTCCCAGGATCCCGATGCTTCCCGGGAAATCAAATTTCTATTTTCCGAGTCCCGGTAAGCTTAAAACCATCGAGAAGTGGACACTCTAGTGTAGCCAATGCGTGCGTTTGACCGGGAGGTCGGTGTAACCGCCAAAACAGAGAAAAAGTACTTGCTAAACATTTATGTCCATACATGTCAGGAAGCAGCAGTCTCATACACTGGTCCCAGAGCTGCAGGCAACGACGCAGTGACAGTGACTGAATAAGATGGTCAAGTCAATTTTCCCGGCTATATGCGACGTAGCTGTGGTTATGGAGATGAGGCCTATATCACATCCAGAATGGCAACGACTGGCAGGGCACTTCGTATTTTACTTCCTTGACGAAGGAAGTGTGCTCCGAGGTGAAGTTCATTTGACACACCAGGTTCCCCAAGAGGGGGCAGCTGTGACTGACAATCACTAATAACGGATGTCACAGCCGCTCTTTTTTCACGCCGGAGTGGTCGTGAACGGGAAAGTTTTCTAGTACGAAATGCCTGCCAGAAGTTGCGTCATTCATCAAAAAATGCACGAAGACACAGTCTTCTAGCCAGATCTGACGTCGACCCACTACTCGAGGTGATCGTTGGAGGAGATACTCCAACAATTTTGTCCCGTAACTGAGTAGGAATCATCTGAAGAACGTCCATCAATTACGCAGCTCAAAACTAACTATTACCAAAAACATCATATCAAGAAGACTGGCATCTCTGGATCGATCCCATACAAATGACGAGCGTCGAATCAAACAGCGCACTTCATCTATTAAAGGTGGTAGTTTGTTATGAAAGTGGTGGTAATTACATCGTCACGAAGTCATTGTAAGCGTACTACGCGATATTCCTGCTTGTGCGCGTTGTACCTAATTCTAAATTTTCTAAAAATGCAAACACAGTCCAAATTTCGAAGTCACAGGGCAATAATTTATTTGACATTTTTTAAATCATCATTTTACGTTACCAGCAAAGGTTAGTCGGATAACACTTGAAGGTTTTAAGTTTAGTAAAGTGGGCAATGTATGCAGTTTGCGAGGATGCGAAAATGAACGGGAATAGAAGGTGTGACTTTTTAGGCTTAGAAAGGTTATCAGAAGTCAGTAAAACGCAGCAGTTTTTTAATTCTCTCGATCGTATCAAGTCAGAATTCAAAGGAACCGAAGTGTACGACTGATAACAAGAAGCATGTTTAAAAAACTTTATTTTGGCAGAACAACCGTTAAAGGTGTAGAAAAATATGTTTCTGAAACCTGTAGTACACATGAAAAATTTTAACATCATACACCAATTAACGAACATTGTTTGCAGAAACGATGGAATCCTCTTGCGTCAGTAAATTCGAACTAAAGTTGAACACGCTTTCTTTACTTTACTTGACTTGTTAATTAACCGATTTCAAAGTTGAATGAAAAGTAAACAGCGTCTCTGAATAATCTTCGACTTTGCGTACTCGCACTATCATCAAACTATTACGCACTTAACCTTAACCTGACCGCGCTCGACGCCATGAGCAAGCAGGAACACACCCATGAATGACCGCACGAGCTGATCACGTTTGGCGTTAAGGAAAAACAAATACGGGATGCTCTGGATTGTGCACTTGTATATATATATTTTTACTTTTAGAATGACGTCAATCCGGACGAACGTACAAATTTACAAGAAAAACAGCTGCGGAAAGATGCACACAGCGAGAAAATTCTCGCGTGCGTTAATTTTCGCTAATTGCGCGCAACAGTGACGTATCTGCACGAGACAGTTGTGAAATTCCCATGCCAAAACGGTTTACATTGTCTCATATATACATATACGTACGTTTCGATAGTACGCTAACGGCATCTGCCAAAAAAGGAGCGAGCAAAAATAGGTGGGTGTGTCAATCACGCGGTAGACCGGCTTTTAATCTTATTCTACCTAGATACAAGCTGATATCAGTTCGGTATTCACGCTCTCTGGTCACACCGTTTCGTGAAGCTTTGGTTATTTGTTATCTAGAGGATAAGCTGAGATTTACACCAGTGTCGAACGTGAAAACGACGTAATATGAATAAGCCAAAAGAATCTGTTTTTTTTTTCAATATAATAATCCTATTGAAGCCTAGACTAATTGCACTTACTTTGACGTCGCCAAACATTTCCCGTAGATCATGGCTTTCGCTACCCAAGGCCAAGTGATACAATATGTCCTGATCCATTAACTCGATATTAGGATTCCGCAGCTTGACGGAGCCATCGTTGTATCTGCAATTGAGTATGAAAGAAAAAAAAAACAGATATGTAAATAATGAGCAAACAATCATTTTTCCTGCCCACCCATTCCAATATTATTATTTTTTTTGAGGACAACCATTGCTTCTAATGAAGGCAATTTCAATGGCATTGTGATAAATAAACACAAATTGATAAATCATGTATAACACCTATTAAATCAACCTGATTTTCACCAGAAAAGCAAAAAAAAAGTTAATTGGTATATTGGTGTATATTGTTCGTATATAGCGAAGATTTTTGATAGCCATTATATCCTAGACGTGTGTCAGCAACAAATAGTTTTTTGCATTCACAGGATAAATGTCTATGGCTTATATTTCACTGCGCATAAGGGAGGTAAACCATTAACTCGATATTAGGATTCCGCAGCTTGACGGAGCCATCGTTGTATCTGCAATTGAGTATGAAAGAAAAAAAAACAGATATGTAAATAATGAGCAAACAATCATTTTTCCTGCCCACCCATTCCAATATTATTATTTTTTTGAGGACAACCATTGCTTCTAATGAAGGCAATTTCAATGGCATTGTGATAAATAAACACAAATTGATAAATCATGTATAACACCTATTAAATCAACCTGATTTTCACCAGAAAAGCAAAAAAAAAGTTAATTGGTATATTGGTGTATATTGTTCGTATATAGCGAAGATTTTTGATAGCCATTATATCCTAGACGTGTGTCAGCAACAAATAGTTTTTTGCATTCACAGGATAAATGTCTATGGCTTATATTTCACTGCGCATAAGGGAGGTAAACAGTACCGTGCTGGATCGAAACCCGTACAGTATCGAAATCCGTACACCTTGATGTTTTTCTTCAGTTTTAAGCATTATAAAAATGAAAATTCATATGATAGTTACATGTACATGTCCGTTGAGCTGTGGCCTTCTGTTAAATTAAACTGTACGCCAGTAGGCCATGAAATAAAAATATTAAAAATGAAAAATCAATCGTGAATCGGTTTCAGTTGTCATTTTGTTGTATCGTTAGAGAATTTACTAAGGAAACGTTCTTCAGATAAAAACGTTTTTCAAGTGGGATATAAGTGTTTTACCTTGTGAATCTTTTTGAAATTGATAGAAAAGGTAAGTCTTTGTCATTTTCGAGCTGTATATTGTCTGGTAAATAGTGTAAACTGTATTTATTCGACAAAAACTGTGCCGTACGGATTTTGATCCTTATTAATTGCTTGAATCTAAATCCGTACAGCGTGTGTATCATGCATATATTGTTGAACATTCTTGTTGTTTTCAGCATATAATGGAAGAAAACAAGTATAAATATACGGCAAACAATTTCGAAGGATTCATTGCTGTATGGACTTTGATCCAGTCTATATCGCGTGTGTGCGGATTTCGATTCAAAAGTGTACGGGTTTTGATTCAGACAAAAAACTGTGTACGGATTTCGATTCAAAACATGTTCTATTTAAACATGATTTTTTCGAGTTTCAGAGTGACTTAAATCATTTTGCTTGCAAATACTGATAAAATATGAGTAGAAGTATAAGTAAACATGTCAATTTAAAGCAATATGTGATTTCTTGATTTTATATTGACCGTCGAAGATTATCATGTGCTTAGGTGTACGGAATTTGGATCCAGCACGGTATCAAGCTGTTTGTTTTGTCCGCATCAGCATTTCACCGATGGAATAATGCGAAGCTAATAGCTAATAGCGTCAACGTGTTTAAATATAGCAAAACCACAGTTATACTGAACAAGCAACACGCAAATGATAAGTTTTCTGAACAGAAAATCCTGTAATGGGATAGATTTTATTTAAAATTTTACGGATAATAGATTGTAGTAAGTATTTTGCCATCAGCTAACATCGGAAGGTGTGTTGATAAATTATTAGGTAACCCTGGAAAGATAATTTTATTTTGGCGTTAAATTGATACATGAGTTTCGAATCATCCGTAATGCAAGTTTTAGTTTGAAATTTAATAATGAGTGAGCTTCACGGTGTCAACACATGGATACATAACAATAATACAATAATTCAGTTTAATGGAAAATGAAGGCGATGTCACTAAGAGCGAGGAGCCAAATTGACGCAGACTATCTTTCTAGGGTTAAATTATCTAGTTAACTGGTTGGAATCGGGTTGAACATTCATTCACTGTGATTTTTTGTTAGAATAGAATTTCGTTGCCCAACGATGTAAACTTTTGTAATAAATGTGAAGATAAAAGCTTGTGGCCCGTTTTAGTTGGACAGATAACGAAGGATAAAAATCAAGAGTCTCGCGCTGGTAGGCACTAACATTCCTCTTGACAAGCTTTTCGTTGCGATTCTTTTTGATACTTGTATTCGAGTCGCTCGGGCTATTTCTTGGATACAAATGCTTCGATTAAGATTTTTACAAAGTTAACGGCTTGCACGATTATGAGGAAACTATCGCAGTTAATGATACTGTTCAAATTTATAGTGCGGAAAATTGAAAACTTATCCAAGTGAATCTAATCTGTGATCGTTTTCGTTATATTATGATATTTTTTAAGAAGCACAAAAATAAACTTTACACGCTAAATCTAACATTTTTACGTAGGTGTTTATTTCTTACATTTCTTGATTTTTTACTATGTAGTTCTATTGAATATTCTATAGTTTAGAATTTCGCTACTATATCAATAAGTCCTTACAGCAACCATAACTTGGTCAGCCATTTTGCGATATTTTCGCATTGTTATAGTTGTTAATTCTAACTAACGTTAAAGTTTAATTATTTTTTCTTGTTATCTTCGTTTTTCACAGTTTTTATCAGGTACTGGAGGACTTCTCCGAGAAACTAATGTTTACTTATCGAAACCTCGTTTCTTCTACCAACATCGCGTCATAATTACAATACCGTTTCTCTGACCTTTTGTTTTATAAGAGGGACCTATTTTGCCAAGAAGAAAGTCAGAAGGGGTACTGATTGTTACAACGCCTGTTCTTAGCTATCTAATTTGAAAGTCAATAAGAGAAAGCGTTCTAGTTGAATTTTGCTCAATCTTGGTTCAATTTCAATTCACGTAAACAATTGAAAACAAAAACACATTATTGAGGTAAACATTCGAAATACGTTCATAAAACGTCAGTACAGTGCACAAAAATAGTAATAAATTTATGAACGAAAATTCAATTAGTTCGGGAATGGCTAGAATCAAACTAGAAGCTAGAAACAAATTACTTAAAAAACTTAATCGTGCTGTGAAATACAAAATATTTTCCAATACAGTGCTGTTTCGATTTTTTTCTACGCTCAACAAAATATTGTTTAATCTTCGAAATGAACGGAATTTACACGTGCAAAGTAGGGTTGCACTGGCCCCAACTCGAGAATTTCTAGTTTCCAGAAACATAGCCGTCCCGGCCCTGTTGTGGGGAGCTCTGAACTGCCCTCCGTTTCAAGCAACATCGGTACATCCGACGACCAGTACCAAATCGCTGTAGGAATTCCCGTGTTAAACCCGCAAGCACAATCACGAAGTAATACGAGACTTTCTTTGGACTCAGTTTTCACGGTGTACTACCAGAGTGTTAGAGGCTTACGCATGTCTCTGCTGAGCTGCGACAACGACGTTGTGGTTTTGACAGAAACCTGGATCCAGCCGGATATTCATGAGAAATCTTCCGATGAGACCCCCAGTGTTGTTAGTTTCATTCATAAATAACATGCAACACCTCATGTGAGGTTCTCGTTGCTACCGATATAACACACTGGAGAATTCTCCATTCAACCTATTGCTCGTTCTTTCTCGCTGTCTTTGTTGCTCGTATTCGCGTTTCAAGATGCATTGTGATGTTTGCGGAGAGACAAAAAAAAATTTCAAATAGGGTAACGGACTACTTCGGTAGTGATTTGATTCGGTTGGTTTTGCATTAGACTGCTGTAAAAAAACTTACCAAAGCAGCCCGGTACCCTACACGTTCCAGTATGCGATACCTTCCAGAATCTTCCCCCACGCTCGGCTGTCGTTGCACGAAGCAAAACCGGGCAGATGAAAAAAGCATTTTCATTTTCGAGCAAGTTTTTTCAAGCACTCCTCCTAGTCGAGTACTCCTACTCGCAAGCAGGAACTCGCGTACTTTTTCACAGTCGCTGAGTAGCAAGACAAAAGAGTTTTTGCGTGCGAGTGCAACAACAGCAGCTACTCAGGCGGGTGCATGAAGTAGAAAGAATCTCTCAGAAGTGTGTGTGCAAAAAACTTTAGAAGCGAAGCATATGTCTCGTTCTCAAGCAGAAAGAAGGAGAAAGGTTTTGCTTCTGGCTCGCTTTGCAACGCTAGTGACCGCAATAAGGTTTCAAGTCATCTAACCAGAGGAGGTGGGGTGCACTCATAGCAGTCAAACTACAGCACTAATACACCTGGATTTCACTGCATGATTGTGACATGTTTGAGCAGGTTGTTGTTCGGATTGAACTAAAAAGTTGCCTTTTGTTTGTCTCTGGAAACTACTGGAAACTGTACATGTTACATGCCACAGCAGTACGGGAAATAATTAAGATGTCCACGAACGATGATATCATCCTGACAACTTTAGAACTTTGACGAGGATATCAACGGATATCTGCCTTCGAATGTATCAACCAGGCAAGAGTCAATTCATATGCGAATCCAAACGGTAGGTCTTTGGTGGACTTCGACTAATTCGATCTCATTATACCGACATTATACGACTTTTGCGTACCCGACCGTCAGTACGCCCCTACTGTGTTGGACTTCAAGAGCTGCGATATTATCTTCTTGGACGACCTTCTTAGCACGGTAGATTGGAATCGGCTTATGAACGGAGATTCAGTGGATATCATCACTAATAAACTCTACGAAAACTTGATGAAATCTTCCGTGGCCATGTCCTCTTCGCCAATTTTTCTCCAGCGGCACTGTGTAATTACGCAAGAATTACTTCAACTCTAAATCCGAGGACAGTCGCAGCACTCTTCATCCAATCGAAAGTCAGTACAACTTGCTGCTCGCAACCAGCTAAAAAATATATGTTGAGAGAACGCAGTCAAACCCCAAGTAAAACCCTTCAACATTTTGGAAATTTATGCAATCACAGAGAACGTACAGTCGCGTTCCTAATCTGTTTGCGAAGTTTCTTCAGTCTGTTTGTAATGCAAGCCCCGCACCTTCTGGGGCACACAGAGTTGATGGTAACGTGAAACACGACTTAAAATTTCCTCACACGGTACCTACGTGCGATCCTGCGACAAACTAAGAGCGTTAGGTTTCCTTGATTGGCTGGTTGAATGGATGAGTTCCTACTTCACCAATCGATACACTTTCGTGAAGTTACGCTCAACTTGTTCGGAGTCCTTGGCTTGATGGAAACATCGACTGCCCTCAATTACTTCAGGAAATTCCACCCTATGTTTCACCCCGATAACTAAGAAGATCTCCCCTAATTTAACTCTTACCTGAGGGCCTTAGACCACATTGGTGTTTATTGTTTTTTTTATTTCTTTATCTCTAAGAGTGTTTTTACGAATAGGTAGTGAAGTTTATACGATATATTCGAAGACGAAACAATGAATAAATAAAAAAATCTCAGTTTGCCCAAAAAATGAAACGAATTGCTCGTCGAAATTTCTATAATACAACCCATAACTTCGATTTGAGGAGAGTACAGTCGATATAAGACAAGGAAATTAAACTAGATAGTCTTCGACAGGTTTTCCGCAGCAGTCTTATGCAAAAACCTGCTGAAGACGTTTGATACCCTACGTAATTTTACACGCAACACTGGTAAAAAATGCGAACAGCTTTGAGAATAAGCCTTTACATTGAAAGTTCTTAGACAGTTTGTTCGTATCTATTCTACGCTGATCACTCCAATGAGAGATTCGAGAACATTGGGTGACATGGAACTTTTATGATGGAAACGTCAACGAAATAAACTGTCAAATTATTCAGCAAATTAGAAGCACTCTCTTCAATGTATATTTTTTAATACAGAAATAGTTATTTTTGGTCATTTAAAGCTAAAATAGTGACTTCTTGGTGACTAAGTCCAAAATAGTGACCAAATCATTAAGAAGTGACTCGCTACTAGTCCAGCGAATGAAGTCCAACTGAACATAGCCAAACGAGTCCAATTTGACTGTAAATAAAAAAAACGTTACACCACGAAACTAATAGAATGAGATAACTTAAAAATGGGCGCTAATGATTCTAGTGATCGGTCATTGAAAGTACTAAGAGTATCATAGAATATACTTTTTTTATTTTTCAACAAATTTGAACTGTAATTTAGATGCTGCTGATCACCAAGCCATGTGCAAAAACGGTTGTAATAAAATCATTCAATTTCATTTGAAAAATCTAAACATATAAAAATGCAGTTCTGTTTGTCTGTCTGATCCTTTTAGGCTTGGAAACTACTGAACCGATCGGCGTGAAATTTTGTGTATAGGGGCCGAAAAAGGTGACTAAGATATTTTGAGACTTTTCCCTCTTATGGAAGGGAGGGGTCCCATACAAATGAAACACAAATTTCTGCACATCTCGAGAAATAATCAAGTTAAAGATCAGGTTTTTGATGTTTTGAGGTTTTTGGGAGCAAAAAATATTTTCACGGTGGTTCGACACCCCTCCCGCTTCTGATGGGAGGGCTCTTATACAAATCAAACACAAATTTCTATGGTGGTTTGACACTCCTCCGTATTCTGGAAGTAGAGGGAGGTTTCCCATACCAATTAAACAGATATTTCAAACAGGTTTTCCAGAAAACAGCCTAAAATGGTCGGGTCGATGCTCAGGAGCCAAAACTCAACTCCAGACGCCATTTTAAAATTTCAGATGGAAGCCGGTTTCCGGTTTATGATATTGGTGTTTCCGGAATCAGAATAAAACCTAGAGACCAGAAAATGTCTCCAAATGCCGTTTTGAAATCCAAGATGGCGACTTCCAGTTTCTGAGGAACATTCTAAAGTGGCCAAATACCTTCTTGTATGAGTATCCCTGGAACCAGAATGATGCAAGGAGCTAAAAATTGCCTTCGACACCATTTTGAATTGTAAGATGGCTACTTCTGGGAAACAGCCGGAAATGACCGAGTACTACTCAATATGCATATTTCTATGATCGAGATGATGCATAGAATCCAAACATTGACCCTAGACACCACTTCGAATTCAAAGTTGACCACTTTCAGTTTCTGGAAAGCGACCAAAAAACTTAACATCACCCAATATGAGTATTGATGCCAGAAATACAGCTGAAAATTACCGAGTACCACCCAATATGCATATTATAAAAATAGAGGTGGTGTTTAGAAGCCAAAAGTCGCGGATGTTGTCATTCCGATAAAACCAATCATTTCAAACGATTTGTCTTTTGACTTTGATCGTATTCTATGGCCGATTTGTCGTGCATTTGCAGACTATATACAAAACGCAAGGAATCAATGAATTTGGAATGCTCAAAATCATTTAATTAAAGACAGAAATGAGCGGGACGAAGTTTGCCGGGTCAGCTAGTATTCTACAAAAAATTGAGAAAAACGGTTCATTACTCTGTCAATCGTCATATCGCTTGCTCGCATAACAGAACATATGGTCAGTATTATGAAAGAACTGAATTACCATGTTTGTTTGGATTCATTCGTTTCTTAATTCTGAACAATATTTTATAATATTTCTAATTTTATGACGTATTAAAATCTTTAGTCTTGAAGCATATGCTTCATGTTTTTCATGAGCGTACAATAATATAGCGTAAACGGGATATACAGTGACGGACAAGACAGTCAGACTACAGCCTATCGGAATCGTCAATCAAGCCTACTAACCTTTAATTTGACATACAAGACAAAGCTGGTTTTAAGGAACCTTTTTTTTTAAGTAATGATAAAATATCGTTTGAATTAATCCATACGAAAAGTCCAATTTCGCATAATTTTTTTCAGCATTTCGGTCCGAATTCCACTAACAACAGGTGTTATGTTGTTAATTGCTCACCAAAAGGTTATTGTACCTAAAAAGGTTAATTTTTGCGTGCTGTGTGGCATATGGCGCCGTCTTGTTTGAACCGAGTTCAAATCTTCCAATTTGGGCAATAAAAATCACGACTCTTGGGTCGATATCGTTAGCCGTTGACGGTAACCGTTCGTCCAATGACGTCTTTCAGGAAAAACGGTCCACTGATTCCATCAGCCTACTAAACTGTTAGTTTATCTGGAGGTATAGGCAATTCTTGTATAGCATGTGATTGCTCATAACAAGAACTAGGTCGATTATGACGAACATTAAATGGCCGTCGTAACAGGTGAAACACATTTCTTCAGAGAGCACGAAATTTACAAATAAATTTTTACGATTTGCAATCGTTGTTCGCTGGAAGTCTTTTCATGATGAAATGACATAGTATATACTGAACAATTTCGATTATGACAGATGACGCTTAGACGTCGTTATAAACGAGTACTACTAACTTAAAAAACTAATCTACCTAGCGGTCAGACCCAGCCTTTCTCATTCAAACTTTTATTTGTTTAAATAGATTTACACGAACGCTTCAATCCAATAAATGTATATTCACTTTTTAGGTTCTAAAATATTGATGTTGTAATCTATACATATAAAAATGTAGTCCGGTCTGTCAGTCTGTTTGATCCATATAGGCTCGAAAACTACCGAACCGATCGACGTGAAAATTTGTATATAGGGGTTTTTGGTTCCGATAAAGGTTTCTATGATAGTTTGAGACCCCTCCTCTTCTGGAAAGGAGGGGTCCAATACAAATGAAACATACATTTCTGCACAACTCAAGAACAAACCAAGCAAATGAAACCGAATTTGGCATGTGGATGTTTTAAAGGGTAATAAATATGTCCATAATGGTTCGACGCCCATCCTTCTTATGGAAGCACATGTGTCTGCACAAATTTCTGCACATCTCGCGAACTAATCAACTAAATGGAACCATATTCGGCAGGTGAATGTTTTTAGTGCTAACAAATGATACACAGCTGCTGAAATCGACCACAGACCCCATTTTGGATTCTATGTTGGCGACTTCCGGTTCCTGGGAAGCAGCGGAAAATGATCGAATTACACCCAATATGGGTGTTTCTTCAACCAGAATGACGCTCAGAGGCCAGAAATTATTTTAAATACCATTTTGAAATCCAAGATGGCGACTTCCGGTTTGTGAAAAACAGCCTAAAATAACCAAATACCATCCAATATGAGTATCTCTGGAACCAGAATGATGCAATGAGCTAACAATTGACCTCAGGCACCATTTTGAATCGCTATATGGCAACTTATAGGAAACAGTCGAAAATGACCAAATAATACTCAACATGGATGTTTCCGTAATCGAGATGATGCATAGAAACCAAACATTGACCCTTGACACCATTTTGAATTTAAAGACGACCACTGTTAGTTTCTGGAAAACAGCCAAAATAACTAAATACCTCCCAATATGGGTATTTCCGGTGTCAGATTGATGCCAGAAAATCTGCTGAAAATGACCGAATACCACCCAATATGAATATATTCAGAATTAGGGCGCCAAAAGTCGAAGATTTTTCATTTCGATAAAACCATTCGTTTCAAACGATTTGTCTTTTGACTTTGATCATATCCTATGGTCGATTCGTCGTGCATTTGCAGACATTAAACACGTCGCAAGGAATCAATGAATTTGGAACGTTCAAATAGTACAAAACCAAATTTAAATTATGTTGAGACCACATATATCAATCAAAGCAGGTATAGTTTTAAATAGCCTTTGAATTTCTCTTCTTTCCATAACTTTTGAGCCACATATCAAATTGTTATGAAGTTTGTTTTTTGTAAGTTTGAGAGATGACTTGTTCGTATGACACTAGTTATGTTCAAATTAGTCATGTAATCTTTGAAATAATAGACTTTCGTTGTTTTATTAACAATTTAATACATAACGATGGCTTAAGTTCAATTATAATCAAATGAAATTGGAACGTATAGGGCAGCCAAACTTTGAAACCACGTGTTCAATCATAATTCATCAGTTAACCCTTAACTAGCCCGCTCATCTGATATTAATATTGATCAAATCGGTCGTGTAGTTTCTGAAATAATGAAGTTTCGTGATTTTCACATTTCGGTACTTTACAGACGAAGTTACAGTCCGATTACAGTAAAATTCAATAGGGTATTACGAGGCAGCTAGACTTATTAGTTGACACTAATTTTGTAGAAATCGGGTCAGCCATCACTGAGAAAAGTGAGTGAGTTCAAGTAGTTTTCGGAATATGTTCCTTTTCAAAGCTGGATTTCACATTTTTGAACATAACAGGAAAAGTAATAGTCTGATTGCAAAACAAATCAATAGGGTCTTATGGGGCAATAAGACCTTCCATTTGACACTGATTTTATGAAAATCGGTTCAGCCATCTCTGAGAAACATGAGTGAGATTAAGTAGTCTTCAAAACACGTTTCTTGTGATAACTTTTGAACCAATAGTTCAATTATTATGAAATTCAAAAGTTAAGGGTATTACAGGTAGCCCGTTCATTTGAAATCAATTTTGTTCAAATCGGTTGTGTAGTTTTCGAGATCATGATGTTTCATGATTTTTACATTTTGAACCATAACCTCTAAACTAAAAATCCGATTACAATGAAATTTAATAGGGTCTTATGGGACAACGAGACCTTTCATTTGCAATTAATTTCATGAAAATCGGTCATCTCTGAGAAAAGTGAGTGAGAATAAAAATCTGCACATACACACACACATACACACACATACACACACAAACACACACACACATACATACAGAAAATGCTCAGCCATTCGGCCCTTTGGAGCACTTTTATACTTTCGGTTTTGCAAGTGATTACTATAGCTTTCTAGGAGAAAGGCAAAAAGGAAAATTAATCCTAAGAATGAAAAACGACGCCATGATTTGAAATCTTGGAAGATCAGAAACTCTTGTTTTCAATACTCTTCATGACTCGAAACCTCGACCGCAGAAAATCACAACTAAGGATTACGATCTCATCAAACGGCTGTCCAATATTGATTTATTCGATGTAGTATCAAAGCTCCGATGTTCTTTGATAAAACTGTTAATTATAAATAAAACGTCGAAAAATCTAAAATATCCAGCTGCTCGTTTTGGACATACAAATTCCCGCGATACCTATTAAACAACCTAAAGCCAAAACTGCCGGAGCAAATCTTACTTCGGTAAAAATTTGTACCATCAATTACCTCGTATCCGGATGGCTGAAAGCATCCTCTTCCCCATCATCACCGCTCTGATGTCCTTTACTACAGTTACCGTTCTCGAACACCTCCGTCTTTCCATTCGGATGCTGCACTGTTTCACTCATTGCGACCGGCGGCGGCTGCTGGATTTCACAGTTCAAATTAGTATCCAAGAGCTTATGTATCGCTTTGCTTCACTTCGACCACTCTAACGGAATAAATTTCAGTTCGGAGAAAGCTACCTGAATGGATGATTTAATTAAAAAACCCACTTAATTTTGGGTAAGCCGAGCGACGATCCGAGCGGCATCGGTGTTGCTTGTTACTCGGAGTACAATATTGTACAATAAATCTGACAGGGCTTTAATTGAATCAGTTGGCAATTTTAAATCCTACATCAAAGCAAAATTTTTAAATTACATTGGACACGAGAATTTACATTTAAATCAATTCATACATTTGCCCGCTTTAAATGTTATAACTAAGCACCTTTCTGCCTCACAATCGCTTAAAACCGACCTGTTTGTTTCATACACACGCTCCACGAAGAGGCGCATTTAAATGAAAACTTTCGCTGAATCAAGCTAGCTGAAAATCCCGAAAAGACACTTTTTTATGTATCGATTTAACCGTCACTCAAGAAATAAAACCTTCATTTTTATCGAACAATTATGAAGATTGGAACAGGTTGGCATCTTTTACTTCCTCTTGACATTTAGCAATCCGGACTCGTTTTGCAAAATATATTTCGTGCTTAGAGTAGTGATTGCCTTTGCGTTAGAATCACAGATGAGGCTACGTGTTCCGGATTTTTGGTTTAAGGTCCTAGCAGCTAAAGAAATTCACATTGGAAAAGAAGTCAGTTGTCAACAAGTACGCATTAGTTGACGGAACATTAGATTCTTTACGTATCTTGATTGGTAAATTCTACCCCGGAAAAAAGTATAACATTGAACAGAAGGTCAGTGCCATTCAAAAACAGCTCTCGAAAAATGCTGAAATTGGCAAAACCGGTTTAGTCACGATTATACTGGTAGTTTGACAGGGTTCGGAACCTTCTTTGTTATGAATGAGATGAGGATTAAACTGTCTTCCATTTAAACGTCAAAAAATTAAATTTAAATACATTTTGTGACAAAATTGTACAATTGAATTATTACTTGTTGAGGAACATACAACCTTTAAAAATGGTTATAACCATAATAAGTACTCTACCCTATCCGATGCAAACATCGGCTGTATAGAGCAGCGATGATGCAATCTTGTTATTTTTTCAGCTGCTTGGGGGCTCGCCCGTCGTTATCGTTACTTCACAAATTTATCTGTAGAATTTGGGGCCGGTTTCATGCCTGTTTTTGTCGTTACCCGATGATTTGCTCCGAGCAGAGAGCAATCAAAATAATCGTAAGCTATGCTGATTTGATTATTGTATTATACATCGAAAAAAAAGAAAGGTTGCAATCCGCACAAAAACCGACCAAAAACGTATATAATTTTTCAACCAATGTTCAAGGTCAAGGTATTAAGAGATAAGAAGTAGGAGAGCTTTTTTACCACTTATTGCGCAAGGTAAACATTATCAGAGCTAACCCAATAATAAACATTTTTATTTTTATCGTGAACGATTTTTTTCCATCGTACGACAGACAAGAGGTTTCTCTGGAATAGAAGGAACGTAGAGCCACACAGTTTTGCAAGGTGATGTCATCCTGCCAACCTAGTTGTGAGTTTTTTCTATTGTAGCGCTATAATCATTATTTTGCCGAGGACTTGGTAACAGTTCTTGTAGCTTTATTACTTAAAAAAAAAAATAGTAATCTAAAGATGTCATGTTTTTCCACAAATCTTTTCAATAGAAATGTTAATCAGATTGGTCACGGAAGCAAACGTTGATTGACCCGTTAGGACGAGGATGTCTATCGAACTTTTAATTGACATAAAAATGGAGGAAGTCTATTGGTGGTTATTCGACATCTGTGCATGGCGTGCTCGCACGTGATTGGTGCATCGTACGCGGTTATTCGATTGTACATTATTAATCACTGCTAAGCAGTGAAGTAATGATGATAACTAACGTGGCAAATAATTGCAATCCATTACATGGTAAAACAATTTTACCGTTTGAAACCTGATGTAACATACATGGTGGTTATATTTTCGTATTCATATAATGTAACACAAAATATAAAACAAACACGTAATCCTATTCTCTTTCACAGCGCTTGCTATAGCCGAAATTACTCTCAAAATAGGTCACAAATTCATTAACCAAGTGCGTCATACCACCCACTGCGAGTCCCTTTTGGACCCGCCTGCTTCGTTTCGGCTAATCAATAAATTGATTTTGGCCCACATTCTGTCATTGTAACATACGGAATTGCTAATATCTATGAGTACGTAGAAAAAATCGACATATTCGCCAAAACTGGGCCTTCAAATATTGTCACTTTTGATCTTAGACACTAACTCGGACTTCGGAACTCGGAAGACCACAACAAATATGGACTTTGAAGACTATTAAAATTTTTGACCGGAACGGACAGAATCGGAATCCGGACATATTCGTAATTCGGAAAATTAAATCGGTCTGACAAATTACATTCTTTCAAAATGATAATTAAATTTTCGCCAACATTTTGAGAAATTAAATAAACTTGGTAGGGAATTCAAAAAAAGGTCGATAAATAAAATCAGCAAGATTTATTACCACAAGCTAAACACGACAAGTATTTTGCAAGCTAAGAGATTTTGCAATGGCATCAGATGATTTTCTTGGTCTTGCTTGTTCCCTCGGTTGATTGCACACAATCATTAGCCGTTTGCGTCATTCAATCCGTTGAAACTCTAGACATCCTCTTATTTAAGTGAATCAATAAATCGATTTTTCGTTTCTACATTCCGTCACCAGATTTGACGATACAACTTGTCACTCGTTTACCTAGGTAACGCGAAGTAACAGTTTCAATTTCTCAGTCTAGCCAACACTAAAGATAAAAGCCAAAAAAAAGCAAAACAAATGCCACGCTCGCACGATTTCGAAACGGTTCTAATTTTAGAACGCTCTCAGAGCCACTCCGAATGAAAACACACCACTAGCGTATTTTCCGGTTATGTTTGCTCTACAACTTGTTTCTATTCGGTATCGATCCTAACTGATTTCGCCAGTCACCGAAGAAAAACCGCTTACGGGCTAATTTCACTTTATCACTTTACCAGCAGGATCAAACTTTTTACGCCTCCGAAACGACAACAAAAATTCAACACTACCGATCAAAAAAACGTGCTCTCCTAATATCGATCAGCTTCCGTCTAACTCGACAGCTCACCAAAGACTTACAAGCAGAAACTCTGGTCAGCCGACATGGCACTCTTTATTTATTCGCTTTGGCAGAAGGCCGGCTCTTTCTATACATTGACAGCGCGCCTAGCGCACCCGTTACAGATAACCAACCAAAGCAGGCTGCAAGCGGCCGGCGGCGCCGACGATACAGTTGCAATGGCAGTGGTGGTAAGCGCAAAAGAGAAGCAAAAGCTCGGCGGAGAACAAACAACAAACAGCAACGTGGATCGGAGGGAAAACATACCGAGACGCTCGAACGTGTGTGCATTACGGCTCCGTTCTAGAGAGAGGCGTATGAAAATGGCTTAGTAATGGCGGGTTGCAGCTGCACATGCATAGGCAATCGTCCACGCTTCTAATCGGCCAGGCATTGAGTAAGCTGTTCTAAACAGCTGTCAAAAGGGAAATCCCCTTTTTTGAAAGGTACCTTTTTTACATTCGTGGACCATCGGAATTTTGCGCTAGTAAAAAAACCACAATTGTTATCGTTTAAATTAGAAATTAAAATAGAGGTTTATTCTACAGCCATTCATCGCACACAAAAAATGCCTCTCTTGAAAATTCAAAAACTAAAGGAATAAAACTATACGTGTTGCGAGTTCAGAAAATAATTTTGAAGCAGTCGTTTTTACGATTAGCTAAAACTAGAAATAGTTAATTATTCATTAGTTTTCCACTAAGTTTTTTTTAGCCTACAAAGAAGTTTCTTTTCCATCCCTTGTGCTCACACCTACTCTTCCTTCTTTTCGCTTCTTCTCGCCACAATGTTTAACTTCCTTATTAACTTCACTACTTTTTATAAATTTATTGCTTACTTACGCCTTTTCAGGAGTACTTTCCTTCTTTATTTAACTATTTTATTTTTCATGAATTTTACCTACGTAAACAAATTTGATATTAGCATTATTTTTCTTTATCGAGTTTCAGGTTTTCTGTTAAATTTACTTTAAGAAAATAGATCATGTTTTAATTTTTTTTTTTGAATAGATCATGCTTGAACTCACTTCATTTGCACTAGTTAACTGGATTTGCAAGTGATAATTCCAACAAATTTAGCTTTAATAAACTTTTAATTCACACTCAATTTTCGGTCTTATTATTATTCTTCTGACTATCTTCTCTACGATTCGCTGTCAATTCTGACAGGCCAATCATTTCGGTAACACGAATTGCCTACACATTCCGGCTACCCAATTACTAAGATCAATATTACGGTTAGCCGAGCGGAGTTGGCAACTCTTCAGCCCGTAAATCCGGTACTGGTCTTCAAAAGCTCCGAATTTACCTTCCCCGACTTCGCTGCAGCTCGACGATAGACATTTTCTGATGGCCGCACCTTCACCTGTCGAATTCGTCCGTCCTGACCTGCGAACGCATCGGTTGCGAATACCAGTTAACCGCCTTGAATAGGTTTCGGATCGTCGAACCACTTGGTGCAGGTTTTCTTTAGACCAGCGCTCCCACGTTCGGTCTACCAGATATTGTGACTTTTTATACAAATCCCGCAGAGATTCAGCGAGCTGTACCCGCTTGTCGAGTCGACATCTCGGACGGCTCCTAGCAGAAAGTGCTAGAGAGTTATGGCTTCTGTACTCCCGGTCTCTACTGGCATGTAGGTTAAGGGACGCATGTTGATCATATCCTCCGCTTCACGCATAGTGGTTCAAAAGCCGGCCGTGTGCGGTGTTCCAAGTGGATTGAAATTCCACTTTGTTGTTGAGCTAATCCACGTTCCAGTACAGTCATTATTTACCTGCTTCAGAATTTCCAATATCTCCTTGTTCGTTCCTTTGAAGTTCGTCCGAATATCCGAAAAGAACTCCTCTGGACATCCACGCCTACAGAGGAACCTTAAGCACGATTGCGAATATAGAGAATGCGCGATTTCCAATTTGGAACACGACATCTCTGCCTAGGTTCGTTGAAAACTGTTTTTTGATTGGCTTTTCATGATAATGGAAAATCAACTTCTTAGTGTTGTCATGGTTTCTGCTCAGAAGATTCGGGTACCTTTTGTCGCACGGAAGGTCTTCCACAGCCTCCACTCGGCCTCCTTCCCTGATGACGCCGTTTCGGTCCAGCACAGGATTAAATTTGTAGAGTATGCTAGCTTTTCCGATCCATACAGGTAGTTGATCGAGTGGTCGGTCTTGATTTTTCAACAGCGTTGCTGTTTCATCTGGGAAACTTTCTAAGGCCAATTAGTCTTTCTGAAGCGGCTTACACACTGTCAGCAGATCTGCATGGATCATGCGCCGATTTTTTCTTGCAGCCCGGGACGTCAGCAGCGGTTGGCCGTTTTTCTTGCGACTCCAGTTCGACAGGAACCTCATCACCATTGCCGTACCTCTTAGTAGTCTTGTCCACCTAGAGAACCTTGCTCCGTCGATCCCTCCTTGAGCCAACTTTACGTCAAATGCGACAAATTGCTTGAACTTGTCCAACTACGTACAGTTTGTGAACCAGTCCATAGAACGCAACGATCGAATTTGATGGACTGCATGGTGATGATCGACTGTAATAAATGTGCTCTCGTTACGGCTACCATTAACTTCAGGCGTGGACTTGCCTCGACTGCGGCGCTACTTTGGTCTGAGCCATCAATAGGGTACAACGGACAATTCCTTGCACGATTGCCCGAAGATATCCGACACAACGTGGAATCCTAATCGCTTCCACCAGGCAACAATCCGCTTCCAGTTCGTCCAGCAGTTATCGTCGATCACTTCATCCCAGGAACCTTCATTTTTCCTGGAACCGTGAATGGAGCGAAAATATCGTGGGGATCGAAGAACTACTTCGGATATTCTGTGGCATACTCCGTCGCATTCTTGTTTTCACAAATTGGGCCAAACATGGAGAGCAAAGTAAAGCAAAGCAAAGCCTTGGTGCTACATTCCGATTCGGAACTTGACCTTCTGTTTACTATACACAAACTTCGCAGCCAACTGTTAAGTGTACAGGACAATTGCGGGGCTAGCGCTACGATCCTACTGACACTAACAGTCTCTCCCGAGTCAAGACTCGAACCTACGACGACTGGCTTGTTAGGCCAGCATCGTACCTCGAGACCAGCTGGGGAGCATGTCGACCCAAATATCACTACGTCCACCACGTAGACACTCGGAGGAACATATTTTTTCATCCTGAACAGGAAACGTTATACTTGCTTGTCGGCGGCTGTTATCTTCATCTGGTAGTACATTTGCGTTTCCGGAAACCAGCTACGATAGTCAGCAACGGAACGAACAGATCTGGCTCCGTCAAGCTTGTGAATGCAAGGAGACGCCATTCACGATTGCGGCGGCGTCCATTATTAGCCGAACTTTGTCCGGTTTGTGAAGATTTAAAACGGCATTGAGCGGTAAAAACCAAACCTTGACTGGATCGGTTTCGTCGAACTCTTCCGGTGTATACGGATGTGCGTACCCTTTCTGTTGATATTCAACAAACGGCAAACGTCTTGTGCATCGCAGGATTTGTCTCCAAGTTTCGTCCCAGCTGTTTCATGCGCCATGGGGAAGATGACATTGTCCCCTTTCCAGAAGAGGCCGGTTTCGAATTGGTCACCCATTATGTTCGTCGTACTTCCCAACAAGCTCACATCACACTCGTCTTCTTTTGAGTACTTTTTACCGCCATCCATTGGCAGGCTCGAGTATAATTCGGTCCCTAGACAGTCCATTCCAGTTTACGGCGAACCACTATTGGATCACCAGATTTACCCAGTTTAACTTCCAGCGGAGCGATGTTATCGATATTATCGATTCCGATCAGTAGACCAGGACGGACTTCGGAATAAAACCCTATGAGAAGATCGGATCGGAGCAGATTTAATTAAGCAGAGTTTGTGAGTCGGTCCTTAGAACGCAGCGATCGAATTTGATGGAGTGGATGATGATGATCGATTGAAGTAAACACACTCTAGTTACAGCTGCCATCAATTCCAAGCGTGGAATCGATTGCCGCTTCTGCGGTGTTCTTTGGTACGAGCCATCAATAGCGTATAACGGAAAATTCCTTGCACGACCGCCCGAAGATATCCGACACATCCATAGGCATATACACACAAGCAAGTAACACACGTTGTTATAGAGCAGTTGGGATAACTCCTCTAATACAATATTCCCGGTCTCTACTGGCATGTAGGTTAAGGGACGCATGTTGATCATATCCTCCGCTTCACGCATAGTGGTTCAAAAGCCGGCCGTGTGCGGTGTTCCTAGTGGATTGAAATTCCACTTTGTTGTTGAGCTAATCCACGTTTCAGTACAGTCATTATTTACCTGCTTCAGAATTTCCAATATCTCCTTGTTCGTTCCTTTGAAGTTCGTCCGAATATCCGAAAAGAACTCCTCTGGACATCCACGCCTACAGAGGAACCTTAAGCACGATTGCGAATATAGAGAATGCGCGATTTCCAATTTGGAACACGACATCTCTGCCTAGGTTCGTTGAAAACTGTTTTTTGATTGGCTTTTCATGATAATGGAAAATCAACTTCTTAGTGTTGTCATGGTTTCTGCTCAGAAGATTCGGGTACCTTTTGTCGCACGGAAGGTCTTCCACAGCCTCCACTCGGCCTCCTTCCCTGATGACGCCGTTTCGGTCCAGCACAGGATTAAATTTGTAGAGTATGCTAGCTTTTCCGATCCATACAGGTAGTTGATCGAGTGGTCGGTCTTGATTTTTCAACAGCGTTGCTGTTTCATCTGGGAAACTTTCTAAGGCCAATTAGTCTTTCTGAAGCGGCTTACACACTGTCAGCAGATCTGCATGGATCATGCGCCGATTTTTTCTTGCAGCCCGGGACGTCAGCAGCGGTTGGCCGTTTTTCTTGCGACTCCAGTTCGACAGGAACCTCATCACCATTGCCGTACCTCTTAGTAGTCTTGTCCACCTAGAGAACCTTGCTCCGTCGATCCCTCCTTGAGCCAACTTTACGTCAAATGCGACAAATTGCTTGAACTTGTCCAACTACGTACAGTTTGTGAACCAGTCCATAGAACGCAACGATCGAATTTGATGGACTGCATGGTGATGATCGACTGTAATAAATGTGCTCTCGTTACGGCTACCATTAACTTCAGGCGTGGACTTGCCTCGACTGCGGCGCTACTTTGGTCTGAGCCATCAATAGGGTACAACGGACAATTCCTTGCACGATTGCCCGAAGATATCCGACACAACGTGGAATCCTAATCGCTTCCACCAGGCAACAATCCGCTTCCAGTTCGTCCAGCAGTTATCGTCGATCACTTCATCCCAGGAACCTTCATTTTTCCTGGAACCGTGAATGGAGCGAAAATATCGTGGGGATCGAAGAACTACTTCGGATATTCTGTGGCATACTCCGTCGCATTCTTGTTTTCACAAATTGGGCCAAACATGGAGAGCAAAGTAAAGCAAAGCAAAGCCTTGGTGCTACATTCCGATTCGGAACTTGACCTTCTGTTTACTATACACAAACTTCGCAGCCAACTGTTAAGTGTACAGGACAATTGCGGGGCTAGCGCTACGATCCTACTGACACTAACAGTCTCTCCCGAGTCAAGACTCGAACCTACGACGACTGGCTTGTTAGGCCAGCATCGTACCTCGAGACCAGCTGGGGAGCATGTCGACCCAAATATCACTACGTCCACCACGTAGACACTCGGAGGAACATATTTTTTCATCCTGAACAGGAAACGTTATACTTGCTTGTCGGCG
Organism: Wyeomyia smithii; assembly: GCF_029784165.1. NCBI lineage: Eukaryota > Metazoa > Arthropoda > Insecta > Diptera > Culicidae > Wyeomyia > Wyeomyia smithii. Next base: position 40,734,183 of record NC_073694.1, read on the forward strand.
GCTGTTATCTTCATCTGGTAGTACATTTGCGTTTCCGGAAACCAGCTACGATAGTCAGCAACGGAACGAACAGATCTGGCTCCGTCAAGCTTGTGAATGCAAGGAGACGCCATTCACGATTGCGGCGGCGTCCATTATTAGCCGAACTTTGTCCGGTTTGTGAAGATTTAAAACGGCATTGAGCGGTAAAAACCAAACCTTGACTGGATCGGTTTCGTCGAACTCTTCCGGTGTATACGGATGTGCGTACCCTTTCTGTTGATATTCAACAAACGGCAAACGTCTTGTGCATCGCAGGATTTGTCTCCAAGTTTCGTCCCAGCTGTTTCATGCGCCATGGGGAAGATGACATTGTCCCCTTTCCAGAAGAGGCCGGTTTCGAATTGGTCACCCATTATGTTCGTCGTACTTCCCAACAAGCTCACATCACACTCGTCTTCTTTTGAGTACTTTTTACCGCCATCCATTGGCAGGCTCGAGTATAATTCGGTCCCTAGACAGTCCATTCCAGTTTACGGCGAACCACTATTGGATCACCAGATTTACCCAGTTTAACTTCCAGCGGAGCGATGTTATCGATATTATCGATTCCGATCAGTAGACCAGGACGGACTTCGGAATAAAACCCTATGAGAAGATCGGATCGGAGCAGATTTAATTAAGCAGAGTTTGTGAGTCGGTCCTTAGAACGCAGCGATCGAATTTGATGGAGTGGATGATGATGATCGATTGAAGTAAACACACTCTAGTTACAGCTGCCATCAATTCCAAGCGTGGAATCGATTGCCGCTTCTGCGGTGTTCTTTGGTACGAGCCATCAATAGCGTATAACGGAAAATTCCTTGCACGACCGCCCGAAGATATCCGACACATCCATAGGCATATACACACAAGCAAGTAACACACGTTGTTATAGAGCAGTTGGGATAACTCCTCTAATACAATATTCCCGGTCTCTACTGGCATGTAGGTTAAGGGACGCATGTTGATCATATCCTCCGCTTCACGCATAGTGGTTCAAAAGCCGGCCGTGTGCGGTGTTCCTAGTGGATTGAAATTCCACTTTGTTGTTGAGCTAATCCACGTTTCAGTACAGTCATTATTTACCTGCTTCAGAATTTCCAATATCTCCTTGTTCGTTCCTTTGAAGTTCGTCCGAATATCCGAAAAGAACTCCTCTGGACATCCACGCCTACAGAGGAACCTTAAGCACGATTGCGAATATAGAGAATGCGCGATTTCCAATTTGGAACACGACATCTCTGCCTAGGTTCGTTGAAAACTGTTTTTTGATTGGCTTTTCATGATAATGGAAAATCAACTTCTTAGTGTTGTCATGGTTTCTGCTCAGAAGATTCGGGTACCTTTTGTCGCACGGAAGGTCTTCCACAGCCTCCACTCGGCCTCCTTCCCTGATGACGCCGTTTCGGTCCAGCACAGGATTAAATTTGTAGAGTATGCTAGCTTTTCCGATCCATACAGGTAGTTGATCGAGTGGTCGGTCTTGATTTTTCAACAGCGTTGCTGTTTCATCTGGGAAACTTTCTAAGGCCAATTAGTCTTTCTGAAGCGGCTTACACACTGTCAGCAGATCTGCATGGATCATGCGCCGATTTTTTCTTGCAGCCCGGGACGTCAGCAGCGGTTGGCCGTTTTTCTTGCGACTCCAGTTCGACAGGAACCTCATCACCATTGCCGTACCTCTTAGTAGTCTTGTCCACCTAGAGAACCTTGCTCCGTCGATCCCTCCTTGAGCCAACTTTACGTCAAATGCGACAAATTGCTTGAACTTGTCCAACTACGTACAGTTTGTGAACCAGTCCATAGAACGCAACGATCGAATTTGATGGACTGCATGGTGATGATCGACTGTAATAAATGTGCTCTCGTTACGGCTACCATTAACTTCAGGCGTGGACTTGCCTCGACTGCGGCGCTACTTTGGTCTGAGCCATCAATAGGGTACAACGGACAATTCCTTGCACGATTGCCCGAAGATATCCGACACAACGTGGAATCCTAATCGCTTCCACCTGGCAACAATCCGCTTCCAGTTAGTCCAGCAGTTATCGTCGATCACTTCATCCCAGGAACCTTCATTTTTCCTGGAACCGTGAATGGAGCGAAAATATCGTGGGGATCGAAGAACTACTTCGGATATTCTGTGGCATACTCCGTCGCATTCTTGTTTTCACAAATTGGGCCAAACATGGAGAGCAAAGTAAAGCAAAGCAAAGCCTTGGTGCTACATTCCGATTCGGAACTTGACCTTCTGTTTACTATACACAAACTTCGCAGCCAACTGTTAAGTGTACAGGACAATTGCGGGGCTAGCGCTACGATCCCACTGACACTAACAGTCTCTCCCGAGTCAAGACTCGAACCTACGACGACTGGCTTGTTAGGCCAGCATCGTACCTCGAGACCAGCTGGGGAGCATGTCGACCCAAATATCACTACGTCCACCACTGAGACACTCGGAGGAACATATTTTTTCATCCTGAACAGGAAACGTTATACTTGCTTGTCGGCGGCTGTTATCTTCATCTGGTAGTACATTTGCATTTCCGGAAACCAGCTAGGATGGTCAGCAACGGAACGAACAGATCTGGCTCCGTCAAGACTTGTGAATGCAGGGAGACGCCATTCACGATTGCGGCGGCGTCCATTATTAGCCGAACTTTGTCCGGTTTGTGAAGATTTAAAACGACATTGAGCGGTAAAAAACAAACCTTGACTGGATCGGTTTCGTCGAACTCTTCCGGTGTATACGGATGTGCGTACCCTTTCTGTTGATATTCAACAAACGGCAAACGTCTTGTGCATCGCAGGATTTGTCTCCAAGTTTCGTCCCAGCTGTTTCATGCGCCATGGGGAAGATGACATTGTCCCCTTTCCAGAAGAGGCCGGTTTCGAATTGGTCACCCATTATCTTCGTCGTACTTCCCAACAAGCTTACATCACACTCGTCTTCTTTTGAGTACTTTTTACCGCCATCCATTGGCAGGCTCGAGTATAATTCGGTCCCTAGACAGTCCATTCCAGTTTACGGCGAACCACTATTGGATCACCAGATTTACCCAGTTTAACTTCCAGCGGAGCGATGTTATCGATATTATCGATTCCGATCAGTGGACCAGGACTGACTTCGGAATAAAACCCTATGAGAAGATCGGATCGGAGCAGATTTAATTAAGCAGAGTTTGTGAGTCGGTCCTTAGAACGCAGCGATCGAATTTGATGGAGTGGATGATGATGATCGATTGAAGTAAACACACTCTAGTTACAGCTGCCATCAATTCCAAGCGTGGAATCGATTGCCGCTTCTGCGGTGTTCTTTGGTACGAGCCATCAATAGCGTATAACGGAAAATTCCTTGCACGACCGCCCGAAGATATCCGACACATCCATAGGCATATACACACAAGCAAGTAACACACGTTGTTATAGAGCAGTTGGGATAACTCCTCTAATACAATCTTCAGTTATAGAATTCAGTTGACATTACCTTTTCCATGACATCTCTATCACCAGAAAAGCGCAAAAATTGGAGGCTACTATAACAAGCATTGGTGCTATATGAAGTATTATATAACTTCATGAAATCAAGCATACTTGTTAGACTGAAGCTGCAAAATACATCTCGAGTACCAATACGGTAAGAAAACGTTCAAAACAGGTTATTTTCAAGTTATAATTGCTAACTAATCGAAACATCGTTGACGCACGCATAAAACATCAATGCAAGCATAAACATCACAAGCATCATATAATAGTTATTTTTCGCTTAACCCATGCTATTGAAAAACATCTGCAAAACCTGGTAAAACCGAGCTTGTTGTCGAAATGTGGTTGAATCACTGATTAAAAACAACTTCTCGCAAATTATGTATTTTAAGTTGTTTTCTGTGCAGTTTTGATAACATCATAAACACAACTTACAGACGAGCAGCGGCAGTTTATATTCAATAATCTATATAATACAATTATGCTTTGAAAGAACATCTCGAGAATAAGAATATAACAACACAAGTTTTTAATTGCGCTTATAGTACTCTTATATGACTACTGTCATTGTGAATTCTTCCCTAACATGTTTTGTGTGTTACTTGGGTACTCACTAGCATCCGTGAACAAATGTAATTCGGCTGAATCGACATCTGCCCAGAAAGAATCTCCGACATAGCAACGTGGAATCCTAAACGCTTTCACCTGCGGTAACAGTTAACAGCTTCCCGTGTCCAGCAGTTATTGTCGGTCACTTCATCCCAGGAACCTTCATATTTACTTGAACCGTGAAGGGGGCAAGAAGATCGCCGGGATCGAAGAACTACATGACGCAGCTCAGAACTATTCTTTTTGACGGTCGCCGGTTGCCAGTTAGGTATTCTTGCAGTTGTTCTCAATGCTCCGTCGAGAACGAAAACGTATTCTGATTAGGGCCCCAGACAATTCCCAGCACTGTTGGACGTCTTGAGAAGCTCCTTTTTCTCCTAGACTTCGGCGAACCTCCAAGGAATTTAACACCCGATTGCGGATCTCGAACCCTGTCTTCGACTGGACGAACGAGACTTTTTCGGCTCGACGAATCGTTTCTCGACATAACGACATTTGATGACTGCGGCCGCAGCTTCCGAATATTCTATGGCATATTCCGTCGCGTTCTTGTTGTCACAAATTGGGTCGAACATGGAAAACATGGCGACCCAAATATCGCTGCGTCCATCACGTAGACTTTCAGAGGATCATCTTTATTTATCGTGAACAGGAAACGCTATGCTTGCTTGGAGCGATGGCATCGATATTATTGATACCGATCAGCAGACCAGGACGGGTTTCGAAATAAGAACTTATGGGAAGATTTTGCAGATGCGCATATTGCTTAGAGATCTTTCCCGTATTCAATGACTGTTTCGAGAGCGTCAGACCTTCGACGGTGTGAACCGAACTCGGCATCAACTTTTCCTAATGAGTTATGTCCGCCGTTCAGGTCATAATTAACTGGTAAGAACTCCAATGATACCCAGGTGGTCCACCAGTGACTTTTCAATTAGCGTAACCGAGGCGCCCTTATCCAGGAAGGCCAGCGTAGTTTTTGTCTTCTAACCGAAGTGAAGCTGTAACGAAATCATTCGGAAAAGGATGACGTATGCTGTTTGGATGTTTGCTGCAATGACCGTGTCCGCCGGATGGAGTAACAGATTAAGCTTTTCTTGACACTCTCTCCGATGTTACAGCGAATTTCAAATTTTCATACGGCATTTCCGTGGTCGTTTAGGCAAATGCTGCACAGCTTCCATGTGATTACGATGCTCATTCGGTCGCGTAGGACAAAGTCTTCGCAGAATCTCAGACGGCAATCAGATCGCCGGCATACCTTGCACGGTTTCAGATTTTCTTCTCGCTGGAACTACCCGGCTTCCTCGCCTCGATTCCGTGGTTAAGCACCGCCTTCTCCTTATATCCGGTTTCACTTCCGCCATTGCCTTAACCCACAGTTGCTTGAAAGGCTTGGTTCGTATTTCGGCCCCAATCCTACGCTTGCTTCGCATGCCTTATCTGCGATCTGTGCAACAGAATCAGTGAATTCTCAACGTCACATCCTCTCTGATCCTTTTATAGCGAACCCATTCGCGTTTGTCGCCAGCTGGGAATTTATCCACCAAATCTTGAATCAATATTGGGTTGACCAGATGTTGCTGCAAATCTGCTGCTCTTTAAGTGCTCACAGAGTTGTTTATGGCATTTTCGAATGGGATAAATGTTGCCAGTTTCTTGATCCGATTCAGATGGCTTTGGAGAAGTAGTCCGGGGCGACCATAGAGTTGGTGAAGTTTTTCGACAAAGTTTTTTTGAAACGGATTTCGGAAGTATCAGCTGACCTTGGACACTTTCCAAGGCGGGACCTTTCAAGCTTTCCTGGAGCCTTACCAGGTTTTCTACATCAGTAAACCCATATTCCCAGTTCGATGCTTGGCCAAGCTTCGGAGAAAGACTGCAGTGTGACACTATACTGACAACCGTTTCCTCTTTTTATTTTAACAAACTCAATGAGTAAGCTATTCATGAAAGCTCACATACAGCTAAAGCTTACACAGGAAACGAAGCTATCTTGTGTTGCCACGACAGCTCATAGTTTTGTTTGTTTTAGAGATGTCCTGTTGGTTTGGCCTGCTGATCGGCTGCGGTTGTCATCGATAATATTGGACTCGCACTCCTTCTTTTCTCCTCTTTCTGAGGCCGATGACATGATGAACACGAAGCGAATCATTTCATATATTTCCCATTGTTGATATTATTTCCCACACGAGAAAAAACGTGTCTCGCACTGCTTCGTGTGCATTATAGCATCTCGTGAATCATAATCACCCGATAGCCTGCTCGGAATTGCGCCGAAGGATTTCACGCTGTAAAGGCTGTCATTAGTGACAGTTCGGAAGAACCAACAGTCATAAGGAGATGAAAAATAACAGCCCATTTGGCATTGCATGTGTGTGCTGTCAGACTGTGTACTGAACGTGTGGGGAGCATAGAGAGCTGTGTAATACAATGAGAGCCGGATTAGTTCAAAATTTGCTTGTTTCCATGACCCCCATCACTTTCAGAAGCCCGTGCTTGGTACATAATATAGAAATGTGGCCAATCTTTCGGCTTTCCAGCGAATACTGGCAATTTTTAACACATGGCATATTAATTATAGCATATGAAAGCTGCTCATCCCAGTATAGTGAATAAAGACTTTGTTCTACGTCGAAAACCCAAATTAATCCAGCTAGTGGGGAGACCCAGCCTTTCTCATTCGAACTCATTATTTGTTCAAATAGAATTACACAACACTCCATTTTAAAAAAAATACACCTTGAAAATTTCTGCTGGATTTATTTTCCACTTTAATTAACGAATTTCTGGTAGCCAACAGCACAACTATAACGAACATTCAAAACCTAATATTCACACACATTAAGGTGAAACCTCATTGAATCCAAAAATGGCCGACTTCAGGTCACCACTTCGAATTTTCGAAAGCACAAGACTCGGAAACAGTTAATGCGTTCCCTGTGAAAATGCTATTTTATGTTTGCTGTTGTGAAGCATTAAGTATTTCCGAGTCTTGTGCTTTTCAAAATTCGAAGTGGTGACTCGAAGTCTGCCATTTTTGGATTCGATGAGATTTCACCTCAACATCTACACATGCGAATACCATGAAATAAATATGTTTCAAATGCATCACGCTAAAAATCCACTGCCGACTTATTCGATTGCTCACCCTTAACTACACACACTGCTGTGCAGACGTTGTTTTTGCGACTGAAAGGAATGTCTCATCACACACAGGAGAGTCAGCTGACGCTGATAACTCTTATAGACCTGTGTGATCGAGACCAAACCCAGTCTGAGTCATGCCTGCGAGTGCAACACAACAACGGAAGGTGCTCCGTAGGGCTAAATTTTTTCGAAATAATTTCTATCTTTAACAACGGCTTTTACCCGTTAATATTCAAGTTCATTAAAGGCAGACAGTGTGTGCAGCCGGGGAAGCGAAAAATAAGCGAACTGAAAATATGATACAGATTTGGAAAAACATACCGCATCCAGACGGGACTTGAACCCGCAGTGTCCCTGACTACTTCACTGGTTGCCGGAATACTTCCTAAAATGGCTAAATTCTGCCTAATCTGGTTATAGTACAACATCAAATTTGAAAAATGTTGAGGCCACATATTTTGATCGTTGCTATAGTTTTAAACAGTCTCCAAGCTACTTTTCTTTCCATAACTTTTAAACCAAATGCTCAAACATTATGATTAGAGACAGTGGTAATTCGCGGCAAAAAAGTTGAAAATTCGCGGGTTGCAAAATAGAAAATATTCATAATAACGTGATTATGTGAATAACGTGATTTTTTCTCTGGTAAAAACAAGAAACAACTGTTTTATTTAATTTAATGAACGGTAATTAAACCGCACAATCCATAATTTCTTCGCATTACTAACTAAAAGCACGTGCTGTATCAAATTATTTTCAGTTATATTGTAGTGTCGTTAGGCACGTATTATTCATGTTATACTGGCTCACGCTGCGTTCCGTATCTACCGAGTTTCCGGGAATCGATAAATATTCAATTGCCAACCGGGAAAATTCAGGAAAACGTCCGCGATTCGAATACCTGCCAAAATTTTAATACCAATCTCACTGTCGATTAGGCCTCCTTCCTCATTCATCTTGCAACTTGGATTTCATGGCTGCACTCTCAGGAATTCTATCATGCACGTCACCAACCGCAAAATTCAATTGGGACTGACAAAATCTCGTTGTAAAAGAGCGGTTGTAGTACTGTTTTATGTTATTGGTTGCGTAGAAAACGACCTTCCATTGCCGTAGGTAGGTTGCAAATCGAAATGTTTCATGATTTTCATAAAACGTTGCTGTTTTTCATTATTTTCGCGGCATTTCACGGGTTTTTGTGAATTTCGCGATCGAAGCTAGATTTCGCGGAATTCGCAGCTTCCGCGAAATCGCGATTTACCACTGTCCCTAATTATGATGGTTTCAAAGATAAGTTTATTTGGTCCATTGAATCCAACTATGTTCAGATCGGTTGTGTAGTTTCTGTGGTACCTAATAAAGTTTCGTGATTTTTACAATTTGATATATAACGGACAAAGTTAAGGTCCGATAACAGTGTAATTATATAGGATCTTATTGCGCAACTAGATCTTTTATTTAAGACTAATTTAGTGAAAATCGGTCCAACCATTTTGTAAAAAATGAGTGAGCTTAAGCAGTCTTTGGAATATGTTTCTTTTCAAAACGTGATTTCTTTTTTTATACATAATTTTGAACCACATGAACTAAATCATTAGTTAAATATTTTCAAGACAGGCCGTTTATTTGCCACCAGTTTATTATTTATGTTTAAATTGGTTGTTTAGTAGGGTGTCCCAAAAAAAATCGATGTTGAAAAAGTCAAGGTGCTCAGCTCCAAATTGAAAGATAATGTTATTTATAGCATTTTTGTAGAACATTTCGACTTTCTAAAAGGTCGTGTTCAGGTTTCCCAAACGTGATTAATGAAAAAATGACTTTTTTAAGCTACAAACCCACTTTTTTGCACTTTTTTTAATTCTGTTCGATTCCTACTTTTTTTCGTACATTTTTTTATTTTTGTGGGATTGTTTTTGAATATTTTGCCTGGTTTGGTTCAGCATTGTATTCAGTTTTTTGACTCCCAGAGCCCATTACACATCACAAAAAAAAATAATTTTTCTAATAATTTTTAGATAAAACCCTTCAAAACACAAATAAAAAAACTTTTAGCAAGAGCTGAAATTTTAATTTCAAAGCGGGATTTACGACGAAAATTTACATGAAAAAAGATGCTTGATATCTTATCGAGAAGCTGAGATATTGGCATTTTCTATGTGATGGAAAACTATGCATTTTAACAAATATGTTAAATAACTGTTTTATTTTGGGAAATAAAAAATAACAATGTTTAGAAAACAAATGCATTTTTGGATGGCTAATAACTTAGTAGAAGGTTTCAAAATTTGGAAAAATCTGCGAAAAAAGTTATAACGAAAATTATGATTTTTCGTGCCTTCTAATAGAAAACTCAATGTTGCTCATAATATGTAAGAGATAGAAACATGATGTCTTCAGTAAAGTTTCTTGTTTTAAGATAACCTAAAACTTTTGTCGAAGACACCTTGCGTCTATCTCATTCTGATTAAAGAGTAAATTTTTTGTCTCACTCATTGGTGGATTGATCACCCTTCTTTCTACATGAAAAGGTGCATTTTTGAATTTCCTGAAACTTCTCCGAACATACCTCATGGCTATAATCAACATTTGAATCACTATTTAGGAAATTATACGCACAAACGGCAAAATAAAACACTGTGCAATGGAGATATTGAGCTTTAGTGGCATTTTTGACAAAATGCATAGTTTTCCATCACATGTAAAAACGCCGATATCTCAGCCCCCCGATAAGATATCAAGGATCTTTTTCCATGTAAATTTTCGTCTAGAATTCCGCTTTGCAGTAAAAATTTCAGTTCTTGATCAGAAAAATTTTTTATATGTGTTTTGAAGGGTTTTATCTGAAAATTATAAGGAAAATTCACTTTTTCGTGATGTTCAGTGGGCTCTGTGAGTCAAATAATTGAATGCGATGCTGAACCAAACCATGCAAAATATTCCAAAACAACCCCACAAAAATAAAAAAATATATGGAAAAATGTAGGAATCGAACAGATTTGAAAAAAGTGCAAAAGAGTGGTTTTGTAGCTTGAAAAAAGTCATTTTTTCATAAATCACGTTTGGGCAACCTGAAAACGACCTTTTAGAAAGTCGAAGCTGAGCACCTTGACTTTTTCAAAATCGATTTTTTTGGGACAGCCTATTGTTTAGTTTCTGAGATAATGAAACTTCGTGATTTTCACATTTTGATACACGGTGCCTAAACTAAAAATCCGATTACAATGAAGTTCCACAGGGTGTTATGAGGCCACTAGACCTTTCATTTTCAACTAATTTCTTGAAAACCGGTCTAGCCATTTCTGATAAAAGTAGGTGAGTTTAAGCAGTCTTTGGTATATGCTTTGCTTCTATAACGTGATTTGATATTTTTATAAATAACGGACAAAGTTACAAACCGTTTACAATGAAATACAATAGCAACCTATGGGACAACTAGGCCTTTCATTCGAGACTAATTTTGTGAAAATCGGTCCAGCCATCTCTGAGAGAAGTGAGTGAGTTTAAACAGCCCCTGGAAAACATTTCTTTACATAACTTTTGAACCTTATGTTTAATCTTTATGAAATATATATAAGTTAAGAGTTCTGAAGATAGCCCGTTCATTTGACATCAGTTTTGGTAAAATCGGTTGTACAGTTTCTAGGATATTGATGTTTCGTGATTTTTACATTTTGATACATAACCTCTAAACCAAAAATCCGATTACAATGAAATTCAATAGCAACCTATGGGGTAACTAGACCTTTCATTTGCAATTATTTTCCATGGAAATCGGTCCAGTCATCTCTGAGAAAAGTGAGTGAGAAAAAAAGTTGCACACACACACACACATACACACATACATACATACATACAGAAAATGCTCAGCTCGTCGAACTAAGTCGAATGATACACGACATTCGGTCCTCTGGAGCTCTGTCATACCTTTAGTTTTTCCAGTGATTGCTATACCTTTCTAGGAGAAAGGCAAAAGGTTAAAATTTTCAATAAAACCAATCTTTTTATTTGAGCCTATTTGAATTGTTGGATTTATGTGATGTCTTCAGCAAAGTTGTTGAAAACATTTATGTCGTTTCAGGAAAAATATATACACTAAGGTCGCTTTGACGCGTTTTTTTTACACGGCTTTTACGTGGATTTCGGAATTTATGCGGTTTTTTACGCGGATTCCGAAATTTACGGTTTTTTTTTTGTTCTACGCGGATTCCGGAATTTACGCGGATTTCGGAATTCCTTCACTCGGATTGTGGAATTTACGCGGTTTTTTTTTCACGCGGATTCCGGAATTTACGTGGTTTCTTTTTACGCGGCACGTATCCCCCGCGTAAAAAGCGACTTTAGTGTACTGTAAGAAAAAAAGTTTTTCCTTGAAAAAAGATCCGAATTTTCTACCTAAAAAAACTACATATTGTTAGCTAAACATTGATGCTTGTTCGAACTTAAAAAATTAGAAGTAAAACATTTGAATTCCTGAAAAAAATTGTTGAATTTTTTTAACAGTGCATATTTTTTTTGGAAGGACAAAATTATTATCTTCAACGTTGCCGAAGAATGGTGTCGAACAAATCATTCAGGTGTTTTAATTTTTTTAATCATTATTAGACACTCGGCTCAGGAGATAACCTCAAAGTTTGCTTTGTGTCAACCCGGAGCATCAAGTTTTAGAATAAAAACTATTTTCGGTATCTAAATGGTTTTTTTGATCGTCTTCGAAAATAAAAAAAATCAGAGTTCACATTTTTTTCGGAAAGTCAAATTACTATCTGCAACATTACCGAAGATGTCATACCGATCAAATAAACCGTTCTGGCTCTAATATTATTTGTAATTTAATCATCAATATTTTTTTTACGTAAACATTTTTTACGAATTAGTCGTAATTCAAAAGAATGACACCTTCAGCTCATAGAAACATTTGTGCAAAGTTTCAACCAGATCAAATATGGTCGATCAAAATGGTTGCATTTTTTTCTAAATTGAGGAAAAGCCTTAGTAAAGTACGCAAAATCAAATTTTGCTAAAAGATGCTAGGGCGTTATCAAACTCAATATTAGATTTTATTCCGGGATCATTTAGTTCCAAATCCTTTAGAGGATTGTTTCTAATGAGTGACAACTAAAAATTTGTATTTTTTTTCTACTGCTGTCAAAAAAAGGTGGATAAATTTGAAGAAAAACTGATTTATTTCTCATTAAGACACATTCATTATGGGCGAAAAAAATTGACCATTTGAGAAAGGTCCATTACCAGCCTTCCGACGAATTTTTCTTATGATGCCGGAACAATAGCATTGTACGGTTTTCATGTCGACTTTTCGAATGCATTTCTTGACTCCACGTATCAACTGTTTGCCGTTCGTTGATCTCCACTTATTTTTGCATTAAATGAACTAAAAATACCAAAGAAATCTTCGATTGTACGACACTGAGGCAGATTCGTTGGATTGCGTATTTGGGGTACAAATCGAGTCAAGTGGTTGTTCAGGAACGTTTTTTTGACGTAATGTAATGATGTTTTATCTGGCCAAAACACATCTCTTTCAACGGTATGGTGTTGTTGAAGAATAGCAGCAAAATTTTGTTCAAACATTCGTCTGGTATACCTTTTGATTGATCGTCAAACCGCTAGCCTTGAACCATAATTTTCTGTTCACTACTCTGGTCGGTCTTCCACTACCTTCCTGGTGGATTGTTTTTGAGGTTGGCAGCAAATTATACACAGTCGAAACCGGAAGATTTTCGCTTTCAATATGGTTGAACTTTTTGTCAAAATTGTTGTGCAGTTCTTAGCGAACTGTACAATGCGCTTACGGAATGATCCTTGTTTCGACGCCATTTTGAACAGAACTGGGCATGCATAAACAAAACAAATAATACTGGAATAAAGAGGAGAGAGAGCTTACATAAACATACACTCATTCCTCTCTGAGCGTTTATTTGAAGCTGCAAAGTATAGTCCGGAAAAAGTGTAGCTACACCTCGAAAACGAATTCGACATTGAGAGTCTTAGAAAAGTTCTAAATTTTCAGTTGTCACTCGTTATAGGGGTACCTGGGGTAATAAGCACCGTTGAGGCAAGATGCACCCCCTCTGATTTACAATGGAGAAACATTTTAATAACAAAATCATAACTCTATTATTTGAATCTATGTTTTCTATAGTAACCCTGTCAATTTGGCAGCACTAAAATGTCAGAAAATGTGAATAAACATAAAAAAAAGTTTTCGTTGCATACGGTCTAATTTTTTTCTTAGCTAAATCAAGTGTTTTTAGCTCTTAAATTGATGTTTTCCACCAGCGAAAAGTGTTATTGCATCGAATATATGTCGAGCAACATATTTCTGATGAAATATCGATAAGTTTCAATGAGAATTACCGTTATGTAGCCAGAAACATTCTTTTGTTACGTTCGGGGCATAACGCTTCTCTTAGCTCGGGGCAAAAGGACTCTTTGTAAACAAATTTTTTGCTTACATTTCATCTCGTTTCCAGCATTGTCCGGAAGTCCAATCGGCCATCATGGATCGTTGAACAGCTACGATCGGTGCTAGAGGCAATCGAAAACGGTGTTTCCCAAAACCATGCCGCTCGAGTTTATGGAATTCCATAGAAAACCTTTTTGCTTTTATTTATTAGATAACAAAATGAGTCGTACTGCTCCAATATTGTAGTGCGTTCTGCCTCGTAGACGGGGTGCATTTTACCTCATTTGCATGGTGCTTCTTGCCCCTTTGTTGCGGTGGATTTTACCCCAGGAAGAGTGCATTTTGCCTCGATAGACGACTTTTATAAAATTATTACACTCTCTTAAAAAATGTGTATTATGCATTTTCTATAATGTTTTTGCATCAGATGCGAGTTTGAACGAATAAATAAGGGTTTTTATATATTGATCAGTATATAACATTGGTTTTATCTCTCAGCTTTAACAAGAATTTACTCTACTTTCGTTAACTGGTGCGTTTTACCCCAGGAACCCCTATTCTCTCTACCGAAACAGAAGAGACGCGACTTTTTCTTTTCACTCACTACATGTTTTTATATAGTGTGCACCAATTTTTATCTACACAGTGTATTTTTCAAAACTAAACAAAATGAAGCTCCCGAAACCGTTTCAATCGGTAAAGTGCTAAAAGCCAATAAAAACGGATAATCCGATTACCGACATCAAATTCGATGTAGCGTGAAAACTCGTTTTTCGATTCAACAATTCGTGATACGTATACTGCTGGATTAACGGCTAATGCGTTTAGGTATATTGCATTCAAAAAACTCACTCTCATCGTACCGACGGAACCGATTTCTGCAGCAAAAAAGGAGCGCCAGATGAAGGCAATATTTCAAATCGTATTCCAGGTACTGAACATCAAAGAATCGTTCGTACGAGGGTAAATACTAGATGGATGATATGGCAGAGCATTTGCGTATTACTCGTCATTGGCTTTCATTAAAGACAATCATCAACGGATGGTAATATTCTCGGTAGATAAAATGTGTAACAAATATTATTTTAAGTAATTATTCATCTCAACCATTGTTGTTTTATGTTTTAATGTGGTGTCAAACTAGAATGAAATATAAAAATCCCCACATTTTTCAGCACCAATCGTTCACGGCATACAATTGGAAAGCAGGCAAAACGAATCGCAATAATCTCTACCAATCAACTCATCTGCTGATAAAAAGATATACGAAACTCAAAAGAGTGAAATCATATTACTTACTCGTCACGTTCCTCCTCCGACAGTGATGGATGATAGTTCCAGGCCGACATGGTACGGCTTCCGTCCGGTTTATGCAGTGGAGCGCTGAATTGGTTTGTAGGGATATCCGTTTCCCAGTTTGGCTTTCTTTTGTCGATTCCACTTGCCTCCGGTTCCGAAGTTTCAAACACTCTGCACAATGGGTAGAGTTACTCTGTGTCACACTATACCGGTGGTCGAGGCAATGAGGGAATTCGTTACAAAGGATAATATTTTTTCCTTCCAAAGTTATGAGTGCACCTAATGGATTAACCTAACTTTTATTGCAACTGGATCTTTTCCGGCCTCTTTCAGCAACATATAAGTGCTGGATTGTGCAATGGAAGTGTGGCAATCATGTTAGTTTCTAACAGATTATCTCATCGATACGATTCAAGAATGATTCCATTTCATTGAAATTTGTCGATCAATTTCAATCGTTTCTAAGTTCGAGTAATGAACCATATTGCTGGTATTCATCACTCGTCATCGATGGAGAATCTGTTAGAAGGAAACATCTCGAATAACAAGTGATTCGAATGATTTAAACTTCCATCGGTGCAATCCGATTCTTCATTTTCTTTCAGCTTCACTCTTCTGCCCCGTTGGCAGTCACTCAATTATTGGGAATAGTTCGAACAGATGCTTCAAGCTTTCCCACCGGTAGGCGAAACAGGTGGAAAACCAGAAGAGAAATCAAATTAACACACGTTTAGAATCAAGGGGAAATCACTTTAGACTTGCTTCGGTATTTCAATTCACCACTACTCCGGTCGTGTAGATTAACCAAGAGGAAACGTCCAGTGCTAACCGAAAGAGGTAGCTTTTTTTTCGTCTCGAAGTTAAAATAAAATCTAGTAGTACCAAATAGATGCCGTTTCTTATCCTTGATTTAATTGGAGTGTTACCCGTTTCAATGATATGAATCGTTATGGCAGCTGCAAGCGGTTGTGAAATAATGCTGGAATGTAAAAAGAAAAAAAGCAATAAAATAGAATGTTAAAAGAAAATCCAAACGATGAAATAAATAACCTCGATCTTGCGATAACTTATCAACAAAGACACGATTATAATTTACCTCATTTTTCATTGATCGTATCGACGTTGTTTAAAATAACTAAATTAGTAGAGGCAACTTTGGGTTATGATTGGGTAACTTTAGGTTTCGTTCAAGATAATTGATTGTCATACACAGTGCAAATTGTACTTAAATTCGAACAAAATATATAAATGTAAAGAAAAATTAAAGCATTCAGTTCTGGTTTGAACATCAGCTCTTTTCGTATACTGAGCACGCTGATATTGCTTTCAACTTAAGCGCTCCATTTCTGAGTATTCCCAAGCCCAACACTGCCTATGTCAACAGGTGAGTTGACTGTTTTTCATGCATGACAGATACGTTTTCTGCTCCAATTTGTATAAGCATGCAAAAGCAAAAAGCTTTTCTCGAAACACAAGAACAAACAACATTTTGTAATACGATAATGTTTCGTTTGACGTTAATAGGCGGCGACAGATTCGTACTTGAAATTTGCATAGTATTTGAATATACCGAGTAATTTGCACTTTACGAAACCATTTGGCATGACATTTCTTATCCTCTGTCCAATCTCCAACCGGGCTAAAAATGTACGCTCATCAAGCACGCACGTTAAACAGTGAATTAGTTCGTCGAATAAGACGCGTTTCACTCCAATGGAAAATACTACGGAATAACGAGAAAAGCAACCAGCAGCGGACATTAGGACTGATTGTGTTTAACTTCCGATTATCGTATTTCTTCTTGGCTCTGCATTGGCACCGGCAAGCGATGGTTTCCTTCAGCACGGTTTGCTCATTTTCCTGTTTCTCGGAGAAAAAAAAAAGTTTGCACTCCCACCGACAATAACTTCGATGCGACTAGTATTTCCAAGTAGAATCGCCCCATGAGGAACACACCGGTGGTACCAACTGTGTATGAATGTTCTATTTGGTTTCCATGAATTGCAAATGGACGAAGGGTTCAGATTGATCTTGGCAAATGAAAACCCTTTAGAGCTAAAGTTCATGAATCTATTGCTGCTTTTCTATTTCAGCAGCGAAGTAAGGTCCTCTTTGTTTAGACAAACTCCTGAACCAATAACAATAATCTAAATGAAATGTAATAAAAATGAACTCCACAAAGATTCTGTACCTGGAGCAAAAAGTTGTAAGCAATGACCTATTTGCTAGTACTTTTTAAACGAATTACCAATGTAATTCTACTTCATCTCAAACCTGAAACTGAGCTTTCCATCATACAGCTGTGCTCGTGCTGCTCGTGCAGTACAAATATATAGGGAAATTGAACAACCAAAAAAAAAAAACATAGCAAGATTTCAAGGTGAAACCTCATTGAATCCAACAATGGCCGACTTCGAGTCACCACTTCGAATTTTCAAAAGCACCAAGACTCGGAAATACTCATGGCGTTCCTTATGAAAATTTTATTTTATGTTTGCTTCACCACAGCAAACATAAAATAGCATTTTCACAGGGAATGCATTAACTATTTCCGAGTCTTGTGCTTTCGAAAATTCGAAGTGGTGACTCGAAGTCGGCCGACAGACACACACACACACACACACACACACACACACACACACAAAACCATTCGCATTGATATGTTCTCCCAAAAACATCCACACACCACATTTGTATGAGAGCCCTCCTTTTTAAGGAGAGAGGTGTCAAACTACCACAGAAATATTTTTTGCTCTCAAAAACCTCTTCTTTCCAAATTTGATTTTATTTGTTTGATTAGTTCTCGAGTTTTATAGAAATTTGTAATCCATATTTTTAAGCCCCTTCCTTCTAGAGTAGAAAGGGGTGCCAATCTATCACAGAAATATTTCTTGCTCCTTAAAACCTGTTTTTCAGAAGAAACACAAACTATCCTAGGAACCTTTCCCGGCCCCAAAAACCCCTAATTCTCACGCCGATCGGTTTAGTAGTTTCCAAATCTATATGGATCAGACAGAGAAAAAGACCTGTATTTTTATATGTTTAGAAGATCTTACTCTGAAAATAATTTGCTTTTACATAGATTCACTAATGGGGAAACATAAGAAGATATGTTGAATAAAATTATCAATAAGTTCAGCAAAATATCGTAGCAATCAACAATTACAACGAAGTTGAAGTTTAAAAATACAATTCATATTTTTTTTTGCTCGACAAGTTTGTTTGATTTACTAACAATTACACTGTATTACGAAGACAGCTAATATACGTATGTTGGAAATGGTTGGTGTCTATTCATGTCGTCTGTGCTAGGAATTTGGGTAAATTTGTCCTCGAAACTTTTTTTTGAATTTTTACCGCCTAGAGCAAACGCACCGGTGAATTGCCATTTGAGTTGCTATTCTCACAACGCTTGATGTTGTTATTTTGCTATTTACTATTTCTTTTTTACACCGGCAGTTGCCAAATTCTGAAAACCTAGCATGCGCTGGCAAGTTATTTGTGTCGTATTTCATAGAATTTACGGAATAAATGCTTTCATACGAGTATGAAAAGGATTTTTGGAAAGACTCAGGTAGCTCTCAGTCTCGAACAAGGGCCATATATTGAACGCCATGCCGAGGAAGGTGTCATCCGGTCTATACTGATAACCAATTCCAATGCCGCTTTTGAATGCGTCGCAGGTTGTTTTGAAGATTGAAACAGCAATTTTTCTCTTCAACGACCGGACATAACGGGAAAATTGGGACTATCATGCCTTAAAAAGTGTCAGCAGCAATAGTCGGTAATACTCCCGAGCAGTTTCGCTCAAACCTTCCAGGTTTATCGAAATAATTACATGATTGACCATTCTGGTTGAGCTTTCTGCTTCGTATAGGTTAGGCCGCCAACCAAATTGGTCATCTCGAATTAAAAAAAATAGTTGAAAAGGTTGTTTATAAGACAAGACCGCAAGGTTAACGTAGAATCACGACTGCCTGTTCTATGTCAATATTTTTTGCAATACGTTTGGAAATACACTCGATTGGGGTTAATAAATTTGATGGTGTGAATCGGTATTCGCATACTATTTTTGCTTTAAAAATGAACGAAATCCGTTGGAAACTGACTGTGTTTAAAACATTTTTTTTTCGTGACGCTCTCGATGTTTTCGGTTTAACAATTTGTACCCCTATATATGTTGCCGTAAGACGTAATTTTACGTCATAAGCGCACTAATCGATGTGCTCAAGTTGATTCTGTTGAAAGAAAAATGGGAAATGAAAAGAAATTGTATTAATTATTTCATAAATGCTTCACGATCGCGTGCGATATCCGCTCTGACATAATGAATCTCATTTTATTCTGGTTTAGAGCTATTTTCTGAACACTCCGCCCTAATTTAAGGTTCCCACAGTTTGTCCCAGTTTCGTAATACGGATGCACAAAAAATGATTTCTTGTGGACATTCTGTCGAGCATGTGGAAGAGCTGAATGGCCCCTCAGGTTAAGCATAACGTTACTTCTCTATTTTTGCTAGATGTGGTGTAGACTTATTACGCTAAATCTACTCTGCAATGGCTTTCCGATAATAACTTCATGTTCAAAGACATCAACCAACTAAACTGTCTCCAACTGCGGCCGTTTGAACGTTACTGGGTAATCCTGAGAGGCATACTTAAGATGAAGAGTGGCTAAGAATGTGCCCATAAACATTCGTATTTATTTTATTTATCGTATTCATTAAGTAGGGAAAATAGCAATATTAGAAGTTCAAAATAGTAAAGAAAATCTCAGTTAATTTCCCATCAGTTCTGAATCAAATTATGGCAACAGCTTAAGCAGCGTTATCATTTTGTTCATAAAGCATCGCTTGCTCTACACTGATAGCTATCGAAAAACCATTTTGTGCTGAAATCTAGGCAAAACACACCGCTTTCAATAGCCACTATCAGTATCTAGCAGATAAGATATTTCGACGTTATTATGCGGATTATTTTGCACAAAATAATAAATAAAACATCTTGTGATGACAAACACAATCTACGTATTAGAAACGGCTGGCAAAAGTTAATAATTTTGCGAACTGATTCTCTTTGATTTTAATGAATTAAAGAAATATTTTTTGGAAATTTCTAATCATCTTAGGAACAGATTTTGTCCGACTATTCTTTTCAATTCACCTGTATCGCACAAGTTTAGTGATTTTTTTTATCAGATTACATCGACAATTTCTTTCTCTGCAGTTTGCCTCGCTGCAATAGTTTCGTTGAATTTGTCTTCCAAATTGTTTGTTTTTGTCGAGAACAAAAAAAAATCTAGTGAAGTGATTTTACCACTGAAATGTATGACTGACTTATTTTTGAGAGAGAAAATTCGAAAATAAAACCAAATAAAGAAGCAAGCCTAGCCTAGGCGATGTAAATCCAGATAAGCTTTGGTGCACTGAATCAAGAAACAGTGTTTCAAAATCGATTAAAACGGTATTGAAGATAACAAACATTTTGCTCAGCTAGAAAATATATTTTAAAATTTTAAGAGGGAAATGTTTCTCTGATATCATTTTTAATTCATATCATTTCAATTTTGGCTATTGCCTATTATTCATACCAGTTTTACATCCGAACTGTCGTAAATGATTCCCAAAAAGTCATCCTTGTTTCCGCATTACGAATAATTAATACCGCAGGTTTAATTATGTAAATGTAGAACTAAAATCATCCTAATAATTTGATAGACCCAAACCCGCATCATATTTCAACGATGAAGTAAAAGTTCAGGATAAAGAAAACAGAAACTCGCAAAGTTTGCACTACCATCGATCTATCATTCTGCTGGAGACGCCTGGTGAAGTGCCAATTTCCCATCTATTGTTATTCAACTTCTGTTTTCCAACATTGGAATACTTCATGGACGGGAAAAACAGGCGCCACATAAAGCCTCCGATGATGGATAACACTTCGATGGCCTTTTACGCCAGCCACTAGACATCGGAAGCAACAAGAAGGCATCCGGTCATCTGGTTAAACAACAGCCAACGAATGGAAAACGGAGCGCGCGCTCTGTTCAGAAAGTTTCTCACGATGGAACGTTTTAAAGCTGGCGGATAGGCTTCACCAGGCAGACATAGCCGCCAACATGTTGGTGTGGGAGGCTATGGTTTCATTAAACCACGCGCTCTGTATGACTATGCTTGCTTAACTATTCGTTTCCACCCTTCTCCTTATGGTAGTGTTTTATGATTTCACCCTATCGCGCGTCTTTGTCCGCATATTGTCATTCCGCAGCAGCCCATTCGTTTTTTTATTCTTCTTTGCTTTCTCACTTGGCCGCTCGCAGTTCAGAAAAGAGAGTATGAGAAGTGCGCTTACAGGGAGAAGCGAACGATTGTACGAACAAAAAAAAATTGTTGCTAGGTAGAACGGTACATCTATACATGCGGGAAAAAGGCGGTGGATATCGATTTTCTTCGAGATGTCTGCTTACTGCCGAAGTAGACAATGCCGCTTAACTGCTACGAAAACGGCAGATAATCCGAACACTAAGATAAAATGATCTACTTAGAACACTAATTACTTTCGATATTCCACAATACATTGATTGCAAGTCAGCTCTAATCCGATCAATTAAAAGCCATTGAAAAATCAAATTATTTCTATGAAAAGATTTAAATGGAACACGTTTCTTGGCTTACAATCGAATACACTCCTCCAGCCTCAGTTCTAATTAAAAAAGTTTTCGAACAATTTTCTTACCACTGTTAAGAATACAACTCCACGGCAGGGACACAAAACTATCCTAACAAACGACACTACGAAGACTAAAAGTGCCACCCGATCCTGACAGACGAAAGAGCGTATATTCCGAACGCACCGAGCCCGAGAGCAGAGAAAGACGAGCGCCAGGCTTCGAAACGGTCAGCATTTTCATTTGATCTCGCTTCCTCATCGTGCATCACAAGTCGGCTTTCGCTAGCAAATGTAAAACAACCGTCGCCTCTCAAACGAAGTAAAGGATGGTCATTCGACACTCGCGCATCAAAGAGATTCACACTGCCATTCGTTTGGCGATGTTATTTCGGCATTAGGCCTATTTCTTTCTACTTCGTTCTGTTTATGTTGATAAATATTATTACAAGCACAATGGTATAAATAATTTCCGAAATATCCGCACCCAACGTGCGTAATTCTCATTTCTAGAAAAAATGTCAAAATACGTTTGAGGAAAAATGTCGTGGTGGCGGTGCTCGTTTGACATGTTCGTTCAAGACTGTATTAAGACAGCGAGCCTTGCTAGCGTCAGAGGAAGAAGAAGACGATTATCGCAGTAAAAAGTGGTTCGACCGTGACCATTTCGAAGCCTGACGAGCGCGCAGACACCGCACACCACAGAGGTATGACATAAAAAAAATTATCAGCAGCAGCCGCGGCAACAAAACAGAAAGTTTCTACTGTTCCTCAGGCCAAACCGTGGTGGCGCAGAAGTAACACCGTTAATCAATTTTCCTTCCTATACTGGTTGTGTTCTCATTAGATTTCGGCTAACCGATGGCATGGCACGATGCCTGCTGTTTGGTTGATAACATAACGGGAACTTTTTATTTTTGTTTCTCTCCACGCTTACGTCAGCGGAACCAAGATTCTATTCGGATGCGTCCTGATTGAAGGCAAGAACACGCACACAGACACATTTTCAGCGGCACGGTATTAAACTGGTTAAATCAGTATTTATTCCTATGGAGACGCATCATTATCCATAAACGATACTTCATGGAGGCGCTTGGTTTTCAAATAAACTTGAGAGCTTGCGACCAGCAAATCTGAAAAAAATTGAGTTAAATAATATCTGGGTATATTCTGTCTGATTTTGTGTCGTATCGCAATGTTAAACCTCAGTTCACACCTCCATGACCAATAAATGAAGTTGTTTGTACAAATTTTAATCATTTCTTGTGCAACGCAGTCCGAATGTCAGGGTTGTTTGACTAATCATTTGCGCTTGAGTAATTACAATGACAAAGCAAAGAACACCAGCAGACAGCGCGCGAATGACAACAGAAGTTATTTCTTCCACCAAGATAACCTTCTGTGACTCTACTCGAGTGCAAATGTTACGGCAATTCAGACAAATTTTGTGCAGATCACAACCAACCGAAACGAATAACATTAGATTATGCTGCGCGTGGCGATGTTGACGTTAGCGATTCGAACGAGTTGCGGCAGTTGTGCTCGTGAAGTTCTAAAGTTAGATGAAGTGCAATATGATCATAATGATTGTTCTTAATTCTAAACGAAGATCTGTTTTTTTCGCCGAGATTTCGGATATTCATAGAATCAGGCCATTTGGTTGACAAAGGACTTAAACATGGGTTTATTCTCAGGCTCTCCATTACATACCCTTCCTAAAAGCTGAATTCTATAGTATCGCTGCTGATTTTCATCCTAACAGAAATTAGTCCCGCTTATAATAAAAAACCTATATTAATCCACCTAGCGGTCAGACCAAGCCTTTCTCATTCAAACTTTTATTTGTTTGAATAGATTTACATGAACGCTTCAATCTAATGAATGTATATTCACTCTTTAGGTTCTAAAATATTGATGTTGTAATCTATACATATAAAAATGCAGTCCGGTCTGTCTGCCTGTCTGATTCATATAGGCTCGAAAACTACCGAACCGATCGACGTGAAAATTTGTATGTAGGGGTTTTTAGTGCCGATAAAGGTTCCTATTATAGTTTGAGACCCCTCCCTCTTCTGTAAGGGAGGGGTCCCATACAAATTAAACATAAATTTCTGCACAACTCAAGAACAAACCAAGCAAATGAAACCGAATTTGGCATGTGGATGTTTTAAGGGGTAACAAATATGTCCATAATAGTTGGACTCCCCTCCTTTTTCTGGAAGTGTGAATGAAACACAAACTTCTGCACATCTCGAGAGCTAACCATCTAAATGGAACCATATTTGGCAGGTGAATGTTTTTAGTAGAAACAAATTTGTTCCATAATCGACCTCAGGCAACATTTTGGATTGTAAGATGGTAACTTCCGTTTTCTGGAAAACAGCCAAAAATGGCCGATTTCCACCCAATATAATAATATCCGGATCTAGAATGATACACATGAGCTAAAATCGATCGAAATTGTCTTCAAATGCCATTATGAAATCCAAAGCGGCGACTTCCGGTTTCGGAAAAAACAGCGACAAACTACCAAATACCACTCAATATGGGTATTTCCGGAACCTTAATGATGCACTGTTACCAAAAATCGACTCCAGACAACATTTTGAATTGTAAGATGGCAACTTTCGGTTTCTGGAAAACGGCCTGAAATGGACGATTCCCATTTAATATGAGTATCTCCGGAACGAGACAGATGCACAGAAGCTAAAATCGATCACAGACACAATCTAGAATTTCAAGATGGTGACTGGTTTCTGGAAAACAGCAAAAGATGGCCGATTCCCGTCTAACATGAGTATCTCTGGATCTAGAATGATACACAGCAGCTGAAATAGACCACAGACCCCATTTCGGATTTGGATTAGGTTGGCGACTTCCGGTTCTTGGGAAACAACCGAAAATGATCAAATAACACCCTATATGAGTGTTTCTTCAACCAGAATGACGCTCAGAGGCCAGAAATTATCTTAAAAACCATTTTGAAATCCAAGATGGCGACTTCCGGTTTGTGAAAAACAGCCTAAAATAACCAAATACCATTCATTATGAGTATCTCTGGAACCAGAATGATGCAAGAGCTAACAATTGACCTCAGGCACCATTCTGAAGTGCTAAATGGCAACTTCTAGGAAACAGTCAAAAATGACCGAATAATACTCAATATGGATATTTCCGTAATCGAGATGATGCATAGAAACCAAACATTGACCCTGGACACCATTTTGAATTTAAAGACGACCACTTTTAGTTTCTGGAAAACAGCCAAAATAACTAAATACCATCCAATATGGGTATTTCCGGTGTCAGATTGATGCCAGGAAACCTGCTGAAAATGACCGAATACCACCCAATATGAATATATTCAGAATCAAGGCGATGTACAGAAGCCAAAAGTCGAGGATGTTGTCATTTCGATGAAACCAATCATTTCAAACGATTTGTTATTTGACTTTGATCATATCCTATGGCCGATTCGTCGTGCATTTGCAGACATTAAACACGTCGCAAGGAATCAATGAATTTGGAACGTTCAAATAGTACAAAACCAAATTTAAATTATGTTGAGGCCACATATATCGATCAAAGCAGGTATAGTTTTAAATAGTCTTTGAATTTCTTTTCTTTCCATAACTTTTCAACCACATATCAAATTGTTATGAAGTTTGTTATTTATAAGTTTGAGAGATGACTCGTTCGTATGACACTAGTTATGTCATGTAATCTTTGAGATAATAGACTTTCGTTGTTTTATTAACAATTTAATACATAACGGTTGCTTAAGTTCTATTATGATCAAATGAAATGGGAACGTATAGGGCAGCTAAAATTTGAAACCACGTCCATCAGTTAACCCTTAACTAGCCCGCTCATCTGATATTGATAATATTGATCAATTCGGTTGTGTAGTTCAGAGATAATGAAGTTTCGTGATTTTCACATTTCGGTACATTACAGACGAAGTTACAGTTCGATTACAGTAAAATTCGATAGGGTGTTATGGGGCAGTTAGACTTATTATTTGACACTAATTTTGTGGAAATCGGGTCAGCCATCTCTGAGCAAAGTGAGTGAATATGTTCCGTTTCATAGCTGGATTTCACATTTTTAAACATAACAGGCAAAGTAATAGTCCGATTGCAAAACAAATCAATAGGGTCGTATGGGGCAACTAGACCTGTCCAATGTCCAATCTTTATAAAATTCGAAAGTTAGGGGTATTTTAGGTAGCCCGTTCATTTGAAATCAATTTTGTTCAAATCGGTTGTGTAGTTTTCGAGATAATGATGTTTCATGATTTTTACATTTTGATACATAACCTTTAAACTAAAAATCCGATTACAATGAAATTTAATAGGGTCTTATGGGGCAACAAGACCTTTCATTTGCAATCAATTTCATGAAAATTGGTTCAGCCATCTCTGAGAAAAGTGAGTGAGAATAAAAATCTGCACATACACACACACATACACACACAAATACAGAAAATGCTCAGTTCGTCGAGCTGAGTCGAATGATATATGCCATTCGGCCCTTTGGAGCACTTTTATACTTTCGGTTTTGCAAGTGATTGCTATACCTTTCAAGGAGAAAGGCAAAAAGTCTGAGTAACGTTAAATAGTTCTCTCCAGGGAATTGCGATTATGACACGATCTTGGCTGGGAGAACGTGGTTTCGATAAGAAAGTTCTACTTATAATAAAACTGACCAGAGATAAAGCACCAAGTGCCTCTCCAGGGAATTGTAATTGTGACGCGTTGTTGGTAGGAGGAACGAGGTTTCGATAAGACTCGTTCCTCTTGACATAATTAGTTCCTATTAGAATAAACCTGGCCAGAGAGGAACGTTAGGTGAAGTCTCACTCCAGGGAATTATAATTTCGCGATATTGGTAGGATAGAAAGAGAATCGATAGTGTAAAGTAGTAAGTTTGAAACGGAAGGGTAAAATCTAACACGCAAGCACGGATATAAATGAGAAGCGTATCATTTACTTCAATATAGATACTGGCCAATAATATAAAGTGCGGAATACAGAAAACACATGGGCAATATCACAATAGATCAAATGTCTCTGGTCGCAGTGATGAGTCCACACAAAGAAAAAAACCAATTCCTTCCAATGCACAGTGGTCTAAACTCGAAAAATCGTGATCGTTTTAGATTTGACTGTGAAATATTGATTTTATGCACCCAGTGTCTTCAGCAAGTTTATTCCATATAACGAGGCCTTTCTTTTGGCGTTTTCTGTTTTTCGATCAATCCCCCTAGCAGTTAGATATTAAAACTTTTTTTTTATTTTCAAAATACCAGATTGCTTTCTTCAGCAAAGTTGTAGGAAAATCTATAAGAAAAAAAATTGCTGAACATTGTAACCTTCTACCTGTGCGTCTAATTTGACGAAATAGAGTTTAACGAGGAACACTCCTCAAAATTAGTTTTTCGTCCATAATTTTTTCTGTAATCGTCGAAACAATTCAGGCTGTTCTAAGATTTTTTTCATTCTAAACCTCGCATTTTTGTAGAATATTTTGGTTTGATAGTTTTATTTGTAGTAAAGATATTTCTAGTTTTTTGCTGAAAATAGCCATATTTTGAGTTCATATTTCTCCGAAGGTTGCAGATAGTAGCAAACCAGACTGTATGCATTTGAAAGTTTGTCAAAAGAACTGCATTACTCGAAAGAGTTGGACTGTTTCTAGTTGTATCAAACCGAGTACTGAATGGAAGGAAAACACCCCTCAAAATTCGTTTTTTGTCTATAACTTTTTCTGTAATCGTCGAAACAATTCAGGATGTTCTGAGATTTTGTTCATTCTGCAAAACCTCGCATTTTTGTAGAATATATTGGTTTGATATTTTCATTTGTTGTAAAGATATTTCTAGATTTTTTCTGAAAATAGCCATATTTTGATGTTCACGTGTTTCCCGTATAATTTTGTTCAATGCTTCCTGCAACCTTCGGATAAGTATGGACTCAAAATACAGTAAGGTCGCTTTTTACGCGGTTTTTTTTTACGCGGGTTGCTTCCCTCCATTACTTAAAAACGGTACAAGATATCGACCTCATTTCAATCACGTTTTCCGTTTTAGGCCACGAGTGATCATATATCAGTTTTCAAAAAAATTCACAATTTTTGGTGTAAATACTCAAAATTTAAAATATTGTATTTTGGTCTCTACATTGGCCACTATCATATTCAAACGAGATTTGAATGTTTTAGGACGATTCTCTCTGTTATATTTGCAACTCAAAAAGTCGTTTTTTACGCGGGCCCATACAAATTTGGAACGCATCCCACGCGTAAAAAGCGACCTTAGTGTATGGCTATTTTCAGCAAAAAACTAGAAATATCTTTACAACCAAAGAAAATATCAAACCAATATATTCTACAAAAATGCGAGGTTTAGCAGAATGAACAAAATCTTAGAACATCCTGAATTGTTTCGACGATTACAGAAAAAGTTATGGACGAAAAACTAATTTTGAGGAGTGTTCCTCGTTAAACTTTATTTCGTCAAATAAGACGTACAGATAGAAGATTACAATGTTCAGCCATTCCTTTTTTTATAGATTTCCCTACAACCAAGAAAGCAATCTGGGATTTTGAAAATTAGAAAAAATAGTTTTTATATCTAACTACTAAAAGGAATGATCAGAAAACCAAAAACACCAAAAAAAAACCTTGTTATATGGAATAAACTTGCTGAAGACACTGGGTACATAAAATCAATATTTCACAGTCAAATCTAAAAAGATCACGATTGTTCGAGTTTAGACCACTGTGCAATGACCGGACGAAAAAATTATTCCCTCCTAACCTGTGCGTTTGCATCTCCGATGATGACTTTACGTTCTATTTTGGACACATGACATAGGTTCAGGGTGGCCACTCAAAACCCGAAAATAAATTGCCGTTTTTTCGCGGTTCGTTCGAATATTTTTTCCTGTTAATTGTATTTCTGAATTATGAAGTTTTCCATACAGTTAAGGATTAAAAAGCGTTACTTTCAACGTGTTAAGCCCTACTGAAATAAAGAGATATTATCTGAAAAATTCGAAAAATGTGACGGATGTCATCTTTTCCGTGAGGAGATGTTGTCTACAAGTATCTTATAAACAACGCATATAATACTCATTAGCGGGGAATCCTAGACCAAATTAGTTTTGTAGGAACCGTTCTTACCTCAACCATATAAGAATCAATACGTATAAGAATTATGTTACACATTTCTTGCAAAACAAATTTCATTTTGATCTAGCCAAACAGATTTTCACAACTTTTCAAACACATTTCCTCAGCACGCATATCCTCATTCATTAGTGCTGCCTCTTTCTGAGTGTCCGCGAGAAGTTTTGCCTTTTTGGCTTCTATCGCTTCAATAGCACTGGCCGGGACTTTCTTCTTTCGGGCTTCTTTATCATGATCTGGCTGCTTCTTCTTCTTTGCCTTTAACGACTATGTGAATTGCAGGCGTCATGGATCAACGACTTGGTGGTATCATTTTCGTCTACTCCACCGGCATCTTGTACTGCATCGTACACCACGCACCTCGCTACGAGGCTTACCTCGTCCAGATTCACGACTAGGCACTTCTTGTTAATGGAGAAACCTCGCTCCAATTTGGCATTGCCATGCGATAGAATCAAAATCTTCTTAATGAATACGGTCAAGTTGAGTAAGTATCTCGTTACGGCGGTAGGAAGTCAGCAATGTCTTCGTCAAATGCATACTCAATAGTTGTGAGTATTCTTAGCGACATCTATCAGCTATAGTTCCCGCGAGATGATCTATGTAAACCATTTGTTCTAGGCGAAATTCGAGTCGTTTGACTGCTACTTCTCTTCTGTCGAATTCGTTTTCGTGATGTAGCTACTAGGGATGGGAAACTTATCGATACTTATCGATAATATCGATAGATGCAGGACATCGATATTATCGTTAATTTCTTGACGTTAACGATAATTATCGATATTTTAAGGGTGAGCACAAGTCAGTGCGGCTGGTTACTGGAGAAGACCCAAAAGAATGAGACCTCACCTACCCTTCCCCAGGAGTTGCTTTTGTCGCTAGGTATTTGTTGGGTGCTGCTATTCGACAAGATTTAGCATTGTTGGGGGTGGTGTGAAGGTTCGTCCCAGGTGTCACTGAGTTTCTGAAAAATAATGGTAACTAAAAAGGTACTTATAGTTTTTCGCTTCCTGAGAACAGATGAACTCGACAACTTAGTACTGGAGAAGTTTAAAAAAATATCCAAACCTTTTGCACCATCTCATAAAAAGCAATGATACGAAATTGTAATAAAATTCATTTTCTTCGGCTTGCTAACTCTTATAATATGATGGACATGCATAGTGGCAGTCTATTGGTATTTCTCTGGTAATTGTTTAGTTTAACTTGGAACTGTTTCAGTTTAAAGTATCTGTTACCCAACAAACAATTTTTAGTTCCACTAAAAATCCAAATCAACGAAATTGTTGCGCCAAAAAAATATCTTGATTTATACAGGGGGTAGACAAAATAATTGAGATAGAAAAATTCTCTCGAATTTTAAATGGCCAGAACTTTACGAAAAATGAATCAATTTTGATAACCGGTTTCATTTTACTGGAGAACAGTATTATACTAGTATTACTTGGGAACTTGGTGTGACCAACCTACACCGAAAATGTTTCGGATTTCAAGAATGTGTGTCAAAGTGTACATTTTTGCAACGCATGGAACGTTTTAGGCAACTAAATTGTCTATCTAAAATACTTCATTCAAAAAAATCTGAGATCACCTATATTTTCTAAAAACATTTTTTGTTTTTACAATTATATTTTTGTCGGAGTAGGATCCTAAACTCATTTTTTATATTTTTGAAGGAAAGTTCAGATAATTTTTACTAAAATATATTGATTCATAAGAAAAGATTCAAATACAGTTAGGCCTCGTGAAAAAACCTTATTAATTCAGAAATCCGCTTGATAAACCGCTTTAATTCAAAAATTCGCGCAAAATACCACGATAATTTGAAAATCTGCATAAATAACCATTTAGAGAAAATCCGCGTGAAAATAATCTGACCTTTTCAAATGTTAATCCAGATAAATTTTCAAACGCAAGTTTGCAAAGTTGCTTGGTTTAATAAGACCTACCCACCCACAATGTTCGATTGAATTCTGCTAGAGTACTGCAAGCTCAAAGAAATATAGTACCCAACAGGGAAAAACCGCCAAACCCTTACTTAATAAATTCATACCTCGATGATTTCTTGGCGAATTTTCAATCAAACCCGAAATAAATTCTGATTTATTGACAACATATAAACCTAAGTGAAACAGAATGTCAGAAAAAGTTCTACGTGTTGCAAAAATGTACACTTTGACACACACTCCGGAAATCCGAAACATTTCCAGTGACCCTTGGTCACGTCCAGTTCTCAAGTAATACTAGGAAACTAGGACAGTTTTCCAGTAAAATGAAACCTGTTTTGTCAGAATTGATTCATTTTTCGTGAAGTATTGGCCATTTAAAAATTGACAGAATTTTGCCTGCTTCAATTATTTCCCTTATTATACAACCTTCAAAATGAACTTCGGCTTGAAACTACTCCGTAGAAAACACTCCCGGCGTAAAACCCGAAGACTTTCAAAAACAATTATTTTTTATTTATTTTTATTTGAATTTTCATTCGCAGTATCGTAAGATTTGTCATTCAAGGCCTTAACACAATGGATACGTTGCGGTTGCGTTTGCGGCAATTTGACAGTTAGCCCATACATATACTGTCAAATTGACGTCAACGCAACGCAAACATATCCATTCTGTTTGGGCCATCACTGTCTCTGTTTTTAACAAATTTATATAGCAAAATTGCATTTGTCGAATAACGTTTGTGGTAAAAACAATGGACAAAAATAGCCGATTTTTCATGGGTTTACCTTTAATCGTACTGACGAAATTACTCATGCATCATCAATCATAGTTACCCATGAGTTAGCCTAAAAAAAAATTGACAGCTTCATCAGTCAAACTCTAACTGTGATGGCGAAAAAAGTGAAGCTACTCCGTTCAGAAGTGTGCGCGTTCAAAGAACGGTACCCCGCCGCGTCAAAAACGAACATCGTGCGGCACTTTGTGGACGCCGGGTATGCCGGTTCTGGCATCTACAACATTTTGACACTATTGGACAACGATCAGAGCATCGAAAGAAAGCCCGGTTTCGGACGGCCAACGACCCTGAGCGACAAGAAGCTTCAAAGGATGCTGAAGAGGAATACCGAGGGAAAAGTGGCTAAATCGCTGCGTGCCCTTGGCCGAGAGATTGGTGCATGCTCTAAAACAGTGAAAAAGTATCTGGAGAACATGGACATACATGCAGGAAGCGGCAGTCCCATCCACTGGTCTCGGAGCTGCAGGCAATGACGCAGCGACAGCGGTTGAATAAGATGGTCAAGTCGATTTTCCCGGCGAATCGCGACGTGGCAGTGGTGATGGACGACTAGACCTATCTCACCCTGGATGGCAACGACTAGCAGGGCAGGGAAGTAAAGTTTATTTCACAGACCAAGTTCCCCAAGAAGGTGCGGCTGTGGTTGACAATCAGCAGAAAGGGATGTCAAAGTTGCTCTTCTTTCGCTCCGGGCTGGCTGTGAATATTATAGTACGAAGTGCCTGACAGAAGTTGCGTCGTTCATCAAGAAATACCATAAGCGCAAAGACACGGTGTTCTGGCCAGATTTGACGTCGGCCAACTACTCGAAGCGATCGTTGGAGGAAATGGAGCGGCTGAATATCGATGTGGTACCGAAGTCGGCGAATCCGCCCAATGCCCCCACCTGCTTCCCATCGAGAATTTCTGGGCAAACTTGAAGCGCAAGATCTATTCCAACAATTTTGTCGCGAAAACGGAGGAGGAATTGATAAAGAGTTTAAAAACATGGCTACACGCATGTTTTCGTCCGCCATGGCGAATGTTCCGGTTAACTGCCGGAAGGCCGCACGCAAGGACGTAATATTTTTTTTGCGAGGAAGCTAACATGATAACCTTCCATGGGAAATTTATCCAACTCAATTATCTGTCCTAGTTTTTTTTTCATCACCATCTGAAATAGTTTTTTTCGTCACCATCTGAAATAGTTTTTTTCATCATCATCTGAAAAAATTTTTTTACCGCAAACGTAAGCTGTCAAACTATCGATAATATCGATAAAAGCCCCGAAATTATCGATTGTTATCGATGTCCGTTTTGGGCGATATTTCCCATCACTAGTAGCTACACCATCCCAGATTGGATTACACTTTGCGATAGGGAAACTGTCAATTTGTTTTGTTCTGGTCATTATCGCCATCTTCTTTTTGCCTCGTTTCCATTTCATATTTCCTTCTCGCAAATGTGCCGAACAAAAAATTTACCTAAAGTAACCGTAGTAAACGAAAACCAAAACAAACCAGTTTTGACACATACATACGTATGAATGTGTTGGTAGATCTGAAAATACACAAAATACACTCTGCTTCTCTCGGGTGTAGTTCAGAGAAAGAAAAAGTGTAGTCCGGAAAGTGAAAAAAACAGTTACGGGGTAAAAAGTGTAGTCCGAGTGTAGCTACACCCCAAAAACGAATTCGACATGAAAGAGAAATCGATGCGCGCCATTTCCAGCTGTCATTGAGCTCCGAGTTAGTTTACAAGAGAAAGATTAATAAAAACTTAATTCAGAAAATTGATAATTAATATATTTGTAATAAATCACGTTAGCTCAATATTGCGAAAACTTTGTTTATGTTGATCTTTTTCCTTTTCTCCTGCTACCCGGACGAATACATACGATTCGCATAGATTCTCTAGGATTCCTCACATTGGATTCGTGAGCGTCCCTGAAAAGGATTTCTGATAAAAGAATCCTCAGGAATGCCCTCCCAGCAAACCAGAAATCGTATAAGGATGTTAATTCTTAGTCGCTCAAATGTGCATGTCAAGTTTGAAGTTACATAAGATGCAACATTAAATTTGTTCATATCGTATAAAATTTAGATCCGATAAAACGCAATATTAGGTTATATACAAATCCATTTAACGTGTCATATAAAATTGTAAAATGCGTCAATCCTCTAAGTCGTATACAATGCAATACAAAGTTTCAAATGAGGCCATTCAAAAGAGCATGCGAAGTTATACAAAATCTTAACCATTTTTTTTTACAATGTACGTATATGGCCTCCAGATTTGTACACATAGGCGCATTTTATGCATCTTATATGGTCATTTTTTACCAAATAAGGGTTCACTTAACAGAGTTGAGCGCGAGTTATATGAACCAATTTGTTTGCTGGGCTGTATATGGCTCTAGGATTCTTGGAAAAGAATCGTGAGTGGGAATCCTCCGGATCGTGTTTGCGATTCCTTTCACGATTCCGTCACCGTGGTAATCGGTATCCTGGGGATTCTTACTCAGAATTCTCTGCGTGTTAGTAAGGGTAGTCAGTTTCCGCTGTCGATCCATATATGACAGATAAGCGTGTTGGCATATTTTTCGAATCTACCGTCTACGGGTAATGCCCGGTGATGCGAACATTCGCCTGCCTTTAACATCCGATAGAGCTTCCTGTACTTCAGGATTTACCATCCTGTATCTCCATCACTGCCAGAGTAGTCACGCCTCGTCGATACACATTGCCATCCGCCGTTCGTACTTCCGCTTGTCGTATTCTTCCATCTGCTCCCCTCAAAACTGCCTGTATACGTTCTCGTCTCCAGTGCTTCCGGTTCTTGCCTTCCACCAGAAAGACTAGATCTCCAACTTTCTGCGGCTTCGTGTCTTCGAACCATTTCGGGCGACGATTAAGAGTCGGCAAGTGGGCCCCGCGATCGATAATACATGTTGCTCAATGTTTCATAATGTTGATCCGACTTGTCCAAGACTGCGTCTTCCTTGGTCACTGTTCCACGGATGAAATGGTTTGGTGATAGAGTTTCTTCATCGGCGGACTCCTGTGGAATATAAGTTGGTGGTCGGGTGTTGATTAAATGCTCAGCTTCTGCCAAGGCCGTGACGAAAATCTCATCGGTCAACCTCCGCCCATCCAGGACCCTAGAAGCTTTTTTGACGGACCGGACTATCCGCTTCCAGACACCACCCATGTGTGGTGTACCGGGAGGGTTGGAATGCCTAGCTGTGGTGGACGAAGTGACCCTTTCCGCACACTCTCTGTTTATCTGCTCGATCTATTTGGTTATCACAGTGTTTGCTCCATGAAAACACGTTGCGTTGTCGGAATAGATGTGATCTGGAGTGCCTCGCTTGCTCGAGAAACGTCTGATGGCCATCAGGCAGGACTGCGTGCTCAAACTGTACACTACGTCCAAATGCACAACCCTCACAGCCATACTTCCTCTACTAGTCCTAAATATTCGACACTTACTGTACTGAATGGTCGGAGATGAGAAGTGGTGCGTTGAACGGGTAACGGTGCCATCAAGGTAGTAGCCGGAACACATCGATTCGCCTTGC
Organism: Wyeomyia smithii; assembly: GCF_029784165.1. NCBI lineage: Eukaryota > Metazoa > Arthropoda > Insecta > Diptera > Culicidae > Wyeomyia > Wyeomyia smithii. The sequence goes on from NC_073694.1 coordinate 40,769,333, forward strand.
ACACCACACATGCCTCTGTCGCTCGTCGAATCACTGTACGTGCGTTCTGGATTCAAAATTTTTGACGACGCTCGTTGAACACAGTCTCCCTGTAAACATGAGCCTATTTTTCATGGTAATGTGGAATTAGCTTTTGAATTATCTCTTGATTCCCCGATAGGACGATAGGAAATTTCTTATCGAACGGGATTGCTTCAATAGACTCCATCCTTTCTCGTACTCGCACCACCCCTTTAGTGTCAAGTATCGGAGAACGTTTGTACAGAACGCTGGATTTCTTGATTTTTTTATGGTTCCCTGGTTCTAGCTCGCGATTTGCTGTAAGTGTATTCATCACAGCCGGAAAACTGGCAAATTGCGACTGCTTCCAAAGAATGAGATCAAGGTTGGTTTGCCGGCCTTTTTACGGCGACAGTTGGCGACGAACCGGACTATAGTGGCGGTCACCCGCACCAGTTTTTCATGGAACGTCACTAAACCTTTTGCCTCTTCACCAGTTTCTTCGAGTTGGTCGATCACCGGCCACTGGTTGGGCGGTTGAAACAGCATCTTCGGACCATTCACCCAGTCCGAATCGTTTTGCAACGGGGGTCCACGACCCCACTTGGTGAGCACATCCGCGATGTTCTGCTTGGTCGGTACCAATTGCCAGTCCCTCGTGTTGGTCAGTTCCAATATCTCTCCCACTTTGAATGCGACGAACTGTTTGTATTTGAACTGATCCACTTCTTGCTCCCAGGCTACCTCGAGTACCCGTTCGTTGGACTTTCGCTTATCCTGGTTTTGAACGACTGATCCCCCAGCTTTGGCGTCTCCTAACGCAGTCACGATCTCGGGTGATTTGGACACCCAATTCCGAATGTCAAACCCGGCTTGCTTATGGATAAGCCTCACCCGTGTTTGCTCGTTCTACCGCTTCCTCAATTGTGTCGACACTGTCGAAGTAGTCATCGACATAATGCCGTTTTATGACAGCCGCTGATGCTTCCGGAAACCGCCTAGTATGTTTCTCTGCATTCCTGATCTTGACGTACTGTGCTGACGCAGGCGAGCACGTTGAAAGAAACGTAGCGACGTCCATCACGTACACTTTTGGGTCTTCTGCCCTTTTATTCCGCAACAGGAATTGTTGAGCTGACTCATACTTTGCGATTATCTCCATTTGATGGTGCGTCTCGCGGATGTCCCCTCCAAAAGCGATCTGCCGCTCCCGGAAGATGAGAAGCATCGACACCAGCGGCACTAGTAGGTCTGGCTCTTTTAACAGCATTGAGTTAAGGGAAATTCCTTAGACCGTCGCCGCCACGTCCCAGATGAATCAGATTTTTCCGGTTTTTTCGGATTCAGGACAACATTCAGCGGTAGATACCATGTCCTCTTGAAATCTGCAGAGCGCAGTTCTTCTTTGGTGGCTTCATGGGCGTATTTTTTTAGCTTGATACTCGTCGATCTGGTTCCGAACGTTTCGATATAACTTTGGTGACCTCTCCCGCATTCTCTTCAATTGCATCAGCCGCTTCAGAGGGGAGCTGCGTAGCCGTAAGGTTACAGAGTCTGCTTTGTCAAGCGAATGATCGTGGGTTCGAATCTTAGTAGAATCAGGCCATTCGATGTCAAAACTGGATTTGAAGTATGGGTTCATTCTCAGGCTCCCCACCACTTACCCTTCCTTTACGCTGAAATCTATAACACCTTTGCGTGACTTTCTCTTAACAATACATAAGTCCCTCTTATTAATAAAACTGGCCAGAAGGACGCACGACGAAACTTCTCCAGGGAATTATAATTGGTGCTGTCTTAGAACGCTTCAGACTTGAAACCAACCTCGCTTGCTTTTCCAAGGCGAAGCGATTAGAATAAAATAAACCAAAAAATTATCCGAACATGAAATTGCCTCAAACCAGAAAAATAACTAAAATAGATTGGGATTGAAAAACTATATATCATAGCGGCATTTATATTTAGTGATTATAAGGAAAAAAAAATTACATTATCATTTTTCCATTGCGTCAGTGCTTTATCTACCTCGGCTATCGCCGCTATCTATTTGGTGCTTTCCCAGAGCGCTATACAAACTCATTACTATCTATCTACAAAGCTTTTAAACGTGCGTGCGGAGACTGCAGCGATCGCATTGCTGACCCAGCTAGGATTTCGATTGGTCAGTTTTATCAGTTGAGCAAACGGCAAAGAAAAGTAGCCGTGCTATTTAAGCATTCTCCACGTGGCTTGAGTTAAGATTGGTACATTGAGTCGCAGCGGTACAAAAAAACTAACCGACGACAACGGGTCTCGAACCCTAGAGCTTTTTAGCTTTCGAATGAGGGGAGTTAACGGTACGATCTATCCTCTCTACCACCGGGTGATGTGGGTGGAGTTTAATATTTCGAATATCGATCATGCGCATGAATAAAATAATAAGGAACGTACTCACAACCATGGATTCTTTAAGGTGCTTGGATTCCTCCTGTAGATTCTTCTGATTTAGCCAGGTAAACGGTGATGACACTTCGGCGTGCTGCTCCCTGCCTAGCGCGTTGATGACGATCGGCGCTCTTCCGGCCGCGTGGTAGCTAACCGGGAACTTGTCCTTAGAAAGACGGGATCTCGGGGTCTGAAGCGGGTCCAAACGTAGAGTTGGCGGTGCGTCGGGAATCTCCAGCGATGAACCTTTGATACGATTCTTGCACGCACGATATTTGTCACGCACTCACTCTACTCTGGGAACTACTAACTACTCTTTTCAACCACACCGCGGCGTACTAAAGAAAAACCGCTCCAACTTCTTTCACGATCCAAGAACAAGTGATCGAGAAATCTAAGGTTCCCTCAGATAAGAATATGGCCCTAGAAATCATCGTGACCGGAACTACGTAATAATTCACGAAATTATTACGAAAGTTCCACCCGAACTCATTGGTGACGGGACCCACCCCCCTAAAGTATCCCCAAGGTATTGATTTCCAACCTCCGAAGTTCGGGTATGATCGAACCGCTTCTCTTTGGAATCTCGAACAACTTCTGTCTCCCTAATTCTCATTGCTGCGAAAGGGGCGTCTCTACTCCCCTTAACTTCACCGTCGAACCAACCCGTCTGCGAGTTACAGTGGGCCCAAAGCTTAATCAAACGCTCTGCGCGAGATAGCCAAAGATGCACACTCACTCTCTTGTTAAGGTGAGAACGAAAAAAAGGGAGATTTAATATTGAGCGAGCCAAATCTACAAGGGGTTGCTCAATGTAATATTTTTATTTGTAATTGTTAATTAATAAATAACCAAAATTATGGTAATGCTACAAAGTCCACAGGTTCAGCCGCCTACAGTTCTTTTCTACACGATAAACGTCCGCCTTCCAGTTAAGCACTAGCTTTTCTTTCGCTCCGCTTAGCCCCAAACGATCAGCCAACTCAGTCTCTATCAACGTGATGGAAGCTCCTTCGTCTAGGAACGCAAGCACAGCCAGCGATCTCTCTCCGCTTTCTTTCTCATAACTGGAATAATCCGGAACATCATGGTACCGCAGGGTTTGATGTGTGCGTGCATGGTAACTGCCGTTGTGGCTGCATGGATCAGTAGATTGTGCGATTCTCCGCAACCATCATCGTCGCACCGAATCTGGAAACGACATTATTAACTGTGTTCGTTCAAACAGATCTTGCACAGTTTCAATTTGCTCACGATCTCCATTCGATCCGCGAAGGAAATTTTTTTAAAGTGCTAGCAGTATCTTAGCCCATGGTCGTCTCGTTTGCCCACTCTACACGGGTTCTGCTTCTTCCGATCGTTCCATCCTGAATCAGGATGGGATTCACAAGGTGCAGTGTGAACTCGGCAGTCTCCAAATGTTCGCAGAGCTACTCGACTGCATTTCCGAAGGGACTGGCCAGCCGGTCGGTTTTCGGTGAATCCAGCTTCTGAACCCTCTCGGGCTGACCGATTTAAGGAGCAGAAATTGTCCACGAACCGACTCGAGCGCAACATCCTTTAAGCTTTCTTGGAGTCTCACCAAGATGTCTACATCCTAGTAGCGACAAGCTTCGTTTGACGCTTGGTAGGCCCCTGAAAACAAAGGCAACCCTACCCTTTTTGTAGCATACACCGATCCATCATTTAAAGATTATTAAAGCGCTTCCCCCGGATTGCGTAAGTCTTAAAAAATAATTTCAATTTTACCTTCCATTTTAGTGTATCCCAGCTGTCGCCGTTTTATCAACCGTATCCGTTAATGATGCACGAAAGTTCTCTAGATTGTTCCGGATATTGTCAACTTGCCTTCGACGAAGGTTCATTACTTGTTCGCAATGGTCCTGCTTAATCCATATACCCCATCATAATTGTTCGCACATCTTCTCAACGGTTCTTCAATTTTAGGATAATCTAGTTATTTGTTAGATATTTACCTCAATGATTCTTCGATTATGTAGCCCTGCTAAAATAAAGAAAGAGAAAAATAATGTAAATGTAAATGTGGTATTTTGTAGCATGTGGATAAACATATTTCTCGCCAAACATGTGAAAAGGGCCCATGTGCCATATGTAAACAAGCCAAATTTTCTCGTTTTTTGATCAATACAACGAAATCTGCTCTTACCAATAAGATTTATTGATAAAAGAATTTACTCTTAATCAAACAATCTTATTTGTACAAGTAGATTAAGCTTGTATTCATTGAAAAACGTGAAATTGTGGCTTGTTTACATATGGCACTTGGGCCCTTTTCACATGTTCAGCGAGATTTTATTGTGTTTAACTCTGGGCAAAGCTTAACGACAAACTTCATGGATATCAATTCAAAAGTTCTCAAATTTTCTATCAAATCAAAAGTAAATCAGTTTGTAGTTTTTTCTATACAGTTTTTCAAAACCATCACGCAACTGATCAAGCTGACTCTACTTATTTATATTACAGTGTTACCTTGCTTCTCTATGGTGTAAACTAAATAAACACGTACTGAGACGTAGTAAGAATTGATTTTATTTTTTGATATTAGCCATTGTTCTATCACTGTTGTCATTTATAGTTGCAATCCAGAACAATTTACCCTGGCTTCGAATGTCATTGATCAGGTTAGAGTCGAAAGTTTTTTATCTAGTCGTTAGCAAAACTATTCTGCCTAGCAAGCGAAATCCACACGCAAAACGGCTGCCGGCATTTGTCGGTCAAACAAAAAATAGAAATCTCTTCTACCACCTGGAAGCCACAATCAGAAACTAGCAGTTTTGTATCATCACTTCTAACGATTACGAGGCCGAATCGTGAGAACATGAATGAGGAACAAAGTAGGTAGTGCAGGAATACTAACCAGGTCGCGCCAGAAGCCCATATTTGAACAATTACCATTTATTTATACATTGTATGTAGATTAACTATTTTTTGGGGTACTGTTGTAGTCTTCATACCCGCGCGGATAAATCACTCCGTCAATTTTTTTTTATGTTTATACCTGTTTTAAGCTTTTGTGATTTTCTATATTGTCAATTATTGCGTATTGCATTATTGACAGTTAGATTAATTTTAAAGAAAAACATGTCTAAGCTTTTGATGCTCGGTTGCTCGATTGTGGAAATAAAATAAAAGTGATCTGCCTTTGCCGCGTTTACTCCACTTGGTGAATTTTACGTATACGTTACTAGTGCATAGGTGATACCGTAATTTAGCGTTATTTTTTTCTTTTCTATTAACATCTTTATTGTGGATCAATAATGTGATGTGATATGAGACCCGTCCGACTTTTCTTTACTCTCAACTGTGAGTGAACGCCAAGATTCGCACGATGTCAAACGGTTGTCAGCTCCGCATATTAAACAGATATGGCGTTCATCTTGTGTAGGAGTTTTTCAACGTGAGATTAAGGGCAACTGCAGCCAAATAAGCTGAATATTTGTTTTAGACACAAAATATATAAAATTAAAGCTATCACATTATTCTTTGAAAAAAAAACCCTACTTATCAATAAACTTAAACTCCAATGACTTTTTCACGTAGCATCCCCATTAGGAAAATTGAAAAGCAAAACTACTCACAATACCACTACTCAAACAAAACTCCGTTGCCTAAATAAAAAAAAACTAAAGCATTGGATTTAGAATAATTAGCACAACCATTGTTCGTTTCAAAATCATCTAACTAACCCTAGATAAAATCTACACAGAATGAGTATTAATCTCGCTTTCGTTTTCCATTGGTTTTGGGTTGTTCCTGCTGCATGTCTTAGTTGGGATTCCTGACACTCCCTAAACATCAGTCTGATTTTCCCTGAATTTCCTTTAGCGGCCGAATACCTAGTACACGTAGTTGCTTTGAGGAAAAATTGCCCTAGCCGGCAAATGGTCCGGATCTTGCTGGTTGCGGTAGCGACGGGTTAGAAAGACGGCAATAATCTTTTGATTCGGATTGTTTAAAATCGAAATGCGAATTTGAGAAAGAAACAAAAGCACAGTTAATGTGGTGAGAGTATATTCGTATTTTCATTCACGTTAAGCAAAACGGTCATGCAAGAAACAATAAAAAAAAACTTAAAACAACCACTGATACAGACAACGATTTAGTGAAAAAAAAAGGTTGAAAGCATAAATGACGAATTATTTGGGATTGTTTTAGCACTGCGATAACTATTATTTTAATAGAAAAAAGTACTTGAAGATCGGCGAGAAAGTGCAGCACCAATGGTTTGGATAAAGTCTAGTAGAAAATTTCAAGCTAGCAAACTGTGCACTTTTTGACATGGATAGTACACATGTTGCAGTAGCAAACTAAAGAGACCCACAACAACGATGTCAAATTATTTACCACCACACACATACACATACTAACATGTAAATACGAAAGCCAGTCGAATTTAAAAATTACCATCTAGAGATTATTAGTGTTGGAAACTAGTATGGGCACTTCTCATCACGCACGCTGTGCCAATATCCTAACTATCCAATGCAAATTCAAAAACAAACTCGAATCATTCTCAACAAAACAAAACAGAAATTAAACTTCTTAAAGATCTGTTACGGGATCCTCCCAATCTTAGAGGAAAGCACTCGAATTGCCCCGGGGATCTTTTTGGTTGCGGTAGCGCACAGTCAACCAGACACCGATAAACTGTTCGATTCGGTTAGCGAAATATTTCAGAAGAAAACGTTTCACGCAAGCCGTCGGATCAGCACCGTTAAGACCGTGCAGCAGCATAGAATAGAAACAAAGAACAAATCCATGCCAGCATGAAACGAGTTGAATTTTAGATAACAAATGTGAAACCAAAAACAAAAGGGATTGTTATTCAAAATAAACAAAACCAACAAAAGCGATAGAACAATTCTGCACGTACCTCGGTGAAGCTGAAAAACAAGCCAATTCCCCCGGACAGGCGGAATGCGTAATCGATCGTACTTTCCAGCTTCGGCATACATGGCGTACATTGACAACCCTCAGGGGCTCCTTCTGGGCAGCATTTAGTCTAAAATGAAAACCCTCTTAGCGTGCAAAGAATTCATCAATTCAGTAATGGTAACTAACATTTACTACCGCACAGGATGGATGGTCGTCGGTGGCTGTCGCGTTGAACCCACAACACAAGAACTCTTCCTGTACTTGCTGTTTGATGTCTGTCGGAGCCAGAGACCAACCCTGTTCGGCGAACTGTCGCTGTTGTTGTTGATTTACAGCCAAACAAGAGCAGGCAATCGAGAACTGAATCAGGAACAGCATGAACAGGATTATCATGTACTGCAAGTAGTAACAACAGTAAAAGGTTAAAGCTTATCGCTAGAGAATATATCGCCAAGGACGTCGCATTTCACTTACGAAGAATAGCATAACTTGATGGTGCTTCACAGCTCCAATAAGACCAAGAACTGAAATCAAGATCAGGATCACTCCGCAAGCTAGTATACCTCCGATGATCGGAAGGTTAGTTACGATTGACGAAGCCCGACCATAAACTCCAACTCCGATCAGAAGAAATCCAACCATCTAAAAAGAGACCATTTAAAAATTCAATACAAATATAGGTAAACATTCACGTCTTCCGCTAATCGCAGACGATCGATAGGATAAAAATAGAAAAAAAAAAAGATTTTGCACATAATAGCCATCCTACGTAAAACTGATTTGAACTTACAACATAGAGGATATTTAATGCAATCAATGCATTTTTTGAACAGCTGAAACCTCCACACATGATGTGAATGATTGGAACTGTTTTTATCACCCGACAGCAACAACCAACTTCCAGACAAAAAGATAAATTTTCACTAATTAATAAGGATGTTTTCTATTACACCACTTTTCACTGCACAACTTTCGCCGTCCTGCGCGAAATTTTTGCGAAAGTTTTTTTTTATTCCTCCTGATTGACGTTTGGCAGTGCAAGCGAAGTTGCCAGAATATATTTCAAAACATCCGAAACATCGGAGGCAGTGATGCCACATTTTTATCTGTATTTCGAAGCTCAGAAAATCTTGTCACCTTGGTGAAATTTCAAAAAATCTGTATAACAATTTGCATAAATGTACTGGAAGTATTCCTCTATAGAAAAAAACGCAATATAGTTTGTTTAACATATATCCGGTGACTCTTTTATGCACACGCTTACGCGTAAATATAATAAATATAATAAAACCTCCAACACGCTCAACCGCATTTGAGTTCATTTTCCGTTTTTCAACTATATCAAGAAGTTTATTTCGCGACCTCATGAAAACCAAAGAATCTGTATAAATCTGTATTATTCCCAGAAAATCTGTCATCTTTAAATACAGATATCTGTATGATAAATACACAAAAAATCTATATAAATACCGAGCCATTGGCATCCCTATACCGAGTAACAGTGAATGACAATGAACTCATGTCCTTGGCTCAAATTATTTTGTGCCCCGTGCCGCTGTCAGCAGTAAGATAAAGATGTATGAAAAGAAGCGGTGATATGCTATCTCGTTCACACATATATTGAGATGTTAGCCCTTGAAACATGGCGCGATGCCATTGGGATGATAAATACCGAGCTATTCTGCCGGTACCCGGATAACTGTCCCATAATGAAAAACAACATATTGAGAAAACGGCGCTTTAATATTATCCGTTAATTTTCGGATTTCCAGCAATTACATCCAGAACCAATGACCATAACAGTTTCATGGCACCACAAGTTCATCGTTGAGAACAAAAAACTATGGATGGAATTGGTTTTACTTTATATAACTTGAAGAAAAGACAAAATGGGACAAAATATTCGGGTACATTTCAAAAGTACTCGCATATTTTGTCCCATCACATATAAATTTAACCAGCAACCGGCAGTATCATTTGCAACGTAGATTGTACTACAGAAAAACAGCATTAGTCTAGTTAATTAAACGACATACTTCTATACGCCTAAAATAATCCGATATACACTAATCTGGAGCAAAATTACATGTTTGCAGTTTGTACCACTATGCAGTGGTACCACATACATAAGACATACGTAACACTCAGGAAGAAATCTTCCAAAAAAGTTGGTACAAAATGAACAACTCGAAATTACCAACCTCTGTAAAAAAAACCTCTGTTTGAGTAGTTTATGGAGGTTGTGTACCTGCGCAGCCCTGCATTTGTCTCGTTCCCACTCGAAAAATGCAGCATTGATTTTGTAAACAACTTTTTGATAGTTTCGTAAGGGATTTTGTTGAGGGTTCGAGTAGAGCCGCGATGAAGAAAATTCATTCCGTTCATTTTCGTCGAGCAGTTCATACTGGTGTTGGTACCAGGTGATGTGGGGCAAAGAGTACCAAAAAAAAATCGCCAGTGTTACGTATGTCTAAGTATGTGGTGGGACTGTAATGCGGGTACTTCCAATATGGGACAAAAACAACTTGGTATTTTTTCCATGTTTTTCCATACAAAAGTATCAGTTTTAATTTTTTTTTCCGGAAAATATGATAACAATTAAGTCGATTCCCGATGATAACTCAAAAGTGACCAAAATCAGTATGGGACAGTTATGCGGGTACCGGCAGTATTGACATCCTTATATCGAATAACAGTGAATGACAATGAACTCATGTCCTGGGCTCAATCTCGTTTGTGCCCGCTGTCAGCTGTCAGATAAAGATGTATGAGGAGTGGCGGTGATATCACATACATAAGATATACGTAACACTCAGGAAGAAATCTTCCAAAACAGTTGGTACAAAATGAACTACTCGAATGGTACCACACTCTGAATAAAATCACTGTTCCAGTTGTTTTCTGAAGGTAGTGTACCTGCGCAGCCCTGCATTCAGTGCTGATAAAGGTCATTTTCCCCAGCAAAATTCTTCAAAAATTATAGCCAATCATTTTCCATTTTCACTTCCAATGTTCGCAGCACTCTTTCAGATACATTATAGATTTTAGTTCTAGTAACGTGCTGTTATACTCAGATGAAATAGATCGCGCGCGTCGTTCACGGTTACAGAATAAAATTTGACGACAAATCCAACCAAATGATTTTCACTTCAAAGCGAAAAAGAAAAACAAACAGTCCACTCAACCAAAATGAACCTCACCGAAACATTTTTTCACTGGCCCTGACCGATGCCTTGACAATCTTCGTTAACTGATAAACTGATTTTGTTGTCTTGCTTTCATCGCATGAAATATAATGAGGTGTTTTGACAGTTCACTTCCATGCAAAAAGCGGGTAGGGAGAACTCTGAAAGGATTGTAAAAACATAACGTTTATGGATGCTGTTTTTCACTTTCAACATACATCAACCCTGCCTGCATTTGTCTCGTTCCTAATCGAAAAATGCTGCATTGATTTTGTAAATAACTGTTTGACAGTTCCTTATGGGATTTTCTATGGGGCTCGATAAAGCCGAGAAAAAGAAAAATCATTTTGTTTATTATTTGTCGAGCTGTTGGACAGGACGAGCTACGGAGTACTATGGGGCAACGTGTACCAGAAAAAATCACAGGAGGGTTGTGTGCAAAGCCACGACCGCGAGGTTGAAGTAGAATACTTTTACACAGCTCTACTTACGGCTGCACATTAACCTACGGCCGGGCGAAACGGTTCACGCCGCTTTTCGCGTTTAGCCTGGCAGAGGCCTAATATGCACGGCCAACACAATAGAAAGGTGTTTTCACATTGAAAATTAGACACGGCTTTACTGGAGTAAGTGTTTGCAAATGCATCTACCGCTAATACCGCCGCTATCGTACGAAAGCGCTTCGTTTCATGTGGGTAATAATATAACCAACGAAAAATGACGCGCGTCTAAGCACACCCGAACTGTTTCGCCATGCCGCTTCCATTTACTTCCTTATAACATCCGCCTCATGGAAGTACCGGCTGTACCTACCGCTGAGGCTGTTACCACATACATAAGACATACGTAACACTCAGGAAGAAATCTTTTAAAAAAGTTGGTACAAAATGAACAACTCGAAAGTACCAACCTCTGTAAAAAACCTCTGTTTGAGTAGTTTATGGAGATTGTGTACCTGCGCAGCCCTGCATTTGTCTCGTTCCCACTCGAAAAATGCAGCATTGATTTTGTAAACAACTTTTTGACAGTTTCGTAAGGGATTTTGTTGAGGGTTCGAGTAGAGCCGCGATGAAGAAAATTCATTCCGTTCATTTTCGTCGAGCAGTTCATACTGGTGTTGGTACCAGGTGATGTGGGGCAAAGAGTACCAAAAAAATCGCCAGTGTTACGTATGTCTAAGTATGTGCTGTTACCATACTGCTACTGGTACCCAAAACTATTAACTCTTCAAATTAAGTTTTTTATTTGTCCTCAAAAGAACAATTGTTCAATTCCATATCGGATATAATGCAATCGCAGCTCTGTAATATTACCGACAGTAATATTCTTCTGAACAAAATGATCCAACTTTTCCATTAGGAGAAGTGCCGGCTGATGTACGGCAAAAATCTCGCCCGATCGCTCGCGTTGGCGTTCGTTCTCAGGCAGAGGCCTGAGACGTGATGACCAACCACAGGGCAAGTGATTTGTTTAATTTGAAGGCAGCCTAATGCGCAACCCGCTGATATATTATGTTACCGCTGAGTGCTGATATATGCTGCTGCTGCTGTCAACGTTGTGGACGGTCCATCCAGCTCACCTTCCGACTAATGAATGTAGCTAGTTTTCCCAGAAACACTCTTTTATAGCCGAAGGGTGCTACGTAATAGGCCACGCCCTATCAGTTCAGTTGTTCCATTCCCTAATGTTCTTCAGACAAATTATTCCACAATTCGCATTCGATTTTTGTATCCAGCGAATAAACACCGATGATGCTCTCACACACGCAACGGTTTTAACCCGTATCTTATTGCGGTTTGTAACATCAAGCGATTTCGTTTGCTCGCTGTTGCGTGTTGCATCGTGTTGTACTTGGCAGCTGGGAGACGATTAAATTCTGTTTATGCTGATTGATTGAATCGACTTCATATGAGCTCTGCATAGTCGAACTAACTGCTTTTGTGAATGCGTTCTAACAGGGCAGTTTATTATTCAATGTCGGTTATGCTGATCGCAGCCTTTGCGCAGCCCCTACAGGGGGTTTTCTAAATAAAGTAAAAATTAGACAACTACAACAGAATTTGATTGCATCCCGCACAGAATGTCTGCTCAGAAAATTATTAACCTTCAATTATTTTTTTTATTTGCCTTGAAAAAAAGCATTTTGAGGTTCAAAATCGGTTGCTAATTACAACCTTTGAGCTGCCCTAACATTGGGGGAATTAAGATACACGGACAACATGCACTGTGGAAGCTATTTCACATTCAGTAAATTAGACGGGTGCGACAAATTTAAATTGCTAGGATGCAACACATGCTTCCTTGTTTGTGTTGACAAAAATTATTAACTTTCAATGACTTTTTTATTTGCCTTGAAAAAGGCATTTTGATTTCCAAAATTGGATTTCCTGATGGCAATCTTCATGCTGCCCCAACACGGGGGGAATAATGGCTGTCTGGCGACACACGCTGAGAAAAACCGCGCAGCTCCTGAGACGTGGTGACCAACCACAAGGCTAGTGCTGCTGGAAAGGAAGGACGACTGCTGTTGTCGCTGTCTAGAACTATTATGAGCGGCTCCGGCTGAAACAGGCTCTTATATAGGCCAAATAGCATGTTTTCAACTGCAAGGTATATGATCCTGTCGACCGTGCTTGGGAAGCAAGCATATAACGACCAATCAGAGGTCGAATTTTTCGTTTTGACAAGGCTTGACTATTTTCAATAGTACAATAGTGGGAATAATAAAATTACAATTATCTTATTTTGGGAAGAATCTTAGAAGATTTTCCAATCTATTGCTGCAAGAACGAAGGAAATCCATCGAATACTAACCGATTTATTAGCATTTGAAATTGGACATATTTTTCACTTTTTTCGGTTTTAGATTTTCATTTCACATCCCTATGTAGCCGAACTTCCTGGGAGAAGTATTCTACTTCAAAAATGCCAGTGCTACGTATGTCTTATGTATGTGACTGCACCACATACATAAACATACGTAACACTCAGAAAGAAATCTTCCAAAAAAGTTGGTACAAAATGAACTACTCGAAAGTACCTACCTCTGTAAAAAAACCTCTGTTTGAGTTGTTTTTGAAGGCAGTGTACCTGCGCAGCCCTGCATTTGTCTCGTTCCTACTCGAAAATTGTTGCATTGATATTGTAAATAACTTTTTGACAGTTCCATATGGGATTTTCTTTGGGGCTCGATAAGGCCGAGAAAAAGAAAAGTCATTTTGTTCATTATTTATCGAGCAGTTTGACAGGGCGAGGTACGGAGTACTATGGGGCAACGTGTACCAGAAAAAAACGCCAGTGTTACGTATGTCTTATGTATGTGACTGCACTATCACATACATAAGACATACGTAACACTGGCGTTTTTTTCTGGTACACGTTGCCCCATAGTACTCCGTACCTCGCCCTGTCAAACTGCTCGATAAATAATGAACAAAAAGAATTTTCTTTTTCTCGGCCTTATCGAGCCCCAAAGAAAATCCCATATGGAACTGTCAAAAAGTTATTTACAATATCAATGCAACATTTTTCGAGTAGGAACGAGACAAATGCAGGGCTGCGCAGGTACTTTGCCTTCAAAAACAACTCAAACAGAGGTTTTTTTACAGAGGTAGGTACTTTCGAGTAGTTCATTTTGTACCAACTTTTTTGGAAGATTTCTTTCTGAGTGTTACGTATGTCTTATGTATGTGGCACTATAGTCGAGAAGAATCATGGTTTTCTAGTTGTTTACTGAACAAATGACGCCATATTGCATTAATATTTTGGATACGAGATAATCATTAAACGTCAGACCCCTGGTTTCAACAGTTTCAAGCAGACTCTTTTTCGTTTTCGAGCAGTTTTCAGAAAAAATCTGGCATCTCTGTAGACAACGCAAATCGCATGTTTTCCTCGTGCGTGATGTGGAGAGTTTAATGAAAATTTCCATATTTCAAATCTATTTAGAAGTTAAAATTTTACGTTATTTTGCTCGGCCAATCGAAAATGCAAACGGCAGATAAAATTTTGGCCCGCTTGACGGAGACGGAAACTGCACACCATACACTGGAATTTGATGATCGCTCACCGAAGCTGAAGATCGATCCCGACACTTGGATTCAAATTGGACCCCGCAAAGATACCATCGCCGATGAAACCAACTATTGCGAGGTAGATTTGTTGCAGGAGCTTCTGAAATTGAAATCTTCACTGGACAGCATACACTTTCGCCAGATCCGAGCGGCCGGCAGACAGATAAATCCTTTTGAGGTTAACAATGGTCAGTTTATGAACCGTGCAGCGGTGAAGATCGCCAATATAGACGCAATGTTTGATTGGAAGCTCTGCCAGCTTCCGGAAGCGAATGATTCGGATGACAATCTGTTCTATTTTGTGGATATTTTCGGTGGCCCTGGCGGCTGCAGCGATTACGTTCTGTGGCGTAATGGAGGTTGGAATGCCAGGGGTTTTGGTTTTACAACCAAGGGAGATTATGAATTTCTTCCAGAAATGTTTCGAGCGAGTTTTCCAGAAACGTTAGATGCTTTTTACGGATCCAACGATTGCGGTAATATATTTGATCCAGACAATATTCGTGGTTTCATCGATTACGTGAAGGCGCAAACTGATGACCTTGGTGCACATCTGGTTATGTGCGACGGAGGGTTCTATGTCAAAAATAGTCACCAGGAAGTTATTTCGAAACAGCTTTATTTATGCATAGTTTTGTTGGCCATCAGCGTAGTTCGCCCTGGAGGTAATGCAATTTTGAAGGTGTTTGATTTATATACCCCTTTTAGCGTTGGGTTGGTTTATACGTTGTCAAAGAGCTACGGAAAAATTTCGATTGTCAAGCCAATAACTTCTCGTCCAGCCAATTCCGAACGATATCTGGTTTGTCAGAAGCGACTTAACAGTGATCAAACGTTCGGCGACTATCTTTATTCTATTAATCGCGTTTTATGGGAACAGAAGCACGCGGGTTACGATATTCTGCATATTATTTCTTCACAAATCATCGAGCAAAACTCGGCTTTCTGCAGCTTTATCCGTAACGCAAACAACGATCTTGCTCGCAAACAAATTGACGGGCTGAAATCGCTAGTTTCAGCCATTTCCAGCACTTACAGGAAGGAATGGGTTAACCGAGAGTTCTTACAGACGACATTGTGGCGCCTCTGGAAGCTGGACCATAAGCGTCATTCACCGTCTGTGGAAGGCGACAAGACCAAATCTGCTGCCGATTACGCCCTGCAGCTCGTGAACATTCCAACCTTGAAACTGTTCAGTGCACCAGATACAACAATATACGACAGGAAAATGCTTCGAGAACATTTTAACGACCCGCGGGAGTGGAGCTTCGTCGCCGTCGATGTGACGGTCGATCAAGACAAATCCATTCGCACAATGTTTCTGAGCAAGGGCAACGGGAATGTTTTCTATTTCGACCGACAGGATGAAGAATGGCGTCAAGTTAAAGAGTACCAGCTGATTCTTTCCCCCCAGACGCTTTTATATGGAGAGATTGTTGAGGAAATTTCTGTTAAGGTATCAGTTTGTTCTCTAACATTGTCATTTTAATACAAGGTTTGTATTTTACAGGATAACGCTCAGAAGCTTGTCATTGCTTTGCACATTATTGACGCCGTTATGTTGGGAGGCACAGATGTGCGCAATTTTCCTTTGACCAAACGAAATGCAATATGTTGCAAGTTTGCGAAGGCACTGAACCGACCGTTGGCGGCGAAGAGTGCCAGCCCAGTGCGCCCGATACCGATACGCTGCAAGCAGCTGCAACCGATGATGGGTATGGATGCATTCTTCAACAACATTACGATCAACCCATTACCGAATGGTACGAAAGTTCTCGGCTGCGAAATCGACAGTTTCGATGCGTTGGAAACGAAACGGTTCTATATTCCTCGTGGACTGCTCTTCATTCGCCACTCGCAAGCCAAGCCTTTAAAAGTGAACCAAACGGAACTGGAGTTCGACAAATCTTTGACCAGCCGGCATCTGTGGGCTTGGACCAAAACTAACCAAATTTATTCCTCATCGCAGTGCTACAACCTATCCAGAGAAGACAACCTGGTTTATCGTATGGATTTCGACGATCTTTTGGAACAATTTGAAGATTAGATTGATTTTGATTCGTTACTATGCTCAAAGCGTTAGATATTAGGTTTGGTTACACATTTCCAGTGAAACTTTTATTCTTCGATATGTTACACATGTCTTGTGTATATTCATTTTTTCCTAAGCGAAATATAAGAAATACTGACAAAACTGTAAATCACTTCTTAAAACTAAAAAAAGCCCAGTCGGGATTGTGTTTCTTGTTACACGAAACTTAACTTCTGAGTTTTTGATTGCTACTTAAAATAGCTGGAGTAGAACAACTCAAGAGGGGATTCGGTCAGCTCTTTCGGTAACGCTACATTAAGACCGTTCTTGTTGTAAATTTCAACCAGTATTCCGTTTTCAACGCTTGTGCCTAGAACATTAACCTTAAGATGGTTACAAAAACTTTCAAAAGATACGGTAACTCGCATACTTTTATGTATGACTTACGTACAACCTTTCAGCGGAGACGAAATAGTTAAGAGATCAAAAATGAAGCAATGTGTAATATAGTGTTGATGGCGTTAATAACAGTTTATTTTATTCATTCTCTCTTATCATATAGGTTCATAAGTGTAGGAAAATAAAGATAAGAAAATAGTCAGTTTAGAATAAAAAAGGTTATGAAACACCCTCCGGGCGTTAACAGGTACTAATACTAATTAACAGAAACAAAAGAATAATAATCAATAAACTGAAATTCAAAGCTTCATTCGACTTCGTATGACGCAGCACACTCCTCGCTCAACAGAAGAGGCGGAATTGAAGCAATTGCTTGCTGCTTAATTGGCACAACCTCATAAAACGCTTGACCGTTGGATAAATCGTAGGCAGCTGGCTTTCCGGAAAGCACTTCCACGATCTTTCGCTTCTCGCCAGCTTGTGGTTGCGAAGAATTCAGCGGGTATTCGACGTCAAGTTCCACGACCGCCTCGTTTCCCGCCTTCAAATTGAAAACGGCATGTCTTCGCTTCGGTTGAAATCCCGGGGGGATGATAGAAGGCGAACTTTGCATCATTTCGTTGGACAGATCTACTCCAATCGGTAGAATGGTACGGTTTTCGAAAAAATACTTGCGGCGTGTACTGATTACTTCATCCACCGCAAGCTGCTCCGATCCTTCGGTTGTCAACATTACAATGGCACCGGGATTTGCTCCACGAGTGCGGGCAATGTGGGCCAAAAAATCTCTTGGATTATCTGTTACGTTAAATAGCACAATAAGATCCGTTGCGCAAAGGCTGATGGCAGGCTCCGCCGCGATCGTCACGATCAAAACATCTAATTCACCATTGCAATATGATTGTACATCTTGCATGTAGTTTCCACCTAACAAAGCAATGCAGCGGAAAAGAACCTCTTAAATACTGCTCAATGATTCCTCTTTATTAATTGCTTACCCATAAGCACCTTGTGTTTACACGATGGGATTCTGCCAAGACAATCAGCAACAATCAAGGCGGAACTTATACTTTCAACCACAACTAGAACCTTTGAGTTAAGGCGTCTCTAAAATATGTAATAGAAAGTAAATTAATGCAATATCATACAAATATTTTAAAAATTGTACCCCACCTTAAAAAATTCCCGCAAAAAATTTTCAAGTGTTCGAAACTTTGGATGCGGTGTATTGTACACACCCTGCCGTAACTTATCCAAAAACGAAACCAGCTTCTGCTGGCCCTGTACCAATATGTCGATATCCTTGTGGAAGTAATCCAGTATCGCAATGATACCGTCCCGTTTCAAAATGCTATAACCAACCAGGGTCCGCTCGGCCAGATGAAAATTCAACATTAACTCGTGATGATTTTTGCTCAGAACTCCAGTCAGTAGAGCCTTTTCGTATTTGTCCCGTTGCTGTCGAACCATCCGAACGTTTATCGTTTCAAACTCAGCTTTGCATAGTTTTGAATTGTGCAAATTCTTCGTGTAACACTGCCCAATATCACGCAGCTCATCAAGCAGCATTTGCAGAGAGATGCCAACTGGCGTCGCAATATTGCTTATTTCTTTCTTATTCATCAACCAATCTTCTGGCGCTTCTAGCGGATTACCCCATTGTAGTTCGATACTAGAAATAAGCCAATGTTTAAGCATAGCTGCATCGATAGTCTTGCTGGATGTTAACGACAAGCAGATAACTCTAAAATTTGCATTGCGTTCGGCAAGTTGTTGCAGAATTTTGACGTGCAATCGACTTTCCAACTGCGGTTCATCAATGACGATTAGTTTGGTTTGCTCCAGGGGTAGATTTTCACCAGCCCGGGTGATATCGCACAAAAGCATGTGGGAAGTAATAAAGAAAATTCGTTTCGACATCCAATACAGAAGACGATCGTTCGGCTTGAAAACCATGTCCACTAAATCACCAGTTGGAAATTTCACCAAATTCTCGCATGCAGCCATTTGCTCCGCTATAAAACTTCGCTTCGGGGCCACGTAGATAACCTTTCCCAGAGGATACCAGCGGTAGATGTTGTACATTGTTACAGCTGCTAGAAATGATTTCTCAAACTTATTTGGTAAAACGACCAGCGAATTGTAGTGCAGAGCTTTTTCGGTAATCGACGGTAAATATTCCGGTGTTGTAGAGTCGACAGGGTACAGCCAGCTGACACCCGCATGCGGATCGAACCCAGCGTAAGGATTACTCTGTTGTGATGGTCGCAACATGGTAGCCACGCATTCCTGATTCGGTGAAATTACCTTTAAAAAAATCTCCATGTAATAGCAGTTTAAACATTAAATTTCGTTAAAAAAGTTACCTCAAGTGGTGTAGAGCTCATTTTTTGTTCGATTCTGTTCAAATAAAACGACAACTAGCCAGTTTTTTTTTTAAATTTTCAACGGCACAACAAAAAGACAAAAACAAGGCGCAAGCAACAACGATTGATTTACTCCGACAGAAAACGTGGGATATTGCAGAGATGCCAGATTCCAGTTTACGAAACAGTTTACGAAACGTACACACTCATTTATTTTTGCTGAAAATTACAGACGGTGTTATTAAAGCCTGTAGTACACTCTTTGTCTAATGGTCAAATATTTGACCTTCTGACATAATGGTCAAATTTATTTGTGTAATTTATTAAAATTAATCTGACAGAGTGTGTGTCTTAATGAAAAACTTAATACTAGAACAATGTCAATAAATAATTACAAAAATGTTACATAGCGCGAATTCTATTTTTAAAAGCTGTACCAGTTATATTAAAATCGAACGCATCTGCTACTGTGTAAAAGCTGGCCGACATGAAGCGTATTGGGTCAAATTGCCCATACTGTGCATTGCGTTGAGGCAGGTTCAACAGCGATCTTGGTCTGAGAGATCGTTCGGGGGCATATATATCCAGGTAGCCGAGGATTTCCGGAGCATCGATTTCATTTAGAAGAACTTTACCAATGAAGGCAGCTTGCGCTTCGAATCGTCTCTGCTCAATAGTTTGCATTCCTAAAAGCCGACAGCGATCAGTGAAGGCTGGCAGATTTGAGGGATTACGCCAAGGGAGGAATCTTAGCGCATATCGTACAAATTTACGTTGCACGGATTCAATTCTGGCAATCCAGGAGTTGTGGAATGAACACCATACAACGGAGCAGAATTCTAGGATAGACCGCACTAGAGAGAAATACAGCGATCTGAGACAAAACGGATCACGGAACTCGTTAGCTATCTTAAACATGAATCCGAGCTGTCGATTAGCTTTAGCGATGATTTCGTTGTAGTGCAGCTTGAAAGATAGCGCAGTATCTAAAATAACTCCTAGGTCTCGAATTTGTGTCACTCTAGATAAAGGCTGACCCGACATAGTGTAGTCGAATAAGATTGGCTTCCTTATCCGATAGAAGGAGATGACACTACATTTCTGAATGCTTACAGAAAGAAGGTTTCTAGAACACCATAGGCTAAAAATATCCACCAGTTTCTGGAGCTCAACGCAGTCCGCATAACTTCTCACGACTTTAAAGAGTTTAACGTCATCGGCGTACAATTTACGGCAACCTTCCGGAAGTAACAAAGAAATATCATTGATGAATATCATGAAAAGTAGCGGTCCTAGGATGCTACCTTGCAGGACTCCAGAGACATTCGTGAACTGCGCAGAAAACTCACTTCCTATCTTCACACAGAGTGTTCGATTCATCAAGTAGGAACCAAACCATTGTACGAGAGCAGATGAAACTCCAAGTTTTTCAAGTTTAGCTAGAAGTATCCTGTGGTCTACTCGATCAAACGCCGCTTTCAGATCGGTGTATATTGCATCTATTTGAGCACCGTTACTCATGTTTCGCAAGCAAGTCGAAGAGAATTCAGCTAAGTTAGTCGTTATCGAGCGTTTAGGGTGGAAACCATGTTGATCCGACGTGATGTAATGTTTGCAGCTGGCGAATAGGGCATCATTTACAATTATTTCCATCACCTTAAAGCATGCGCAGAGAGATGTGATGCCTCTATAGTTTTGTACATCACGTCTATCCCCTTTTTGGTGCACGGGAAACATAATGGAAAATTTCCAACTGGATGGAAATACGCATTGCCGAATAGATAAGTTGAACAACAGGCATAATGGGTGAATAAGGACAGAGGCACATCGTTTAAGAACGCACGACGGAATTCCATCTGGGCCAACTGCAAAGGATGATTTCAGTTTATCTATGGCAACGATGACGTGACGACTTGTTATTTCAGGCAGGTTGAAATCAAAAACATCTCTAGAAAGGCCACTCAAAGCAGTATCAACCTGAGCACCGGAAGCAGTATGCTCATGAAAGTTGCGCTGAAAACTACGGGCAAACAGAGTACATTTATCAAACAGAGTCCTGCCGTGACAATCGCCGAGAAACATATCCACTGGTAACCCTTCTTCTTTGCGCTTAGAATTAAAGGCCCAAATACACACACGGCGCAATGACACCTTCTCCATACAAAAAAGGAGGCGTGAACGCCATCCCGCCTTCCATTTTGTATGGAGAAGGCGTCATTACGCCGTGTGTGTATTTGGACCTTAACGAACGACCAATATAAACGCGGATTTCGTCTGAGGTTGCCCTGCATCCTGGAGGTGTACAGTTTGTAGAGGTTGCGGTTGTATGTTCTATATAAGTTACTGATTCGGTTGAATCGCAGCTTCCAAGCCGGGCAGCGCGCTTTGCAATAGTTTCGCAACGCCGCGGAGCGCTGCGTCTTGAGATGACGAAGGCGAGAATTGGACCAGGCGGGTTTTCTTATTGGTCTTCGTGGAGGAACAATACGACCGATTGCAGAATTGATAGCACAGTTGAAATATTCTATGGCATCATTTACAGGTGCAGAGGATTCTAAGAATTGTCAATCGATGTCAGAAATAGCCATGCTTAGCGATTCGAAATCAGCTCTGCGAAAGTCAAGACTTGGAGCGTCAACTAAGTCTTCAAACTGCACGGGTGGAGTTACATTTATCGCTATATCTAATGCTGGGTGATTCATGTCAAGCGGCAGCAAAGACTCACTAGCTTCAACAATTTCGCATGCGGTGGTGTCGTTCACTAGTATCAGGTCAAGTAGACGGTCTTGGTCGTTCGTTCTTGGTTAACCCATCAAGTAGAGCGGAGCAGGCGATAGATATACGTAAATGAAGCAAATCAACTAAAACTGTACCGTCGCTATCCCGTTTCCAAATTAATCCCGGCTGATTATAGTCTCCAAACAGCAACGAGAGATCGTTGTGGTTCAAGCGAGAGAAGACAGAGTTGATCGAGCTGATATGGTTTTCAACAGAGGTAATGTCGGAACTGCGATCGGGAGGAAGATAGAGTACTCCCAAACTAATACTACGAGTTGGCAGGGAGATTTTAATCCAGAGCTGTTCAATGGTGTCACTTATAGTAGCAGGGTCTACACAGCTATTCAGGCGTTTAGAAACAGCTATTAGGACACCACCACCACGCGTCTTACAACTGTTGTGATGATTGCGATCGCACCGGTATACAGTGAATAAACTCCCGAAAAGTTGTGCGGAGTCAATACAATCGTCCAGCCAGGTCTCGGTCAAAACAATAATATCGTAGTCACATTCGGTAGCCGTCAAGAAAAAGTCGTCAATTTTGGTCCGAAGTCCACGCACGTTCTGGTAGTAAACCCGGAGTCCTGGGGAATCAGCCGGGAGGCTTTGTTTTGTAAACACTGGCGAAGGGACGTCAGGTTGCCGAAGACTGGAAGTGCAGCACGGATCAGCGGTGGGAACAGATGTTACAAAATTGTACTTGCCGTGAATAACATTTTGGAAGCCTCGTTCCCCACTTCCGCACGAAGGACCGGGACGACTGATGAACGCAGGCAGGAAAGGCTCGACTACGGCGGGGGGTCGGAGACTTCCATAATACGTGAGTTAGTGCATCCCAGTGTCTCGTTGGCGGGTTGTACCGCATCGGATGAAAAATCGGTATGCGGACTAGAACACGGAAGCTGATCAGGTACATGAGTGTTGCTAAGAAGTGCATACTTGCCTGAAGATAAGAGCTGGGAGGCCCCTTCCTCAAACTCGAACGCAGGGCCAGAACGACTCTGATGGCAGGAAGCAAAATGTTTTCGGTGATGAATAAACTGTGCGACTGGATCGAGAGGGTCGGGGTCTCCCATGATGCGACAGGCAGTGCGTTCTGGCGATATCAAATTCCGGATAAGGGGGTCAACAGCATTTGGGACCCCAGAGCAGGCGACACAGTGATGGAGGGTGTATTTAAGCGAGGTATCCACACGTTTTTTGAGTCGTCTTCGAATTCCCGAAACAATATTCCTTTTGGCCACGTATCAGACCGCAGTGCGATGTCCTTGAAGGCTGTATCCATTCCAATTTTGTAAGAAATGAAGCTCAATCTGCTAGTATCTGCTCCTTTTTTTACCAGTGGTACAACTTTTACAGGGTCTTGACATTTCACACTATTTTTAACTAATTTTTCAATCGATTCCGCTTTAACACTGGGGTGAATGCGTGAGAGATACAACCAGAAGAGCATGGCGGATTCAGGAACGGTCAAAATCGTAGTAGAAACACTGCCGTCATTTACCACTCTGGTACCTCCAATGAGTGGTTTGCTTACAGGTGAACCTTCGTCACGACGCCGTTTTTGAGGCGGGGGACGACTTAGGTCTCCAGATCCGACGTTTGCGGGGAACGATGCGATTCGTTTCGAAAGCTGAACAATTTGCTGACCTTGTTTGGCTAATTCGTTTTTGAGCTCAGCTCGTGCGATTTCCTGTCGCTCTGTTATAGAGTTAATGGCACTACCGAACGAAGAGATTGCACATTTGAATTGAGCACATTTCATCAGTTTAGCACATTCATTGCACATCCAAAACAAATTCGGGCTAGCATGGACAATATTCAAAAATGCTTTGTTCAACTTCGTGCTAGTGCATTTTAAACGAATCATCCTGTGATGCATGTGATGGATTCCTCATCGCCTTTTACCGGTTTAGCACAATGATCACAAGCGGTAGACATACTAAAACAATTCGCAAGAGAAAAACCAAGCAACAACAGCCGAAAGAGTTGCTTTAAATAGAGTTGGATTCTGTAGCACGATTCATTAATTCGAATCTTAGACCCTTTCGAGAGTTGTAGCGAGAGTCGGACAATTATGCTTGTGCAACTTATTTTTACAACACTACAAATAATCACAACAGACTAGATTTGCACAGTAAACTGCACTGATTTCAAATAGCCGGCACTCGGATACTTCACTTAAGCACGAAATAGGCCGAAAAATAACAACCGATGCAATGATATATCAATTAAGTCTACGGAGCTGAATCACGGCGATGTAAACAAACTGAAGCTCAAAGTTACACTGAAGCTCAAAGTTTGACATCATGGTTGTTGTTTGCCCGTGTTTGCCCCATGTTAAAATTGGAGAGTGACAAATAATTATCTTTGACCAAATTTTTATCTGTCAAAAAGTGACAAATATTTGAGGCTCGGTCAAAGAGTGTACTACAGGCTTAATAGTATAGACCACCTCCCTGACCCTGACACACGCAATACAGTCGTCGCTCGCTAACTGCAACATGTTTACATTGCAGTTATCGAATGCCGTTCGATAACTGCAACACTTGACACATGCCAAAATTTAGAGGGGGGTCCGTCCCTACCATTTTTGTTTTCAATTTTTCAATGATGTCGAAATGTATTGTTTCAATGGAATAGTGGCAAAAAATAGTAGAAAACTAAAATAGGCAAGCTTTTGATTAATCAATTTGATGGTCATATTTCCGCATCATAATTTATTGCGTTTTAGTAACTACTTTACATAATCAATATGTAGGCGAAGATAAAGTTCATCACTACAGAAGACCATTTTACGAGACGTTTCTGAACTCAATTCACGAATGAAATTTTGACAGAAAGCTCAGAACCGGTGACATAACGCAAGTAAAAGCAACATCAATGTCAGCAGGATCCGTGACACCTGTCAGTTCCTAAAATGGTCTATTTAACGCTAGGTCACAAAATATTGTTTGTGATCTACTATGCACTGCTTCACTGAGTAGGGAAAGCTAGCCAAACAATGCACAAGGATTTTTTTTCTCTTATAATAATTCCGGGAAGTGAACCACATAACATGATGATTTTGCTTCATTGATTAATAGTGGAGATCTATAATCTCCTATTTAAAATGAAGAGACAACAAGTAAACGAAATCGAAAAAAATCGAGAAAAATGAAAAAGTCCTTTTTAAATGTTTCTAAAGATTCAACAATTTTCATTTTCGAATGCATTCAGAATCCCCCCGCGAGATTTGTCACTTCAATGTCAAATATGACTTTGACTTCAGATTTGACGGACTGCGGTCCGATAACTGCAAAGTTGTTGCAGTTATCGGTCTTGCAGTTAAAAATCTTGCAGTTAAAAGACTTGCAGTTATCGAACGGCGACTGTATAACGTTCCGCTGAATACCCCCCATCCCCGAGCGCGTTATGTATTATTTGAATGATCCCTTCCCGTTGCATGATTTCACTGCACAGAAGGACGAATCACATTTTTCCTTTGTTTTCAGCATCACCCGCGTGTTTTGACTGTTTTGACAGATACGATGTAATAGTGTTGGTGTACCCAATCACAAAACTGACAAAAGTTACAGTGCGAACCTGTCTGTTTTGCAGGTGTTTCCAGGTAAATCCTGGGTCAAATTTAAGCGAATAAAGAAGGGTTTTGACAGCAGTTCGGGCGACTCCAGGTCAAAACGAGGTGAGCTGGTGGAATAAAGAAATTCGAGTTTCTTTATAGAATTTTTTACGTACGAATGTGTTAGTGCTACTAGTTGTGGAAAATATTTATAAATAGCTGTTTTGTTTGCAATGCTATGTTTTTATCAGCTGGACAAAAATTCAGTTGAACATTCATTATATGTTTATATATTTTACCGCAATCTCAACAGCTGAACGTTCGGTGAAATCTTCGGTGTTTCCGAAAATTACCGAACAGTTTGTGAAACCACCAACCGAGTGGTCGGTAATTTTCGCAGCTTTTTGTTAATGTTTCAAACCGAGCAGCCAGTAAAATTTACCGAAAGAAATTTTAAAAATGAACAAAAATACCGAACGCACCTGTAAAAAATACCGGTGGCAGAAAAGTCGGTTATAAATGAGCCTGCCGGTACCGTCTAAAATCAAACTAAATCAACCAGATCACTTACGAAAAATGTTAGCGACTCGTACATTCATTAACACTTTCCAAATTATAAATATCCTATGTTTACACACAACAACAATTAAAACAAATCAGCAGCACCAGTAGAAAATATTCGCGTCTTGCACGGTTGCACGGTTGCACGTATGAGAAAAATGGCCACCACATTCGCAATTTGGCATTTTTACAGGTTGTTCGGTAAAAAGTTATACAAATTTCGGTGAATGTAAAATTAAGCAAATATTTCGGTAACAGTTAACAGAATTTTGGTAAAACTTACAGATATTACAGAACAGTCGTTAATTTGATGCTTTTTTGCAGGGATACCGGTATTATTACACTTTACCGATGGATTATTGTAAAAAAAATTACCGAACGACTTTTTTTGGATTAAGTGTCCGATGCATGAAAAAGTTTCGAACGCAGTTCATCCATTCTCTCTCACTCACAATCAGTGTAAACCAAAAATATCGACAATTTGTGCAGCACGGCCAACCGTACCGACTAATAATAAAATTTAACAGTGCGCTAAATAAAACCTGCCAATCAAAGAGGAATTTCACTTTGACAGAACATTGGGTGATTTTTGGTTTTCTTGTCACGTTCTGTCCTAGCTGAAACCAGTATGGATAACGTTCGAAGACTAGGATGTTATTTAATTTAAATTAATTCAGCTTCATTTCGATTTATACCTAATATAACACGCATCTATGCGTTCGCAAAGGCACTTTTGTTGGTTCAAGCAAGGATTCAAGATCGGTGTCAAAGGACGTCGTTTGTAGATGTTACCTAAAGGCTATTTTTTAAATGCGCCCTTTTCACATATCTCCACAGTGTGTCTCAATGACAGTTCGCTTCATTCGAATCTCGCACTTCACTTTTCCTCAGTGGCGTTCGTATATTCCTCGCTCATTTTGTTTTGATGCCACAGTTATTTTCTTCAACAATGCAGTTTTCATAAATAAAAGAAGAGCCAGCACATCAATTTACGCGGTGTTTAATACACGGGGTACACAAGCAGTTTTGTTCAGTGTCACAAAGCTAGGAAACATCCGATTGAGTGCGGCGCAATGGATTACGACGAATCTACTACCAAAGGTAAGGGACGTGGCCGCAGTCGCGGCTCCCGAGGTGGATCCCGCGGACGGGGTCGTGGCCGTGGAAGGGGACGTGCCAAGAAAGCTTCGCGAGTTATTTCATCCGATGAGGAGGAGGATGTTGATTCTCCGGAGAAAGATATGGACGAACCGGCGGAAATAGCTTCGCCACCTAAAGGTGGGCAGGAGGCGGAACCGCCGTCCGTTCAGGAACCAAGTAGCGAAAAAGAAGCACTGATAGAGGAACCCTTGACAACAACCCCCGGTTCAGTGCCGATTGTTATCGACATGGAAGCGGATATTTCCCAACTGGAGGCACCAACCTTTACGACGATATCTCGTGGACCACCGGAGCCGATGTTGAGGTTTGTACTTGTTTCGTTTACTTGCTTAAATAAAAGTGCTTACATGTTTGCTGATATATTGTAGATTAAACTGGGATCACAAAGTGAATCTTATTGGAGAAAAGGTCCTCAATCCAATGATTTACATTTGTGATCTGTGTGACAAACCCATTCTAATTTATGGTCGCATGATTCCTTGCAAGCATGTATTTTGCCTGAAATGTGCTCGATCGGAAAACCTTAAGATTTGTCCGCGCTGTAAAGAAAAGGCGGTTCGAGTGGAACAAACGGGTCTAGGAACGGTATTTATGTGCACCCACGGAGGAACCCGTTATGGTAGCACAGGTTGTCGAAGAACTTACCTGTCGCAGAGGGATTTGCAAGCGCACATCAATCATAGACACGTGACAAACCCACCGCAACCGGTTCCACCGCCGCAAATTGCAATCATACAACCAGCTGGCGGTCAAGTGCTTGATGGAAAGAATCCATCCGGAATAGGAAAGTCTCCTGTGCGGAAAAATTCCTGCGATCAGATGAATTCTCCACGAGCGTCCACCGGAGGCCAAGGGCCACTGTCCATGACCTACGTTAGCAGCTCCTATGGGGTTTCGACTGCCGGTTAGTATTTGAAGATTTTATTTTCGTTTAGTCTGTTTCACTTTTCTTTTAAATTTCAGCAACTCAACTGATTCATAACATGACGATCAGTCCTCAAACTGCCCATTTATCTGAAAGATCTAGCTACACGCAGCAGTCGTCTCCGCGACACTCGAGCACAACGTCCTGGGGTCAGCAATCACAATACTACCGATAATAGTTGGTAATGCTGTCGAGAGAGAGAAAAATGGTAAACCTTTCCAATGGCGATTTGTGTGTTTCGATTGTGCGCCCACTGTCAAGTACTGTAACGATTAAAAACTACAACCACTCTTCATAGTATTTGTATCATTACAGTTAAGAATAAATTTTTAGTAGGACAAACAGCATTTGTTTCGATCGTGTGAGAATTTCTAAAGGCAATGAATAACGTTTAAAACCAATCACTTCTTTCTAAAAAATGCACAACAAACTGTTTGAAAAAAAAACTAATTGTCTATGAAATTACTGCTAAATTAAATACCTAAATTAATTAGACTTTCAATAAATAACCCTGAAATCTCTTTGAATACGAATAACTTCAACAGAACAACTTTTCGATTTTATCCAGGATATCGTCCACATCTGTATCGGTTTCATTGTGCACTACCAAATCCCAACTGGTAACATCATCCAAATCACATTCGGACTGAACATCATCAACGCCTTCTTGGAATGTAAAACCACGATCGTTTCGCGTTCTCTCACTAGCCACAATCCGCACTGTTTTCGCGCGTTCTCCGTATGTTTCCCTGAAAAAGTGCAGATCCGTTTTCCTCCGGACGTCACTAACGATACAAATATCCCTGTCCACTGCTGCACAAGCCTGCCGGCAAAAGAATCCAGCATCCTCTCGCCGTTTTTGATCACTCCACTCGATCATCTCCCGTCGGTAGCGTTCCTTGTACGGACCATCTCCGAGCAGCTCCTGCAAGTCTAGGCCTAGTTTTTCCGCCCAGCTTCGCTTGATCGGTTCCGAAATACGAATGATCTGGGCGCATTTATCGGTAAGCCTGCGTTGTTGCAATTAAACGGAGAATGCCACGTTGGGATGGATTTAAATGAGATTAGAAAGCGGGTATCGTAAAATTACAGACAAGATTACCGTTGTAGCAGCCGATCTGTCAGGAAATCTTTACCACTTTTACGTTTACCGGAGAACAGTAACACCACTCGAGGTTTCTCAGACATTGCTATAGTTAACTAATTAATTTTTGAATTAAATATACAAAAAATGGATTGTACTGAGATATAAGTTGTTTACATTCAGATATGTGAACTAAAATGAACATGCTAAATGATAAGTTCATTTTGAATGTTAGCATGAACCAGGAGCTTAGCTTTGTTTAAATAAATTAAGCAATTCTTATCATTATTCTTCACTTGATACTTATACTTATCGGTTTACTTTAGATTTTGAACTAATTATTAAACCCTATAAACTATTAATTTTCGACGTATTTGGATGAGAGTTTGTTCCTGATTTAAATTACATTTTGTACTTAGTCCCTTTTCACATGTTCGTTGAGATTTCTATGCATGGGTCTACTATGAAAGGCTGAAACTCAAAAGGCAGAAACACGAAAGGCTGAAATTCGAAAGGCTGAAATCACGAAAGGCTGAAAACTACATAAGGCTGAAAACACGAAAGGCTGAATCAAGAAAAGCTGAAAATCATAAGGCTGAAATTCACAAAGTTCATTTCTAAAAGAACACTCGCGACCTACGGCCGACTCGATTGTCCGAGATGTATGCTGTCCTTACTCGCTATCGCTCGTTCGGACTAAACTAGGGGATCACCCCTACGAGTCAGTAGACCTAGGAAAACGAACGAACCTATACAGAGGTGATTTCTGCGGGGGGGCTGCCCCCCCGCAGTGGCCGGCGCTTCCGACGGCGGGTCGCCGGCGCACACTCGCGGCCTTCGGCCGTCTCGCCCTGAATCATCTAGGAAACGTGTACAAGAGGCAAGTGTGCATAGATTCAAATGTTGCCGAAAATTAATTTTCCATTGCACAAACCAATTAATACTCAAACATTGAACTCTGTCACTTTATAAAGGAATGTTATCCATGTCTCCGAATTTTTCAACGATTATGATTCAAGTTACAAAAGTTTCAGTCTTTCATGTTTCAGCCTTTCGTTCATTCAGCCTTGTGTGGTTTCAGCCTTTTGTGCATTCAGCCTTTCGTTAGGAAACATACTTTTCAGCCTTTCGAGTTTCAGCCTTTCGGGTTTCAGCCTTTTGAGTTTCAGCCTTTCGTTACTAACCCCTATGCATTGTATTCATTCGATTCATCCTGACTGTTCATTTAATTCATGCTCACGGTCTGACATTCACGATAACTGTCAACTGTGTTTGCTTGACGGCTTTTTTCGGTGCGTGCTTCGTAAAATTTTGTATTCCAGATTTTGCAGTTTTACCGTTCCGAATTTTGTCTCGAAATGACCGACGTGATTAGTGCGGTTACTGCCGAACTGGAGGAGTTAGCGGAAAAAACCGCACCGACGTTATCAGGGCCAATTGTGGGCATAATTTATCCTCCACCTGAGGTTCGCAGTAAGTTTGAGTACGCGGTGTGCTGCAGGCTAAACGTTTCTAAATGTTTACCTTGTTTTCCTAATAGATATTGTGGACAAAACAGCCAGCTTTGTAGCTCGAAATGGACCGGAATTCGAAAGCCGTATTCGGCAGAACGAGTTGGGTAATCCGAAGTTCAACTTTTTGAGTCTAGGTGATCCTTATCATGCCTACTACCAGCACAAGGTGCGGGAAATCCGGGAAGGTAGAAATGATGTTAGTTCGGCGGTAGTTCCGGCCGGCATTCAACAGTTGAAGAGCGCTGCAAGCGCGGCTGCTCAGCTTAAGCAGCAAGAGTTGCTGAAAGCCGTTCGCGAAGAACAATTCGTACCAAAAGATCCTCCGCCGGAGTTCGAATTTATAGCCGATCCTCCATCGATTTCGGCCTTGGATTTAGATATCGTAAAACTTACGGCTCAGTTTGTGGCCAGAAATGGACGTTTGTTTTTGACTAATTTGATGAACCGCGAGCAGCGGAACTATCAGTTCGATTTCTTGCGGCCGCAGCATTCTCTGTTTCAGTACTTTACTAAGCTTTTGGAGCAGTACACGAAAATCTTGGTTCCCCCAAAAGATCTTATGAACAAGTTAAAAATTGAGAGTGCACCTGGACGCAGCAGCATGAACGTAGTTTTGGAGCAAGTCAAGTACCGAGCGAACTGGAATAAGCACCAGGACATGCAGAGGCGCAGAGAAGAGGAGAAGGTTGAACGCGAACGAGTTGCTTATGCTCAAATCGATTGGCACGACTTTGTTGTGGTCGAAGTGGTGGATTATCAGCCGTATGAGAGTGGTAATTTCCCACCGCCGACGACTCCGGATGAGGTTGGTGCACGAGTTCTGATGGAGGAACGTCTAACCGAAGATGACCACGATATCGAAATGCAAATCGAGTCCGATGATGAGGAAAGTGACGACGATCGACCGGTGACAACTAACATCAAGCTGTCGAGAATGGAGAATCGACTTGGACAAGTATCTGCGATGCGGAAGGACAACAATCAAATTCAGGATATGGACGAGTCGAGCTCCTCTAGCGATGATGATGAACCGGAGAGACCGGGACGTGAGAAGCCTGTTTCGCAGGCACCGCAGCCGCCACCGGTTGCCCCACCGACTCACGATAAAGTCATCGTTAAGAAATACGATCCGAAGCAAGCTCAAAAAACTCAAAAACCACCAGCGGTTACGGTTGGTGATGATTATCTTATTTCGCCAATCACCGGCGAAAAAATTCCTGCCTCCAAGGTGGCGGAACATATGCGCATTGGATTATTGGATCCACGTTGGGTCGAACAGCGGGACAAACACATTGAGAAAGTTGCCCAGGAGAATGTATATGCTCCGGGAGCCGCAATTGAGGCAAGTTTGAAACAATTGGCTGAACGTCGTACCGATATTTTCGGTGTGGGCGATGAAGAAGCAGCCATCGGTAAGAAACTCGGTGAAGAGGAAACTAAAAAGGACGATCGTGTTACATGGGATGGACATACATCTAGTGTTGAAGCGGCCACAAGAGCTGCCAGAGCGAATATTACTCTAGAGGCTCAAATTCATCAGATTCACAAGAGCAAAGGATTAATCACCGATGAGGAGAAGGAAAAAATTGGACCGAAGCCGATTCCGGGAACGGTTGCGGTAGCACCTCCCAAACCTTCTGGTTCAGTTCCGCAACCGCCACCACATACAACTGCATCGCAGTCCCATCCACCGCCTCCACCGAAGCCGATTCAAGTTCCGCAACATCATCAGCATCACCAACAGGTTCAACCGCCTCCGCCGATGATGATGCCCATGGGCATGGGAATGGGACCACCACCAATGATGCCACCTCCGTTCGGGGTAGGTTTCGGAGTACCCCCAATGCCACCGCACGGTGTACCACAGATGGCACCACCGCAAAACCTTGCCGAACCTCCATCCGGTGGTGGTCCGCCGATCGACTTGGATGAGCCACCGAACAAAAAGTCCCGCACCGAGGACCATCTTATCGAGGAGAACGTTTTCATGCAGCGCCACAAAGGCCCCGTTACGGTACAGGTGCAGTGTCCGAATCTGGCCGAAAAGAGCGAGTGGAAGCTGAGTGGACAAACCATCGCCATGCAGTTACAGCTGACGGACAGTGTCGCTGTGATGAAGAGTAAGCTGCAGGCGGAAACTGGGATGCCACCGGCCAAGCAGAAAATTTTCTACGAGGTAAAAACATTTTTTTTCTCTGCGAATTTGATCTGGATTTTTTAACATTTTTTCAGGGCATGTTTTTCAAAGACAGCAACACGGTTGCTTACTACAACTTATTGAGCGGGGCAACCGTTCACTTGCAACTGAAGGAACGTGGAGGTCGCAAAAAGTAAATGGGTGCAATCATCGCCGGGCACCGTTTAGTATAAGGTAAATTTCTTTCTCACTATATTATCGAGAGTATAAAATCAGCTTTGCTGCTCAGTAATAGAGAGTAATTAACAAATATTTTTATTATATTCCTAAATGACAACGCGTCTAATCAATAATAAAATCAACAATATAAGTGCTAGTACTTTCACTTCGATAAGCAGTCACTATCTAAGAAAATAAAGAGAAGCCCGTAGTTATTTGATTTATTTCGGAATGTTTTTTCGCAAGCTATGCTTTCAGTTTGACGCAGGAATGTTGAATATCATATTGCGGCACTTCCTGACCCGATTCAATCTTGATGATCCATCAAATATTGCACCATATAATTGTGGCGTTCGAGCATGTGATCGTAGATGTCACTGCTATCCTGAGCCGGATCACACACCCTCGTAACACTGTGCTCCGGAAGCACCTGTCTGATGTACTCGTAGTAGGACTCCAGCGATTTTGGATCGCCCGTGGCTCGTGACCTCTCCAGGACATATTTCGCCCGATAGGCCGCACCAAGCAATGCCGCTTCCGTCGTTTGCTGAGTATAGACCGGAGCGTTGAAGACATCGGACACGACTTGCAAGATTGACTTGTTAGCGGAAGCTCCTCCAGTCGCTAGGATTCGAGTGTTTTCGCCGAAGCTGAAGCCCATCTCAGAGGCGTACGCTTTTCTGGTTAGCATTTGACCCTCTATCAGGGCTCGAATTTCGGTTTGCGGAGCGCTATATTTCAGCACACCTCTGGCGAGGTCCGAACAGCTTAGGTCGGATGATTTGTTCCATCGCAGAGAACCCTTCACGGGGGGAATAATTTCCTTGGAGATGAAATGGAGCGCGATGTTTCCGAAGTTGCCACGTGGTGTTGATTCTAGCAGTTCACTGAAGTTTTCCCAATTGTCGTTTGCTTCGGCTCGTTTGAATATGTCCCGCACAAGAGACCCGTTGCGGAAGCTAAAAATATGAGCATATTAGAGAGAGTACAAATAAAATCAAAACCCATTTTTACTAACCACAGTAATCCCATGTATCCAT
The DNA here is from genome assembly GCF_029784165.1 of Wyeomyia smithii. Lineage (NCBI taxonomy): Eukaryota > Metazoa > Arthropoda > Insecta > Diptera > Culicidae > Wyeomyia > Wyeomyia smithii. The sequence continues at coordinate 40,803,689 of NC_073694.1, forward strand.
TGTCAGTTGGATGGACTAGAACATGCCCTTCTTGGAGGTTCGGTGGTTCGTGTATCTTCATCATTATCGTATCGCTGGTTCCAAGCGATAGTGCTAACCAGTCTTCTCCTATGGCCATTCCTGCCAGAGCGGAAAGATTGTCACCGGTAAATGCTACCACCTTGCAGGCGGTATTGAAATTATATCTCTGAACAAAAAATTGTCCAATCGATCCTATGACGGAAGCAGTAGGTACCGGCGTTCCTAGTTTCGCTTCCAAATTTGGAGCACATGCAGTTAGGCAAATATCCGACCAAGCTCGCTTCCTTATGTCCAGTAGATTCATTCCCGACCCATCGGAGTAATCGATTGGGGCTACATCTCCCAGGAAAATTGATGCCAAAAAGCTGCTGACCAAGGAAATACGTTCCGTATTCCGATAGATATCTGGGCGCTGGAGGAAAACTTTTCTTATCTGGGGTCCCGTGAATCGTTCGTAGCACTTGGATCCGGTAATCTCGACCATCTTCTCACGACCACCGACGGCTTCTTCCATCTCTTCGCACTGCTGACCAGTAGTCCCATCCATCCAGATGGGAGTTCGATGCAAGGTGAAGGCCGAATCGTCGATTTGCGTGTGCAGAAACTTGTCTGCATCCAACGTCTGCAGCGTTCGTACTCCATTGCGGGACCAATACAGCGAACCATGCTGCTGTGCGGATCCACTGACGGCCATTACGGTGCTTAAGTCACCACCCTGTACTACCAGCCTGTCGAGTACCATGTCAAGCGCTTTCACCCACATTACCGGCTGGACGTAGAATCTAATGGTACGTAATGGAAATAAATAAGTTTAATCTAATATCAACCTGGGAAACATACTCATTTTTTGCTGTTCCAACGTTCACGCCACCGCTGGTTCGAAATTCCGGCAGGTCAGAGTCGAATTTTACCTCCGCGTGGGCAACATTTTCTAGTTTTGCATTTAGAAGGACGGCTTTCAACTGAAAACATAAAAAAACTTGAGTTGGATATATCGAAAAAAAAACCTTGGGCGAAGTTCCCTGACTACATTGCATTAGGACTCTTCATGGCAATTACGAACTACTCAACAAATCAGAAAAGATATGTTTAGCAAATACGCAAGCAATGATTCTCAAAAAAAAAAAAAAATCGCTTGATTAATTTGACGAGGCACACCTTATCCTTAGACCAACAATCCTCCAGACATGTTTAATCAATTTTCACAAACTTATTATTGATCCAACTGGTTAAAGCGCTTGTGAAAGCCAGTTTTGCTGTAGCATATTTATTCATCATCGACGCATTGCACGAAAAAAAGGTGAAACATCAGCGAAAGAAATATAAAACCAACTGATAACCCTTACATGAGATGACCCGATTGTATGGGCCCGAATAAGTAGGTAAATATGAACCAAAATGATTGTTACTGTCCGAGCCAGTCTTTAAAAGATGGGCCATTGTTTAAGATTCTCTCAAGTGGATCACCGGTACCAACTCGTTTCCTTTTTTGGAGAAAACCTACACATTACAATTTTACCGCTAGCGCTGGCTGGAGCGTAGGTTCCAGTGGGCTTCAACAGATTGAGCCACTTTTCCACTTTAATCTACGTTGGTGTTTTTATTAACCGGTAATTTGTTTAACGTTCCAATGAGAGAGATAAGAAGCACCTCTCGTTCGGTATAAAAACAAACGCGATTACTTCACAGTTCGGGTGATAACACAAATGTTAAATTAAAGTCATGTAGACAAACTGAGCGTTTTTTGCTGCAATTACTGAAGTCGTTTTTTGCGTGATTGTAACTGTCGTTTACCTTTTGGGTGCTCAGGTCCAGTCCCAGGTATGTTTCGTCTTCAAATTGCATGATACACGCTTTGCTCTCAGCTTTCCTTCGAACGATAAATCTGGCTTAATGTTTTTATTTGCCGATTATTATGACGATTAAGGTCTCGATCACTTTGCGCTTATGAATAACGGGTTCAGAATAACAAATACACTAAACAGACGAAATATGCCGTGGCCCACGCACCGGTTAACAATCAACAACCGACTGATCGTTGCGAAACGATAGAAGCAACTGAATGAAGACTGACCGCTCGCTGACACTTGTTCTGCAGTTGTAATTGTTTTTTCATCCTTCATTCATAGCTTTAAGCGTTTGTAGTTGTGTGAAAATTGCTGGAATTGACAGTTTAACCAATTGCGTCTTATTGGAGGTGAGAGACTATACCTAACGCAAATCGTATAATCATTTTATAACTTCTTGATTATGATAAACTGACCTATCATCTCGTTCTATTTAGAAGAACCAAGTTTTTTGCACCAATCGAATCTTGTTTTGACGTAGAATTACGTTATACGACAACATTCTGGAATAGAAGTGCAAATTGAAATATTGAAAATATCAAAAACGTCATAAAAATTGTCCAATATCAAATGCTTATAACTCAGTCAGTTTGAAACGGATTTTCTTTTTATTGCACGAACTGATTGAAAAATTAGTCCACCAAACAGCGGAAAATTGAGATTTTGTTTTCTCAACTCTTGTAGATGCTAGATTTGGACCAAACAGAGCTGAAAAATTCATCATCAAAATAAAAATGTCTTGAGATATTTCATCACACTCGTACGAAAGTATCGGAAATTTGCATTTTCATTCGAATCAATCCGAACGTTCGAACGTCCTTTTATTAAATTCCAGTTCGTTCGAATCGATTTTCCTGTACGAAAACTGAATACGGTCTACAACAAGAATAAAAAAGATAAACTAATATTATAAAATAAAACCTCTTGAACAAATCAAGCCAAAAAGATAATAATAATCTTAAGATAGATTTGTCCACTCCACTCCAGCTGCGTTCACTACGCCAGCCTCTTTTGAATCCATACTGCTAATTTCCGATTCAGCTCAGCCATCAATATCAGACGAGGTTTAACTGCCGATATTCAGGCTTTGTTTTGCTCATCTTCATCTTAAAGAGAAAGAGTTTTCTTCCCTCTTAACAACTGCGAGCTTACATTCAATGTGCATCACACCATCTGCTGTAGAGAGAGCGCAGAGTAATAGTTTCTCTGACGAAAAAACGCTCCTAATTTGACAGAGCAAAAATCCAGTGAAACTCTTGTAAATTGCTCATCCGCGCACGCAAGAAAAATGAAATAAATTGCTCGGCGACCAACTGAGCATTGCGTTACCGTTCTCATCGCTCTGGGGTGCGGCTTTCTGCAGAATATGCACCCATGGTGAGTTGTGAATCTTCCTATAATATTAAATTCGAAAACGGTTAGGATGTGGCTTCAATGTGAACCTAAGTGTTTTGATATTTGGCAAACTTCTCTTCTAGTAAAGTAGAAGCTAACGAAAACTACTCCCCTTTAAACTGAGATAGCAAACAAATGTTTATCCCTAACACATGATGATAAAGAGTGAAAAGGAACTCTGCGACTGAAATACTCTACGCCTAAATGTGGATAATTACTCACTCTGTGTGAGAGAAAGTCTAGTTCTCCAAGGGGTTTGGCAGGTAGAAAAGGAAATTTGGGCAAAAATCAAGAGAACGGAAGAAGCCTGCCGATATTCCAGTTAAGCTGAGACGCTCTGTGAAAAGCATTTTGGAAGTCTCTGACTCCCCTAACCCAGTCGCGTCTACTGCAGCTTTTGTCCATCAAAGTCCTCTCGGCCCTGTGGCTAGAGGTAAGAATGGGGTCTTCCAATTTACATAGTAAATTGTAAGTACTACTTTGACTCAGGTTTATCTCTGTGTGATGAAGTTTCTCGCACACAGGTGGCTATAATTTTTTCCAAGTTGTACAATATTCCTTCATCCCCGAACGTTATTTTGTCGCATCATCAAATCGCCCTACCGAATTTCCGGAACTATGACGTCGCTGCTATTACCAGAAGGAGTAGGTGATGCTACTCCTACCCGGAAGTCGGAACGCATTGTATACAGCATTATGGAAGGTTCTAACCGTCTGACGCAGTCCTGCCCACTGTCGCTTTCGCTCACCATAGTCGTTCCGATGGTGTAGTCAGGTGTGGGAAGGGAGTCTTCCAAATTTCCCAAATTTAAATATTCCCAATCTGTCTCAGCTTCCAGTAATGGTACACAATCGGAGTTACGGAACCACTCTTTGGCATCAGACACTTCGCGGATCCTGAAATTCGCTCATCCGTCTCGTTCGAGTTGCTGATGTATGGTTAAATGCGAATACGGTGTCTACCAACTGTTTGATGAGTCGTATGCTTTATACTGAGAGGACCGAACAGTGATAAACGCTTAGGGGGTGGTGTTTTACTGGCCATCCGCTCTTGCATCAACTCGCGTCAAGTGTTTTCTCCAGGTTACTCCGAAATTGAACAACTCTGGGTTTCGGCAACCTTATGAACACATTGGAAAAACTCTTGTTTTCCCAGTTCACAAAAAGGATGCAAGTGTACCGTTTCAAACTTTCGAGAAATTGCCGCCCTGTGTGCTTCGTCAAAACTTTGCGAGCTGATTGTTCTGAGCTTTTTGACACGCCTGCAGTATATTTCATCAGATCAGCATGGCTTCATTTAGAAACGACTCATTACTACTAACCTTTTATCACAGACTAACAGACGTAACACTGGAACCTAGCTCCATCGCCACAAAAACTGATCATTTAAAAATTTCCAATAGAATAACAGTCATCGCGCGATAACGCCGTCTGGGGCGCTGCCATGCAATCTCATACATATTTTATAGTTCCCAATTTGACACATGCACGTACGCTAGCGCTGATGTCGAAATACGAGACGAAGCGCGAACATGGCAGCAGATGGTGCTAGTGTTACTATCGTAAAGTACTGGTATCATCTAAACGATGATTTTATTGAAAATTTGTTCAAAGTGTTATGGAGTATAGATATGATGGTTAATACGATTTACACCGATCTTTCTGCCGCATTCGACAGAATGTCCAAATGTTCTGGGATATTCCTTTGGGTGTGAACGATAACTAGCCTTCAACGACCATGTTTATAGTGGCACTGTTATAAAACGCGAGAGCACCGTTAAACACCTTGGAGTCTCTCTTGATTCTTCACTAACGTTCAAAAAATCCAGTGTCATACGTGGTTTCGGAAGTATCATCTCAGTTAGGATTCATCTTCCGATTTGGCAAATATTTCCAGGATGTGTACTGCTTGAAGGCTCAATTTTGTGCTTTATTACGGTCAACGTTCGAGTACTTAGCCTTTGTATGGGTACCATATTACCAAAACGAAATTATTATGATCGAGACGCTTCAACGAAAGTTCGTTGGTCTCTTTTTTACTTGAAGTTAAAATTTATGTAATGTATAGAAACAATGAACATGTCAAGTTTCTCCATGATCGAACAGTTTCTTAGTTTTCGTAAAAAAACTGAATTTTAAAAAAAAAACGAGCCTTTTTTTTAAAGTATTTTTAATTTTTCATTTACCATTAAAAAAACAACTTTTTAGAGTGTATATTTTTTCGGAAAGACAAAATTGTTATCTAAAACTTTGCCGAGGACGCCACACCGATCAAACAAACCGTTTTGGCTTTAAAAATATTTGTAATCATCAATACCTTCCCAACATAGAATTTGTAAATAGCTTCTCAAAAATGAGTCGTGCTTCAAAAAATTAAACCAATGGACGATTAAAATGACTGTTCGACTGACAGCTGGCGCTGCAGTAAAAATGATGATGATGATTTGTAGGCAGCATTTTAACCTATCAAGATTTTAGCAGTGAGTCACAAGTTCACGTAGCGGGAAACATTAAAAATTTAGTTTTTTTTCTCACTAAACGGTAGATTTAAACAAAGATGCTATCCGAACACGCTATGTACCTATCAACTCCTGTAAAAACATAACCTCAAATTAGAAACGAAACTGGATCTCATATATGTACAATTTCATATGTATTTTCTTGACAGTAAGCAGTCTACTATAGTCTATAGATGCTGCTGAAAGTTTCTAACCAACTGTATTCTTTTTGACCCCAAAGAACATCCATTTTACGCAAATATCGCGCGAAAAAATAGTCTTCTGTGTATATCAGCCTTGGCTAATAATTGAATTTATCATCATTTTCCTAGTTCTGAAGTTCACTTCCTGAAGTCGTACGGTCGTTTTTAGTTTTGCGTTAAATCGCGTGCTTATAGACCATTTTACGAACTGACGGGTGTCACAGATCCTGCTGATGTTGATGTTACGTTTACGTGCGTTATGTTCACGGTTCCGAGCTTTCTGTCAAAATCTCATTCATGAATTGAGTTTAGAAACGTCTCGTAAAATGGGTCTATGGTGTTTATTAGAGTGCCTATACTGCCGTGAAACGCATATCAGTCCCATCTGTGAAATCAGTGAACGGAGAAAACAGCGTTTGAAAAATTTAAATGTTTACTTCAATAAAATACGTTCCGCTTCCAATATTGATAAGGTTTCTTCTCAGATTGATGGATTTCAATGTTCTTGATACTTTAGTTCCGAAAAAAGACAATTCATAACAATTACAATGGAATAAACTAAAGGTAGACTGATAGGCGATTATTTTGTGCTACAGCATGCAAAATAGTTCCCTATTAGTCCCAGTCTCCATGACCATGTGTTGTGGAAAAAGGCATTCAAGCTTTGAATACAAACGTTATTTTCTATATTATCCATTGTGGGACTGGTATGCATTTATTTTTTAGATGGGACAAACTGACCTGATATTTTTTGCAAATTTTACAGAACAAAATAATGTTGTTTTTCACACTTGTTTTGAGAAGCGTGGGCGATTCCATCCGCTGATGGCCATAACTCAAAATTATTTTGTAATTCATCGTCTGTGGGGAATCGAAAAAACCCGCCTGGTTTGTTCGTGCAATACTTCGCGAGACATTTAATAAATATTTTTTCAGCTATAACGAAATTCAAACTCAATGACTAGCAAACAAAAGCGCAAGCGAATAAAAAAACATAACCATGAAAAAAAAACTTGTTTGTCAAAGTTGAATTGAAGGCTTGAGCAACACCAGTGTTGTCCGTTATAAATAACAGGCACCCTAGTGTTTATAAAGCATCAACCTTCCACCTGGTGGTGCGAGTATTGGCTAAAGTGGTGTGGTGAATATCAATTTCGTGTGTTTTAAAACCCAATTCTGTAATCTATAGAACCAAATTTGCAACGATATATCAAAAATAATAGAACGACTGTGAAAATAAAATTATTTGGGTGGTAGAATTGATTAATGAATAAAATTTATTTAACCGACATATATTTATTTACAGCTCAGTACAATCTTACCTTATGTATGTATTAAGAAAGCGAAGCTGTTACACAGGATTTGAATATTGCGCCAAGTGTTGGATTAACGTTACAAATTTTGGTATTTCGAGAGTGAAAAATGAACTTTTCTTTACGTAAAGCTTATATTAACTGGCTCGTGTAGTAAGTATTCACAAGCATGTTATTAGTAGTTACGTTAAAAAGATTCATTTTCCATCCATTCAATAAGACTTAAATATTACATAAGACTTTACAAAGTTCTTAATGTTGAGTTAATGCTGCATATCTTATATCAAGATTTAAATTAATGAATGGACCGTAGGAGGAAACAAACGCCACAATCACGTTTCCGTTCGTGCTTACATTTTCGAGAACCTTTGAGGTTCGGCAAGGATGCAGCGCTAGGAAGGGCCTAAACAGTACGGGATGTTCCATTTGGGTTAAAGTTTGTCGCAACTGTTCTCGGCTCTCACCGCAAAACTCTTGAAATCCTTTCCATGCCTCCTCTAGAGTTAGCATGCTTCCATCTGAAATAGATCGTGTAAGTATATAGTGAGATTCCGATTAGTTTCTGGTTCTGGTTCATTTCTGACTTACCTGACTTATAGATATTGAAGTATAAAACTGGAACCTGATAGCTAATACTGTACACGACGTGATATTCACAGTTGTAAAGCAAGCAAGCATCTTCCGGCTCAGCACTGGACGAATCCTTTACAACAGGTAGCTCATCGCAAACAGTTTCTGTGGCTGGTTGACCAATCGATAGATTTAACGACTGTTTCCACTGCTTTTTCAGATAAACCACATTGGTTGAAGATCCTTCTACAAGCTCCCAGTTGTCCGATATTTGCCGGGAAAAATCATAAAACTGCCGGGCCGCGGTCACAAATTCCAGCTCTGTCAAAGTTCGTCCCATGGTGAATTTCTATTTATGCTTTAGCCACCCCACCAAAGTCGCTCGGTGTTTACGTTATTTATGCTGCATAGGTCGCGATGCCTGGAGAAGTCAGAAATGGACAAACGATGGAATGAACTAACACACTCTACCGCTGAACGAATAGTTCGTATATGGAATGCATAACAACGCACCACCACAGACACGGTCGGAGACATACTTCTGATCAGATAGAAATCTGTCTCTTTCTGTGTGGTTCCTGTTTATACACGGCATAGTGTGGGAGCTCTCTTCTATAGCATAGCCAGTTTTGTGCTGTTGTATTCGTCGAGAAGATGGAAAAAATTTACATACGAGATATTTCGGTCTGCCCGCAAATCCGATGCAAAAAATCAAGCTAAGGTGCGCTTTATTCTGATAAAAAGTGCGTGAAAATGTTCCCCCGCGTAGGCGGAACCGGTAGAAACTGGAAAACGGACTTGTGCGGTTAAGGTTGTCTGGATTTTTTTCACCAGTAGGTCTTCGTCCGGATTGTGGGTAAAGTTGTGCAAGACAATCTTGGTCCAACCGTGTGTGGAAGTGCGACAACGACGGGAATTTGGGTGGTCAATCAGCATAGGCAAAAGTGCGTTTATGTGCCCTCTAGGAAAAAAAAATGGTTGTCTATGACAAAGAAAAGCGGAATGCTGCGATAGGCTGGGCGTTTAGCCGATTTGTTGATCATAGATGCTAGAAAATTGTTAGTGCTATAAATTGCAAATGTGAAAAAGTCCTGGGCTTGTGCCGTGACACAGAGATTTGCAAATGCAATAGGGATCCAAATTTCCAGTGGAAAAGTGCAGGAAACAAGGATAAACCGTCGAAAATCAGCATAAAATTTGGCTGAGTTTGGTAACTATACAATCTAAATTTCTGCTGGGGACGAAACACGGTAAAGAGGATTTTTTCGGGCCGGAAGGATACGCGACGAAGACAAACGAAGGATTATTGTACTGAGAGCAACAGAATGGCATCGCAGAAAACTGAGAGAACTAGCGCTCCGGCTGCTGCTGCTGGCAATGGTAAGTCACTTATCGAAAATTTTACCCTCTGCATATGCGTCAGCACTAGTTCTGTTGTAGGTATTTTGTAATAGTACGCACGAGATGCGGTTGTGGGTCAACAACAAGTAGCAACGAACGGTACTTTAGCCGGACGGTGCCGGGGCTGGCTGGTCAGTCTTATCTGAGTTTGTTTTATTGCCTGCCTTTCACACTGCTTCCGACAGTCGAGTTCTGAAGTTTTCTATGTTGCATTATTTCTTTTCTGCTTTTGACTTTGATTTTTCTACATCGAGGAAATCGCTCAATAGACAAGGCAATCATATTTACGAGAGATCTCTTGAGCCATACGAATAATGGTCCCTTTAAAATTTCGTAACTGCGCGATCCGGGATAAAAAAGTGTTGGCGGTTTCTGAAAAAATGGATTGAATGCTGATTTACTTAACAGTTAGTAGCTCCCTTCTTAGATCTCAGTAAATATTAAGCTCAGTAAAATAGTAAAATCTCAGTAAAATTGTAAGTTGGTAATTTGAGCATTTGTACAAATAAAATTGAAAAATTTCACAAAGAACTATAATTTTTTTGAGTTTTCAGGCATGTAAAGTTGCTTAAAATACTAACGTAAACAAATTTCCAAAGTTATATTGCAAACTGAGAAGATGATTCTTCCAACTTCGTTTCTGTGAAATCCCACAATTACGAGATTAGGATCAAAAAATGCGTTTATACTTATTTTGCGAATTTTATTACGTATCGCTCCGTAGCTTCTCGGTGCATCTTTGAACAGCAAAAAGTTGATGACCTATGCGTGATTCATCGTGTCATTCGATGATTCATATCTTCCTTCATCTCGACTTATCGCTCACATGTACGAGACTCCGATTGCATTACACATAGAGCGGTTTTACATAGGTTGTCTGGTTAGGTTGAAATATTAGCTGTAAGCTAGGAGGAGATTATCTACCGGTTATACAAGCTTTTTCTCGAAAAAAAAATATCACTGAACCACCCTACGGGTAGGTCTATATATATGGCAGCGATTGGTTGCCTGGTGATCGTGCAGAAAAAGACAGAATTTGTTCTGCTCCGTTGCTGTCGGGTGGGCGCTCGATTTAGGTTTAATTTGATACGAAAGAAATTGGATGCTGGTTGAAATAATGATAATTTGATTTAACGTGGGAGTTGTGTGGGTGCGAAACGAAATGCCGCTAGGTGAATTTATCCTTTTCAGTGTGTACACACTTACTGCAGTTATCGATGGCCTTTGAAATTTCGTCAATGTAAAATCAAATAGCTATTTCGATAATCAAAGAGCAAAAGGTACTGTAATTGATGTTGCCTCCCTTTTGTCAAACTTTATAATTGAAACGCTCCGATTGGCTGGCCGCTCTTCGCGATGCCTATTGTTAGCTCCAACAGTTCTACAACCATCGGCAATTCATCAAATTAAGCTCGAATGATTGGCAAGCCGCTCGCTCCCAGTCAATCTGGTCGTTCGTTAGTCGTCATCATAAAATCAGTTGCTCTCGAGTGGCATGCAATGTGCTGCTCATCATACGACTGACCGTGCCTCTGTTAACAGGCCAAGTTTGCACGAATATAATGAACGTCATATTGGAAAAGGAGGAAATTATGCTTCCTGCCGTATAATCCGTTTTAAACCGTACAGTGGAGCAAGAATTTTTTCGCCGAGTTGGTTCGTTAGGTAGAGATTGACGAATTATTGATTTCGAACTAAAATGGTTGGTACGTACTATCAAACTGTTGAATCTGATTTTTTAATTGTTTTTTTTTCTGTTTTCATTAAATTTAATTATCTGTACAGGATAAACTATGCTAGCAATAAAAGATGTCAATGTCCCAATGTTCGTTTTTTTAAATTTCTCATTTATTTACGTAGAATCACATCTAGTAGGGTTTAAATTGTTTTGAATTTTAGCTATTTTTCAATAATATTTGAGATCCAGTTTAAGTTTCCAGTTCCACTTCCAGTTTTACATTTACCATCCATCTATATTGCTCTGAAAAATCCTGTAGGCAACCCTGCTCGCAATACCGGTAGAATGGGTAGAATTATTCTTCATTTATCCGACGTTCATCCAGGCATCATCTGTCAGTACGCCACTTCGTTTTACTTTTCGCTTACCTTGTTGAAACAAGGCTCTGGTCTGGTGGTTCGGTGCGTTCCTCGCAACTCGCCTTGCCCTACGGGACACGGATGCAACCAGTCGGTCGGTTCCTGTTTCTTTACCTATTGAGAAAAGTGATTGCGCTCATCTATTGGGCCAACAATAGAAGCGGCGCATAAAATCGGAACAGAGTGCTGCTGCACTCTTTTTCACCGCTTCGCTATAGTACAATAATCTCAATTAGGGTTTCTCGTCAAATCTGTCATCACATCCTGTCAGAGCAGCGTGTCGGTCCGTGCGCGTCCGCTGTTGACGTTGCCTGTTACTCCACTTGTAGCCACTTGTACACTTTTCTAGACTTTCTTCAGTACCACTCGCAATATGTCTTGAGTCTTTTCTTCCGTCTGTTGCTGTTGGTAGCCGTTCCGGCGACAACGAAGCATAGCTTGGATGCATCTCTGCTAAGCCAAGTTTTGTGTAGCGCGTGTTTTATCGATTTTTATTCCGCTTTCCTACGCAAAAATTCACCAGCAAATGGCGCGCCTGTCGGTTTTAGGTTTTATCAATTCGATAGCGTGCATTGGATTGACATTATGAATAACTGCTTGGGTGTTGGAATGTTGCTGATCAAAATACCGTGACTGATACAGATTATGAGAGTTTGTGAACGCTTTCTTAAAGATTCAATTCATAAAGCATCATTAAAATATGCAAGAGGTTTTCAGTGGAGTTATCGCAATGCAGTTTTTAGCGAGGGCAATGTGAATATGAATTTTTTTTTCCAACAACGCCGCTGCGATAACATTTTCGACGGCGACAGATTGCTGTAGGAACTGTATAACTTTTTACTTTCGTCAAACTAGCAAGTACAAATAACAGAAAAGTTAGGCGAAAATGAAATTTAAACTTTTACTGGTGGACGTCATCATTATGGCATGACGAAAGGCTACTGTCGGTTCTGCTAGGGAACAAATGGCTTCCAGGATTGAACAAAAAGCACATATCACATATCGACGGCAGATGATACGTCTAAGGCTACTGACATACTGAGGCGTCAAATGGAGCGAAGCGTTGAGCGTTTGAGAAGCGGAATAAACAGAAGCGTTGAGTGAAGCTTCCTATGACATACTGGAGCGACTGGAGCGAGCGATGCAAATGCGTTGTGTTGTCATATTCCTAGATTCCAGCAGCGGTTTCGTTTAAAGGAAATATGAATTCTTCCATTGAAGATTTGTTTGCTGCTTCAAGCACAGTAAATCACGTTTTTAGTAAACATAGAGATTTTTTTATGAAGTAAAATAATATTTCTGAAGTCAGTTGCGCTACGAACGTAGTAAAAAATATAAGAAATTATTCTAAATTTTAAACCCGCTGACCCCAAGTAACGTTCATTTAGTTTATGATATCTGTTCAGTATGTTAGGCATGCAATATCAATCAAAAATACCAGTGTTATTTTCCTGACGACCTGAAAATTTTTCCAGATATTTTCTATATTTAAGACCAAAATAAAACGAATAAAAAGCACCTGGCGATATCAGGTTTAGTCTGAACATGGTATTACTGCACTAACATTTTTCATACATTTTAACATTTTGTTAACCGAAAATGTATTCTATTTGCTTTTTTTCAATTACCAAACCAAAACAAAGCAAATATAAAGCACCTTGCGATAAAAGATTTAGTCTGAACAAGGTATTACCGCGTAGGTATACGCGCGTCAAAACACTACTCGTTCTGTTTCGCCGCCTCTACCGACGCGTCGTTGCCGCTCGAGTATGACCGGTTTGAGCGTTTCATATAGACGTTCGAAGAAGTAGCTCGGACGCTTTTGCGACGCTTCTTGCTTCGCTTCATTTGACGCCTCAGTATGTCAGTAGCCTCAGTATGTCAATAGCCTAAGGCTACTGACATACTGAGGCGTCAAATGAAGCGAAGCAAAAAGCGTCGCAAAGGCGTCTAAGCTACTTCTTCGAACGTCTATATGAAACTCTCAAACCGGTCATACTGGAGCGGCAAAGACGCGTCGGTAGAGGCGGCGAAACAGAACGAGTAGTGTTTTGACGCGCGTATACGTACGCGGTAATACCATATTCAGACTAAATCTTTCATCGCCTGGTGCTTTATGTTTGCTTTGTTTTGGTTTGGTAACCTTAAAAAAGAAAAAAGTATATTTTTCGGGTAGAAAATATTATGGGGAAAAATTTTTAGGTCGTCGGAAAATAACACTGGTATTTTTGATTGATATTGTTAAGTATTGATTCGAATGGCCAGGAATCTAGCATGCTGAACTTCTTTGGTCGCGAAAATGCAAGCCGCTGAGTAACTAGCTGTGCTCACATGGGTTTTTTGAATCCTAAAAGATATTATAAACTAGTTGAACGTTGCTCGGGGTCAACGGGTTTAAAATTTAGAATAATTCCTTATATTTTTTACTACGTCTGTAGCGCAACTCACTTCAGTAATATTATTTTATTTCATAAAAAAATCTCTATGTTTACTAAAAACGTAATTTACCGTGCTTGAAGAAGCAAAAAAATCTCCATTGGACGAATTCATATTCATATGAGCCTATGATAAAGTGAATAAAAAAGGTGCAAAAATGGTAAGTCTGAAAGAATACAAGCACGTGGCAGGTAATCTCTATTACCTTACCTTACCTAACAGTCCCAAGCCGTGGTGTGGCCTTTGTGGCTGTACGTAACAGTCGTCTTCATTCCACTCGGTCCATGGCTGTAGTTCGCCAGCCCTGCAGTATGCGTAAAGTCCGTAGGTCGTCTTCCACCTGATCGATCTACCTTGCCCGCTGAGCACTTCTCCGTCTCGTTCCTGACGGATTGGTTTCATGAACCATCTTTACCGGGCTGTCGTCCGACATCCTTGCGACATGCCCAGCCCATCGCAACCTACCAATCTTAGCGGCGTGGACGATAGATCCTATCCTATCCTATACTATAGATGGTCAACTTGGTGCGGCGGCGAATTCTACGCGATCGGAGTGTCGGAGCCCAAAGTATGCGCGATTTCCTGCCATAATGCGTCGATGAATCGCTCTGCTGGTATCGTAGTCTGTGAGCTCAGGGACATAAACTCGTCGACCACCTCGATTTCATCACCACCAACTTGAACTCGAGGTGGGAGGTTGGCACTGTCTTCTCGTGAACCCCTTCCGTTCATGTACTTCGTCTTCGATGCAATGATGATCCGTTTGGCTCCGACCTTAGCAACTGGCATCTTTTGGCGCCCCAAATTTTGTTACTAAATTGGGTAGTTGAATTTTTTCTCTTAAAAAACGTTGCTGATAGCGATAAAAGCCAGACAAGTAAGCTTATAATCGATTTCTCGCTTTTTTTCTTAGGACGGTGCAGTTTACGAAAATGTTTTACTTTCCTTGCCATTTCCTATTCTGCTGCGCTTCCCCCTCTTTCTAAGTAACTGACAAAACTCTGATTTAAAACGTACAATTCGAACATTTTACCATCATTTCCATTCCAAGACCGTATCGGTTGCAGTTTGCAGATAGCAGTTTGCAAATCAGTTTCGTTTACTGAATTTATTCGAGGAAGACTGCTGGGACCTATTGCATAGTCAAAATGCAAAGAATTGCGCAGATTGCATGCCTTTCAATGTGCTCTAGCGTATGGGTGCGTCAATTTCTCTTGTAGAGCATAACAGTCAAGTCTGGATTTAAAATCTACCAATGGGTGAGCACCTAAAATTGGGAAAATCGAAAATTTTTGACGTGGGACTTCGTCTCTGTTTATTATACTGGGATGCATTCTGTAAAATTGGAAATGAAACTGGCAAATATTGCGTCAGATTTCGAACGTTAATAACAGCATAACCACATGATAGATAACAATAACCAACATGTTGTTGGATAGATAAAATGAAGAACATTTTTTTATTATGCTAGTTATCACGCTAATTTCATTGCTAAGCGGTAAAATTGATAAAAAGTTTCAATGACAAATTTACGTGAATAATGTATAATGAACCAACTACATGCGAGTATTCCTAGCACAGACGACGTGAATGGACACTATCCGTTCCCTGTGATATTCTCTGTATCAATATCGAAATAAAAATTGACAAGTTCTCCCAGTCCCAGTCAGTGTTGCGAAATTTCGACACAGCGACATGATACAACAGCAAATTCACTCTCACCCTCTTCAAACTGATATTGAGTATCACCCGTGTCAATAATCAGTCAATAATCATGTCAGTTATATAAATGATATAACTTAATTAATATCGAAATTATTTGATCTGAGCCAATCCATTGCTTGAATTCAATGAAGCAGATAGGCACCTTCATCCGACACCGCATAAACATCGCTAGAGCAACATAGCGTGTGCGAAATCACAGAAACGCTGCCAGTCAGCATTACCACTGTCAACTGATTAGAGCTGAAAGCAATTATCACTTTCAGCTCGTTCGTGTTGATACTGATATTCGTAACTCTCAGTGTCAACTGAGAATATATCACTGACAGTGAAAATTTGCAACCCTGGTCCCAGTACGTCAATTTATTTTTGCTTCCATGAGCTTAGACTAATATGATGTCTCGAAGGTAAAAGTTTTCCGAAAAGTTTGAAACAATCCCCATTCTTGAACAATTTCTAAATCTTCTTTCAGAACCTAATGAAAACTGATGTCTTGAAAGAAAACATGCCGGTAAAAGCAACAGTACCAGTGGAGTAAAGAACCGCAGGTCTCTTGTTGTCTGATTGCAGCAGTACTCTTTTATTCGTACATTTCAGCGGTACACTTCTATTCGTACTGCAGCGGTACTATTCGTACTACAGCGGTATTATCCGTATTGCAGTGGCACACTTTTGTTCGTACATTTCTATTCGTGTGCAATCGAGGAAAAACTGCAACACTGCTGTGGATGGTGATTGAAAGTCTCATAAATATGATTACCATAAATTACTCAACAAAAATTGTGAATTTTTGTAACGGATATTTATTTAATTTTATCTTCGATTTTCACAAAATAATCGTGACCGCATAGTATCGAAAAAGTAAATCCCACATATACACATTTATAGAAGAAATGCTTTTGAATTTTTGGTTTATTTACTAAAATTCATCAGAATCTCTTTTTACATTTCAAAATTGTTGAATGATATATCATTATTCTAAGCTTTACTATAGTAAACGTATATTAGCTGTCTTCGTAATACAGCGAATGTAATTGTAGGCAAATGAAAAACATTGTCAAGCAAAAAAACGAAAATGGAATTGTTGATTGTTACGATTTTTGCTGGAACTTGTTAAAAATTTTATTTAACATATCTTCTTATGTTTGCCAATTATTGAACCTTTGTAAGGGCTTCCATATTATTTTGAAAGTAAGATCCATATTATAGATTTGATTTAACCAGAGTTAAATAAGACAAAACCAATTATTATGATAACGTAAGTATTATTGGATTTGGTTTTTGAGGATATAGAGTTAATTCTGATTTTGACGCATTACGAGAAATTCTTGGTGCTTCTTCAACAAGAATGATATGCTTGTGGCTTGTCAAATACATGTTGTTTGCAAAAAAAAAATACTACAGGCATAATATCGCCAAATATAAACGATATTCTTTCGAGTGTTGTTGAATATATTTCGAAAATTGATTACCACAATAGATCAAACAATGGTCGCAGTGGTTCAGTCTTCTATGAGGGAAAAATATTCCAGGAGAGGCTGAAAATAAAAATGCTTACAGTCGCTGAGCAAACACATTGACTCTTTCTGCAGACTCTGTATATATTGTAACAAAAATCCCCTAATTACAGTGTTTAGTCTCTCGTCACCATTTCATACAACCCTAGGGCTGTTGTTATTATTATGCACATGAAGAACATAATCGTAAAATCGAACATCAAATCAAGTCTTGCCCTAAGAACTTCTTTAATTACGTAAAAACCAAACTAAAAAGTAACAACTTTCCATCACGAATGCATCTTGACAGTAATGTAGGACAAACTTGTAATGAAATATGTAGTCTTTTTGCCACTTTTTTTCAAGAAATTTACACCACATATGAAGAAACAGATCGCGACCGCGAATACTTCTCGTATTTTCCTGAATTTTCGAATTCTTTATCTGTCAATCAAATATCTGAATTCGAAATTCAAAACGCACTTAAAAATTCAGACGCTACGAAAGGTCCTGGACCTGACGGAATAGCTCCAATTTTTCTCAAAAATTTGGCAGAAGAACTATCTACACCCTTACAACACCTTTTTAACATGTCCCTGAAGAATGGAATTTTCCCAGAACTCTGGAAAACCTCATATTTAGTGCCAATTTTCAAATCTGGCGCTAAATCTGACATTCGTAATTATCGTGGAATTGCCATTATTTCATGCATTCCAAAATTATTTGAATCAATAATTAATGAAAAAATCTTTCAACAAGTAAAACACCAAATTACAACTCAACAGCACGGCTTTTACAAAGGCCGATCAACTACCACAAATCTTTTGGAATTCATAACTTTCACTCTGACTGTAATGGACAACGGTAACCACGTAGAAGCTCTTTATACGGACTTTAGCAAGGCATTTGACAGAATCGACATACCATTATTACTCTTCAAGCTCGAAAAATACGGAACTGAAACAAAATTTTTGGAATGGCTGCAGTCTTTTCGAACCCAATAGAAGTAACTTCTGGGGTTCCTCAAGGTTCCCACCTGGGCCCTCTTCTTTTTATATTATACGTAAATGACATTTCCTTTCTTCTTAAGTCAATACATGTGCTTGTATATGCTGATGACATGGAGCTCTTAATAGAAATAACCAATGCAGAAGACTTCGAAATATTCCAGAATGAAATTAATGTATTCTACACTTGGTGCAACAAAAGCCTATTACAACTCAACATTAAAAAATGTAATTCAATAGCCTTTAGCAGAAAAACAGTTACACCACCAACAAACATTTTCTTAGGAAACCAACCAGTAGAAAAATGCAAAATCGTTAGGGACCTAGACGTAATCTTAGACTCCAAACTCACATTCATAGAACATTATAATACAATTATCAACAAAGCAAATAGTTTGCTGGGCTTTATAAAACGCTTCGGCCACAATTTTCAAGACCCATATACAATTAAACTATTATATATTACATACGTCCGACCAATTCTGGAATATTGTAGCATTGTATGGAATCCCTATATTGCCACATATGAAGAACGCATTGAATCTGTCCAAAAACAATTTCTTTTGTACGCGCTTCGTAAGCTAAATTGGACATCATTTCCCTTACCATCATATAAAGCACGCTGCATGCTTATAGACATACAAGCACTTAAAGAACGCCGCGATCTTTCAATGCTTTATTTTATCAATGACATTATTTCTCAACGCGTGCAATCTACTCAATTATTATCACAACTAAATTTTTATGCACCCAGTCGTCAATTAAGAAATCGTAAAATATTTTCGGAAAATTCTCACAGAACAAACTACTCAAAAAATGGCCCAATAAATCGCATGATGCGTCACTATAACCAGCACTGCGAAAATATCGACATCACCATGGGCAGAAATCAAATAAAAAAACGACTAACTACTGGAAATAATGTATAGAATATAAGAAAACATTGTATTATTATAACTGTAGTCTACATTTGCTTGACGAAATAAATAAATAAATAAATAAATAAATATACCTTGTAACAAATTTTTGGGCGAAAATTGAGCGAAACCAAGCGATACTAGACACCTCCTTTCCCAGGAGAAAATGTCTGCCACAAGGCAATTAATTATTTGAATTTTTTCGTTCACTGCAATAACTAATTTACTTAAATGGCCGTACGTCCTAAGACATGGCCTGCACAACATAATTCTGCCAACTTGATCGGCTGCTCGCCTCCAATCCCGCGGGCATTCCGTTCTTGCCGGATCATGCTCCACCTGGTCTAACCACCTTGCTCTTCGTGCTCCTCTTCGTCTCGTACCAACCGGATTCGAGGTGAGAACCAATTTTGCAGGGTAATTGTCCGTTGTTCTCGCCACGTGGGTTCACCGTAGAGTTGCGCGAGCTCATGGTTCATTCTTCGTCTCCACACTCCTTTCTCCTGTACACCGCCAAAGATGGTTCTTAGTATCCGTCGTTCGAAAACTCCGAGCGCTCGCAGGTCCTCTTCAAGCATTGTCCACGTCTCATGCCTGTAGAGAACTACCGATCTAATAAGCGTTTTGTACCAGGTGCACTTTGCGCGGGTACTTAGACGTTTCGACCGTAAATTTTTGGGGAGCCCATAGTAGGCACGACTCCCGCTGATGGTTCGCCTCCTAATCTCACGGCTTGTATCGTTGTTCTCAGTTACCATTGAACCAAGGTACACGAACTCGTCGACTACCTCAAACTCATCACCGTCGATCATCACAACACTACCTAGGCGTGCCCTGTCGCTTAGCACCACCCGCTAGCATGTACTTCATTTTAGACGTATTTATCTTCAGTCCAATCTTCTCTGCTTCACATTTTAGTCTGGTGTCTGGGGACTGTTCTGCCGACAGTGTCCACGTCATCGGCAAAGCAGATTAATTGACCGGATTTAACGAAAATCGTGCGCCGCGTGTCTATTCCCGCTCGTCTCACCACACCTAGCGCAATATTGAACAGCAGGCTAGAAAGACCTTCGGATCGGACAGCCGCTGAAAATTATTTGAGATATCACTTTGTAGGCGGCATTCAGGATAGTGATCACTCGGTAGTTTTCACAATCTAGCTTGTCGCTTTTCTTGCAAATGGGACAAATAACCCCATCCATCACTCCTTCGGTAGGCATTCCGTTTCCCAAATCTTAACAATCAGCCGATGCAGGTAACTAGCCAACTTACCCGGGCCCATCTTGAGAAGCTCCGCTCCGATACCGTCCTTTCCAGCTGCCTTGTTGTTCTTAAGCCGCCGGATAGCATCATTACATCACCGACAGAGTCTCCTGCGTCGCTGTTCTGGTTTCCTGCCTGTAAGCCATTCAGATGTTCTTCGAAGTGCTGTCTCTCGAGGTTTCGATCACCTCGCGATAATCTGTCAAGATATTCCCCTCCTTATCCCTGCACATATCGGCTCGCGGAACAAAGCCTTGGCGGGATGCGTTGAATTTCTGATAGAACTGTCAAGCTTCATGAAAGCGGTACAGCTGTTGCAGATCTTCGCACTTCTCCTCCTCCTGGCGGCGCTTTTTTCCTGGAAAAGTTGAGTTTGCTGTCCCCATTTCTGTTTGTACTGCTTCACGTTCTGACGGGTGGCTCTGCGCAGCATTACTACCCGCGCTAGAGTTCTTTTCATCCAATATCTGCCGACATTCTACGTCAAACCATTCGTTACGTCGACTCGGTACTTTGCGACCTAGGACGTTTTTCGCTACACTGCTGATGGCTGACTTGACGGTTTTCCAGCAAGCCTCTAGAGGGGCTTCTTCGAGCTCGTCCTCTTCTGGCAGTGCAGCTTCGAGAGAATGCGAATGGTTTTCGGCGACTTCGGGTTGCTTCAGCCGCGCGAGATTATACCTTGGCGGGCAGCGATCGTATTCACGTTCCAACTGCGCGTAGAATTCGTCTTTGTTGTCATCAGTGCTTCCGAGGTGAGGGCTGTGCACGTTTATACTGCTAATGTCAAAGAATCGGCCCTTGATTCTCAACCTGCACATTTTGGGGTTAACCGGCCACCACCCGATTGCCCGCTTCTGCATCTCACACATCACTATAAAAGTTGTGCCCAGCTCATGTGTATCACCACAACTCTGGTAGATGGTGTGTCCATCCCTATAGGTACGTACCGTCGTCCCTTTCCAGCATACCTCCTGTAGCGCTACGATGTTGAACTTGCGGTTTTTCAATTCTTCGGAAAGTATACGGGTACTTCCCAGGAAATCGAGAAAACGGCAGTTCCATGTTCCGAGTATCCAATCGTTAGTCCGTTTTCATCGCCTGGGTCTTTGCCGATTATTCTGGTTCGAATTTTCTGTTATAGCGTTCGTTGCTTTTGTCTTCCGCGGTGCGGCCTTGCAAGGACCACGACCAACCCCACTTTCTCGCAGGAGGACCGACGTAGTGCTACTGTTTTGAGTCCCGAATACAACCAGGGCTTGGACATAACGTTTGTGGGTGCGTCACTTAGGGCGCTTGTGGTGGCGTTACCTGGCCAAGAAACTTCCAGGGTTGTTACAGCCGGCGCGGATTTTGCGTTTCTCGCGGATTTGGCGCGTTTTTACTACTCCATGGCGCGGATTTTGCGGAAAGCCTTTCCACCTTGCTTTCAGCAACCTAGAATATTGAATATTGAAGGATTTCACACCAATTCGACTGAGTAGTTGGCAGCACCCTCTCATTGCAATTCAATGAAAATTTGTGGGTGCAAGGCAATTAAACAATTTTGCATACTTGCTTCATTTTTTTTTTCAAAATATTATGTGGACTAACATTTGAAAAAGACTGCTTTTTTTCGATTTATCTACTGAACAAGGGAAAAATTTTCAAGGGATGACTTTTGGGAAGTTGTTAGAAATTTCATTTGAAATTATTGAAGAAAATTACTTTAGAAACAAAAAGTGATTTAAAAAAAGGTCATATCTGATTTAAAAAAAAATCCAATCACAATTGATTCTTAGATAAACAATTAAAGTGCCGTTACTTAGACGCCAATACACCACTGCAATAGTTTCTAAGACATAGTTGATCGTATAAAGCATGGTAGGCTACGAACTATTCCGTCTTGACGGATTAGTTCAGAGTCTCTATGTTATAGCTTTTGACAGTACAATCTCATGCTATACATTTATATCGCATACTTTTAAGCCTCATAAGCTCATAGTTTTCGTGCTTCGTGTGGCAGCACCTTTACACTGTCTAAAACTCTTCGAAACATTTAAAAAAGAGCACTCTTAAGGAGAAAAAGCTTATCTAACAAAAACTTCTCTATTTAAAAATCTCAAATTTATTTAAAATGCAAATATCCAATTTTGTTCAATCTTTAATTATTTTATCAATGTGTTCATTTTACCAACGTTTAAATGTTTTTTTTTTAGTACAAACACGAACAAATGACATTTCCTTTCTTCTTAAGTCAATACATGTGCTTGTATATGCTGATGACATGGAGCTCTTAATAGAAATAACCAATGCAGAAGACTTCGAAATATTCCAGAATGAAATTAATGTATTCTACACTTGGTGCAACAAAAGCCTATTACAACTCAACATTAAAAAATGTAATTCAATAGCCTTTAGCAGAAAAACAGTTACACCACCAACAAACATTTTCTTAGGAAACCAACCAGTAGAAAAATGCAAAATCGTTAGGGACCTAGACGTAATCTTAGACTCCAAACTCACATTCATAGAACATTATAATACAATTATCAACAAAGCAAATAGTTTGCTGGGCTTTATAAAACGCTTCGGCCACAATTTTCAAGACCCATATACAATTAAACTATTATATATTACATACGTCCGACCAATTCTGGAATATTGTAGCATTGTATGGAATCCCTATATTGCCACATATGAAGAACGCATTGAATCTGTCCAAAAACAATTTCTTTTGTACGCGCTTCGTAAGCTAAATTGGACATCATTTCCCTTACCATCATATAAAGCACGCTGCATGCTTATAGACATACAAGCACTTAAAGAACGCCGCGATCTTTCAATGCTTTATTTTATCAATGACATTATTTCTCAACGCGTGCAATCTACTCAATTATTATCACAACTAAATTTTTATGCACCCAGTCGTCAATTAAGAAATCGTAAAATATTTTCGGAAAATTCTCACAGAACAAACTACTCAAAAAATGGCCCAATAAATCGCATGATGCGTCACTATAACCAGCACTGCGAAAATATCGACATCACCATGGGCAGAAATCAAATAAAAAAACGACTAACTACTGGAAATAATGTATAGAATATAAGAAAACATTGTATTATTATAACTGTAGTCTACATTTGCTTGACGAAATAAATAAATAAATAAATAAATAAATATACCTTGTAACAAATTTTTGGGCGAAAATTGAGCGAAACCAAGCGATACTAGACACCTCCTTTCCCAGGAGAAAATGTCTGCCACAAGGCAATTAATTATTTGAATTTTTTCGTTCACTGCAATAACTAATTTACTTAAATGGCCGTACGTCCTAAGACATGGCCTGCACAACATAATTCTGCCAACTTGATCGGCTGCTCGCCTCCAATCCCGCGGGCATTCCGTTCTTGCCGGATCATGCTCCACCTGGTCTAACCACCTTGCTCTTCGTGCTCCTCTTCGTCTCGTACCAACCGGATTCGAGGTGAGAACCAATTTTGCAGGGTAATTGTCCGTTGTTCTCGCCACGTGGGTTCACCGTAGAGTTGCGCGAGCTCATGGTTCATTCTTCGTCTCCACACTCCTTTCTCCTGTACACCGCCAAAGATGGTTCTTAGTATCCGTCGTTCGAAAACTCCGAGCGCTCGCAGGTCCTCTTCAAGCATTGTCCACGTCTCATGCCTGTAGAGAACTACCGATCTAATAAGCGTTTTGTACCAGGTGCACTTTGCGCGGGTACTTAGACGTTTCGACCGTAAATTTTTGGGGAGCCCATAGTAGGCACGACTCCCGCTGATGGTTCGCCTCCTAATCTCACGGCTTGTATCGTTGTTCTCAGTTACCATTGAACCAAGGTACACGAACTCGTCGACTACCTCAAACTCATCACCGTCGATCATCACAACACTACCTAGGCGTGCCCTGTCGCTTAGCACCACCCGCTAGCATGTACTTCATTTTAGACGTATTTATCTTCAGTCCAATCTTCTCTGCTTCACATTTTAGTCTGGTGTCTGGGGACTGTTCTGCCGACAGTGTCCACGTCATCGGCAAAGCAGATTAATTGACCGGATTTAACGAAAATCGTGCGCCGCGTGTCTATTCCCGCTCGTCTCACCACACCTAGCGCAATATTGAACAGCAGGCTAGAAAGACCTTCGGATCGGACAGCCGCTGAAAATTATTTGAGATATCACTTTGTAGGCGGCATTCAGGATAGTGATCACTCGGTAGTTTTCACAATCTAGCTTGTCGCTTTTCTTGCAAATGGGACAAATAACCCCATCCATCACTCCTTCGGTAGGCATTCCGTTTCCCAAATCTTAACAATCAGCCGATGCAGGTAACTAGCCAACTTACCCGGGCCCATCTTGAGAAGCTCCGCTCCGATACCGTCCTTTCCAGCTGCCTTGTTGTTCTTAAGCCGCCGGATAGCATCATTACATCACCGACAGAGTCTCCTGCGTCGCTGTTCTGGTTTCCTGCCTGTAAGCCATTCAGATGTTCTTCGAAGTGCTGTCTCTCGAGGTTTCGATCACCTCGCGATAATCTGTCAAGATATTCCCCTCCTTATCCCTGCACATATCGGCTCGCGGAACAAAGCCTTGGCGGGATGCGTTGAATTTCTGATAGAACTGTCAAGCTTCATGAAAGCGGTACAGCTGTTGCAGATCTTCGCACTTCTCCTCCTCCTGGCGGCGCTTTTTTCCTGGAAAAGTTGAGTTTGCTGTCC
This sequence comes from Wyeomyia smithii, assembly GCF_029784165.1. NCBI lineage: Eukaryota > Metazoa > Arthropoda > Insecta > Diptera > Culicidae > Wyeomyia > Wyeomyia smithii. Next base: position 40,828,590 of record NC_073694.1, read on the forward strand.
CCATTTCTGTTTGTACTGCTTCACGTTCTGACGGGTGGCTCTGCGCAGCATTACTACCCGCGCTAGAGTTCTTTTCATCCAATATCTGCCGACATTCTACGTCAAACCATTCGTTACGTCGACTCGGTACTTTGCGACCTAGGACGTTTTTCGCTACACTGCTGATGGCTGACTTGACGGTTTTCCAGCAAGCCTCTAGAGGGGCTTCTTCGAGCTCGTCCTCTTCTGGCAGTGCAGCTTCGAGAGAATGCGAATGGTTTTCGGCGACTTCGGGTTGCTTCAGCCGCGCGAGATTATACCTTGGCGGGCAGCGATCGTATTCACGTTCCAACTGCGCGTAGAATTCGTCTTTGTTGTCATCAGTGCTTCCGAGGTGAGGGCTGTGCACGTTTATACTGCTAATGTCAAAGAATCGGCCCTTGATTCTCAACCTGCACATTTTGGGGTTAACCGGCCACCACCCGATTGCCCGCTTCTGCATCTCACACATCACTATAAAAGTTGTGCCCAGCTCATGTGTATCACCACAACTCTGGTAGATGGTGTGTCCATCCCTATAGGTACGTACCGTCGTCCCTTTCCAGCATACCTCCTGTAGCGCTACGATGTTGAACTTGCGGTTTTTCAATTCTTCGGAAAGTATACGGGTACTTCCCAGGAAATCGAGAAAACGGCAGTTCCATGTTCCGAGTATCCAATCGTTAGTCCGTTTTCATCGCCTGGGTCTTTGCCGATTATTCTGGTTCGAATTTTCTGTTATAGCGTTCGTTGCTTTTGTCTTCCGCGGTGCGGCCTTGCAAGGACCACGACCAACCCCACTTTCTCGCAGGAGGACCGACGTAGTGCTACTGTTTTGAGTCCCGAATACAACCAGGGCTTGGACATAACGTTTGTGGGTGCGTCACTTAGGGCGCTTGTGGTGGCGTTACCTGGCCAAGAAACTTCCAGGGTTGTTACAGCCGGCGCGGATTTTGCGTTTCTCGCGGATTTGGCGCGTTTTTACTACTCCATGGCGCGGATTTTGCGGAAAGCCTTTCCACCTTGCTTTCAGCAACCTAGAATATTGAATATTGAAGGATTTCACACCAATTCGACTGAGTAGTTGGCAGCACCCTCTCATTGCAATTCAATGAAAATTTGTGGGTGCAAGGCAATTAAACAATTTTGCATACTTGCTTCATTTTTTTTTTCAAAATATTATGTGGACTAACATTTGAAAAAGACTGCTTTTTTTCGATTTATCTACTGAACAAGGGAAAAATTTTCAAGGGATGACTTTTGGGAAGTTGTTAGAAATTTCATTTGAAATTATTGAAGAAAATTACTTTAGAAACAAAAAGTGATTTAAAAAAAGGTCATATCTGATTTAAAAAAAAATCCAATCACAATTGATTCTTAGATAAACAATTAAAGTGCCGTTACTTAGACGCCAATACACCACTGCAATAGTTTCTAAGACATAGTTGATCGTATAAAGCATGGTAGGCTACGAACTATTCCGTCTTGACGGATTAGTTCAGAGTCTCTATGTTATAGCTTTTGACAGTACAATCTCATGCTATACATTTATATCGCATACTTTTAAGCCTCATAAGCTCATAGTTTTCGTGCTTCGTGTGGCAGCACCTTTACACTGTCTAAAACTCTTCGAAACATTTAAAAAAGAGCACTCTTAAGGAGAAAAAGCTTATCTAACAAAAACTTCTCTATTTAAAAATCTCAAATTTATTTAAAATGCAAATATCCAATTTTGTTCAATCTTTAATTATTTTATCAATGTGTTCATTTTACCAACGTTTAAATGTTTTTTTTTTAGTACAAACACGAACAAAGGTATCACCGCACCGCAGACAAACAGACGTGTCACGAAATTTCTTTTCGTGGATTTCAATAACAGTCAATTCAAATAAGTTTGAGTTACGCGGAATAAGGCCACCCGCAGCGGTGATGTCACTGACAGGGTTATCAATAACATTTTGGAATAAACTAGAATAATGTTGAAAATAAAGGTGGAAAAAACTGGAATCCTAATATGAGAGGAACAAAACTAACATGTGAGAATTCGATTAGGCAAAGCTTATTTATTCGCTTAAGACTTTGCTTTAGATGGGTTTTCTCTAAATTTTATTAAATCGCGTGTCAATTTCGCAAATGGAGATTATATATCACCAGTGGTGGGCACCATTCCGCTAATTCGCTAATTCGCTAATTAGCGACGCTAAAATTCAGTTAGCGATTTAGCGATTTCGCTAATTTTTGAGCTGGTTAGCGAAACTGTTAGCGTCGCTAAAATTTTGGCCTTCGAAACGCTAATCGCTAATTCGCTAAATTTTGTGGAGAAGCGACAATAGAAATATTTAGAAAAACTGTGAATTGCTGATGGCGTACGTAAATTGCTTCGAAAGAAGAACATACTTGACTGCGAAAGTTACTTTTGTCGGTTTTTTACCCTAGAATGGAGTTCCAGTTATCGTACAAGCCACAGGAGCATTGTGAAGAACAAGCATAAGGTCTAGATTGAATTTTTGGCACACCAAGAACTTTGGTAAATTGCAATGCGCTTGAAATTATGACATCTTTGGTTCTACTTTTTCGATTCAGATAATAATTGAATTTTCATGAAAACATTCCTAAGAGTATCTATTTTCAATACAAGCTAAATAACTTTTGTTATTCTTGTTTTTACAAAATCAAATATGAATACCGTTTCGTGAACCTCTTACTGTAAATAGCTTTAAAAAGTAATTGTTTTCGTTTGTTTAACCAAAACAGATCAAAGTGGTCCAAATCTTACAAAACATGAGCAATAAATATAGCGATATGACTATTTACATATTAAAAAGTTAGCGATTAGCGATTAGCGAAAGTTCCGCTAATGTGGGTTTAGCGTTTAGCGTTTAGCGATTATCGAGCTAAATTTTCCGGTTAGCGACTTAGCGATTAGCGTCGCTAAATTTTCGGTTAGCGGTGCCCACCACTGTATATCACAGATATGACAAGGCGCCAATCACTTAATATGTATAGTATTCTCGCTCCAGGTCACAATCAAAAATATTCAATTACGCCTAAGTCAGCCCTATTCGAATACAGAATTTACAAAAATTTAAAAAGTTGCTTTATCCATTATTGACCCTTTTGCTTCTACACTGTTTTTATATTTTTTAATCCTATGTCATATCATGTTGCTATTAATTTGAATGAGTTCGTGCAAGCAGAGGATAGAAAGAAAAAAATTAGTGAAATCCTTATTGACTCCCTCCTAAAGAATTTTTAAATATGAATTAAGATACAACTTTTACTTAAGGGATAATATCTACCAAATGCTCAAAAAAAAACAAGGCTTTTTCATGATATTTTTTAAAGGACATTTGAGATGTAAGGTATATAAATAATATATCATTGAATTAAGCAACTCTTGGAGAATAGAAAAATAATTTATTGCTATTTTTTTACAAAATGGCGGCTGTGCAGCGATTGCCGTGAAACGCTTTTTTTTAAAGTTCTTCCGCGGCGAGCAGTAGAAGTCGTGCCCAACGCCACCTATAACCAAAAAAAAAATTTAAGAAAAACGCGTTCAAAGTTTCAATATGCTATAAATCTTTAAAATCGCAATAATAAAGCTCCTAATAATTTTTCTACCTTCAGTCAGCTATCCCTGGGCCGTAAAGTTGCCATTCCTGGGCTTTATTTTCCTCTTCTTTCTTTTTGTTATCTTTTTTTTTTTTTTTAAAGGGGGGATTTGTTAGTAGCTTAAGTATTTATGATAAATATTAGTAAATAATGAGTATGTGTGTCCAATCACAAATGGTGACTTCTCAACACTGTTAGAAATTTGTAATTTTAATTGTTAGGATTTGTTTGCTTTCGCAATTAGGACTTATCATTCGTAGGGATTTAAACCTACTTGTCAGAAAAGGGGAAGTAAACTTACAACTAACTTAATTGCTAACTTATTGGCTATAAAGAGAGCTTATCGTAGTAATTGAGGATTGCAACGATTTTTGTCGAAAATTGTTAATAATTTTATTTGACATAGCTTCTAATGGTTCAACACCAGTAAGTCTATGTAATTCGAGTGTACCAAACCAAGGAGGACGCTTCAAAATCATTTTCAGAATTTTATCCTGACTCCTTTGGAGCGTTTTCTTCCTTGTTGAACAGCAACTTGACCAGATCGGTACAGCATAAAGCATTGCTGGTCTAAAAATTTGTTTGTAAATCAAAAGTTTGTTCTTTAAACAAAGCTTAGAATTCCTGTTAATGAGAGGATATAAACATCTCGTATATTTGATGCACTTGGCTTGTATACTCTCAATGTGCTCTTTGAAAATAAGTTTTTTATCATAAATTAGTCCCAAGTACCTAACCTTGTCGGACCAACTTAAAATAACCCCATTCATCTTGACAACGTGATTATTGTTTGGCTTGAGGAAAGAAGCCCTAGGCTTATGCGGAAAAATTATCATTTGAGTTTTAGAAGCATTGGGAGAGATTTTCCACTTTTGCAAGTAGGAAGAAAAAATATCTAAACTTTTCTGCAATCGACTGCATATGACACGAAGACTTTTTCCTTTTACGGAAATGCTTGTGTCATCGCAGAACAATGACTTTGTGCATCCTGGAGGCAAATCAGGAAGATCTGAAGTGAATATGTTGTACAGGACTGGACCCAAGACTGAACCTTGAGGTACACCTGCTCTGACAGGAAATCTATCAGATTTTGAATTCTGATAGACAACCTGCAGAGTTCGATCAGTAAGATAATTTTTTAAAATTTTGATTAGGAAAATTGGAAAATTAAAAGTTTGCAATTTCGCAATCAAACCTTTATGCCAAACACTGTCGAATGCTTTTTCTATGTCTAAAAGAGCAGCTCCAGTGGAATAACCTTCAGATTTGTTAGCTCGTATCATATTAGTAACTCTGAGCAATTGATGAGTTGTGGAATGCCCATGGCGAAATCCAAACTGTTCATTTGCAAAAATTGAATTTTCGTTGATGTGTGACATCGTTCTGTTAAGAATAATTCTCTCAAACAGTTTACTTATTGAAGAAAGCAAACTGATTGGTCGATAACTTGAAACTTCAGCTGGGTTCTTATCCGGTTTTAAAATGGGAGTAATTTTTGCATTTTTCCATAATTTGGGAAAATATGCAATTTTGAAGCAGCAATTGAAAATTTTCACTAAAAATTCCATTGTGCTCTCAGGGAGATGTTTGATTAGTATATTAAAGATTCCATCGTCACCAGGTGCTTTCATATTTTTGAAATTTTTAATAATTGATTTAATCTCATTCAAGTTAGTTTCAATTATTTCTGCAGGTAAAAAATTCTGGGAAGAAATTAAATCAAATTGACGTGTGACTTCATTTTCAATTGGACTCACAAAATTCAAATTTGAGTTATGAACACTCTCAAGCTGCTGAGCAAGTCTTTGAGCCTTTTGTTCATTGGATACAAGAAAACGTTCACCATCTTTTAAAACTGGAATAGGCTTTGAAGGTTTCTTAAGAATCTTCGACAGCTTCCAATATGGTTTTGAATATGGTTTCAATTTTTCAACTTTAGTCTCAAAATTTTGATTTCTCAGAAGAGTAAATCTATGCTTAATCTCTTTCTGTAAATCTTTATAAATAGTTTTAAAAACAGGGTCACGAGAACGTTGATATTGACGTCTGCGGACATTTTTCAAACGAATTAGAAGTTGAAGATTTTCGTCAATTATTGATGAATCAAATTTCACTTGAGCCTTTGGAACAGAATAATTCCTGGCATCAACAATTGCACATTTTAATGCTTCCAAAGCGGAATCAATATTCACTTCGTTTTGCAAATCAAGCTCATTATTGTAATTTCTCTCAATATGAGTTTTGTATCTTTCCCAATTAGCCTTGTTATAATTAAAAACAGAGCTCATAGGGTTTAAAACTGATTCATGTGATGAAGAAAAAGTTATTGGAAGATGGTCAGAATCAAAGTCAGCATGTGTGATCAAATCACTACATACATGACTTTGATCTGTTAGCACCAAATCAATTGTTGAAGGGTTTCTTACAGAAGAAAAGCATGTAGGACTATTCGGAGACAAAATAGAATAGTATCCTGAAGAACAATCATTGAATAAAATTTTGCCATTGGAATTACTTTGAGAATTATTCCATGAACGATGTTTAGCGTTAAAATCGCCGATTATGAAAAATTTCGAACGATTTCTGGTGAGTTTTTGTAAATCACCTTTAAAATAATTTTTGAGCTCGCGTGTGCATTGAAATGGTAAATATGCTGCGGCAATAAATAAAATCCCAAGTTCAGTTTGAACTTCAATTCCCAAAGTTTCGATAACTTCCGTCTCAAGATGGGGAAGAGCACGATGTTTGATTCGGCGATGAATAACAATTGCAACTCCACCGCCGGAACCCTGAATCCTATCATATCTATGAACCACGTAATTGGGATCATATTTTAATTTTATGTTAGGTTTCAAAAATGTTTCAGTAATAATTGCAATATGCACATTATTTACTGTTAAAAAATTAAAAAGCTCATTCTCATTGGCCTTCAATGAGCGAGCATTCCAATTTAATATTTTAATTGTTTTATTTAAAATCATTGCTAAATTTTAAATCAGAAACAATTTTAATAGTAAAATTTGTGCCTATTTGAATGGCTTCAAACATTGATTTTGCCTGCAACATGGCGTTCATAAGATCGAACATTGCCTGTTGCAAAAAAGAAAGTTTACCTGCCGTAATAGGCCCCAGGCAGTTGACATTAGAAAAAATATTTTCGGCAGCAATATTAGCTGGAGTAACAGGTGTACAATTATTTTCTAGCGTGTTTTGCTTACCCATATTAACGGTCATTTTCGAACTACCAACACTAGGCGGTATAATGTTCGAACTACCTGTAACCTGTCCATAAGTTAAACGGGTATGCAAAGGAGTAGGTTAACTATGCGTCACTGGTACGCTTGGAGAATTTTGTTTTGAAGTTGGTTTTAATTGAGAAATTGAATTTTGTTTACCTTGCCTTGCCTTAACAATTGCTAAACGGACTGGGCATTGATAAAAATTTGACATATGGTTGCCGTTACAATTCGCACAGCGAAAATTTTTACTCTCTTTCACAGGACATGTGTCCTTTTTGTGAGAAGAGTCTCCACAATTAAGACATTTTTGGTCCATGTTACAGAACTTGGAACCATGGCCATAACGTTGGCAAGTACGGCATTGGGTGATATGCTTTTCACATCCGCCATACTTCCTATAAATTTCCCACTTTACACGCACATTATACAAAGCATGTGCTTTTTCAAAAAAATTTAAGTTGTTAACCTCATTGCGGTTAAAATGAATTAAATAATTAACAAGGGAAATTCCAGTTCTCTGACTGTTTTCGCCTCGTGATTTTTGTTTCATTAGAATTACTTGGGTAGGGGCTATGCCAAGTAATTCTGTTAAAGTAAGTTTGATCTCATCAACGGTTTGATCGTTGGTGAGACCTTTCAAGACAACCTTGAACGGCTTGGCGTTCTTGGTGTCATATGTAAAAAAATTGTACATCTTGTCAGTTAAATACTGAACAAGACGATCACGACCCTTTACTGAGTCGGCTAATAAGCGGCATTCACCTCTACGGCCAATTTGATAGGTAACTTTAACGTCAGAAACAAACGTTGAAAGTTCCTTTTTGAATATATTAAATTCAGAAGAAATAGTTACCACAATAGGTGGAACTTTCTCCTTTTTTAAAGATTTTATATTTTGTATAGTTTCATTATTAATAACTTCCATTTCACCAGCTTCTTGCTCAGGCAAAATATCAAAAGGATTGTCACTACAGACACTCGATGTGTCAGAAAGAGATGCCTCTCTTTTCCTCCCCGCAGCGATGCGAGGTTTCTTTTTCCGTCCAGCCATTTCAGGTGATACGAAAAAAGTTAAAACAAATGTTAAATTCAAAAGTAGGTAGTCTTGAGAAAGACTGATGGGAAATAACTTTCAGGTAATCTTTAAAAGACACACTGACAAAACACAAACTTTGAAGCTATAGGCAGTCAAAGACCAGTCCACAAGCAACTCAAAACCGTCTGATCTGTAGGACAGTTCAAGACGCACTCCTTTTTGTTATCTGATGTTAGGCTGCGCTTAGCCTCGTTCGCGATATCAGACATGCGATGCTTAGCGACTTTGACTAGGTTGGCGTTCAATCCCACGCAAAACTCAAACTTGTCACTCATTTTCAAGTACTTTTGAATATAACTCACAGTTAAAAAGTATAGAAAAACTCAAACAAAGAACGTACACAACGAGAACGGCTGATCGACGTAACAAAGGGAAATTGTGAGTAAACACGTACTGTAGAGACGCTTTCACGATCTAAACTTGATGCCGCGACCTCTATACTTCAAATTTGAAACACGATAACGATCAAAGGTAACTTCTGCTAGTTAACAAAACCTCGAAAAACGAGCATCGCCAAAATAATCGAAAAATGTGATTTTGGAGCATAAAAATTGTTCGATAAAAATTGATTTAAACGAATTTTGAGTTTAGATCAGTACTTGGGCGATATAGATTTTGATTCTATGACAGTTTTAGCATGATTTAAGCCAATATCAAAAAATGACAAGAAAAAATATTTTTTGGTAGATATTACCCCTTAAAAAATATTTTTAAAATAGACAAAAACAATTGGAACTTGAGCTGATAAAAAATGTGGATAAAACTGCAAAATATACAAAAACTGGATGATTTTGTGATTCAACTGTTTAACTCGAGACAATCTTGAAGAATCTAGTTTAAATTGGAACATTGGCATTACCAGAGATGCCAATGTTCCAATTTAAACTAGATTCTTCAAGTTTGTCTCGAGTTAAACAGTTGAATCACAAAATCATCCAGTTTTTGTATATTTTGCATTTTTTTAGAATTTTGTATGGAGCTTACTTATAAAAATGTTTTTAACTGTTATTTTTAGCAAAACATTATATGAATTGCACTATTAACTACTGATTGAATGTTTCCGGCAATGTACTGGATTAACGAGTTAGATTTTAAAGTATGTATCAAACCTCTTAGTCCACATTTTTTAAATCTCGTCATTCAATTCTCTCTTCAAACATCAATTTTATATCTTACTGGTGCGTTACTCGTTATAATCATACTTCTCTAAACAGAGGAAAGGAGAGAAAAAAATCAGTAATACGAACATTTTGCATTTATAAATATGGTTGTTAAACAATTTTTTTCAGCATTATTCCTAACATTGGCGCAGTAAGGGTTTTGACTTACGATGAACTTTAGTTTCTGAAGTTCATGTTCAAAAGTCGTTGACGAAAGACAAAATTGAAATGTCCTGCGTTTCAGACTCAACACAAATAAGCTATACATTAGCGTGGGACAAAAGTTAAAATCAGCTACAAGGTTCAGTTTCCATACGAATTTTATGGAATAATCCACTTTTCTAAACTTATTCTCTAGAAATGTCCAGTTTGCTCTTATGAATACATCGATGAATGACATTTGCAGGAAAAACTCTTCTGAGGACTGTAAGGCGCTACGATGCTTGTAAAAACCATGCTTGAATCAATAATTTTTAATAGTTTTTTTCGGCTCGGATTTAGTTCTCACGGCGCGGATCTTCAACCCCGTGGCGCGGATTTTGCGGATTCAAAATCAAGATTTCTGTAACAACCCTGAACTTCCTTCCGAGGTAGGAAGTCCGCTTTCCCTGTCAGCATACGACCAGTAGTCCCACCGCGGTTGGTTACCCGATCTTCTTACTAGTTTCTCGTATCCTGGTTGGTTGAAAAGGCTGTTTTGTCCACTGATTTGCGTTTTTTTTCTCAAGCCAGCAGTACGATATTAAAAGTATATACACTCTAGCGAAATTTTATCAACACTGCTACATAGACCAGCTTACATCAGCCATGGAGGTGCCCTTACGGTCATATTCTGAATCATGAAATTTTTGGTATTGAGGTATCATTTGAAGAAACTCTCACCCGCTTATTTATTGACCTGCATTCGGATGCGGTTACCATCGGATGAACATATTGAGGCCAATAGTTCTCACTCATTGGGATTGTATGCTAATTTTAGAATTCTGCGGCTAGTAACGAATGTGTTTCTCTAAGGATTTTCTTTTCATTGTCCTCACAATATGTGCACAGTTTGCTCGCCCATTACGATTTGAGTCACTCATACTCATACCTATCCCCAATTTTTCAGTCAAAACGATGCGGAAGCATTGATAAATACAAACATTCCGTTCGTAGCCACGCTTGCAAACTTTTCCCCACGCACGCACTGGCACTGATGTTGTACGCGGGTACTGACAACACAAAGGCCGCCAATTAATCGCATCATGTGCACGCTATTCCAGAGAGCAGCATGCCTTATCTAGAGCAGTGTATCGAAAGGGAAAACGACGTTTAGCGTGCGCGCGCACGCGCAAAACTTCATCGTAGATCATAATCGGCAAAAAGGAAGCCTATTTGTGTTTGTGTGATTTGCGAGTTAGCTTGGATTAAGCCGGTACCGATTGATTGTTATGATATACAGAGGCACACTCTGAGGCACCGACATGTGTACCGTTCATCAGTGCTTATCAGCGATTTAATTGTGGAAAAGTGAAGTGTACATGCATTTTGTTTTGTATCACCTCATGCTGATTTAAGTTGTTGAATCTTTTAGTCGATCTATCCGTACGTTTTGTGTAATATCCGGTGCTTTACGTATTGTGTAATATTAAAATTCCTTTGGGTAATCAATTCTGTGAAGTTATGAAAAAAAAAAAAACTAGTTATGTTTACGGGATTCTAAAAGTTATTGCAACTTTTTTTACTGCGATTTTTTTCTGCGCATCGCATCTCAAACAAGATGCGTGCTTGCCTTTGATGGAATGTGGTGCGTTTCCCGCGAGATGTTTAAACATTTATTCCGGTTGTAAATCTGCTAATGAGCTCACATAGCGCGCCGGAGCAAGAAAAGTCCATCCTCGGGCGGGAGATCTATTACTTTCGATTTTCTTTTTGCTGCCTCTGTGATAAAGGGCTATAAAATATGTCTGCTTATTGCAAATGAGAGAAAATATTTCCAATATATCGTTGAAAGGAAAATCGTTCCGTATGGATTGTCGCTTCGTGCTTCGAACTTCAATAAGAGTCAGGTTTAATTTAAACTCTGGCGCTAATAGATAGGTTTTTACATTCTCGTGGATAGTGTAAAATGACTAGTACAATCGTTCACAACAATTGCACCGACAAGACAGTTTCAAAACAGTTGTGGCTCACCTGCTAATAATTAATGAAACTTACCGACTCAAGGGTAATTTAGCAGTAACCCAGAAAACCAAACACATGAGCATCTGTGTTGCAAACCTAGCTAGACCCTTGAAAACGAATTACCGAAAATAAGAGGTTCGTTGCGCCACAAAAGCTTAACTAACTAACAGAGCCACAAGCTTGTATCATCCGCCTCGCAAACCGCCGTGTATAGTAGAAACCTTCCCATGTGTGGACTTTGTTAAAAGTCTCGGGTATTACGCACCAAACAACTTGAAATCAAGACGTTGCACAGTGGGATTGGCGTTGGCTATTCCGTTTTCATTGATTCGTGTTTTTCTTCATTTGGACCATCCAATTCACGCATTGTTTTTCATGATCTGGACAACAGACTGGACTGGACAAAACATACGGAAAGAGAAGCCTCCAAAGTGAGATTACCTTTTTGGCGTGTAATATGGACTGTCAGCTGAGCTGGTTCACTTACCGCACCGGTTGCCTCACAAGTAGCCTACTAAAGCATGAAGTGCATCGAAAATGATGATGGAAATTGAATTTAATCTACACTACCGGATCGACCCTTTGCCGACTGCGTAACTAAAGCGGTTGGGGGGTCTTTTGGCGGTAAGTCAATGGCTTTCCGCTTCCAGCTGAATATGTATCTTTTCTTTCGATTGTTTGTCTACCGTTTTGAGGGGGAATTGTGTGTTTTACTTTCATTCACATTTTGGCCTTTTCAACGCAGTACTTTTTTCTGAGACGACATTATAACAAGCAGTAGGTACTTTTTTCCGCTGGAAAAGCTCTAGTTATGCTCACCAAAACAACTCTCGTTGCAGTTTAACTCTCACCGACAATTTAATCAGCTAGCATTGCAAGTAACTGGAAGCCAGGAAGATTCAGACTAGTGCGTTTCAATATCAGTTTCGACACTTAATATTAGCGATGATTCCAGTAGAAAATTCGAATTGAAGCGATTGTATAACAATCTCGACTCTCCAACAAAGTACTGTTCATGAATTCGAGCGCCTTGCCGATATGGTTTAAATTTAAGTTTACCGTGTACCTATCGCATTAATAGTTTCGTTACATTTGGTTGAGTTTTGGACGCTACGCAGGCACGCATCTCACCTTACAAAATCTATTCACGTACTTTGGCCATTATTCAGCGTAGCTCCTGCAATCTGCCAATGCTAATATTAGGCTAAGTCTGGTACTAGTACCGCTTGACCTCCTTCGTTTTGAAGCAAACTGGTTCGAATCCGCTTGCCTGTAAGAGAAACGAAACCAAGGTGTGTTGACAAACTTTGTGTGTACCACCGTAGATGTGAGCCGTCAGCAGGTGGTCGGTCGCTCGCTTGCCACCACCGATCGATAAGTTCAGTGGTTTGAGGGACGATTTGTTTACTAAACAAATTATTGCCGCTGGCCGATTGTTTAATTCACGCTGGTCGGTCGGTGGCTTTCCATCCACTCGCCGCGGCTGAGACACGCCTTTATCTGCGGGATAAAAAACGGTTCACGAAAATCAATATTTGTTCGTAAAAAAGCAAACCTTACATGTGTGGCGTGCTGTTGTATGAGGTTTAGTTTTACAATGAGTTACAATTTTCAATTGGTCATTGGTGAGAAAAACATTTTTAAGCTTCGCGATACTTCAATGTTTGCGTTAAAACGACGAATCAAATAAAAACGGATCTCTTTAATTACTAGCTGAGAAATTCCATGATTTGATTTTTTTCTTCAGTTTTTGCTGAAACTTTGCAATTTACACAGAACGGTTTGATTGATCGGTGTGACGTATTGGGCAAAGTTTTTGACAATAATTCAATTCTTCCAGAATAAATATACAGCGCAACTTCTCAAAGAAAAAAACACAAAAATATGCCTATTAATGGTAAATTACTTTTAGAGCCAAAACGGCTTGTTTGATCGATCTAGTGTTTTTCGAAAAGATAACACTGGTTAACATAGATCATTATGCCCTAGAGCTCAAACTGGAAAAAATGAGAGTTTGTAGCCATTCCTGCGAATTTTGGTGTCCTTAGCAAAGATAACATTTTCAAGGAATGAGTTTCTTCGTAAGCCAACATAGAAACGACGAACCTGGTAATTAAATACTATTTGTCGCACTTCTAACCAAACTTGGGGAACAAAATTCACTGAAATGGTTGAAAAGTTATAATCTTTTTAGGGCAACTATTTCGAGCTGTACAGCAGTTTTTTTGGCTTTTGTTGACCAGTGTAATTTTATCCTTCCGAAAAAAATATACACTGTGTAAAAAACTGTAAATCCATGGTAAAAAATGCGTAGATTTCAAAGCCAACGTAAAATAAAACTGCACAATATCAGAAATCCTCGTACAATCGTCATTTGTAGGCAGTTTTTAATAATATCTGCTTAATGCTTTTGAAAAATACTAAAGCAGAGTTAAATCCATCATCAATCAACATTGCAATTTAGTTTGAACGATACACTGAATAAACGATATGTAATCCAAAAATCAATTCGCGTATACAAAAAACCGCGTGAGTCATTCCATACCAAATGCCCTATAGTTCAAACAGGGGCTACTCGTGGTTTTTATTTAAAGCTAGCTGTTCAACTACAAATTCGAAAAATTACTGTTTAAAAAAAATAAAAAACACTACTTCATTCATTTTTGCGGGACGTCCTCATATGCAATACACAGGTTGGACGAACCGCTACTCAGGTAAATGTCGCCAATTGTTGATTTGAATCGAACTTTACACACGAACTTGCCCAGTTGAGTGATTTTCATAGAAAAATCTCCTCAATATGTGGAGAAAACAGAGTAAATATTCACCGCTCACATTTAGCCCAGCATAAATGTTGCGTGTAGCTATTTTTTATCACACTTTTTCCTTCTGCTTTGTGCTGTGTTTCTACTGCTCGCAAAAAAATTGCTTACACCACAGCTGGGCGACACGAGAGTGGTGAATCATTCCAGTGAGAATACACAGAAGTACACCGCGGTGCGCACTGCTGAGATAAATTCGATAGCATTTTTGAAGAGCAAACATGCTTGACGGGTGGCTGGATTTTTTTTTTCAGTTTCGAGATGCACAGCATACAACGCAATATATTTTACCACCTAGATTTTCCCCTCATTTGATATTCACTTAGTAGGCACACAGTAGAAGCAATGCAGTAAGCTCTGTTGTGTAGTTATTGATTATATTACCCTTTCGTGTCAGAAAGCTCACATCAGTTTATTATCTCTCTCGAGAGATATTTCCGATTCCATCAAACACCGCGGCGCATGCTTCTTAAATACACACGATTTTTCCTCTCTTCAAGCAAGTGCGTCGCTTTGCCCACCAGTGTGATATCAGTCGTTTTCGCACGCTAGTGATTCTCTGAGGAGAAACGACAAGCCTGTTTGATTGTAAAATGCCGCTCGTGTCGGGTTTAGTTAGGTCTTCGAAGCCGGCAATTTCGATGTTGATGAATTCGTGAAGGAAGGATTTTTTTAAAGTTAAGGTTTAGAACCAAGCTGAAACATATGATTAACACATCGATTTGTCACGTTAGTGACTTTATTTTTAATACTCGCCAAACACTCATAATTTGCAAAAAGCTCCTAATTGCATCCAAAGAAAACGGTGGCTGAGCGCATCGAGAGTTAAAAAAAAGTTTACGGAAGTGTTGCTCGTGTTAGGATTAGTTTCGTCCCCTCTAAACCGATAATTTCGATGTTTTTTTTTTTCATTCACACAACATTTATTTGACACGGTGCAAAATATCGATGTTGACGACTGTCCGCGTGAAGAAAGGTCAAAAACCTTCGAAAACGGTGCATTGGCGGAAATGCCCGATGAGGATTCATGTTTTCACTTGTGAATCACTGCTCTAGTGGCAAAAGGAGTAAGGGTTTCCTTCATCGCTTCGTGACGGGTGATGAAAAATGAATTTATTACAGCATTACACTATGAGCAGTGGCACGAAAAAGTAATTTTACTGCATGACAACGCTTGGCAAAGTCGTTAAAACTCACGTAGAAACGCCTAACTGGATGGAATTTCCTATATTTCCCAGATATTGCTTCGTACGATTATTACTTTTTCCGTTCGATGACACATGGTTTGGCTGACCAGCAGTTTCGCTCATATGAATCGGAAAATTTTTTGATGCGAAGATAACCTCAAAAGACGAACACCCGCCTATTACGCTATTGGCAGTGTTTTTCTCGAAACCATGTTTTTTCAACTGGTGGTAAATTTTTCTCAGCATCTACTGAACCGATTTTGCCGAATTTTTTTTTAACATGTAAAAATGGATTATCTAACTTGTTACGTAGCCGTTTTTTGATATCTCAATTCAAGTTTTTCAATGTTTTATGATTTTTTAAATAGTGATTTTTCATGAAAAAAAAAACAATTTTTTTACTAAAATGGCCGCCATTTTGGCAATTTTTGGAATTTTCAAAAACGGCTACGTAACAAGATAGATAATATGTTTCTATATACTGAAAAAAAATTTCAGCCCGATCGGTCTACTAGAAGCTGAGATAAACTTACCACCAGTTAGGTACTGATTTAGAGAGAGCATCCACGTTCCCAGCTGCCAACAGTGTAATACTCACTATATTTACATTCACGACATGGAAAATACATCTTCAAATATACCTTAATCAATAGCCAAAATAGCCAAACACTTCACTTTACTCTAGACAGCCAAAAAAAATATGAAAATTCATGATTTTTCGACCTTCTAGAGTAGGGTCCCCCCTTAAACAACTTAGTATGATCCATGTCTGCAGAAAACACAGAAACTATTCCGGAAATGAAACGAGTATCTTGTAATTTTCACTATTAAAAGCCACAAAAAAAGCAACGATTTTTGTATTCAAAACAGATTGTGTGTTTGGAAATCCAAGTGATTGTTTATGTAGCAGAGCTTTTAGAAGATTTCAGAATGCCACAGATAAAAACATTTCGACAGATCTCGCTGCAATACTTTGTGCAATGTTTTAGTGTATTCCTAGAATACATTTTTCCTGCAAAAAAATCAGTCTTTAAAAAAAATGCTACGTCGATTTTACTACAACCCCCCCCTTCCCCTTTTCACAAATCATCACAAAATGATGATTTCCCCCCTCCCCCCATAAATGCTACGTCATTTAAGAATGGTCTCTAAGAGTCAAGCATCCTCTTCATGCAATAATTAGTTATACAATGAAGACTAAATTTCTGCATGCTAGCTTTTATACGTGATTACTGAGAGTTAAACTTTCGGTATGCGTGACTTTGTGAACTAGAGCGAGTAAAACAACAACATCAACTGTAGATCGGTTTTGGTACCCCTATAAATGTTCCTCAAAACGTATTTCTACGTCAAAGAAAAAAAAAAAACAGCGGAAGCTTAGTTGCACATACGATTCAATGATAATTTGATTTCAAATCATAAAGCTTCTGGTGACTAATACAGCTGCTGTCACTTCCGGCATGTTTGGGAAATGTACGAATCAAGTGAAAATAATCAATGTCGAATTTTTTTTTTGTTTCTCAAGATTTCATCCCTTTTCGCCTCAGAATTAATTTCTACAGTAATAATTTCTACCTAATATTTCTTTGAAAAACACATTTTTAAACATAACTTTTGAGTTGAGTTTTCGATCCTCAAAATACTTGATAGTGATCAACTAGTTTGGGTCCCCGTTAAAATCATGTGATTTGAAGCACAGTAATTCAAAACACTACTATTTTGAGATGTCTGTTTTCTGTATGGACTTGCTTTCTGCGCGGGTGTCTGCTGTATCTCGCACATCTATTATTAGTTAAGTGACCGATAGTAAGGGCTTAAGCGCGGGAAACCAATTCAATTCTTAGACGAGGGGGTGGGGAGTTGTATGGTTTGGCTTTGATACTTTTCTTCGTCATGATCAAAAATTTCACGTGCATAGTAGGGTGGTAATGACTTTACATGTATGGGAAAAAATTGACGTTTGAATTTCGTTGTGCAGTAAGGTTCAAAAATTTCGTATTCTTGAACAATGTTCTCATATTATAGTTCAGCTCAAATGGACTTTGAAAAGTTATGCCTCAAACCGGTCGAAGTTTCCCTATTTTGACTGATGGAGTTCATGAAATGTTCATTTCGATATCGTACTGGAACTGGGACGGTTGTCGGTACCGAATTTTTTAATGTCAAATGTTTTGAAAATGCATAAAACGTCAAGATCTGGTGTTATCTAAAAACATCGAAAAAATCGACTTTCTGTTTTTTTTTAGGAAATTTTTGGGCTGGAAAACTCTCTGTTTGCCAAGCTCGGGAATTTTTAGGTCCCAAGAAGTCGTTTTATCGGGATAACACCAGATCCCGGCGTTTCATGCATTTTTAAGACATTTGCCATTAAAAAAATCGATGTCCCTTAAGCTGGAAGTACAAAGTCAGCAGAACAAAGAGTTAATAGCATGAAAATTTAGTGCTCATTCGATGCTCATTTAATGCCATATCGCCGAATTTAATGCTCCATCATTTCTTTGAAAAATGCTGTTGTTTGCTAGCTTAAGAAAATAGTTAGCAGACAATATACGAAAATAGCATTTTAAGCTACAAAACAGTTCTATAACGGTCGGAAACATTTAATGCTCATTAAATGCTCTTGAAAAAACCTGGTTTTCGTGATAATTTTATTGATTTTTCTGATTTTTTCAAAAATTTGATAATACATGAATAGCTTTAATTTTTTCAAACATTTTCCTTTGAAAACAATCAGAATCTTTTTGATACGATTAGTTATCAATTACATGCTTCCATATCGGAGCAATGTCAATAACTTAGATGTATTTTCCATTGAATATATTTGTTTCAAAAATATTGTTCTGCTAGTTAAAAAAAATGTTAGCAGAACAATGGCCAGAAAGAGCATTTTCAAGTAATAAACTGTTGTAGAATGGTCATAATAATTTAATGCTCATTAAATGCTCTTGAAAAACCTGATTTTCACGATAATTTTATTGATTTTTTCTATTTTTTTCAAAAATATGAATAGCTTCGATTTTTTCAAACATTTTCCTCTGAAAACAATCAGAATCCTTTTGATTAAATTAGATACCAATTAAATGCTTCTATATCCGATCAGCTCCAATCAATTAGGTGCATTTACCATTGAATAGATAGCACTTTAAATTCAGTACCCAGCAAACCAAGGGGTAAAACTAGGATTGGTCGATCTTAAATCGATCTTTTCCATCCTGATTTTAGATTTTCAGATCGATTCTTTAGTCTTAAAATAGTCGATTTGTAGGAGAGATGTTAGATTGGGTAGACGAATGCGCGCGTCGTCACCCTCTCGCAATCAAAAGAATTAGATCCGCGATATACTACATGCCTACGAAAAAATTTCGAAAAAAGAAACGTGACAACCAACTGAGGGGCCATCCACATACCCCGTGGACAGTTTTAGGGGGGGGGGGGTTCGAATAATGTCCACGGTCCATACAAATTTTTTAGAATTCATATGAGCAGTTGTCCACGGGGGGGAGGGGGGTCGAAATCTGTCCACGTGGTATGTGGATGGCCCGGAGCATATCCGGCCTCTATTAGCAACAAGTATGAAACTAACTTTCCTTTCCTTCCTTCCTTTGATCTACGTTCTGGACCGGCAGGCGTCGGTACTGATCAGCATGCAGGGATCATTGGAGATGCACATCGAATAGCTAAATCCCAAGCAATAATTGATAAATTCGATGTGCAATTCTGGTCGATCCTGGTCAGTAACGAAGTGGCAACCGGTGGAGATCAATCAAGCTCAAGATCGTTTATTTTTCGATTTGTTTTTTTTTTTCGATCTTTAAAAAAAAATATTTTTCAGCGTGCAGAACTTTTTTATGCAATTTTGAGTGATTGTTAAGTATCGTGTACCATTTCCAATGTTGTCTTATCGGCTTTTGAATGGTTGCGTGCGTGATCGGAGTACAACCAGATCGAACCAAGCACTAAAAACATGATTTCGAGTAATCGGTGTTCAATGTTTTAGGGATTTTTTGTTATTGGGGCTTATTACATAAAACGAGGCGAGCGGCGGGTTACTTGCCTAACCAATTTTGATATTGCAGATGGCTGAATTTTGGACAAGTAGCTGGTCTGCGAAACTGTTCAACTCAGCTGTCACCAACATGTTTCACTCGCATTCTCTAATTCAACATTTTGCTCGCCTCGTCTTCTGTAATATGCCCCATATCATTATGAACTATTTAAATGATTTCTATTCTTCATGAATAACAGATTATTCATTCTCACGTACACTGCCTATAATCGCATATCAGTCCCACCTTAATTTTCATCATGTTGAGAAAACAACGCGTAAGGCTATTTTTCTTGCTTAAGTTATTTCAGTTGTTGAGCGTGGTTTATTCCCATATTTTCGACATAATATAATGAAATAGAGATTTACCATAACTTCTCTAAACAACGACAAGAATGCAGGTGGGACTGGTATGCGATTATAGGCAGTAGACTGGTTGTAATACCTAACTCAAAGCAGTTTCACTTGCTGCCGTTTCAAAAACAAGAATGAAATTGAATTGTTTTGAGGCTGTCTTTTGTATAGAGTTGCAATGAGATAGCTCAATTTAGCCACTGCGGCTACGAAGAGGTTTTAGACGAGGACCAATAGTGCATTCCCGGTTAACTAGGTTTAATAGGAACAATTTTCTGAAGTTTGCAGTAGCGTAGAAAATTTTACAATCGATTGCTGCAATTAGTAGGACTTGAGCGAAAAATAATGTGATTCAGGCCCAAACATTCTTCAAATAGATGCTAAAATACACGCAGTAAACTTTGAGGCTGAGCTGAAGTCAAAAGAGGTTAATAATGTTTGTCCATGCCATTTATTGATAACTGAATATTGTTTTTCAACATGGCAAATTTTTGATTTTGTTCTGAATGATTTACTGTAATATTTAAAATCATCATGAGGTGATTTATTTGCAACTATATATGATAATTTTTATCGCTATACTGCTAGCCACGCACGCTGTAGATATGAACACACACGCTATATACCAAGCCACACACGCTATAGACATGCACGCGCTATAAAGCTAGCCACGCACGCTAGCGACACACGCTATAGATATTCACACGCGTTATATATATGCACACACCCTATATACATACACGCTGGATGATGGTGGCTTCTCAAACCACCTGGCGGTGCGAGTCTCATTCAGTTTCTGGCTATATTCCCAAGTCCCAACTATATACCCAACGATATCTGAATTGGATTACCGCTGGTGGGGTCCAACTCAGATAGAAGGGGAGCCGAACTGAAAAAGGTAGGAACTGCAGCTAAACACTACCGCCGCCGTTGTTGCCCGCTGCTGCTCCACGCCGACTTTGCCCACTGCCATCGCTGCTACTGTCCGCCGCTCCTGCCCGCTGCTAGTAAACTGAGCTTGCTTGAGGAAAAGCAGTCCCTTATATAGCCCAACGAGTGCATTCCCGACTAACTAGGTACTCCATTCTGTCATCCTATGAAAAGGCTGCAAGGGACCAATCAAAGGTCGACATTTACGTTTCGACAAGGTTCAACAATTTTCAATAGTACAATTTTCGATTGCTGCTGAAATGACGGAAATCGGTTGGAAACTGACTGAGTTTAAAACGTTTAAAATTGGACAATTTTCGTGACGCTCTCGATGTTTTCGGTTTTCGTTTTTGGGTCCCTGTATTGAGGTTGGACCCCTGTATATATTACCATAAGACGTATTCTACGTCAAAAATATGGCACTTGGTTCAGTAAATTTCACAGCGCCGCAAAAAAGAGCTTTGAAAGATCGATTCAACAGAAATAGATCCTGCAGCTTCGATTTTTCAGGTGGATCGATCCTGGGACCGCTCAGCTGAATCGATCCTGAAGATTGATCTTTCCCTGTAGATCGCCCAATCCCTTATTTCGTACCCTTTTTAATAACAATAACTTCTCTGGCTATTTTCTAGCAACTGTTAGTCCCTTTTTTCGATTTGTTGGGTACTTTTTGGTCACTTTTTACATCAACTGCTTATACTAAGTGTATCAAAAGGATTCTGATTGTTTTCAGAGGAAAATGTTTGAAAAAATTAAAGCTATTCATGCATTATCATATTTTTGAAAAAAAAAAGAAAAAATCAATAAAATTATCATGAAAATCGGTTTGTTCAAGAGCATTTAATGAGCATTAAATTATTATGACAATTCTACAACAGTTTTCTGCTTGAAAATTTTTCTGGCCATTGTTCTGCTAACTTTTTTCTTAAGCTAGCAGAACAATATTTAAAAAAAAAAATATATTTAATGAAAAATGCACCTAAGTTATTGAAACTGCTCGCATATGGAAGCATTTAATTGGTGTCTAATCGTATCAAAAAGATTCTGATTGTTTTCAGAGGAAAATGTTTGAAAAAATTAAAACTATTCATGTATTATCATTTTTTTGAAAAATTTAGAAAAAATCAATAAAATTATCATTAAAATCTGGGTTTTTCAAGAGCATTTTATGAGCATTAAATTATTGTGACCATTTTACAACAGTTGTTTCTGGCCAATGTTCTGCTAATTTTTTTCTTAAGCTAGCAGAACAATATTTTTGAACAAAATATATTTAATTAAAAATGCACCTAAGTTATTGAAACTGCTCGCATATGGAAGCATTTAATTGGTGTCTAATCGTATCAAAAGGATTCTGATTGTTTTCAGAGGGAATGTTTGAAAAATTGAAGCTATTCATGTATTATTATATTATTGAAAAAATTATACAAAATCAATAAAATTATCATGAAAATCAGGTTTTTTCAAGAGCATTTAATGAGCATTAAATGTTTTTGACCGTTATAGAACTGTTTTGTGTGTGACTAAAATGCTATTTTCGTGTATTGTCTGCTAGCTATTTTTTTAAGCTAGCAAACAAAAGCAATTTTCAAAGAAATGATGGAGCATTAAATTCGGCGAATTGGCATTAAATGAGCATCGAATGAGCACTAAATTTTCATACTATTAACTATTTGTTCTGCTGACTTTGTACTTCCAGCTTAAGGGACATAAAAAATCGATACCGACAACCGTCCTAGTGAAAATATGTAACGTTTGCCTGTGGTTCAATTTTTTGGAAACTGCAGGGCTCCGCAAAGGGGCACAGTTACTTTAGGTGAACACGGGACGTTTTTCTATGCGGGATATTTTGTTAAAACGCGGGACTGTCCCGCGAAATGCGGGACGTCTGGTCACTTTAACTATTAGCAATACCGCTATTGAGAAGTGGCATGCTTATTTTTTATCTGTGCTTATGTGTAATATGGGTTCCTTTTCACACGCACACTGTTCTACTATACGAGCCTCGTTCCTCCGGCTAATCATCACCAATTATAGTTCCTTGCAGAAGTTTCGTTGCGCGTCCTTCTGACCAGTTTCATTATTTTTTATTTATTTTGTTAAGATAAAGTCATAATAAAGAATTTCAGAATTTAGTGTAAAGGAAGAATAAGTTGAGGAGGAAATAAATAATTGAAAATAAACCTACCCTAATTAAAGTCCTTTTTGACATCGCATAGCCTGATTGTACTAAGATTCGAGCCCACGACCATCCACTTGACAAAGCGGATATTGTAACCTTGCGACCACGCAGCTCCTCTTGAGATGTCTTAAAAATTGTTGAATTTTAATAGCTCCATTCCACACAGAACATGAATATTTCTACGGTCAAAACCACTAGACAGTCGATGGCGACTGCCCAAGCTTGTTATTATCATCGCATCATTACGCCCAGCTTTGTATACCTATTGCTGATATAAAACTCCGGAATGAATTGTAAGTGCAACACGTTATCGTTCATGATTCTTACTTTTCGTCTTCAATTCGATCGGAATGATTCGCTCTTGTCTTCACGATCAATAAAGAACGTTGTCCACTGCAATAAATCCAATAGTACATAACATTTTTTGATGCAGACCTCTCGATTTATTATTAAGTCTCCATGCTGTTTTATTACCGAAAGCGTGTGTTTTAGTTTACGATAGTTTTCGTGAAAAAAGGGAACTGCTTCCCTACTGAATCGCGCGATTTGAATATGCAATGAAAAATGGCAACTTTAATATAAGCTAGAGCACATTGTTTCTATTGAAAAAGGGAAATACCATTCCTGGCTATGTTATTTTTTGTGTATGTTTTATGGTTATAAATAGTTATAACTATATATAAACATATTTTTAGTAATTTAACTCAACTACCCCACATGTATAGCATTTCTAAAATAATTATACAATTGAATTTATTTATCTTTTCAGGTAAGTGTCTCCTATGTCCGGTGAATGACAAGACAAATTTCAATTGATGTAAATAAGGTACTGAATTTATTTATTTATGAGCTGGAACGTAGAGGTGAAATATCGGTCAAATCAAAATAATTGTATGCTTCTGAATAAAGCTAGTTTTGATTGTATGTTTTTAAAATATCCAACTTACTTTCGGTCTAATTCTTAGAGAATCGCCAGTTTGGGAATAAAAGCTAATAAATATATGTATTTGTAGTTGGGTGGTATAAAAATTGGAATAAGAGTCAGAAAAACATTTCATTAAGGCATCCAAGTTTTAAAAGATATATTTCCTTTTCGAAGAAAAACAAACTTTCTGCAATTATCTGAGTTTTATTGTTCGCAGGAATGTTATAATTTTCAGATATTTCAAATTTTAACTATTATTCTATGCTTATACGGGTTATGAGGTATACAATTTTTGAAGAGAGGCGAAATTTGGGTGATGCAGGAACAACAATGTAGGGGTTTTCTGTGAAAATTTGTTTGCCCCGATCTCGATCTGCTAAAAGTTCGTTTCCAGAATAATGTGAGTTCAAGTCCGTGAAGCGAAAAAACTTTTCCGAATTTTAAACAGTTTGGACACCATCGGATGTGTTGCAGTTTATAACCAATGAAATCTTTTCAGGTTATTCAAATGGCTGAAACGACAGCTCTAAATTAACGTAACGTTATTGAGTAATCAATCAAACGTATACTGGTGAATGTTTGTGATTTTTTTTGGTGCATAATTAACGAGAGTGAAAAGCTCATCCATCTAACAAAAGTGAGTTCTTTTACTGTTTGTCACGCTGCAGTGATTCCAATAGAGAAAAGAACAAATTGGCCTCGTTGTTTTCGCTGAGTATTTATGCAGTACTTACAGTACGTGTGTAGTATTTACGTATGCCGGTTTTATTGACGAAACCCATCGCGAATCGGAGATCCTCTTGGGGCGCACATATGATCCATCATTTTTATTGTTCATAACAAATGGTTCAGCAATCCGAGCGAACGCAAGAGATGCATGCAAGTCAAGCCAGGGTGCGGAATGTATTATGCAGACCGAACGCTTGGGTGACTCTGTGATGCTAATATGCCTGCTGCAGCAAATGGAACAGACAGTCAGGCAACTGCGTCAATTTGTTCGTCTAGCTTAGACTGTCTAGAAATTTCAACATTTCGTTTTTCGCATCAGAAACGGATTGATGGTCCAATTTCTGGCCGATCTAACGTGTACACACTAGTAGTAGCAGCCCCCGGGGCGATCAACTGGAGCGTGTAAAGTTTGCAATCAATGCAAAACCAGTGCGTGGGCACTACAGGGCACTGACAAACTGTTCATCCTAAAGTACACCGATCCAACAGACCGGCATTCGGCTTTGAAGTACATATGCTGCACCTCAGCAGCAGCATCACTCGACTCGTACGTGCCTATTGTCATGCAGAAAAAGTATCCCTGTGATGCTGCACTGAAAACTGTAACTGAACCTAAATAACCAAATATGGTACTAGAATGGATTGGTGAAACTGGAAAAGTCCAAAAGCCATTAAGTGATTTGGTATGTATTATACAATGAAAGATCTACCCGGTCGTGATTGAAAGAAATAGGATGATATTAATCTCTCGTTGAAACGCTTAAAGGAAGGAAAATCAATCGGGATTATATAACAAGCTTAAGGTTCCCAAATTCAACAAAATTCAAGCACATTTCTTGAAAATTTGAGCTCGTAAAGATTCATGCCCATAATAAGCGACACAGTCTATCGGACCTTTAAATTGGTGTACGTTCGATAATAACAGAGGAAAACTGTCTACATTACAAGTTGGAAAGTCCAACATTTTGTCCACAAAAAACACCCCTGGCACTGGAGCAAACTTGAAATCGGAACTCGCCCAGCTATTGGCCCAGTGGCAGTGCACTGAATCGCAAAGTCACTTTGCGGCAATAGACAGGGCCATTGAAAGGAATGCTTTTTTGCCTTGGTTTGAACGTCGTCCAGTGTCGAGTGTATTTATGGCGAGAAAAAAGCACTTCTCACCATTGGCAATCGAATCACGATTTTTTACTGGCCCACCGTGTCAGCGCTCGCACGCACCTGTTTCCCTGTTCTGTTTTTTTTTTTCCACGCAAATACTGACTACTGACACAACCGTACTGAAGTTCACCGTACGATACACATATGACACAGGTAATAGGCAAAAAACAGTTGACAGTTGACAAAAAAGCAAAACGAGTCTACCGCTACGACTATCACGTTTCAAACGATTAGAAAGGCAGAGAAATGTTGGTATTTCGATTTCCTCGCTTATTTTGCGTCGTTTAGTGGCAAAATATTCATTATCGCCACCAGCCAAAGCTCGCGAAAGTTGTCAGCAGCGGGAGGGCAAGCGCAGCCGGTGGCTTCGGTGTTTGAATTTTGCACGCTTCATGTCATAGTGATTACGCGACAATCTTAGCTGCCTAGGTGCTGCTTAGGTGAACGGTGATTTTTTTTTGTGCGTTTGTTTTCAGGTCATGATGCGATTTTGCAGCTCGGTCAGCTAGAGATGGGGTGGGTGTTGTACTGTTCGCAAGTATAATAATATTCCTGAGGTGTTCACCGTCTGATTTGAGGGTGGATCAATTTTTTGGGGATGAAAATTATGACATCACTCCTCTTGGGTGCATGAGATGTCATAGTAGATGGTGTCTTTTTTCGAATTCACCAGCGTTATGTTTGAGAGAGTTGGTAGAATACAATTTGGCACAAAGTATAACAGGTAAGAAATCAGAATACACATCTATTTTAATCGAAACAGCTATAGCCTTCAATTGCAAACTTAATTAGGAATGTCTGCTTTTAGGGTGCTTTTTTGACGTAGGACTACGTCTTTGTTTTCTAGACTAGATTACACTTTGTGAAATTGAAAATGAAACTGGCAAATGTTGCGTCAGATTTCAAACGATTATAGCAAGCGAACGACTTAATGCATCTTAGTCATTTATATGTCGGTGGATAGATAAAATGTGTAACAATTGTTTGATATAATGTTCAACATTGTTGCTTTACTGCTTAATGGTGGAAAAAGGTTAATGGCACAGATAACAATAAAATGGACGAAATAAATTCCACTGCCTACATATTTTGACTCAACAAAGTGTTTTGGTTTGTTTGTCTTTCTCTAAGCTGCGTGGCCACGCCCTAATGACAAAAATCTACTCTGAACTCGATACAAAAGACTGCGTGTAGATAATTCAGCTTCAGTTTAGTTTGTTACACAATAGTGAGTTCAGTGCAGCTGTTAAAGGTACGCGACATTGAGAAACGAGAGCTGCATACGAGTCAACTTCCAGGCACTGCGGAACATGTTACCTTTATTTTGCATACGGCAGCAATAGCTGCAGAATATTTAGCTGGCACAGCCACTGGAAGCCACAGCGGAGAGCAAACTTTATTATACGCGGTCAAGCAAAATATTCAATGCTACCGATGGTGCGACTATCAGCGTTCTGTAGCACGAATTTCTAACTGAAGATTATTGAATCAGTTCTTTTCAGAACTATAGATGCTTGAAGATAAGAGTTATGAGAATTTTCGCAACTACTACTAGTGTAAAATTTTCATGTATTCATGCATCGTTAGTTTTACAATAACGACCATCAACAATAAACGGTAGTGTTGCCTATGAACAGTTTAGCCCAGCATATAATATATACATTTAGTCCTACGTCACCTTTTCATACAACCCTTAGGGCTGTATACCTTGTAGTATTTTCTCTGTGTGGACTCATCACTGCGACCAGCGACATTTGATCTATTGTGATATTGCCCAGGTGTTTTCTGTACTTCGCTTTTCATGTTATATTATTGACAGTATCACTATTGAAGTAAATGATACGCTTTTCATTTATATCCGTGCTTGTGTGTAAGAGTTTACCCTTTTGTTTCAAGCTTACTGTTCTACTATACCGAGCCTCTTTCTATCCTAGGTGTAGTGAGACTACACCTAACGTTCCCCTCTGGACAGGTTAATTCTAACAGGGACTTATTATGTCAAGAGGAAGGAGTCTTATCGAAACCTCGTTCCCCTCGTTCATGCGTTACTTAGATCAGTTTCATTACAAGAGAGACTTTATTTTTTGTTGGGATGAAAGTCAGCAGGGGTACTACAAAATTCAGCTTGAAGGAAGGGTATGTAGTGAAGAGCCTTAGAATAAACCCATGTTAAAAGTCCTTTGACAACCAAATGGGCTGATTTTACTAAGATTCGAACCTACGACCACCCGCTTATCAAAGCGGACTCTGTAACCCTGCCCTGTAACCCTGCCAATGGGATGTATGACAAAAATTCGACCTTCGATTTCGTTAATTTATGGAGCTCAAAAGTTTCGTCTTCTCGAAACAAGACCCCTTAAAAAATTTCAGCTTTATCGGACTTCGGAAAGATATGCTTCAAAGCGGTTAAAGGTTCACTTTTTCAACCTATAAAAATGCAATGAAATGTTTCGAATATATCGTAATTTTTTATGCTAAATGTCTTAGAAATACATGAAACGTCAAGATCTGGTGTTATCTCGAAAAAATCGACTCTTAGCGACCTAGAAATCTTATAGCTTGGGCCAATGAATGTATAATGAAGGGCTCTCTCAGCTAGAAAATTTATCATGTTCTAGAAAGTTGATTCTTTCGAACATTCTCGACTTATAAAGTTTTTTCGAACATTTCATGAACTGCATTGCATGAACCAATGCATTTTTTTATCAGTCGAAAAAGTGAAACTTCAACCGCTCTGAGGTGTTATCACTTTACAGTTTCTCAAGGACTGGCCACTACCTAAAGCACGCTTACCAACCTGGTAAGTCGACGGAAACTGCTCTTCATGGCATAGTGATTCTTATCGAAAAGTCGCTAAAGTATCAAGAGATGGCGCAATGCGCTTTTCTTGATATTGAAGGCGCTTTTGATAATACATCCTATGCTTCGATCAATACTGCTCTCCTGAAGAGAAGAGTTGATAACATTACAATGAGCTGGATTCAGAATATACTTTCACTAACACAAACGAGGGTCAGAAAAGCGTCCCAGTTACCGCAGGTGTACCGCAAGGTTCCATCCTGGGTCCGGTACTGTGGAATGCCATATATGACGGCGTGTTAAAACTAACACTCCCTCCAAGGGTGGTGATTATGGGCTTCGCCGACGATATAACTCTTGAGGTCTATGGCGAGTCAATTAGAGAGGTGTAGTTAAAGGCCGCGCTATCCATACGCGACTACATCCATACTCAGGTATGGAGGACTAGTGTGGTCCAAGGTATTGAGTACCTCGTGCCATCGCGGCAAACTCGAGAGTACGTACATGCTAATGTGCCTAAGGGTCGCGTGCGCATGCCGAATAGCGTCGTACGAGGCGGTTTGCGTCTTGGCTGGCATGATGCCCATCAGCATCATCGTCAAAGAGGATGTAGAGTGCTTCGACCAACGCGACATGAGGGGTATACGCAACACCATACGGTCATCTTCAATGGCCAGGTGGCAGCGGGAGTGGTCCAACACTACGAAAGGTAGATGGACACACCGACTCATTCCAGAGTTAGCATACTGGATTAACAGGCGCCATGGGGAAGTAACCTCCCATCTGTCACAGATCCTGTCAGGCCATGGCTGCTTTAGGCAGTACCTGCATAGGTCCGGGTACGCCGAGTCCCCTATGTGCCCCGCATGTACGGGTGCGGAAAAAAACGCGGAGCATGTGTTCTTCACATGTCCGCGTTTCGAGCGGATAAGGTACGAAATGCTGGCAATAAGTGGGACGGACACCACGCCAGAGAACATTGTGCGTAGAATGTGCAAGAATAGGGAAATCTGGGATGCGGTCATCAAGGCCGCATCACAGATCGTTTGTATTTTGCAGGGCACCAATCGACGGGAAACCATCGATGTGCCCCAGTTAGTTAGCGATTAACTAACTGGCCTGTATAGGCTGCTCTGCTACCCGTTGAGGTAAGTGCAAAAAGCACGACGGGCCCTCTTCCTGTACGGCCTGTACGACGGGCCCTCTTCCTGTAATGGCGGTCCCGGGAAGACCAAGGGCTTTAGCTGTTCAGCTTAAGGTTGCTCAGCATGGCTAAAAGCAGAATATACTTTCGAGCAGAGAAATCACATCTACATCAGGAGACGCTTCAATCACCGTCTCAGCGACAAAAGGCTATCCACAAGAGGGAGTTCTCTCCCCATGCTTTGGTTGCTGGTGGTCAATGCACTTTAAAGCAAGCTACCCGGCTTGGCTATGCCGATGATGTAGTCCTTATAACTCGCGGAAAATGTGACGCAACAATGTTGAACCGCCTTCAGACGGCACTAGATATTACCCTGAGTTGGTGCACTCAAGAGGGGCTGAACATAAATCCCGCTAAAATATTTATTGTACACTCCACTAAACGGAGGAAACACACTCTGTCTCCTCCTTCACTGAATGGGTTTACTGACCTTCTGTAAAGAAGTTGAAAACCTGGGTATTATTTTGGACAGTGAGCTGAATTAGACGGCTTAAATTGTTTACGCAGTCAAAAAAGCTACAACGGCAATTTGGCTTGCAGAATACTATTTGACGAAACCTGGAGATTGAAACCAAATCTGGCTCTCTGGTCCTACATAACCATTGCACGGCCAAGAATTACTTACGCCGTCCTCGCTTGGTGGCCAAAGGTAAATGAAGTGACAGCCCGTGGAAAGCTTAATAAAGTCTCTCCATTACCAGCGCCATGTGCATCACACCAACGGTAGCTTTGGAGGCCATGCTCTGCCTACTGCCTCTACATCTTCATGTGAAGAAAGAGGCAGAGCTTGGTGCACTAAGCCTTCAACAAAACGAAACAATCTTCGAAGGCGATCAGGTTGGTCATCTTCGCATTCTAATGGAGTTAAAATTCACACCTTTAGTCACCGCAGTATCCGACTGCATGGCGGCTCAGGACAATCTCTACGTTCCATATGAAGTTATTGAAACCGATCGCCTCATGTGGAGCAGGGATGGTCCTGCACTTCCATAAGGCATCAGCTGCTTTTATACAAATGGTTCGAAAATAGGATCTAACACTGGCTCCGGAGTTTATGGCCCACAGTTTTTCATTCAGTTTTTCGCTCATCGAAAATCGGCATCTTCTCGGACAGCGAAGTGCAGCTTAATGATTGGCATTTATGTCCTTAAAATGTGCCTCCAAATTAGTTTGAGAGCGCAGCGTAGCACTACAAGAGTTACCCCGACAGAACCAAGTTCTATTGTACTGGGCACCTAGACACTGTGATATCGAGGGCAGTGAAAATGCTGGCTACTCCGCAAGACAAGAATCAGCACAGCAATTCATTGGCCCTGAGTCATTTCTGAGTACCTCCAAATCTGCCGTCAGGTGCGAACTTAAAACATGGGAAACGCTAGAAACAGGTAACCGATAGATTAACACACAGGGCTGCAGACAAGTCTCTCCGAACCCTGCTATAACCAAGAGGCTTCTCGGTCTAAAGTGTGGTGAATTACGTCTCTACACGTAGTTATTACCTGACACTGCCCTGTTCTTTACCACTTGAAGAACATCGGTATTGTCTCACACAATAACTCCCGCTTCGTTTTCTAGGTATTACTTCTTCGGAGGTCTCCTTCTAACTCCGTATCAGGTATGGAATTCCAATCCCAAAAAGGTCGTTTGTCTCTTGGATTTTGCGATACCAAATTGAGGCGTCTTTCTATGAAAAAAAATTCAACTTGACAGCACAAAACCAGAACCAAGTTTTCCCATACAAATTTGAAATGCAATGCGCCAAGCGGAGACCTCCGGTAAGTTTTGGATTGTTTGGGGCCACAAATGGAACCAAAAAACTTGGTTCTAGAAAATCGATCACTTTGCCCTACCCTAATGAGTACGGGTACCTCGTGATCTGTGTACAGCAATCGGGGCTAGCCACACTAGATAATCAACAAGATGGTCCCAATGCACTTCAGCAATACACAAAATAAAAGAATGGAACCATCCAAGCTATTACACAGTGCAACAAAAATTGATTTTTTTTCTGCCTTAGTTTCTATATATAATTTTTTGTGTATTTTGATGCAAAACCAAATTTCCCCGAGTTTGAACATATTTCAACTTAAGTGGCAACAATGACGCCATTTTGAATTTTTGAGAAATCGGAAATTTTCGATGTTTTACCGACGCCATTTTGTTTTAAGACCAAATATCAAAGTTCCATGAGTTTGTCCACATATTAGCATCTTCTAACTCATCTTTAAAAAAACAGATCTTAAATCGGACAAAACTGAGTTCAAAACGGTGATTCTACGAAAGCGGTTTTGGCATGGTTTTAGTATATTTCACAAAGCAAAATAATATCGAGTATGTCTGAGCATTTTTGATAATGCGCTGATATCTAACAGTAGTAGTCAAATTATGTCTTATATTAAGTAAAAAAGTCTCAGGAATCGATTGGATGGTGTCTGATCTACGTAAAATGTCAGCAACATATCAATTTTGCCCCAATTGCCCTACAATACTAAAATAGTTTTATCTCGAAATATGTTCAAACTCGGGAAAATTTATTTTCGCATCAAACTTCATCAAAAAATCATACATAGAAGCCAAGGCAGAAAAAATGTTGCACTGTGTTATAGATTAAAAGAAACGAATCAAACTTAGAAAAGTTTACACAATGCTTATAGCACTAACAGAAGATCGGAAATGGTAAAAAGTAGAAGGTTATATCTGACACACAACCGCATTATGGACGTAGGACAATGAGCAGCTATCATTCATTAACACACATTACAGCGAGCATTACGGCGAAGGGAAATGTTGGCATCGTTCATGTCTCGTTATGTCGTAAATTGTTTTATCCTGTAAAGAAGAGGACGGACAGTGTGCCATTACTCGAGCTCTCACCACCATATATGAGAGCACTTATTTCAAGCTTGTTTAGCTATAACTTGAACGGTTGGTCTGTTTTTTGGCTTTCTCAGTCTTTATGAAGGAAATACACGACAATCTAGCAAAATTGCCCGACGTTTCGGCCGTTTTGATGGCCTTTTTCAAGGGAAAACTGTATTCAAGGTAAAAAGTTAGTAATAGAATCCTACACACGATCAAAAACCACCCCTAGAAGCTCACCGTGATGATCAATACCCGCCTAATCTGAGCACCATTTCAAATCGAACGTTAATGCACTATACAGCCAGTTTTCAAGTGACCAAAGTTCGCAGTTTTCCGAAGAATAAAACGAGCAAAAGTTCATCGCAACCGAAGCAAAAACCAAACCACCGCAATACAAGACTTCCGACCGTTGGGAACCAACTTTCAAGATCAATACGACACAACTAAAGTGAGTGACTATTTATGTTTTATACTCTATTACTAACTTTTTACGTTTAATACAGTTTTTCCTTGAAAAAGGCCACCAAAACGGCCGAAACGTCGGGCAATTTTGCTAGATTGTCGTGTATTTCCTTCATAAAGACTGAGAAAGCCAAAAACAGACCAACCTTTGCAGAACCATTACCAGTCGTTAACATAAAAATATAACTAGAAAATTCACTACTTTTTAATTGACGATTTGTTTGTCCTGAGAAGCACTGTGTTTGTATTGGAACAATTACCCTCAATCACGGCCTCCTACCAACATTGCAATTAATATTTGACGCTCACTTTTTCTTTTCTCAATTGAAATGTTGGTGGGGGAACATAGTCCTAAGAATTTTTTCATGCAGTACAGACATGCGGTGCGCGTTCATTTCTAACCTGGCTTCTAAAGCACCAGTAGCAATTTGTGAATATCTTTCGAGGAATGATGCATACGAACAGCGAAGGAAAAAAATCACCTCTAGCGATTAATGAATACATATAAAGCAAGCCTATGATGCGTTGATATCGTCGTCAGTATGCGAAAAACAAAGTATCGGTGCTGGTGCACTCTCTTTGCTTTCCTTTTCACGATATATTTCTATTCATTAGTGTACACCACAACAAGTGGTTCTCAACTGTGCACAACTCGGCATATAAAGTTGTTCGTCTCTGTTACACAGAGCGATCAGATCTTGTTATATTCTTATTTATTTGACTCATGAATATGATTTTTTGTCAGAAAAAGAAAGAAAATGACAGTGTATGCTCTCCTACTCTCGCATAAACTCAACCGCTGCCGAAGTAGTCCCTTCCCTCACACTTTCCCTCTCACCGCACCACACCTCTGCTACTGTTCAGGCTACTTTCTTCTCCTACCGACCGGCCTATGGAGAGACAAACGCAACGAGCGAATCGCTTCTCAGAGCTGATGTAGTGTAGTCATGTGTTTGTTTTCTCCCAGAAATCTATGCACCATATCATCATTTCATTATGGGTTGAGAGGATTCAAGTTTAGTCGCGGTCTGTACACTTCATGGAGTGTACATTAGACTGGGACACGGTTATATGGAAAAAAAGCGATGGTGTTTTTTTTTCGCTCGTATGCACTTTTTTTCTCGCTTTTGCGTTTACTATGCTGCATATAAAGCACATACTCCTGTGTTTACGAAGCTGGTCTTTTTTTAGTTCGGAACAAGGCAACCACAGCACTATTTTTTTGTTCCGGATACCACACGACGTCAATTGCCGGACTCTACATGTACATTTACGCGTAAATAACTAATTAAATGTACGCCGAAAGCCATTACCATTTAAAAATTTGAAATTGTATTGTTTAAAAATGTAAATAGAATTAATAACCTATCTTTCATAAAAATAACGAAATCATTTGAACAGTTTATAATGATAAAATAACGAAAAGCATGCAGAAAACATATGGGGTGGTTAAACTTTGAACACCAATTACTCGAAATAATGTTTTTGTTGCTTGATTCGGTTTGGCTGCACACCAATAAAATGGCATAAAACAGTATGATTTAATTAAAAGTTAACAAAATCAACTGCAGACGATGAATACCGCATGTCGATTTGTTTCGGAATGAGATCCATTAATTCGAGTACCAAACGCGCAATGTATGTTAGTACCCGGTCACAGTGAAATTAACAAAAGTTTGGTGCCAAGTATTTTCAAAGGATAAAAATATTAGAACCACCCCACCGGTGAAGCATCATCAGGTTATAATTCCTTATCATTTTCGCACATTTAATAACTTTTCTTCTTTTGTTCGACCGCGGCGATCGATTTACCGCCCTTCCATTGTTGCTCCTCGCTGCTGCGGAGTAAGCTTTATAGTTCGCCGTAAATATCGTGTCGCCGGTGTCGAGTTGCATTCCCATTGTGTGTCCGCGATACCTTTGTTCACCAATCGTGGCAACAATAATAACGCTCTGCCGTCATCGTCAGCATGATGATTACGATAATGATAATGATGACGATTTTGCACTATTCACACTCCCCGATAGAATCGACCCAAGGCAGAGTCGCAAAATATAGAAAAAAAAAAAAAAACAGGAGCACGAAATCGCAGAAAAATTGTAAAATAAAACCCCTTCATTCCCGGCTTCTGGCCTGCTGCTGCCGAACCCACGGAGTGGCGACGGGAGAACGCGGCAGTGACGGGATCCGCAAATACTCATTCAGCTGGTGCTGCTACTACGGCATTTTCCCTCTACCTGCTTGCCGATGCGGCACGGATGGCAATAACAGCGGCGTACTAACACATCACAAGTTGCCGCACTCGGTTGGGATGGGGCGGCCCAAGTTGGCTAATTTCTCGCAGTTTGATTTTTCCTCTACGATCGGCTAGTCGACAGTAAACAAACGTGTCGTGCGGCAGGCGGTCGGTCAGTCCCTGTACCGTGGGTGTTTATTGTTGAGTCGAGCGCACGCTTCAGGCTCAGCGAACCAGAGTGTTGTTTCACGCGGCCTTCGACGTGGGTCCCGTTTTCGGTCACGCTACCCTTGTGAAAGGGTCAAATGACAGAAACGGTGTGTGTGGGTCAGAGCTTTGACCTGATTGCGCAACCGTCCGCCGTTGTTTTGCCGCTGGTGGCGCTTGAGCTGATGAGGGATCATCATGGGATTTTTTTTTCGGGGTGAAAGGATTGGAATGCCATGTAAACCGCGAAGGGCAACAACCGAACGCGACGAATAAGTTTGAGTGCTAGTGAGGTGGTGTGTTAATTGAATACATGTGTCACCTGTTTTAGGGGTTGAGTCAGAAGAAAATTTTCTGACCGGTTCGTGGTTGGTTTTGCAGTGACCGGAATCTTTAGCCGACCTAGAAATGTGTACAAATTTGTTCGAGCTCGTATGCTTTGATGTGCAGGGTGTTGTTGTTGATCGAAAAAGACACGCAACTGAATAGATTGAGTGGAAAAACTTTTCCTGTTGATAAGTACACGAAGTAATAGTGAACAAAAAAACTTTACATTGTGCTAGTAACAGTTCCTGTAACATAGCTTGTTAAACACGGAAAATACGAAGTGTAACATATGTAAAATGTTGTGGTTTTTTTGTTAATAAATTACGGACAATTCTTTGTATTGGTGAAGTGCTATGAAATAAAAGTTTCAGGAGAATGACCATAAGGTATAATCGACAGAAAATTTAGTGCAATTAATTTTATGACAAACTGTGGTTTCTAAAGATGTGAAGATGGGCTTTCTTGAAGTTATTTAGTTCAGTTAGTTGCTATCTAAATCCGTTTGATGTCAAGTTCAAAGTCTGGTTAACCGAATCTTTATGCTCTGTTCCGTTCCGCTCCAGAATAAAATGTGACTGTCAAGTTTTAATTCACATCGGGCTTCCGACTGGACTTTTTGGACTCTATCTGGTCCGACCTTACTCCGTACTTCGTCTATCAACAGAGATACACCCTAAACCGAGGCGCCACTACTTGCCGCTCAAACTAAAGTCACCTGTGTTCATGTCAGCATCAATCACTTCCGAGTTCTCGATTAAATAATCTAGACTCTGATGCTTTAGCACGTAGAGTAGCACGTTGAGTGTCTTCTAAAACGTGCCAAATTAACACTTCGCAGATGACCATGTAGTTTAGCTATCTACATTACAGTGCTAATTTTATTGGATTCGAACATAAGTGGAGCGAAGTGCAAAGTTTCATTTATCGGTGATGACTTTCAATCGTTCTTCGAACCGACTGATATTCGGAATTCTCGGATAACCCTAAACGACCAGTTTCACGTAGATTAGGTTAGTGGATCTGACCCAAATGCAGGAATCGAAATGGTGCCCTAACAGGCCAGACCTGTCCAGGCTTGTTTGCCTGCTGGGCGCTTGATCCTCCTGCCGCTTGGAATGTAAGAATGTAAATGGCTCTTCTCGTTAGCCGGTTTCCTTTTTCCTGCTGCAAAACTGCTGCTTTACCATCCTGTACTGCAACGGGCAATGAAAGCCAGCCGACGCAAGCACACCGTTGGCACCGTTTTGTGGCCGTAGCTCTGGATCAGCAGTAACTAGGTACCTAGAAACCAGTCGTTAGTCTCCGGTCGTTGCACATTTGGTCGGGGTAGCGCGCAACTAATGCCTTTGACCCAGAGCTGATGAAATCGCTCAGACCACACCACAATTTTCCCGTTCTGAATGAGTGTAATTCAATTTTTACGCTGCTTGTTCTTTCCACTCTCTGGCGAGCGAGACCAAGGACCCACTTTCATCGGAATGGGGGCCTGCTAGGTACGGAACCAGTCTGGAGCTAGCTCACGGGAAAATTGACTCATGGCACTCAAAACACGGCGGCACTCTATTTTCTTGTGGCACACTTCCGACACTTACTTCGCTCTATTATGCGATGATAAACCTTTGGGGTGAGCTGTCGTTCTACGCGAACCTGGAACATGTCTTGGCCAAACCGCAATTATTAGATTTTATGACTGGAGAGAAAATCACTCAAATTGTTCACATAGTTGCAAGGTTTTATTGTTGATGGCTTCATTGGGTAATTTCCTGTACAATGAAAAATTAAAAACTGTTACTAAAGTTTACTGCCGATATTTTTTAATTACGTCACAAACAAAAAAAAATATTAACCCTCTAGTGCCCATTGCCGCCTCTAGACGGTCTTCAGTCAAACCTCTAAAAAGCTTCAATAAGGACTTAAAAATGTTTATAAGGCTTTATAGTGATTTTTTCGAAGTCTGTCTAAAAATTAATTTGGGTACTAGATGGTTGACGTTGCATTGCACTTTTTTTTTAGCTATGCTGTGTAATATTGAGTGAAAGCTTTCCCACTAACGATGAAATTTTCGTTCGTATGTTATTCTTGACACCACATATTACTAAGTATATTAAAATGAGATAGCTGTTTTTTTTTGTTAGTAGCGGCCAAGTATTCGGCCAATCACAAATAGTGACTTCTCAACACTGTTAGAAATTTGTAATTTTAGTCATTAGGATTTGTTTGCTTAAGACTTATCATTCGTAGGGATTTAAATCTACTTGTAAAATAAGGGAAACTTACAACTAAACTAATTTCTAACTTATTGGCTATAAAGAGAGCTTATCATAGAAATTGAGGATTGCAACGATTTTTATCGAAAATCGGTAAGTCTATGTAACTTGAGCTTACCAAACAACAACTTGACCAGATCGATACAGCATAAAGCATAGCTGGTCTAAAAATTGGTTCGTGAATCAAAAGTTTGTTCTTCAAACAAAGTTTAGAATTCCTGTTAATGAGAGGATGTAAACATCTCGTATATTAGATGCACTTTGCTTGAATACTCTCAGTGTGCTCTTTGAAAATAAGTTTTTATCGTAAATAATTCCCAAGTACTTAACCTTGTTAGACCAACTTAAAATAACCCCATTCATATTGACAACGTGAGTATTGTTTGGCTCGAGGAAAGAAGCCCTAGTCTTATGGGGAAAAATCATCATTTGGGTTTTAGAAGCATTGGGAGAAATTTTCTACTTTTGCAAGTAGGAAGAAAAAATATCTAAACTTTTCTGCAATCGACTGCTTATGACATTTCTCCTTTTATGGAAATGCTTGTGTCATCGCAGAACAATGACTTTGTGCCTTCTGGTACCTCCGGGTTAAGGGGTTATATACCTTTTTAGTTTTCAAAAAACCGGAAAAAAATTTATTGCATTATCTTCAAATACAACATCTTGAGAACATTTCCACAAATTTTCATAAAGAACTGAGCAATAGGAAGAAAGTTAGAGCGATTTGCAGCGCGCCTCGCCACGGCCGCATAAGCTGAACTTGAAACACGCGATACACACGCGATTATCTCGGAATAGTTTTTTCCGGAAAATGACTTTGCCGTGATCCTGATTGCGGGAAAACTACTGAACCGATTTCCTTCATCTTTTTTTAAATTTTCGTTATAAAATTCTTCGGTCCTTGAACGATCGCTTTTTGAAACATACAGTTACATTTTGCCGCAAAAAAAATTTTAATGCAATTTTTTGCGCTCAAAACGTGCATTTTTTGGGAAAAACGTTCCCGTTTGCACTGAAAACAAAATACTCATAAAAGCGATCGTTCAAGGACCCGGCACATTTCTAAACTAATGAAATAATATGAGTTTTTTGATTTCGGTTGATCCACTGAGTCTCTATCAGGATCACCGCAAGCCTCTGCAAAAAATAGCGTTTCGGGGAAACGGCCATTACTCCAGTAATAATTTGTATATTTCAAAATCAAACGTATTTTCTTGTTGTTGATAAACTGTACTCTCAGAAAAACATCACTTTGATGCAATGAAAATGGTGCAATGCGCTAAAAAATTAATTCAAACTTCCCTCATTTTTCTCGACCAAAAAGGTATATAACCCCTTAAGGAAGATTAAAAGTAAATATGTTGTACGAGACTGAACCTTGAGATTCAGATTTTGAATTCTGTAGGACAACCTGTAGAATTCGATCAGTTAGATATTTTTTTCAAAATTTTGATTAGAAAATTATCATATTAGTAACTCTGAGCAATTGATGAGTAGTGGAATGCCCATGGCGAAATCCAAACTGTTTATCTGCAAAAATTGAATTTTCATTGATGTGTGCCATCATCCTGTTAAGAATAATTTTCTCAAACAGCTTACTTATAGAAAAAACCAAACTGATTGGTCGATAACTAGAAATCTCAGCTGGATTCTTATCCGGATTTAAAATTGGAGTTATTTTGTTGTATTTTTCATAATTTGGAAAAATTGCAATTTTGAAACCTTTATCGAAAATTTTTACTCAAAATTCCATTGTGCTCTCATTTGATTAATATGTTAAAGATTCCATCATCACCAGGTGCTTTCTTATTTTTGAAATTTTTAATTGTTTAATCTCATTCAAGTTAGTTTCAATTATTCCTGCAGATAAAAAAATCTGGGAAGAAGTAAAGCAACTTGACGTGTGACTTCATTTTCAATTGGACTCACAAAATACAAATTTGAATTATGAACACTTTCGAACTGCTGAGCAAATCTTTGTGCCTTTTGTTCATTGGATACAAGAAAACGTTCACCATCATTTAAAACTGGTATAGGCTCTGAAGGTTTTTTAAGAATCTTCGACAGCTTCCAAAAGGGTTTTGAGCATGGTTTTAATCTTTCAACTTTAGTCTCTAAATTTTGATTTCCCAGGAGAGTGAATCTATGTTTAATCTCTTTCTGTAAATCATTATGAATAATTTTGAAATCAGGGTCACGAGAACGTTGATATTGACGTCTGCGGACATTTTTCAAACGAATTAGAAGTTGAAGATTTTTGTCAATTATTGGTGAATCAAATTTTATTTGAGCCTTTGGAACAGTATGCTTCCTGGCATCAATAATTGCGCATTTTAATGCTTCCAAAGCGGAATCAATATTCACTTCGTTTTGCAAATCCAGCTCATTATTGAAATTACTCTCAATATGAGTTTTATATCTTTCCTAATTAGTCTTGTGATAATTAAAAACAGAGCTCATAGGGTTTAAAACCGAATCATGTGATATAGAAAAAGTTATTGGAAGGTGGTCAGAATCAAAATCAACATGTGTGATCAATTCACTACAAACATGACTTCGATCTTTACGAACTAATTTCATTTTTTGTCATATTGACTTACATTTTAAGTTTAGTAAAGCGGGCAATATTTGTAGTTTCGCGGGAATGCGAAGATGAACGGGAATAGAAGGTGTGCAGGGTGGCCACTCAATCGGGAAAACGGGAAATGCGGGAAAAAGTCGGGAATTGAATTACATCGTGAAAAATGCGGGAAAAAGTCGGGAATTTTTTTATTTAATCGGGATTTTGTTACCAAGATTTTTTCAAAGTATTGCAGAAAAAGAAGTTTACCAGTCGTATTAGGTTTCAGGCAGTTGACATTAGAAAAAATACTTTCGGTAGCAATACTAGCTGGGGTAATCAATGTATTTTTGTTTTCCGCCGTTTTTGTTTACCCCCCACATTAACGGTCATTTTTTAGTTGGCATAATGTTCGAACAACCTGTAACCTGTGCATACGATAATAGATGCTGTACAGGAGTAGAAAAATTGGGCAGAACAACTGGTATAATTGGAGAATTATGTTCTTGCGTTAACAATAGCTAAACGGACCGTTACAATTGCCGTTACAATTGACATAGCGGAAATTTTTACTCTCTTTCAAAGGACATGTGTCCTTTTTGTGCGAAGAGTTTCCACAAATGAAGCATTTATGTGTTATGTTACAGAATTTAGATCCATGGCCATATCGTTGGCAAATACGGCATTGGGTGATATGCTTTTCACCTACACCAAATTTTCTATACAACTCTCACTTTATCCGCACATTATATATAACATGTGCTTGTGCTTGTAAACCTCAGTGCGGTTAAAATGAATTTAAAAATTTACAAGGGAAATTCCAGTTCTATAACTATTTTCGCCTCGTGATTTCTGTTTTACAAGAATTACTGTTAAAGTAATGGACTCAGCCAATAAGCGGCACTTGCGGTTTCTTTTTTCGTTATTTCAGGTGACAAGAAAAAAGTTAAAAACAAATGTTAAATTCAAAGATAGGTAGTCTTGAAAAAGACTAATGTGTACTAACCTTCAGGTAGTCTTTAAAAGACGCAATGACAAAACACAAACTTTGAAGATATAGGTACTCAAAGACCAGTCCACAAACAACCGAAAATACGTCTGATCTGTCGGGCAGCTCAAGACGCACGATATTATAAGATAGTTATTTTGTCGAGAGGAAGCCATCGGGGTGTTATAGAGTTCAGCGTGAAGGAAGGTTAAGTAGTGGGGAGTCTAAGAATATGCTCAGTATGAATATTTTGACATCGAATGGCCTAAACTCACTTGCTTATCAAAGCGAACTTTGTAACCTTGATCATCTTCGGTTTCAGAATCACATCCATGGCCATTTTTTCTGTCATCTGGGCATATTGGGAATTGTTTGACATTTAAAACATTGCATACACATAACGCCTCCGGCGGTCGAGTCTCACATCCGACATTCCAGTATCTCAGACATAGACCAGACAGAGACAGAAAATTCAATCCGTGAGCGATAACAGCCGTGTCGAGGTTGAAGAGGAGGCAAGGGTTACGAATGAGGAATTCATAGTGATCGCCAAATCCTTAAAGGTGAGCAAGGCACCGGGACCGGATGGTATCCCTAACCTGGCAAACAGGCAGGCGATAAAAACGGCCCCCGAGCTGTTTAGGGCAGTCATGCAGAGGTGCCTGGATTACTGTCTCTTTCCGGACAGGTGGAAGCGGCAGAGACTGGTTTTACTGCCGAAGGCTGGGAAACCTCCAGGGGACTCATATAGGCCCATCTGCCTGCTGGACACCGCGGGCAAGGTGCTTGAGAGGAGTATCCCCAACAGACTGGTGAGGTACACGGAAGGAGTACACGGTCTGGCAAGTAACCAGTTCGGCTTCCGGAAGGGCAGGTCCACGCTGGATGCCATCTCATCCGTCACTAAGACGGCGGAGGTAGCACTCCAGCACAAGAGAAGGACTCCAGCGCAAGGAATACACTATTGCGCAATCGTCACGCTCGACGTGAAGAATGGGTTCAATAGCGCTAGTTGGGACTCCATAGCGCTCGCGCTCAGGAGTATCCACGTACCGGTGTCGTTGTACAAGATTCTGGAAATTTATTTCCAGAATCGAGTACTTGTTTACAACACGGAGGAAGGTTGGAAGTGCGTCCCAATCACCGCAGGAGTTCCGCAAGGTTCTATCCTGGGTCCGGTGTTGTGGAATGTCAAGTATGACGGAGTGTTGAAACTCAAGTTCCCTGTAGGGGTTGTGATCGTCGGCTTTGCAGATGACATAACGCTGGAGGATTACGGTGAGTCGACCGAGAAGGTCGAGTTGACGGCCGCGCACTGTATACGCAAGGTCGAGGACTAGATGCGCTCCAGGAAACTGGAGCTCGCGCATCATAAGACGGAGGTCACGGTTGTGAACAGAAAATCGGAGCAACAGGCGGTGGTCAGAGTCGGAGAACGCACCATCACCTCAAAGCGATCTCTGAAGCTCTTGGAGGTTACGGTGGACGATAAGCTCACGTTCGGGAGTAACGTCGACTATGCCTGTAAGAGGGCCTCATCGGATGTTGCAGCACAATCTCGTATGATGTCCAATAGCTCAGCGGTTCATAGCAGCAAGCGAAGACTTCTTGCCAGCGTGATTTCGTCCATACTTAGGTATGGTGGGCCAGTGTAGTCTAGAGCGCTAGGTACTAACAGTTACCGTGGTAAACTGGAAAGTACCTACAGGCTCATGTGTCTGGGAGTTACGAGTGCGTATCGTACGGTGTTATACGATGCAATCTGTGTCTTGTTCGGCATGATGCCTATCAGCATCACCATCAAGGACGACAGAGAGTGTTTCGACCAACGTGACACAAGGGGCATAAGACGTACCAGAATGCCATTCTCGATGCTCCGCTGGCAGCGAGAATGGTCTAACTCCACAAAGGGCAGATGGACGCACCGACTTATATCGGAGATATCCGGCTGGGTCGGGAGACGACATGGTAAAGTGAACTTCCACCTGACACAAATCCTGTCACGCCATGGTTGTTTCTGGCAATATCTGCACAGGTTCAGACATGCGGGGTCCCCCATGTGTCCCGAGTGCGTGGAGGAGGAGGAGACTGCTGAGCATGTCTTCTTCGTATGCCCCCTTTTCGTAAGAGCGAGGAGCGACATGATGACTGTGAGCGGGCCTGGTACAAATCCGGACAATCTAGTCCGGAGGATGTGCGACGACCCGGACATCTAGAACGCGGCCTGTGCGGCCGCATCCCAGATTGTCCTGGAGCTGCAACGTGTGTGGCGGGTCAACCACCAACACGCCAGTGGTAGCTAATTATTCATGTAGTACTCCAGGTAGTTAGCTAGGAGGTTATAAGAGCAAAGAGGGTGCATCACACACAAAAACCACTCCCCGACGTAATACTTAACCGTCGTTCCAGGAAGACCAGGATAGGAGACTGGAGGGGTTTTAGTGGGTCGGAACAGGGATCAGT
The DNA here is from genome assembly GCF_029784165.1 of Wyeomyia smithii. Classification (NCBI taxonomy): domain Eukaryota; kingdom Metazoa; phylum Arthropoda; class Insecta; order Diptera; family Culicidae; genus Wyeomyia; species Wyeomyia smithii. Next base: position 40,872,589 of record NC_073694.1, read on the forward strand.
AGGTGTCTGGGGGAGTATAACTACCCCAGCATCTCCCCCCTAGTCTCATCCCCACACCCTGAGTTCTCTACGCAAGTGTCTGATCGCAAATTTCCCCGCCACCTTTAAAATAAAACACCGAACGTAGACTTCAACACGTTTGGAGATTATTCCTGGCTCCTAAGTATTATCCCGAAGCTGGTAGTAGCCAAACTAGATAAAATTTGAACTTGACTCGAACCCCGATTCCGGAAATAGTCCATATCGGATGGTACTTCAGTTCCTGGTAAAACCTTGCAAATCAGGGAAGGTCAAGGAATTAAATTTTCGACCAGGGAAATTATGGATTATCAAGGAAAACTGAAAAACCATTAGGGAATAACAGTGGCGTCAGGTCCACCTGTGCAGCATGTGCACTGCACAGTTACCCTATTTTTTTGCAATTATCGAAATAATATAACCTATAAAAACAAGTAAGCATACTAGCAAAACCCTTCAATTTGAAGCATCAAACACTAAAACGATTTTTTCAGAATGAAAGTCTATTGTGGAACCTCTACTGTTTAGTTCACATCCGATCGAATATCTTTTTCATGGGATTGCGTTCATTTACGTTGAATTTTTTTATGCTGAATGCTGAAAAATATCAGGGAAATTATTGCTATAACGTTTGCGGTGAATAAATGGACTTTTTTCAGATGGCGGTAGAAAAATAACTTAGACCGATAATCGATTGAAAAAAATAACTAAGACAAATAATTGAGAAGTTTGAAAAAATTTCCCATGAAGGTAATTATGTTAACTAACTTGCAAAAAAATTCTACGCCCTTGCGAGCGGCCTTTCGGCAGTTAACCGGAACATTCCCCATGGCGGACGAAAACATGCGTGTAGGCACGTTTGTGAGTTCTTTCCTCGTTTCATTTAACAATTCCTCCTCAGTTTTCGTGACAAAGTTATTGGAGTAGATCTTACGCTCAGCTTTGCCCAGAAATCCTCGATAAAACGCAACTTGGGGCCGTTGGGCGGACTATCCAGCCGCTCCATCTCCTTCAACGATTGCTACGAGCAATGGGCCGACGCCAGATCCGGCCTTATGGCATTTGTTGACAAACAACGCAACTTCCGGCAGGAACATTGTACTATAAATTGCCCCCTTCACGGCCAGTCCGGAGCGAAAGAAGAGCATCTTTCCCAAGTAACAAAAATGATTTTATCAAAGCTTTATAGTGCTGTTTTGGCTGTATTAAGCACTATAAAACTTTGATAAACCCAATATTGTTACTAGGGTTGACATCCCCTTCTCGCTGACTGTCAGCCACAGCAGCACCTTCTTAGGGAACTCGGTGTGTGAAATGAACCTGCGCGAGGGAAGTAAAATACGAACTGCCCTGCCAGTCGTTGCCATCCAGGGTGAGTCAGGACTCATAGTCGGACGTCCGTAATCGAACATTCTTTCGATGCTCTGATTGACATCCAAATGTGCCAACATGTTGGAGATGCCGGAACGGGTGTCTATGAACTGCCGCACGATGTCCGTTTTTGACGTGACAGGATGTTTTTTGGACGCGCACACTTCTAAACGAAGTAGCTTCACTGTTTTCGCCATTACGGTTAGAGTTCGACTGATAGAGCTGTAAATTTTTTTCTGCTGGCCCATGGGTTACAATGATTAATGCTGCATGGCTAGTTTCTTCAGTGCTTGTGAAGGGAAAAAAATCGGCAATTTTCGTCCATTTTTTACCGCAAACTTTAGTTCCCTACAATTCATTTTCAGATAGTTTTTCTGTGCAATGAATAGTTTCTGAGCTACAATGTTTTGAACAGAACCTATGCCAAAATGTAAATGCATCGGTTCGAGAACTCATTCATTCATCACGTTTTAATGTTTGCATTCACATTGTTCAGAAGGGTTGATATTACACCAACGCTATGAATTTGATTAGCAATGAAAGATCTATGAAGAGTCAATGGTTGTGTCTATTGCTCCGATGTGGCGGTTTGCTTTATAATAATATCATTTGATCAAGTTTTATTACCATTATTATGAGCAGTATGATTAAAAGAAAGAATAAAATTATTTTAAAATCGTAATTCTATCTAACTTGTTGTGTACCTGTATTCAGATCCGATAAAAATAATTTATTTTGGCAAAAAAGTGTTTGGACAGTTACGTCTTGGGTGCATAACCCAAACAGTGCTACTACTGCCGTCTGGAGCTACAAACGAGCGAATTGCTCTGCAGCTGTGAATCCCATTCCGGTTCAGTGAAGCTAAGCATTTCACGAGTCGGTTCTGTCGTTGATGTCGGCTGCTTTTACCACAGTTTCGTGTAATTCAGCGATAAAGCGGGTACAGCGCAGGACAACAAAATGGGTCGAGAATAGTTGGCATTTTTTTCGTTTAAACAAATGCAACTATTTATGTATCTTATCTATACTTACGATTGAGTGGTTGGCAAGTTGTAAGATAAAAACATCATTATGCAAAGAACTTCTACTCTATCGTTAATGATTGTCAAGATCCAATTTGATGGCGCTGTGAAGGTCGTCCACTTGGCGATACCGGAGCCTGTCATTCGAATCTCGTCAAGTAGAACAAACTCATTATCGTTTCCGTGCTTTTGCGCCAATCGTGGCAGAAATGTCCGCGATGGCTGTTAACATTTTGTTCCACTCGATAGAATGCACGGCCCATCGCTGCATCTTAGCAGAAATCGTCTTCACTCGTCCTTGCTCAGACACAACATCTATACACGAGTAAGCGCACTTGAAGTTCATCAATACTCGCAGCGGTCGCCATCAAGTCGTTAACTTCAGCTCTAAATTGAACAAATTTTACCTTGGTTTGTCCTCATCTCCGCACATACCTACCGATTGGTCACACTCTTGTAACTGTGCATTTTATTTCGCGCTCGTGCGTTTCGGAAGAATGAATATTCAAATGGCTCTGTTCAACAGAGAGGCCGGCAGCAACAGGCCAAACGACTATCGAACCTGACAAATCTTCCAATCGACATAGATCAAGCTTTCTTTTTAACTGTCACCACTTGTCCAAGGCGCGATACGCGCTAACCGCTTGACATCTTCGTGAGAAGGAAGTAAACCTCTGTAGCCCAGTTAAATTTCCGGGTAATTATACACTTGGCGGATTTCACGGATCTCTCTCTTGCCCTGTTGGACGTCCTCAACACAGCGGATCATAGCGGTGTCAATCGTGTGTACAGAGCTGCGGTAACGGTAACCGTGGTGGACCTTACTGGCAACGGAAACATGGCTCTTAGAATTGGGCTATGCAGAGATCATTGTGGACAAGCCGCGCTGCCGGCCGGCCGTCATAAATCATTACCATTTCAAGGGATCGTAAATCACTAGGGAAATACCGAACGGTAACCGCCGCGCTGTAGGTCAAGATGTTATTTATTTTTCGGAATGCTAATGAATACGAATATTAAGATTAATTGTTCTCACTAATCATAGACTGAGGAAACTTTTTCGATTAATGGTAGCGCGACTCGATAACTTCAAACTTTACATAAGAGACTTCGCCGAAAAAAGTCAGTTTGGAAGTCAGTGAATTACTGCCGGTTAGTTTGGCTGAATGGATTATTGGTGTTTGGGAAAAATGGGGAGTCGTTAGTTTGTCGAAGATCACCAAGATTAATGTGGCAACTTTTATGAATGATTGTTCCAATTTATATTGAGGAATGTCAAGCAGGTTCACCATGGCGCTGGTGTAATCTTATCAGATAGTATTTTACGAGCTAGTTGAAATATTGAAATGAGCTCAAAAATTGAATTGTTATCTTGATAAATTAAGATTTTTTCAAAGAACATTTCACCGAAATCCGAAATTCATCACTCCTCCTCAAAAGGTTGAAATTCAAAAGTTTTATGTAATGAATCATTACGTCAAAAGCTATTTTAAGCCAATCGCGTATTTGGTGTCCACGATTGCAGTTAAATATAATCAAAGCAGCGTGAATCACTCAATCGTTGCCAAAAATAACCGGCCAACATCATCTGCCGAATTGTCAATCAGACTTCTCGCTAATACACCATGTGAGTGCGCGCGGACAGTTGACAAACAAATTAAAACAAAGAAAAGCACAAACAACTAACCCATCGTTAGTACAAAACTGCGGAAAAACTTTCCCCGCCTCAGATCGATTTCAGTGTCCAAAAACCCTACAGACACTCGTAACGGTTTCGTCATGTAGTTAATTAGCTGCCGAGGTTGTAAACATGTGATTCTTTCAACACGTTGTACCATCTGTGAATAGATAGTGTGTGTGTGAAGGTGCTTCCCATCCGAGGCGGCCCATTTCTGCCCACGATTCCGTCCATCTGCCCACCCCCTCGCAAGTAATTGGTTCAGATGACGGATTGCCCTAATGTACAATGGCCCAGAGCACAGGAACTAGCGGAAGCCGCACATCCGCTTGTCTTGATTGAAAACCGTCGTCCGCCCATCTCTACTTGCTCCAATGCGGTGATAAATCGCTGCATCTTATCGGCCCTGCTTTGTCCGCCCTGGAAGTCGGGAGTTGAACAAGACAACGATAGGAGAGATTTAAAAATAATACGCCAAGCTCAATTAGATTAGCGCCGCTCGCAAACGATCGTCATTCATCAGTTTGGCTTTGGTGTTTACTTAGGCTTGTTTGGTGTAGCATTTCGCTTAGCCGGCTGCTGTCGTTGTTGAGCGCAAGCCGGAGAGAATTTGCCAAAAATCTGACTCCAAGGGTGCGGGTGCTGCGTACATCCGGCCAGTCGGTCAAACATAACGCAACCATTCTTCGATTGCTTTAATTCGCTTGAAATGATGCGATATAGTGACGCACCGCACCGCCTGGGCCCTGGCATATTTTGGTTGTGAATCTGCGGGGCCAGATTTTTCGACCGCTGGATGCGAAAAAAAATACTGTAGACTTTGTTTTGTTTGGTAGAGCACAGATATCACTTGAAATTTGCAGCTGTGCTGCAGTCAGTTAGCTCAATGTTGTTTCAAAATAAATAGAATAAATAAATACACTTCAAACCGATGTACTTTTCTAATGCTTAAAGTTATTTTGAAATAACTGTTGACAGTTTGGACACACGCTGCTATTATTATACCCCGATGACGGATCTGGATGACGCTCGTGATTGATTTTATTCGTCTCGGCGTATTTATTTAGTGTTGATTCACGATTTGATTACCCTGGACAAGTTGATATTTGTGTCACTGGAAATAGGAAACGTGACGTTCAGTGAGAAAAAAACATAACCTAAAATTAGGGTCATTATATTGGAAAAAAGACTTGTTGCACCAATGTGTTATGTTTTACTTCAATAATTTTAATGCGATTTTCTTCCGATCTATCTTACGAAAGAAATGTTTACATTGCGGGTTTGGACTCCAATCACCGCAGTTGCGTTTACTTCATATTACAACATGTTATATGAATAAATTAAATGCTTTGTTACAAAACTTTGAGAGTGAGCAAATCGGAATACATTGAAAAATTCAATTTGTTTGTATAGACGTTAAAAGGTCGCGAGTATTTGAAAAGCCAAAAATAAGGAAGGCTAAACCACCTGCTCCTCACTTCACTTTACAAACATAACTGTTAATGTCATAATGTTGTTTAGGGGTGTCCTAATAACGAATCGAAATACTGAAAATAGTGCAACTCTAATTGAAATCCAATTTTTTATTCTAATCTAAATTCGATTCTTCTCAAATCCAATCCAAAACCAATTGAAATTCAATCCAAATCCCATAACAATTCATTCCAAATTCATTTAGAGTTCAATCCAAATCAAATTTAATCCAACTTAAATTTTATCCAAATCCAATATACAGTAACTATTCGCTAACTGGGCACGCTTTAACTGGGCTTGTTTATAACTGGGCGCTCGCTAACTGGGAGGATTACCAGTTAAAAAGACAACAAACGTCAAATATCTGAACGAACGTGGATTGGAAACGAAAACTGAAAAATTAAAGTTTTTCTAATAGAGTATATTTAAAATACAAAAATACAAAATACAAACTAAAGTTTAAAAGCTTTGTTTGAGAGATAAGCTTGTAGTTGTGGCTTCTCTATTTGGTGATCAACTTAAGAACGAAAGGCTTTTATAAAGTTGTCGCGAAGCAGCGTTATCCATCGAACTCCCCCTCGGCGTTGAGATGATATCCCAGTTAGCAAACTGATTTCAATAACTGGGAAGCGCTCGTCGCCCAGTTAGCGAACAGTTGCTGTAAATCATGTTAAAATTCAAACAAAACTGAATTCAATCCAAATCCAATCCAAATCCAATCCAAATCCAATCCAAATCCAATCCAAATCCAATCCAAATCCAATCCAAATCCAATCCAAATCCAATCCAAATCCAATCCAATCCAAATCCAATCCAAATCCAATCCAAATCCAATCCTAATCCAAACCAAATCCAATCCAAATCCTATCTAAATCCAATCCAAATCCTATCTAAATCCAATCCAAATCCAATCCGAGCTCAATCAAAATCTAAACCAAATCCTTCCCGAATCCAATCCAAAGCCTAATCAAATCCAATCCGAATCCAATCCAAATCCTATCCAAATTCAATCAAAATCTTAACCAAATCCATTCCGAATCCAACCCGAACCATATTTAAATCCAATCCGAATCCAATCCGAACCCAATCCAAATCCAATCCTGATTCAATTTAAATCCAATACAAATTCTATCCAAATCCAATCCTAATTCAAGCCGAACCAATCAAAATCCAATCCAAATCCAATACAAATCCAATCAAATTTCAATCCAATTCAAATTCAAACCGAACCCAATCCAATCCTAATCCAATCCTAATTCAAGCCGAACTCAATCCAAATCCAATTCAAATCTAATCCAAATCCGATCCTAATTCAATTCAAATCCAATCCAAAACAAATCCAAATCCAATCCGAATTCAATTTAAATCCAATACAAATTCTATCCAAATCCAATTCTTATTCAAGCCGAACCAATCAAAATCCAATCCAAATCCATTACAAATCCAACCCAAATTTCAATCCAAATTCAATCCAAAATCAATCCAAATTCAATCCAAATTCAATCCAAATTCAATCCAAATCCAACCCAAATCCAAGCCGAACCCAATCCAATCCTAATTCAAGCCGAGCTCAATCCAAAACCAGTCCAAATCCAATCCAAATCTAATCCAAATGTAATCCAAATTTAATTCAAATCCAATCCAAAACAAATCCAAATCCAATCCAAATCCTATAAAATTTCAATCTAAATCTAAGCCAAATCCATTCCGAATCCCATCCAAATCCAATCCGAATTCAATTTAAATCCAATCCGAATTCAATTTAAATCCAATACAAATTCTATCCAAATCCAATCCACATTCAATCCAAATTCAAGTCGAACCCAACCCAATCCAAATCCAATCCAAATTCCTTCCGAATCCAATTAAAATCCAATACAAATCCTATCTAAATCCAATCCAAATCCAATCCAAATCCAATCCAAATCCAATCCAAATCCAATCCAAATCCAATACAAATCCAATCCAAATCCAATCCAAATCCAATCCAAATCCAATCCAAATCCAATCCAAATCCAATCCAAATCCAATCCAAATCCAATCCAATCCAAATCCAATCCAAATCCAATCTAAATCCAATCCAAATCCAATCCAAAACCAATCCAAATCCAATCCAAATTCAATCCAAATTCAATCCGAATTCAATCAAAATCCAATCCAAATCCAATCTAAATCCAATCCAAATTCAATCCAATCCAAATCCAATCCAAATCCAATCCGAATCTAATCCAAATCCATCCCAATCCAAATCCAAATTCATTCCAAATCCAATCCAAATCCTATAAAATTTCAGTCAAAATCTAAGCCAAATCCATTTCGAATCCAATCAAAAGCCTATTTAAATCCAATCCGAATCCAATACAAATCCACTCCGAATTCAATTTAAATCCAATCCGAATCCAATTTAAATCCAATACAAATTCTATCCAAATCCAACCCAAATTCAATCCTAATTGAAGCCGAATCCAATTTAAATCCAATACAAATCCTATCCAAATCCAATCCAAATCCAATCCAAATCCAATCCAAATCCAATCCAAATCCAATCCAAATCCAATCCAAATCCAATCCAAATCCAATCCAAATCCAATCCAAATCCAATCCAAATCCAATCCAAATCCAATCCAAATCCAATCTAAATCTAATCCAAATCCAGTTCAATTCCAATGCAAAGTTTTTAGCCCGCTTTCTCCAATATGCGATTTTTAATGTCTATATATTTTATTTAGAGTTTTTCTAGCATTTACTACATCAAAGTCTCGAATGAATGTTAACTGATATTTCCCGATGATTTTTTTATTTGTTTCTCAGTTTCTATTTTGATTCTTGGGCGAAATTAACTTCCCTTTATAATCTTCTTCAAATTTATTGAACAGAAATAATGAAAAACTTTCAACACGTAAGGTTTTCTATTCACTTGGATTTTAGAATTTTCGATTTTCAAAGGAATAAAATATAATTTAAGCGGTTTTTTGCTGCCTCCTCACTTCAACATAAGTTTACTTTCCTGCTTCGCCAGCATTTATTTCCGGGATGGGGTTGATGAATCAAAATTTTTCAAACTATAGACGCAAAAAGGAAATCGATACTCAAATAAGAAATAAAAGGGATCCGTGTTGGTTTTGAAATTTCCGTGAGAACTATTTCTACTTCATTTATTTTCCTGTATGGGTTTATCACTGCGACCAGAAAAGATGATCTATTGTGATTTGGCCGGGTGTTTGCTGTATACCGCACTTCTGTTATTAGCAATTACCACTATTGAGAGTAAGTGATATGCTTATTATTTATCCGTGAAGGTGTGTATGTTTTTACCCTTCGTATTACACTAACTGCTCTACCCTACCAGATTTGTTTCTGCTGCCAAATATTGCCAATTATTATTCCATGGACAGGTTTCAACTTTGTCTCCTTCTGACAAGTTTTATCATAAGCGGTTCATATTTTTTCAAGAGTTATCCACACCGTCATAAAGTTTAACGAGAATTGAAGTCAAGTGGGGAGCCTAAAAATAAACCGATGCTGAAAAAAAATTTTTTTTTGCTCAAACAAACACCAAAGAGCAGTATTATTTCCATCTGCAAATCAAGATAAAAATCGAGAAAAATTTCAAAGATCAGGTAAAACCCGCGGAAAAAATGCGCCGATATTCTTAACGATTGTCATTTGAACTTTAGTAAGACCTGATATTCATTTGAACTTTATTTTTGAAGCTGACTAGACACCATTACGGCACGTGAAATACTGGATAAAAAAGTTGTTGGCAAAAATAATTATCAATCGGCTTGGATGAATTAGTTTTGCATTCTTTTTGGCGATTTTTTGTTTGTCTACTTCTTACCTTAATTCATTTGGGATGATTGAGAAACAAGTCTCGATACAAGTGCTTGGAAAACCTAAATATTTTTTGTGTTTGAGCTGCATGCTTGCTTCTACCAAAACGCAATTTTTTTAGAGGGAACATTCTGAATACAGAGAAACAAACCCAGAAAGTCCCAGAAAATCGATTTTTTTCAAACAAAATTTTGCACTGATGATAAGAATCCAGGAAACGGGGTAAAGGACCTCTATGCTCCGCGTTGAAAGTAACTTATGTCTACTAAGCTTTCTTTTACGAAAGCATTTTGTGCAATCCATCATCTGAAAATGTTTTTTTTTTTAACAAAAAATTTGGCCGAATATTAAATTAATATAAAAATTCTAATCTATCAAATCTTTAGTAATAGTAAATTTGCTGTTATTTTCTCGGTAATTTAAATATATTTTTTCGAATCTGGTAGGAAAATTGCAATAAACTATCGATGGGGTAGCAAACGGCAAACTAACCACAGGTTATGAGCCATCGTAAAAGAATTTTCTTCGTTCACATAACACTACTCTTCACCAGGCGATTCTACGTGAAATCGTCCGAACCAGTCTCCAACCAGCTGTTGTAGGTACATTTGTACCTCAATGCACTAGCACTCGGCAGCAATTTGGACAATTGCAGCTTGAGCTACACAGCCGGTTGTCATGCTGATGACCCTTAAGGAGGTCGACTACATTCCTGCGAATCTATGATTGATCAATCACGTGTTGACTGTAATAGCAGACCAGTCGCGACTAGCGACGTTCTCTTCGCTGCAACACTGAAGCTATTGGGTAACTTTTTGCCGTCATAAAAAAGATGAAGTTATACAATTTTGCCAAAGCGTCCACTTAAAATGATCTGACACTTCAGGGTAGGGCCATCAATATTGAAAAAAAAGCACACTGCCCCCGTGTGGAGTTGAAAACTGAATTGGGAACAATTTTTGTCGATGAGCTCCAATCACACATTGGTGTGCAAACTTTTAAACGTACAATTTCGCTCGGGTAAACAACAAATGTATTTACAACTCGCTCAAATCGCGCACAACTTAGAAACATGTGCGCATTCCGAGATCTCTCCTGCTGCTTAGTCGATATGTAGACATTTTGTAGTTGGGTATCTCCTCGCAGTTGCACTTGCAACAGGAATGTGTTTTTAGCCTCTGTTAGACAGCGTTTAGTGTGCAAAGTATGTGCCTTTAATCTTAATAGCTTTAAGTCCAACTTCTACCTGACTCTTTGAAACCACAGTTGAACAGTTGAACCTACCGGCTATCGATAGGTTCGTGATATGATAGTCTCAGCGACGAGGGAGCAGATGCCAAACCGGGCGGCATTCGCGAGAGGGAAATCGATGGAGCAATTTTCCGCCCGGTTTGGTCACGATTTTTCCTTCGGCAGTTCTCCGCCGGTAATCGCCGCATGAAGATGGATTGCAAGTGCACAGTGCAAAACTAGGAGTAGAAGCACAGTTGCAAGTGGATTACATTCTACCGCCAAAATGCCGGAGTTTGACGACACGTTCCTGTTTGATTGTGCCAAGTTCGAGCGAAAAAAGTGGAAATCGTACAATATTAGTTTGCGTCCAGGCAGTATAGTGTTGAAAAGTGTTAGCAGTTTTAGTCCAAACGCCTCGGGCAGCAAAAATAATAACAATTACATAGAAGATGGTGATCTAATTGTGGGTGCTTTGCGGCCGATTAGCGATTCGGTCGATTTGAATCCAGCAGGGGTGGTGAAGAAGCGTGACCATCCACAGCGAAATGTGGCGGTTAGTTACCTGTACAGTAGTGTGAATCCTATCCGGGAGAAGATTTTCGGGTACAATTTCAAAAGGCACTCGTATACCTGCTCATCGCCACATTCACCGGGAAGCGGCAGTCCAGGGCTGTCAGAGGTGACGGTGCCAACCTTCTTCGGAGCATGTAAGTGCCAGTGTTGTTCAACATGGTAAATTTATTAACACCTTTGGGGATACAGTAGCACCAGCACCGTTCGTTTGCATCATTCCGCAGGCCATAGCAGTGGGGTTGGGCAACTGGCTACCGCCACTGCTTGCTCTGGCAGCCAGCCATCGTGACATGGGAAAGTTTTTGCCTCGCCAATGGACCAAGAGGCAGCCACTAATAAGGATCGGTTGGAGTGGAGATTGAAAGTGGTCTTTCTAAATAAAACACGATAATTGGTATTGATCCACTTTTGGCGCACCCTTTCAAATGTCGAAGTGGATTTGTTATGGAGGGAAAAATGGAAGAAACATTGTATCGTAATATGTTTTTTTAATTATTATTACTAGCGCTGCGTAGTGATTTCGTTTGCTTAGTCAAACACTGACGGGCTTTTTCAATTTAGGGATTTGAATGAAATCTTTGCTTTGAATGTCCATTTTTTTCGTGATTTTCAAGGTTATATGTTTGAAATTATATGAAAAAGCATGGGAGTTTCGACTAAATAAACTTGTTTGAAGCAACACAAATACCTATTTATCAATTTGATTTATAATGTAAGTTTCGCGTAAATTCAAAATTTAGAGATATAAAATATAAAATTTCGTTTGTGTGTTTTTGGGTTTGTAATGTTATACGGCTAGCATTGTATCCAGATCGGATGGGTTACACAGAAATCTAAATCGGGGCTGGGGTTCGAACCTAGGTTCCCGCATGGTTGATTTAATGTCGGTTTCAAAATTGAAAATATAGGAGTTGGGACAATTGGATTGATTCGATTGATTACCAGTAGATAGTTGAATTCAAGGAAAATATTCTATTCTAGTGTCCCTCAAGGCTAACTTTTACGATCGCTCGTTTCTATTAAATATGTCTTGTATAGTTCGTGTTGACCTTTTTAAGTTGAATCAAGGTTAAAGACCATGAATGAACTCGAGAGCAATGTTACAATCACGATAAACAATCCATAAATTCAGCAGTCTAATGTACTGCTTCTCACACATATTGGGGCATGAGAGATCGTTAAGAGCACTTTATGACTTTTTGATTCAAAATATTTGTATTGCGCCGGACTAAACACATCGCACCTGAGACTTGTAGCACCCGGCGATAGTACGCTTAAGGAGAGGTGCGACATAAAAACAATGCTTATCGTTTATCGTTGTCAGGATGAACCAAACAAACGAAAGATAATCCACTATATAATACAAAAAAACTGCAAGCCGATGATGGCATCAAACGTGATTAAAATAAAAATAAAATCTTTCCGTCCGAACCGGGTTGTGACGGTAAAGTGACGTTCGTTCGTACAGCGTACTGCGCGTTCGCCTCCGCATTCGGCAAGCACATTGACGTGACGGTTTTGTCACAGACAATGGACCTGCTGAAAACTCATTCCAGTAGGTGCGCACCACCAGGGTTCGTGCATTTCTGTTAGGACATATTGCGCTGACGGGCAGCTATGTTTTATTGCATAATTTGGCTCGATTACTCTCCAGCGATTTGCAAACCGAGGTTGCTGTTTGTCGCGTCTTACACGATAATTTTGGTGGGCCATTCTAGTGGACATACGAAAACAGCCGAAATGCCAAAGAAAACATGTTTCAGTTACCAACTTTATATTATTGAATGAGACTTGAGAAAAAAAATCAGCCACACAGTCAAAAACAAACAGTACCAGTCATCTGGTAAATAAATGCGGCCATGTTTCAAGAATGTAGCAAATACACCTTACTGACAGTGCTGATTTGGCATTTCGTAGAATGACGCCATCGGACCGCATCGTGACTTTGTTTCGTCTGAGAGGTATCTGCTGGTGTCAAGGTAGTGCAATTTCTCCTGCGCTGTGTGTGACAGCAACAGAGGAAATAATTCAAGCTGAGCAATGATAAAAAGTGGCATCACAGAAATAACGGAAGGTAATGGAACAATAAGCTCTTACCGTGTGGTAAGGCATGAAATTGATTTGCTTCATTGTCGCGGCTGCGCCCGAACTTCCTTAGCAAAAACTTTTTTTTAATTTGTGAGTAGATAATCGACAATGAGCAAATCATGAACGCTCGTCACTGATGATACTACTTTGCTGATCTTTTTATGAGATTGACTATTGGAGCAAGTCATGAGAGACAGGTTCAATTATCATTGTTCTTGCGATTTGGGTTTTCAGAAGTTGTTTTTTTTTTTCAAAGTTTTTAGTTAACCGTTACTATTGAATCTTAAATAGCAATACGTTTCCACTCCACAAATTGCCATACTGCAAATTCATGAGGTAAAAAACCCACCTCCACAGCGAGAGAAAGTGGCCCATCGGATTTGGATAATCGATACCGAGCGCGACAAAATGTCACGTTTTATGCAGATCGCTCGCTGCAAACGAGTTGGCTGTACCTAGGTGTACATATTTACATTCCGGTTAGTGTGCAAAAACTTGTTTGTCTCTACCGTGACCAAATAAATGGAGTCGGTTTTAAGGCTCCATAGTTTTGTGATGGTTTGAATTTGCGTTGCGCGAATTGAGCGATGCCGTAATTGAACGAACTGTCTCGGCGTGCAGTAATACCCGGTTCAAATAAATTAGTCGCTGTTGGTAATTGAAAATGGTAAATCTGCCAGCGTTTTCTTGCATCCACAATTAGTGGGTTTTGTTCGAACCATGGTCGTTCAATTGGGGGATTGAATTTTTGAAGAGATGCGAGAAGATTATGAGAAAATTCATTTTAGGGTATGTACATTATTATGTTTTTTTATTTTCATGCTGATTCTTTCACATTTAGTAACAACATGAACTAATTTTTACGTTTCATGAGAATAACTTAAAAATTTACAAACTAACGCTAAGAGGGTGTCAACGTCAACAAGTAGATTTAAAAAAAAACTTTCAGGGTGTTGTCCACTTATGAAAACTTAGCTAAGCAGTGACAGAAGAAAACTACATAATTCACCAGGACTCAAGGAAAAATTAAAATAAAAAATCTTACACTGGCGAAAAAAAAAACAAAAAAAAATATCCAGTGCATTTACAACAGAAATCGTTTTATTATTTCTCTATGCGCTGTGCGCAATAAATACCATTAATAAATACAATAAATCCTTAAACTCAGCAACACTCTAAAGATTTGTTTAGTCAGTAAATACATTTGACTCAACTCATTAACAACAATCTTTTCACGGAGCAAACCAGAATTCTGTTACTATGTAAAGCCAAATTAAACTTTTTGTTTTAAGTAGTTCCCTACAAGGAAGAAGTAAATTCAAAAATAAAGTTCTAATACTACAAGGTATACAGCCCTAGGGTTGAATGAAATGGTGACGTGGGACTAAACACTGTAATTAGGGAATTTTTGTTACAAAATATACAGAGCCTGCAGACAGAATCAAGGTGTTTGCTTAGCGTCTGTACGTATTTTTATTTTCAGACTCCCCTGGAAATCAATTTTTTTAAATATATTCAACAACATTCGAAAGAATATCGTATATATTTGGCGATATTAGTATTAGCCTGTAGTATTTTTTGTGCAAACAACACGTATTTGACAAGGCACAAGCATATCATTCTTGTTGAAAAAGCACCAAGAATTTCTCGTAATGCGTCCAAGTTAGAATTAACTCTATATCCTCGAAAACCAAATCCAATAATACTTACGTTATTTTAATAAATAGTTTTGTCTTATTTAACTCTGAATAAAATATGGTTCTTACTTTTAAAATAATACAGAAGCCCTTACGAAGGTTAATTACCTGGCAAACATAAGAAGATATGTCTAACAAAATTATTAACAAGTTCCAGCAAAAAACCATAACAATCAACAATTCCATTTTTGTTTTTTTGCTTGACAATTTTTTTTCATTTACCTACAACTACATTCGCTGTATTACGATAACTGCTAATATACATACGTTTATTATGGTAAAGCTTTGAATAATAATATATCATCTAACCATTTTGAAATGTAAAAGGAGATTCTAATGAATCTTAGTAAATAAACCAAAAATTCATAAGCATTCGCAAGCTTTTACTCTTCTATATATGTGTTTATGTGGAATTTACTCTTTCGATACTATCCGGTCACGATTATTTAGTGAATATTGAAGATAAAATTGGATAAATATCCGTTGCAAAATTTACAATTCTTGTTGAATAGTTAATGGTAATCATATTTATGAGATAAACTTTCAATCACCATCAACAGCAGCATTGCAGGTTTTCCTCGATTGCACACGTACACTGAAACAAATTGCCCACACGTAAGTATGTGATTATTGCTTCACTTGAGCCCCATAACGATTATGCATCATTTTAGAAATGATTATTATCCTTTGCTTGCGCAAATGAAACTATTCTAGTATTCTATTCAGACGAAAAATGTACACCGATACGCTAAAAGTAGCATGATTCTCATTTGTCATTGGAAATATTATGGATTGTATATCATATAGTTTTAATTAAATTAGTTAGAGATTCGCCATGCAGTGTCAAGCTGTTTTGTCATGATATGTTAGCATGACATGAAGCTGTGTTCAAAATGAAAGACATTTAAAAAAAAATTCATAGCATGAATTATATTCACATGGTTTTGAGATCTCAATAAAATAGAATAGTACACGCAAAACTTTTCCTTATTACTTTTAAAGCAATAGCGCAAAATTACTTTTTAGGTAACAAATCCATCACTTAAAAAGTAATAAAATTCTTCCCCAGTTAAGTAACAACACATACTGTCATATATTTAGCACGTGTTATGAGAGTACGACTATCTAATAATGGTCGTTTCAACCACATGCAACGTTTTTTCTGTCGAAAATGCTCCCTTTCCACCTCAAGTCAAAAAAAATCACACACCGTCGCATAAGTTGCACATGTTACAAGTTTTTTCAATCTCCAATTCATCCGGTGGGCGTGTATTAGTTCGCTCGTTGTATGCATATGGAGTAGCGAAAAAATATGACAAGAGCTGCCAAGCAACTTTTTCCCCGTCATAGAGTATGCAAACGTTGATGATTTCTTGCAAGCTATTTACAGCACATAATCATTGGTTCATGGAAACTCATTTGGACCTGTTTGAATATACAAAACTCGTGCCCATCCAGAACAATATTCGCAACTTCGGCAACTCTGGTCAGACAGTATTAAATATTTCCATTTCAAGTAAACACTGGGGGACGAAACGAAAGTGTTTCTAGTTGGACATTTGAGGTTGACGGTTGAGATTCTGATTATGTGTGGATGAAGGGAGACAAAAATGAACCAGATCGTTGCATCAATACAAATGCAGCGACTGAAGTCTTGCCAACACATGCATTGCGGTGCTTGGCTGTATGTTCTCCTGCAGAAACACATACAAGCGTGTGGCCGTCATAATTTTTATTACTTTTTGTTTGTTACTTTTTGTGTATAATGCGCAGTCATGAGACACAAAAAGTAATAAAAAATTGCCCAAAAGTAATAATATATTCCCCGTTTGCGTTGGGTGTAGAAAAAAAAAATGTTTTTTTTTTCTCTTTGATTCATTCACTTGGTATGACATTTTACGAAATATTTTTTGTATTTTTTTTTTCACTGTAAATGGGGAAAACCCAACTTTTTGTAAACCTGGCAATCACAGTTTATCAGTAAATTTAACTGATGTGCTAACGTGCTCCTGTTGTCGATTTTATATTCTACTTTTCCACAATCTGAAATAGGCCAATAAAATAAAAAAAAACATTTAGCATTGAACATAAACACCACAAAACACTCAAACTGTAGCCCCGAGCAAATTACTCTTAACAACAAATATAAGTTATCATTAATATATCAAACTCACCTTTCACAGAATATAATTTCCGTTTTTGAAACTTAATCGATGTTTTATTTTTGTCGCAACAATCCAATGTTTGCAAGCAATTCAATTACGGTTTCATCAAAACTGACAGGAAAATGGTGGTAAGAGTATACGGGACAGAAGGTAAATCGAAAGTGAAACGGTGCGAAACTGAATCATATAACTGTTTGTGTTCATATGATTTCCCGTATGGGGCTGCCATGGATGATTTTCTTTCACATATGCGCTTAACTTCATGCAGTAAAATTTCGACAACTATCACCCAAAATGTATGTGTGACTTTATTAATTAGGCATAATATTTTCTTACATAGTGTGCAAGACGAATCATATTATTCAACGTAAATAATCAGTGCATCGAGTATTTCATATGATTTTCGTAGTTTCGCGTTTCATATGCGTCTGAATGAAGAATCATCTAATAATGGCTTGACGAGTTCGTTCAGTGTATAGAAATGTACGCACAAAAGTGTACCACTGCGATACGAATAGTACCGCTGCAGTACGAACAGAAGTGTACCGCTGAAATGTACGAATAGAAGAGTATCGCTGCAATCATAGACGACGAGAGCCCTGCGTTTCTGTACTCCACTGTTACTGTCGCTTTCACCGGCATGTTTTCTTTCAAGACATCAGTTTTTATGAGGTTTTGATAGCAGGTTTAGAAATTGTTCAAGAATGGAGATTGTTTCAAACTTTTCGGAAAACTTTTACCTTCGAGACATCATTTTTGTCTAAGCTCATCGAAGCAAAAATAAATTGACATATTGGGACGGGGAGACTCTGTCAATTTTTATATCGATATTGATACAGAGAATATCACGGGGAACGGATGGTGTCCATTCACGTCGTCTGTGCTAGGGATGCGCGCATGTAATTGGTTCATTGTTCGCGTAAGTTTCCCTGTAACTTTTTATCAATTTTTACCGTTGAGCAGTGAAATAATGCTTATGCTGTTATTAACGTTTGAAATCTGACGCTACATTTGCCAGTTTAATTTCCAATTTTACAGAATGCATCCCAGTATAGTAAACAAAGACGTAGTCCCACGTCAAAAAAACTATTTGAAAATTACTGATTCCATTCAAATGATATTCGCAGCCGAAAATGCGGTTCTTTCTGAATTTCTCGGGCATCACCTACTTTACTTCAATTTATTGTCTATGCACCTGCTTCGCATAATTAAAGTTGGGTTGGAAAGAACACGGTCAAAACTGTTCACAAGATATTGAGAAATAAAAAAAAAACTTTTTTAATATGCATTTTGTTTTTTTTTTTCTGGTAAAATTTTTGTCCTCGAGTAACGTTCGTGAAATAAACCACATGCTGCGCATCTTTATATAAAAAAATCACAAGGGTTGTATGCAAACCTACGACCGCAAGGTTGACGTAGAACTACATAAGGTTGTTTAAGTAATGTGTATTGAATGTGTTTAAAATTTGGTGCACAAGAGGAGTTGAAGTGCAATCGAATTTCAATTTCACATACATCACTGAACAGGAATTGAACAAACACTATACAACGCAAATAATTTTCAACAGCCAGAGTGCATGAAGATTAAAATAACATTTTACTTTTAAATCTAGCGCAAAACGAGAAAATATCAAATCTCCAATGATTTATTTGTTGTCCTTCTAAGGACAGTTGTTGTTCAATTTAAAATCGAATATAATGTGATCGCATCTGTATGCTGGCAGCATTTTACTATAGGAAGTGCCGCTACACCAGCTGGCCCTACCACTATCGATGCTGATACCCGCTGCAACTGCTGCTGCTATCCGCTGCCATTACTATCCACTGCTGCTGCTGCTTAAAACTAATATGAGAAGTTTCGGCTTAAAGAGACGACAATTTTGTGCATTTGGGAGGATGCATAGAAGATTTTCCAATCGATTACTGCAAGAATGAGGAAATCCTCCGAAACTAACCGATTTATTAGCATTCGAAATTGGACATATTTTTCACTTTTTCCGTTTTTAGATTTTCATTTTACATCCATATAGTCGAGCTTCCTGAAAGACGTAGTTCTACGTCAAAAAGAATCACATGTCATCGCTTTGAATTTTGATTTAGAGACGAATGAGTATAAAAAATAAAATAAAAAAAGTATCATAATTTTTGAATGTTTCACGTAGTTTTGTGAATGATATCTTAAGTTTTAGTAATAAGATACTTGTTATTTTTCCTCAAATGTCTTTTCTGAACATCAACAAACATTTTAATGAAAAAAGAATCACATGTCATCGCTCCGAATTTTGATTTAGAGGCAAATTCACCAAAAAAGTTATTATCTTGCATGTTTTACGTAGTTACGTGAATCAAGTTTTAATATTCAGATACCTTTTATTTTACGTGAATTAAGTTTTAATATTCAGATACCTTTTATTTTTTTTCTCAAATGTCTTTCCTGAACATCAACGAATATTTTCATGTGAAACAACCTACATGTCCTCACTTATTTTTTGGATTCAGAATGGTGTTGAGTATTTTCGTCACTGCGACCAATTTTTTTATATTTTGTGGCGATGATGATTATAATGTTTAATTATAATATTTTTAGGGGAGTTTTTTTTCTTTCGGTATACACTGGGGTCTTTTTTTACGCGGTTGGTTGTACCGCGTTGAAAAAATCCGCGTATAAAAAAACCGCGTTATTTTAAAAAAACTCCATTCAATAATAAGACCCGATTAAAAATAATGGCACGTAAGTAAATATAAACTTTAAAAATAATATAAAAATGGTAACAGACACACAAAATGAGTTTATAGTGCTTCTAAAATGAAAATTCATCGAAGAACATGACAATAACTTTTTTATAATAATTTTGCCACATGTTTAAGCTTTCGTTCCTTTATCGGAAGTTAATTGCAACGACCCTGACTCGTATCGTTATACAATTATTAATGTAGTTTTGTTCCTTCTTCCCGAATCAACGGAAATTGCCTATTTTTTGTTAATAACAGCAAATATATTAAAAATATGCATTATTGAGATTAATAAAACAGAATATCTTATTGTCATGAACCATACGATTGTTTTTACTTGATTGGATTTACTTTTACTAAATATATTTAATACCGCGTAAAAATAATTTTCCAAATCGCGTGAAAATAATCCGCGTCATTTCAAAAAAACCGCGTGAAAAAAATCCGCGTTATTGTAAAAAATCGCGTAAAAAAAGTCGCGTATAAAAAACCGCATAGAAACAACCCACGTAAAAAAAGACCCCAGTGTATTTCGCTCCTAGAAATAACAATTACACTAAGGTCGCTTTTTACGCGGGTTTTTTTTTACGCGGATTGCGTAATTTACGTGGTTTTTCTTTTACGCGGATTCCGGAATTCACGCGGTTTTTTTTACGCGGATTCCGGAATTCACGCGGTATTTTTTTTGCCTCGGTTTCCCTTCACTCGGAATGCAAAATTAACGATGGTTTTTTTTACGCGGATTCCGGAGTTAACGCGGTTTTTTCACGCGGATTCCGGAATTTACGCGGCACGTATCCCCCGCGTAAAAAGTGACTTTAGTGTACTCGTATTAATAGTTGAGCCCTATTTGATCGAATAAGTGATTTCCAAGTTATAAGGTTTGTTCAACTCTCGAAGAAAAAAAAAAAGGTCGTAGCTGTTTACAACATACACATAAAACACTCTCAACAATCCTCTATCTCTCGTCATTATTTAGGTACAGTCTTATAACCAATTTTCGGCAGTCTATGTTAGTTGTTATATTTTAAACTGCCATACATTTATTTTATAATTGTTGTGTTTTCTTACTCTTCTTCTTATCGTTATCAAAAATAAAAGTTAAACAGAGCTCATAAATTTCAGTTTTTTTCTGAATGGAATCCGTATTACTTATCCGTGCTTGTGTGTAATCTGATTTTACCCTCCCTTTTACAACTTCCTTACAACATTGCCGAAGAGATCATCTCGAAAACGAGTCGAGATTAAAAAAAATAACCAATGCAGATCGAACATGCTTATCCGGAGTATCGAAAAGCTTTTAACTCCGGATAATCGAATCACAAAAAACTATTCAAATTTAAAATCAACATAAAAAAATTATTTTCTTTTGTCATTATACTTGTGTGATGCAGTGACATAGTCTGAAATTATTTCCATGGGAAAAAGAGAGAAGCAAAAAAATAATTAGACATTGATTGATTTCACTATACTCGGACATATCCCTAACATGCCGGAAGGAACAGAAATGGCAACAAGTATCCCGTAGGGTAAGATAAGGTGAAATTCCAAAATAAAAATAACAAAAAAAAAACAGAAAAAAAATATTGCGGACAATCGAGTCCAAAATTCCGGATAATCGAGTTCGACCTGTAATACAAAATGGAATCCTTTTGCCATAGAAACTTCAACGTAAAGTTTCAGGCAAATTACGATTGAAATAAAATGTTTAAAAGTAAAGTGAAAAAGAAACCTCGTGGAACTGTACTCGTTTCATCTAGTTTTATTGCTATGAATTACAATTAAACTTACTCCATTACCCCGCTGTTCAAAGTATAAGTGAAATTCTGACGCAATTAGTTCCGCGTGCTCCAAAGCAAACTGATACTAGTGGTGTCATTTCTGTACGTGTGTAAGATGCACCTTTGCATACACGATTGTCAAGGGTTCGATACATGTTGTCGTTTGCTGTGTGAGAACGAAAGGGATCGGATTATTTGCGCAGTGCGCAGTGCGAACTGTACTTCCATATCTGCAGCAAAATATTTTTAAATTCTGAACCGATTAAAAAGGTTTGAAAAAAATTGCAATTCAATGAATATCAAAAAATGGCCTATTATGCGTTTTACAACAAAAGAGAAAAACTTTTGGTTTTGTTGGAAGCCTTATTTTAGTATTGTATTTATCTCGTTGTTCTCACTAATCTTAAATGAAATTTGTAATCAAATATCGTGTTCCATTCATTGATTTTCTTCATCAGTATGAAATATCTGAGTGTGTTAAAGCTGTTGACAGAATCTCCACAATTTTACACTACACAAGTGAAAAAAGTGTAGTGAAAAATAAATGAAGTTATTGATGCATTGGAGCAAATGAAATAAAAGCAGTATAACTAGCAAAACTGTACGCGGCCGACAATATATACGAGCTGGTTATGCTTTCATTTTTCCTTATATTAGCCTTATTTATTTATCAATTTTATAATACTTATTTTTTTATTTTTATTTTTTATTTTGGTATGATTTTCATCTGACTCGAAGTCTTAATGAACTAAGGTATATATGTATATAATATTAAAAACTTATCCTTTCTAGTTTTTTCTTCAATTTTTGCGAAGGCTCACCAAATTCAAAATGTTCTTCTATACGACTAAACATATTAATACACGAGGCAACGGGTTCATTGTGACCAAAGTTAGTACGATGAGAGTGATTGATTAATAGTGAGGATGGTCGAAGGGCTCTTTGCGGCGCACGAAAATTTATCAACGACAAGAGTTTTGGAGAGTCTACCTCATTATTCAACAGCTTTTCCACAAATAATACCTGTTGTATCTTGCGGCGGCGTTCCAAGGTATCCAGATTGAGTAAACGACAACGGTCTGCATACGCTGGAAGATTGTCAGGTTGTCGCCAAGGTAAGTCTCGAAGAGCTATACGTATGAACCTACGCTGCACACGTTCTAATCGTATACTCCAATAAAGCTGGTGTGGCATCCAAACAAGGTTGGCGGACTCGAGGATTGGACGGACAAGTGCACAATAGAGGGATTTGAAGCAGTATGGGTCTTTGAAATCACGTCCAATTTTCGATATGAAGCCTAACTGGCGATTGGCTTTTGAGATAATCATAGTACGATGACGATCAAAAGACAGTTTTGAATCGAGAGTCACGCCAAGATCATTCACGTACTCAACTCTATTCAAAGCCTGGCCATCTATTTGGTAATTGAATTTAATGGGCGATTTTATACGATGATAGGTTATTACGTTGCATTTAGCAATGCTAATTGTCAGACAATTCAATTTACACCAATACACAAACGAATTTATCATTTCCTGAAGACGATGACAATCCTCGATACAACGAATCGCCAGAAATATTTTAAGGTCGTCAGCATAAAAAAGCCTGCATCCAATTCCTAATACAGCAGCAGCGTCGTTGAAATATAGTATAAACAGTAGTGGTCCCAAATTACTGCCTTGTGGCACCCCAGATTTATTTGTGCGGATTCACGGAAATTCAAATATTATGTGCGCACAAATAATCGTCATTTGCGGGAAGTGGTAATATTGTCATTTCATTCCAAGAAAAAGGCGGCTGAAACACATCTAGAGGGTGGAAAGGTTTAAAGAAATGCTACTCCGTTGCTTTAAAGACGGTTATTTTGATGTTGACGAGTGTCCGCGTGAAGGAAGTCGAAAAATCTGCGAAGACTCAGAATTGGAGTGGTTACTCGATAAGGATTTGTGACAAACGCAGGAACATCTTGCTTTTGTTATTGGGAGTTAACCGCCAAGTGATTTCCAATAGTATACGAAATAAAATTGCCTTTTTTATTAAAAAAAAGAACAAAAAAATTAAGATGCAGTAAATTAACTAAACTAAACACGTGCGCATACTTTTCTTCAAATTAAAAATGTTCAAATTTTGATGATAGGTAATTTGGCATGGAAACGCCAATCGATCAATAAAGCGAATTGCATAAAAAGGTTTGCATCTTAAATTTTACCAGGACAGAATATTCATTCTATGGCAAATAAATCATCGCACAAAGCAGGTTTCGTAAGGCTTTTTTAAAATTATAATGTTATTTATGCTAGCTTTCGTTGGCGGTTATTGCTGACGCAAATGTGACATAACGTTCGTCCGGGATTATGCGCGGTGCAGTGTATCGAAGGAGTAGATAAAACTACGTGGGTTGTGAATGGTGATTATAACTCAGCGTTTGGGTTTTTTTAATGCGAGGCGGAAGTCAGTAGCCTGGAGACTACATCAAATGCGTGCACAATTCATGCCTTTGAAGGAATGTCAAATATCTGCTTGATATTATCAAGCATAGAAAAAAATATAGTGCGGTTTTAACGATTTACGATTTATTCATTCGTTTTCGGCCTCAAAATTGCTTTTTGATTTGGCACTTTTTTAAAATCTGAAAACAGAAGTGACAAGTGAAGAATATCACTTGGTGTCGATACAGTAATAAGAGGGTAGGGAAACAATTTAGATATCAGTTTATACAATTTAGCTTCAACTACGCTATGTAAATCGTCGTTAATTGGTTTTCTTTTGCGAGGTATCTGATAATAACTATTGCTTGCACATCCTAAAACTCCTAACCTTTCCAGCCGACTCTTGCGGGTTTTCTCGCTTTGGAGTTGTCATTTGGGTGCTGTTCACATAGCCTTTTATTTAATGTTTTCTGGCGTAATAGCTTTCTTTAAACGCCAATTGTGTGGAGTAATTTTTCACTTTGGGTTGTATTTTTTTTCTATTAAAAATAATGCTTTGCCGAATTTACATATAAACCACAAAAATATCTTCTATCCAAAGATTTTCTCAAGTTTTTACCAATCAACTATTTCAAGCTGCTCCAGTGTGGCACGATGAGTGCTTGTCGCGCCATAGCTTATGTTTCTCCCGTAGTCCATATATAGAATATTTTTTATAGACACTCAAACCACCGAAAGCCGATGAATTAGTGGAGGCGGTTGGAGGTAAGCAGTGTAGCACGCGAACGCGAAGCACCCGTCTGCAACACTAACACCTCGAGCGACGAAAATGTTGCACATTAGTTGAACGCTTACCGAATTAACCCATTGACGCTGCGTCTTAATTTTAAGGTCCTGGATTATGAGAAATATCTGTCTAGACTGACTGTATTTTCAACTTATAGTTTTTTTTTCAATTCTAAAATCATTACATGTGGAAGTTTAAGGGTTAAAACCGCGATCGCGCCCCTTTTAGTAGTATCCCGTCGCTTCACTCTGTCAAGTTGTTCTATACGGTCACGGTTTCCCCCGTTGCACTCGTCCAGTCGGGTGTTCTCGTACATTTTGTACATGTATAGACAGTCGAACCGTTTCTCGGTCGTTCCCCGCTGGATACCGCTTAACAAACAAAAACAACTAAGTAGTCACTTTCGATCGGTCTTACTGTGCAGAACTCAGGATTTTACAGTCCTACGAAGCTTCACGACTCGTCGAAGCACATCGGGCGAGGATCGATCGTTTGAATACGTTTGATCACGCCCCAATTAGACGCTGTGGACAAGGTGAGCAGCAAGGATAGCATCACCGTTGGCGGCGACGATAGAGCCTTCGGTGTTCAACCGGAAAACAGTGCGCATTGCTGGAATTCCATCGGCCTTGGGCGCACGGGTTTAGCGTGGTGAGTCAATTTTTTCGAGACGAGAATTCGCGGTTGATTGGTACGGCGCATGATGTTCGTAGTGACAAGCCAAAGACGACAGAGTGTGTGAATGCTATTTTTGGAGTTCTTCCCTAAGTAGAAGCACTCGTTTGGGGCTACCCCTCCGGGCAGGCAGCTGTGCAGTGTGGAAGGAAAACACGGCTGACTGACTACGTTCCCGCCACGGGAAGAGTGTCTGTGTATCAAGGGCGTCGCTCGCAGCAAACCAACCGTTCGATGTTGTCGATCAAGGCGAAAAGATCAAATGAGATCACGTTTAGTTGAGATCGGGGCGACGAAAACTGTGTTCGTCGTGAAGTAGTCGAATAGGTACAAGTATTCTTGTTTTTGTTGATTTGCGCTGAATAAAGTGTTTGATGAACAGCTGAGAACTTACTTTGGTGCCGCGATACGACGTACAGTCATTGTGTCATTTAAGGTGTGTTATCCTATACCAGGTTGGATAAATTAACCTCGTTGAGCGAATGACGAATCTATGAAAAATTCTGCAGATGATTCATAAGTGAAGAATAGTTTTGTGTGGAATGTTGTTACCAATCATCGACTTCGAAGCATAAGGTAAATGGTAAACTGTACTAAGTGTTTCAAAGCCTATTTGACAAATTACAACAGACAATTATCCACTATTCATAGAAATTTGTGTTTAAACGTAACTGTTTTGCTATCGTAAAATGAAACCTATTTTAATTTACTGAGTATCATCACCAAATGGGTTGGAACGGACGCATGAAGGTCGCACGAGACGTTTTTCAAGATAACAATTCCTTAATTTTCAATTTTAATGAAACTTTATTATGCTCGGCTCTCACACCGAGCAGAAACATAGAGTCGCTTTTTACGCGGTCGATGTTTCATAACGAATCCATGTGAATTGACGAACATTCAAAACGAATATCGAATATTTCAGCTGAATTTAAAAATGATTATTGTACGTCGAAAACTACTTCGTTGAATGGAAACTTTCTACCAGTAAGTTGTAATAATTCTTCATATAAAGCATTGGTTATGTAAAATAAAATTCGAAATTTCGGATCCCTCGCCTTCCTCGGTATGATAAAGCGTAACGCGGTAGCTATAAAGATAAAGCTGTGAACCCCGGCTCATCATACCACATTCTTTTGTGAAACTTGCATTTTTATTCCTCTGATTTAGTTTAATTTATTCAAAGTGTGATATAAAAATCACGTTTCCACATTCTTTTTTGTGTACCGGCATTTATAAATCTGGACAAACCGACTGATCAATTATGGTGATGTTTGGAGTCAATCTGTGAACCGAAAACTTTATTCGTTCGAATTGGAATCTTCGTTAGTTTAAACGGTTTTCTCGTTTTGCAATCGGTGCTGTTCTGATGGAACCGATAACTATTTTTTCGAAGCAGCCTTTTATTAGTGAAGCTCAAACTGTAAAGATTTTTATAAAGTGATTTTGCATAATTCGTAGTTCAATAAATCTTACAATAATTAGTTTTCTTCCTGGTCTTCCTACACACTATAGATCCTTTTCACTCGAACCTTCGTTTCCTTTTATTCCTGCCTTTCTCTTTCTTTCCTTTTCCTGGTGAATTAATCTTCAGGTTATGAGGTAATTTTTTAATGTAATACAATTCGCACATACCTTTCTTACAATTTATAACCAATGCTATAATCAATACAATATTTTTCATAAATTTTAAGCAATATTCGTAATCTTATTGATCCACACTCGATATCGTTATTTTTTTATTACTTGTTTAATTTTCTCTGACATCGGCTGTCGCCTCGCAATCTCTCTGGATAGTTGACACTCACTGTCACTCCGGTTATCCCTGTGGTTGAGTTTGGCTGGCCCAAGATTAATGCCCAGCGGTGTTAACAGGTGCTTTACAATTGTCACATTTTTTTCATTTGCTGGCCCTGTCTTGTGACTGAGTTGAAAGATTCCTTAAGCAACGATTGTTTAATTTAGTAAAAATAATGAAATTGCAGATCAGAAAAAAAGATTTAAAAAAGTTCTCTGTTCTAACTTTCTTTATAATCTTATAAAAATTTATATTCGTACAATAATTTATTTTTCTATGACTTTACTGAAACACAGTAAAGTAGTATTTTACACGGGGGATAAGTATAGTGCAAAAAAGTGTGAAAAACGGCGTTTTTTTAAAAAATCGCCGTTGAAAGCCGCACAGAAAAACTCCTTACTTTGTCTGTTATCACTTAACAGATTTACAACTAAAGAACCAAAAACGAGACCAAATCTCTTTATTTTAAGTATCGACATCTAGCGGTGAAGCATTTTACACTCAAAATTTTTATCATACCTGCTCGTGGTGAAGAATTATTTCGGTCTCTCTTGTCCTCATACAAAACTAAAAAGCAAAAAGACTGTGGGACCTCTCGCGCTCTTTCGTTGAGAGAATTTTTCGTTCTCTTCGGTACTGGTATAGCGAGCGTGCCTTTTCATGATAATCGTGCAGCACCACCCGCATACGTGCAACGTTTTTTATTCACATATTTTTTTAAATAAATTCCATTGTTGCCCGAATATTGCAGTCCTGTCTTAACTTGATTTCGATAGATTTAAGATCACCTTTTTGATCATTAACCCTCTAGTGCCCAAAATTAATTTTTAGACGGACTTCGAAAAAATCACTATGAAGCTTTATAAACATTTTTTAAGTTTTTATTGAAGCTTTTTAGAGGTTCAACTGAAGACATTTTAAAGGCGGCACTGGGCACTAGAGGGATAAGGCAAAAAATAATAGATTTTGGTTGCATGTTCAAACTATTGGAGCGAACTGTAAAATCGATGTAGGATAGAACAGCAAAAAAACAAATTCGAAAGCGTAGGCTAGGATTTGCAGTTGAGTTTTGTTTGAAGTTGCATATCTGTTCTGTGCTGTTCCTGTCATGTGTTTACTGTAACATTTCACACGGGGAGAAAAACCGTATAAAAAACCGCGTTATACTAAGATCTTTTTTACGTTCCAAAATTGTATATGACCGCGAAAAAAAGACTTCCAAGTTGAAAATATAAAGAAGAAAACTGTCCTAAAATGTTTTAATCTTGTTTGTATATGGTAGTGGTCAAAATAATGACCAAAATGCAATATTTTAAATTTTCAGTATTTGCACAAAAAATTGCCTTATTTTTCGAAAACGGATACATGATAACTTTTGACCTAAAACGGAAAATGTGGTTGCAATGAGGTCGATATTTTGTACCGCTTCTGATTAATAGAAGAAAGCAATCCGCGTGAAAAAACGCTTGAAAAGATCTAAGGTGTCGTATACAAATTACGTAACGCTGAAAGTCTCTATTTTAGAACCCTTCCTCCTATGAAACGAAAAGTAAAGTTTAATGTGATTTCCATCTAAAATTACGTAACGCTTAACAGCCTCCCTCTTCAGATTTTCAATTCCGAACAAATAATACAGTTACGTAACTATCTCAACTACCCCCCTCCCCCATATGCAACAAAAACGCAAACTAAACCACCCCCCTCCTCCCTTTTTCAAGCGCTACGTTATTTCGTATACGGTGCCTTTCTGTTTTTAAAAAATCATGGTAAAAAACTTGCATCATTTGAGGAAACGCCGTTCCAAATCTGCTTTATTTCGAATATCGTCGTGGAAACGCGTTCTTTGGAAAATCGTCTTGAAAACCGTGTAAAAAAGACCTTATTATGTATTTATGATTCTAAGGAAATTAACAAAAGATCGGCTGGATACTATGCATTCAGAACTTAAGTACGAATTAGACCAAGCAAATATTTGCTATTTTTGGTACGGATTTTATTTTGTGCAAATCAAATTCGTACCAAAAATAGCTAATATTTGCTTCGTCTAATGTCTACTTTAGATTATTTGAATCGTACGAGGAAACATTGCAAAAAATTCATCTTGAATAGATTGAGAGAATTAATAAAATGGTGATGAAACTGACAAGTGAATCAAAAAACATCGAGAAAAGTAAAACTAAGAATTAAAGACAAATAATGAAACCAATTTTGAAAACTTATATTTTGACTTAAATTATGGTAAAAGATAAAATAAAAATTGATATACTAAACAAATCTTATAAATATTTACTATGCAAAAAGTAAAAATGATCAAGAATAGTTGAAATAAAAAGTGAAACGCAAACTAAAAAAAGATGCGTAAAATAAAAAATTAAATGAAAAAAAAAACCGATTTTGACAAATATGACCTATAATTTAAGTTAAATAAAAAATATTCTGTTTATTCAAACACGAAAAATCCATAAATTGCGATGATCATAACCAAATAACGTCGAATTGAAATTGAAAATCTCAACAAATGTTTAAAAGTTGATGAAATTAAAAACACAGACTGAAATATATTTAATAATATATTTTTTATGCAAAAAGTGAAAAGGCTTAGAATAAATAAAGAAACTTAAGGATGATAATAATCAAATAACAGTAGAAAACTTCATAAGATTAGCAAATGTGCAATTCCACATAAAAACAGCCTACCAATTTAATCGACCAATTTTATTTTGGCTGCATAGACGTTTATATGGGTAAAAAATGCCATTTTGTGTTATTGTTTTAATTTTTTGTATCATGACTTATTTTTCAGAAGCTGTTTAAAAATGCTGTCATGGACTATAGCACGTTATACGCTGTTAGAGTGATAGCTTGTAGGAGGATATGGTAAGGTCGATAAGAAAGCAAGTAGGTTTTACTAGGTCTGAAAGAGAAGACAAAAAACACTATTTCACGGAGTGGGTTAAGGAACATTATTAAATGACGTAGCACCCGGGGGTTTGCAGTTTTGTGACGAAATGTGACTAGTGGGAGGGTGGGGTGTCAAGCCAAGCTACGTAGCAAATATGGAATTAGAAAAAAAAATTGTTCTAATTGTTCTTTTTTATCAATGTTTTGGTCTGTTAAGGGTCATTTTTAATACTTTATTGTCTTTTTTTGTTCATTATTGATACAATGTATGTTCTCGATAATAAAATTTGCAAAAGAATTGTTATAAAGCTACGTCATTATGATAATGACGTAGCTTTATAACAATTTTATTTTAATTTATTATTAATTTGATTATTTTTTAATTTTTTATTTTATTTTATTTTAATTTTTTTTTTTTGACATTATCTAGAGGAGGTCTGCAACTTTGTGACGAAATGCTTCGATGGGGGAGGGGAGGTCAAAAAACCCAAAAAATTAACTACGTCATTTATGCATACTCCCTTACTTCTCAATGAGTAACACTGCAAAGGGGCAAATACAAAAATGTGCGAATGGCAAAAAATGGTGGTCGCAGTGGGGTCCATTGAAAAAACAGTTGTAGATAATAACTTTGTCTTTACAGGAACATATACTCAAAAAAAAAAGGAAAATGTCAAAATTAACTATCTTAAAAAGCTCATATTTTAAAATCTATTAGGTATTTTATGAAAACTACAAAAAATGGCTGATGACTGTCCGATCGTGGAGAATTCAGAAAAAAAGTTATAATTTTATGAAAAAATAAAATAATTTATTTTTTTAATTTGTAGTTGAGAAGTTACGTACCACGTAGCTGTGATGTTTGTTTAAAATCGAAAAGAATTTGGTTGCTTAGCGTTACGTAATTTCATGGAGGTGAGTCAGACTAAACGTTATTTATCGTTACATAGGCGGGAGGGGTTGCGAAAACCTAGATTTTTAGCGTTACGTAATTTGTGTACGACGCCAAACTACTGAGCCGATCGGCGTGAAATTTTGTATGTACCTATACGTATTGGAGGCCGGAAAAGGTGATTAGGATGATTCGCGCCCTTCCCCCCTCTGAAAGGAAGAGCTTCCATACAAATGAAATACATATTCTTGCGTAACTCGAGAACTACTCAAGCAAATGCAGCCAAATTTGGAAAGTGAGGATTTTAGAAGAGTGCAAGAAATGTTTCCTTGCTGATGATGGCCCACTCTATTCTTGAAAAGGGGGGAGGTAGAATCCCATTCAAATAAAACACATATTCTAACCAATTTTTCTGGAACACAGATTAAAATAATTGGGATGATGCACAAAGTCAATAATCAACTTCAGACGCCATTTTTTTTTCAAATCCAACGTGGTCAATTTTGGCTTCTGGATAATAACCAAAATTGGCCGAACAGCACCCAACATGGGTACTTCCGTAACCAGAAAGATGCCAAGAGGTGAGAAATCGACTTCAGGGGCCATTTTAAAAACAGCCA